>NC_071584.1:4506066-5183089 GCF_024509145.1 Vidua macroura | reverse complement strand
GCTGCCGCTCCAGTCATCTGTGCGCGAAGTAGCCGCTTCTTCGCCTCCGGCAGCCGGAGATCGCGGTAGCTTGCATAGGCGAAGAACGAAGCCGCGAAGAAGCCGGCTTGTGCGCGAAGCTCGCAGACTGCTGCAGGACGGTGGCTGCCGCTCTCCTGCCTGTTGAATTCACTTCTGGCATGCGAGTGGAAGGTGTTCCAGGACAACTTTCCTGGGTTTTGACGTAGTCCTGCTGCATCCCTCCTTGGAAATTCTTGCTGCTCCCCGGAGGCTCCGAGATGCAGAGAACACGATGGCAGCTGCTGAAAAGAAGGGCAGCAGTGAGTTTGTCAAGAAACAAGAATATAGGCAGCTGCCTGTGCTTGGCAAGGAGCAGCTGCTGCATTCTTGCACTTGCCTTCCTTCAGTGCGCACAGAAGCCCGCTGCTCTGCTGCTTGGTTTTTCTGCATTCAGTCAATTGCACAGGATTGAAGCTGGGGCAGGCTGTTCAGCTTTGCTGCTTTTCAGCATCTCAGCTGCCCTTCTGCTCTGTTACAGCTCTCCAGGTTTCTTGCCTTCTCCAGGCTGCAACGTGCCCGCTACTACCCAGAGCTGGGCAGAAGTGGGCAGAGAGCACGCTCATCAGCCAGCAGTTTGCGGTTTGCCCAGGAAAGTGCAGTGTCCTTGGAATGTGCAGCAAATCCAATTTCTTGGCAAGTCCGGGGGAAGTGAGCAGTGCTGGTACACTTTCACCTTGAGAAATGGAGTTGGAAAGCTTTTCGCTAAGATGTAGGCGACTAGAGAGGCAGAATACGGAGCTCCGGCGCTGGCCGATAAGAAGTGCCGCTTGCCGGCGTCTTTCGGCAAAAGCGGCGCTCCGGAGCGCACCGCTGCCGCTCCAGTCATCTGTGCGCGAAGTTGCCGCTTCTTCGCCTCCGGCAGCCGGAGATCGCGGTAGCTTGCATAGGCGAAGAACGAAGCCGCGAAGAAGCCGGCTTGTGCGCGAAGCTCGCAGACTGCTGCAGGACGGTGGCTGCCGCTCTCCTGCCTGTTGAATTCACTTCTGGCATGCCAGTGGAAGGTGTTCCAGGACAACTTTCCTGGGTTTTGACGTAGTCCTGCTGCATCCCTCCTTGGAAATTCTTGCTGCTCCCCGGAGGCTCCGAGATGCAGAGAACACGATGGCAGCTGCTGAAAAGAAGGGCAGCAGTGAGTTTGTCAAGAAACAAGAATATAGGCAGCTGCCTGTGCTTGGCAAGGAGCAGCTGCTGCATTCTTGCACTTGCCTTCCTTCAGTGCGCACAGAAGCCCGCTGCTCTGCTGCTTGGTTTTTCCGCATTCAGTCAATTGCACAGGATTGAAGCTGGGGCAGGCTGTTCAGCTTGGCTGCTTTTCAGCATCTCAGCTGCCCTTCTGCTCTGTGACAGCTCTCCAGGTTTCTTGCCTTCGCCAGGCTGCAACGTGCCCGCTACTACCCAGAGCTGGGCAGGAGTGGGCAGACAGCACGCTCATCTGCCAGCAGTTTGCGGCTTGCCCAGGAAAGTGCAGTGTCCTTGGAATGTGCAGCAAATCCAATTTCTTGGCAAGTCCGGGGGAAGTGAGCAGTGCTGGTACACTTTCACCTTGAGAAATGGAGTGGCAAAGATTTTCGCTAAGATGTAGGCGACTAGAGAGGCAGAATACGGAGCTCCGGCGCTGGCCGATAAGAAGTGCCGCTTCCCGGCGTCTTTCGGCAAAAGCGGCGCTCCGGAGCGCACCGCTGCCGCTCCAGTCATCTGTACGCCAAGTAGCCTCTTCTTCGCCTCCGGCAGCCGGAGATCGCGGTAGCTTGCATAGGCGAAGAACGAAGCCGCGAAGAAGCCGGCTTGTGCGCGAAGCTCGCAGACAGCTGCAGGACGGTGGCTGCCGCTCTCCTGCCTGTTGAATTCACTCTGGGCATGCGAGTGGAAGGTGTTCCAGGACAACTTTCCTGGGTTTTGACGTAGTCCTGCTGCATCCCTCCTTGGAAATTCTTGCTGCTCCCCGGAGGCTCCGAGATGCAGAGAACACGATGGCAGCTGCTGAAAAGAAGGGCAGCAGTGAGTTTGTCAAGAAACAAGAATATAGGCAGCTGCCTGTGCTTGGCAAGGAGCAGCTGCTGCATTCTTGCACTTGCCTTCCTTCAGTGCGCACAGAAGCCCGCTGCTCTGCTGCTTGGTTTTTCTGCATTCAGTCAATTGCACAGGATTGAAGCTGGGGCAGGCTGTTCAGCTTTGCTGCTTTTCAGCATCTCAGCTGCCCTTTGGCTCTGTTACAGCTCTCCAGGTTTCTTGCCTTTGCCAGGCTGCAACCTGCTGGCTAGTACCCAGAGCTGGGCAGGAGTGGGCAGAGAGCACGCTCATCAGCCAGCAGTTTGCGGTTTGCCCAGGAAAGTGCAGTGTCCTTGGAATGTGCAGCAAATCCAATTTCTTGGCAAGTCCGGGGGAAGTGAGCAGTGCAGGTACACTTTCACCTTGAGAAATGGACTTGGAAAGCTTTTCGCTAAGATGTAGGCGACTGGAGAGGCAGAATACGGAGCTCCGGCGCTGGCCGAAAAGAAGTGCCGCTTGCCGGCGTCTTTCGGCAAAAGCGGCGCTCCGCAGAGCACCGCTGCCGCTCCGGTCATCTGTACGCCAAGTAGCCGCTTCTTCGCCTCCGGCAGCCGGAGATCGCGGTAGCTTGCAAGAGGCGAAGAATAAAGCCGCGAAGAAGCCGGCTTGTGCGCGAAGCTCGCAGACAGCTGCAGGACGGTGGCTGCCGCTCTCCTGCCTGTTGAATTCACTCTGGGCATGCGAGTGGAAGGTGTTCCAGGACAACTTTCCTGGGTTTTTACGTAGTCCTGCTGCATCCCTCCTTGGAAATTCTTGCTGCTCCCCGGAGGCTCCGAGATGCAGAGAACACGATGGCAGCTGCTGAAAAGAAGGGCAGCAGTGAGTTTGTCAAGAAACAACAATATAGGCAGCTGCCTGTGCTTGGCAAGGAGCAGCTGCTGCATTCTTGCACTTGCCTTCCTTCAGTGCGCACAGAAGCCCGCTGCTCTGCTGCTTGGTTTTTCTGCATTCAGTCAATTGCACAGGATTGAAGCTGGGGCAGGCTGTTCAGCTTTGCTGCTTTTCAGCATCTCAGCTGCCCTTCTGCTCTGTGACAGCTCTCCAGGTTTCTTGCCTTCTCCAGGCTGCAACGTGCCCGCTACTACCCAGAGCTGGGCAGGAGTGGGCAGAGAGCACGCTCATCTGCCAGCAGTTTGCGGCTTGCCCAGGAAAGTGCAGTGTCCTTGGAATGTGCAGCAAATCCAATTTCTTGGCAAGTCCGGGGGAAGTGAGCAGTGCTGGTACACTTTCACCTTGAGAAATGGACTTGGAAAGCTTTTCGCTAAGATGTAGGCGACTAGAGAGGCAGAATACGGAGCTCCGGCGCTGGCCGATAAGAAGTGCCGCTTCCCGGCGTCTTTCGGCAAAAGCGGCGCTCCGGAGCGCACCGCTGCCGCTCCAGTCATCTGTGCGCGAAGTTGCCGCTTCTTCGCCTCCGGCAGCCGGAGATCGCGGTAGCTTGCATAGGCGAAGAACGAAGCCGCGAAGAAGCCGGCTTGTGCGCGAACCTCGCAGACTGCTGCAGGACGGTGGCTGCCGCTCTCCTGCCTGTTGAATTCACTTCTGGCATGCGAGTGGAAGGTGTTCCAGGACAACTTTCCTGGGTTTTGACGTAGTCCTGCTGCATCCCTCCTTGGAAATTCTTGCTGCTCCCCGGAGGCTCCGAGATGCAGAGAACACGATGGCAGCTGCTGAAAAGAAGGGCAGCAGTGAGTTTGTCAAGAAACAAGAATATAGGCAGCTGCCTGTGCTTGGCAAGGAGCAGCTGCTGCATTCTTGCACTTGCCTTCCTGCAGTGCGCACAGAAGCCCGCTGCTCTGCTGCTTGGTTTTTCCGCATTCAGTCAATTGCACAGGATTGAAGCTGGGGCAGGCTGTTCAGCTTGGCTGCTTTTCAGCATCTCAGCTGCCCTTCTGCTCTGTGACAGCTCTCCAGGTTTCTTGCCTTTGCCAGGCTGCAACGTGCCCGCTACTACCCAGAGCTGGGCAGGAGTGGGCAGAGAGCACGCTCATATGCCAGCAGTTTGCGGCTTGCCCAGGAAAGTGCAGTGTCCTTGGAATGTGCAGCAAATCCAATTTCTTGGCAAGTCCGGGGGAAGTGAGCAGTGCTGGTACACTTTCACCTTGAGAAATGGAGTTGGAAAGCTTTTCGCTAAGATGTAGGCGACTAGAGAGGCAGAATACGGAGCTCCGGCGCTGGCCGATAAGAAGTGCCGCTTGCCGGCGTCTTTCGGCAAAAGCGGCGCTCCGGAGCGCACCGCTGCCGCTCCAGTCATCTGTGCGCGAAGTAGCCGCTTCTTCGCCTCCGGCAGCCGGAGATCGCGGTAGCTTGCATAGGCGAAGAACGAAGCCGCGAAGAAGCCGGCTTGTGCGCGAAGCTCGCAGACTGCTGCAGGACGGTGGCTGCCGCTCTCCTGCCTGTTGAATTCACTTCTGGCATGCCAGTGGAAGGTGTTCCAGGACAACTTTCCTGGGTTTTGACGTAGTCCTGCTGCATCCCTCCTTGGAAATTCTTGCTGCTCCCCGGAGGCTCCGAGATGCAGAGAACACGATGGCAGCTGCTGAAAAGAAGGGCAGCAGTGAGTTTGTCAAGAAACAAGAATATAGGCAGCTGCCTGTGCTTGGCAAGGAGCAGCTGCTGCATTCTTGCACTTGCCTTCCTTCAGTGCGCACAGAAGCCCGCTGCTCTGCTGCTTGGTTTTTCCGCATTCAGTCAATTGCACAGGATTGAAGCTGGGGCAGGCTGTTCAGCTTTGCTGCTTTTCAGCATCTCAGCTGCCCTTCTGCTCTGTGACAGCTCTCCAGGTTTCTTGCCTTCTCCAGGCTGCAACGTGCCCGCTACTACCCAGAGCTGGGCAGGAGTGGGCAGAGAGCACGCTCATATGCCAGCAGTTTGCGGCTTGCCCAGGAAAGTGCAGTGTCCTTGGAATGTGCAGCAAATCCAATTTCTTGGCAAGTCCGGGGGAAGTGAGCAGTGCAGGTACACTTTCACCTTGAGAAATGGAGTTGGAAAGCTTTTCGCTAAGATGTAGGCGACTAGAGAGGCAGAATACGGAGCTCCGGCGCTGGCCGAAAAGAAGTGCCGCTTGCCGGCGTCTTTCGGCAAAAGCGGCGCTCCGCAGAGCACCGCTGCCGCTCCGGTCATCTGTACGCCAAGTAGCCGCTTCTTCGCCTCCGGCAGCCGGAGATCGCGGTAGCTTGCAAGAGGCGAAGAATAAAGCCGCGAAGAAGCCGGCTTGTGCGCGAAGCTCGCAGACAGCTGCAGGACGGTGGCTGCCGCTCTCCTGCCTGTTGAATTCACTCTGGGCATGCGAGTGGAAGGTGTTCCAGGACAACTTTCCTGGGTTTTGACGTAGTCCTGCTGCATCCCTCCTTGGAAATTCTTGCTGCTCCCCGGAGGCTCCGAGATGCAGAGAACACGATGGCAGCTGCTGAAAAGAAGGGCAGCAGTGAGTTTGTCAAGAAACAAGAATATAGGCAGCTGCCTGTGCTTGGCAAGGAGCAGCTGCTGCATTCTTGCACTTGCCTTCCTTCAGTGCGCACAGAAGCCCGCTGCTCTGCTGCTTGGTTTTTCTGCATTCAGTCAATTGCACAGGATTGAAGCTGGGGCAGGCTGTTCAGCTTTGCTGCTTTTCAGCATCTCAGCTGCCCTTCTGCTCTGTGACAGCTCTCCAGGTTTCTTGCCTTCTCCAGGCTGCAACGTGCCCGCTACTACCCAGAGCTGGGCAGGAGTGGGCAGAGAGCACGCTCATCTGCCAGCAGTTTGCGGCTTGCCCAGGAAAGTGCAGTGTCCTTGGAATGTGCAGCAAATCCAATTTCTTGGCAAGTCCGGGGGAAGTGAGCAGTGCTGGTACACTTTCACCTTGAGAAATGGAGTTGGAAAGCTTTTCGCTAAGATGTAGGCGACTAGAGAGGCAGAATACGGAGCTCCGGCGCTGGCCGATAAGAAGTGCCGCTTGCCGGCGTCTTTCGGCAAAAGCGGCGCTCCGGAGCGCACCGCTGCCGCTCCAGTCATCTGTGCGCGAAGTTGCCGCTTCTTCGCCTCCGGCAGCCGGAGATCGCGGTAGCTTGCATAGGCGAAGAACGAAGCCGCGAAGAAGCCGGCTTGTGCGCGAAGCTCGCAGACTGCTGCAGGACGGTGGCTGCCGCTCTCCTGCCTGTTGAATTCACTTCTGGCATGCCAGTGGAAGGTGTTCCAGGACAACTTTCCTGGGTTTTGACGTAGTCCTGCTGCATCCCTCCTTGGAAATTCTTGCTGCTCCCCGGAGGCTCCGAGATGCAGAGAACACGATGGCAGCTGCTGAAAAGAAGGGCAGCAGTGAGTTTGTCAAGAAACAAGAATATAGGCAGCTGCCTGTGCTTGGCAAGGAGCAGCTGCTGCATTCTTGCACTTGCCTTCCTTCAGTGCGCACAGAAGCCCGCTGCTCTGCTGCTTGGTTTTTCCGCATTCAGTCAATTGCACAGGATTGAAGCTGGGGCAGGCTGTTCAGCTTGGCTGCTTTTCAGCATCTCAGCTGCCCTTCTGCTCTGTGACAGCTCTCCAGGTTTCTTGCCTTCGCCAGGCTGCAACGTGCCCGCTACTACCCAGAGCTGGGCAGGAGTGGGCAGACAGCACGCTCATCTGCCAGCAGTTTGCGGCTTGCCCAGGAAAGTGCAGTGTCCTTGGAATGTGCAGCAAATCCAATTTCTTGGCAAGTCCGGGGGAAGTGAGCAGTGCTGGTACACTTTCACCTTGAGAAATGGAGTGGCAAAGCTTTTCGCTAAGATGTAGGCGACTAGAGAGGCAGAATACGGAGCTCCGGCGCTGGCCGAAGGGAAGTGCCGCTTGCCGGCGTCTTTCGGCAAAAGCGGCGCTCCGGAGCGCACCGCTGCCGCTCCAGTCATCTGTACGCCAAGTAGCCGCTTCTTCGCCTCCGGCAGCCGGAGATCGCGGTAGCTTGCATAGGCGAAGAACGAAGCCGCGAAGAAGCCGGCTTGTGCGCGAAGCTCGCAGACAGCTGCAGGACGGTGGCTGCCGCTCTCCTGCCTGTTGAATTCACTCTGGGCATGCGAGTGGAAGGTGTTCCAGGACAACTTTCCTGGGTTTTGACGTAGTCCTGCTGCATCCCTCCTTGGAAATTCTTGCTGCTCCCCGGAGGCTCCGAGATGCAGAGAACACGATGGCAGCTGCTGAAAAGAAGGGCAGCAGTGAGTTTGTCAAGAAACAAGAATATAGGCAGCTGCCTGTGCTTGGCAAGGAGCAGCTGCTGCATTCTTGCACTTGCCTTCCTTCAGTGCGCACAGAAGCCCGCTGCTCTGCTGCTTGGTTTTTCTGCATTCAGTCAATTGCACAGGATTGAAGCTGGGGCAGGCTGTTCAGCTTTGCTGCTTTTCAGCATCTCAGCTGCCCTTCTGCTCTGTGACAGCTCTCCAGGTTTCTTGCCTTCTCCAGGCTGCAACGTGCCCGCTACTACCCAGAGCTGGGCAGGAGTGGGCAGAGAGCACGCTCATCTGCCAGCAGTTTGCGGCTTGCCCAGGAAAGTGCAGTGTCCTTGGAATGTGCAGCAAATCCAATTTCTTGGCAAGTCCGGGGGAAGTGAGCAGTGCTGGTACACTTTCACCTTGAGAAATGGAGTTGGAAAGCTTTTCGCTAAGATGTAGGCGACTAGAGAGGCAGAATACGGAGCTCCGGCGCTGGCCGATAAGAAGTGCCGCTTCCCGGCGTCTTTCGGCAAAAGCGGCGCTCCGGAGCGCACCGCTGCCGCTCCAGTCATCTGTGCGCGAAGTTGCCGCTTCTTCGCCTCCGGCAGCCGGAGATCGCGGTAGCTTGCATAGGCGAAGAACGAAGCCGCGAAGAAGCCGGCTTGTGCGCGAACCTCGCAGACTGCTGCAGGACGGTGGCTGCCGCTCTCCTGCCTGTTGAATTCACTTCTGGCATGCGAGTGGAAGGTGTTCCAGGACAACTTTCCTGGGTTTTGACGTAGTCCTGCTGCATCCCTCCTTGGAAATTCTTGCTGCTCCCCGGAGGCTCCGAGATGCAGAGAACACGATGGCAGCTGCTGAAAAGAAGGGCAGCAGTGAGTTTGTCAAGAAACAAGAATATAGGCAGCTGCCTGTGCTTGGCAAGGAGCAGCTGCTGCATTCTTGCACTTGCCTTCCTGCAGTGCGCACAGAAGCCCGCTGCTCTGCTGCTTGGTTTTTCCGCATTCAGTCAATTGCACAGGATTGAAGCTGGGGCAGGCTGTTCAGCTTGGCTGCTTTTCAGCATCTCAGCTGCCCTTCTGCTCTGTGACAGCTCTCCAGGTTTCTTGCCTTTGCCAGGCTGCAACGTGCCCGCTACTACCCAGAGCTGGGCAGGAGTGGGCAGAGAGCACGCTCATATGCCAGCAGTTTGCGGCTTGCCCAGGAAAGTGCAGTGTCCTTGGAATGTGCAGCAAATCCAATTTCTTGGCAAGTCCGGGGGAAGTGAGCAGTGCTGGTACACTTTCACCTTGAGAAATGGAGTTGGAAAGCTTTTCGCTAAGATGTAGGCGACTAGAGAGGCAGAATACGGAGCTCCGGCGCTGGCCGAAGGGAAGTGCCGCTTGCCGGCGTCTTTCGGCAAAAGCGGCGCTCCGGAGCGCACCGCTGCCGCTCCAGTCATCTGTGCGCGAAGTAGCCGCTTCTTCGCCTCCGGCAGCCGGAGATCGCGGTAGCTTGCATAGGCGAAGAACGAAGCCGCGAAGAAGCCGGCTTGTGCGCGAAGCTCGCAGACTGCTGCAGGACGGTGGCTGCCGCTCTCCTGCCTGTTGAATTCACTTCTGGCATGCCAGTGGAAGGTGTTCCAGGACAACTTTCCTGGGTTTTGACGTAGTCCTGCTGCATCCCTCCTTGGAAATTCTTGCTGCTCCCCGGAGGCTCCGAGATGCAGAGAACACGATGGCAGCTGCTGAAAAGAAGGGCAGCAGTGAGTTTGTCAAGAAACAAGAATATAGGCAGCTGCCTGTGCTTGGCAAGGAGCAGCTGCTGCATTCTTGCACTTGCCTTCCTTCAGTGCGCACAGAAGCCCGCTGCTCTGCTGCTTGGTTTTTCCGCATTCAGTCAATTGCACAGGATTGAAGCTGGGGCAGGCTGTTCAGCTTTGCTGCTTTTCAGCATCTCAGCTGCCCTTCTGCTCTGTGACAGCTCTCCAGGTTTCTTGCCTTCTCCAGGCTGCAACGTGCCCGCTACTACCCAGAGCTGGGCAGGAGTGGGCAGAGAGCACGCTCATATGCCAGCAGTTTGCGGCTTGCCCAGGAAAGTGCAGTGTCCTTGGAATGTGCAGCAAATCCAATTTCTTGGCAAGTCCGGGGGAAGTGAGCAGTGCAGGTACACTTTCACCTTGAGAAATGGAGTTGGAAAGCTTTTCGCTAAGATGTAGGCGACTAGAGAGGCAGAATACGGAGCTCCGGCGCTGGCCGAAAAGAAGTGCCGCTTGCCGGCGTCTTTCGGCAAAAGCGGCGCTCCGCAGAGCACCGCTGCCGCTCCGGTCATCTGTACGCCAAGTAGCCGCTTCTTCGCCTCCGGCAGCCGGAGATCGCGGTAGCTTGCAAGAGGCAAAGAATAAAGCCGCGAAGAAGCCGGCTTGTGCGCGAAGCTCGCAGACAGCTGCAGGACGGTGGCTGCCGCTCTCCTGCCTGTTGAATTCACTCTGGGCATGCGAGTGGAAGGTGTTCCAGGACAACTTTCCTGGGTTTTGACGTAGTCCTGCTGCATCCCTCCTTGGAAATTCTTGCTGCTCCCCGGAGGCTCCGAGATGCAGAGAACACGATGGCAGCTGCTGAAAAGAAGGGCAGCAGTGAGTTTGTCAAGAAACAAGAATATAGGCAGCTGCCTGTGCTTGGCAAGGAGCAGCTGCTGCATTCTTGCACTTGCCTTCCTTCAGTGCGCACAGAAGCCCGCTGCTCTGCTGCTTGGTTTTTCTGCATTCAGTCAATTGCACAGGATTGAAGCTGGGGCAGGCTGTTCAGCTTTGCTGCTTTTCAGCATCTCAGCTGCCCTTTGGCTCTGTTACAGCTCTCCAGGTTTCTTGCCTTTGCCAGGCTGCAACCTGCTGGCTAGTACCCAGAGCTGGGCAGGAGTGGGCAGAGAGCACGCTCATCTGCCAGCAGTTTGCGGTTTGCCCAGGAAAGTGCAGTGTCCTTGGAATGTGCAGCAAATCCAATTTCTTGGCAAGTCCGGGGGAAGTGAGCAGTGCAGGTACACTTTCACCTTGAGAAATGGAGTTGGAAAGCTTTTCGCTAAGATGTAGGCGACTAGAGAGGCAGAATACGGAGCTCCGGCGCTGGCCGAAAAGAAGTGCCGCTTGCCGGCGTCTTTCGGCAAAAGCGGCGCTCCGCAGAGCACCGCTGCCGCTCCGGTCATCTGTACGCCAAGTAGCCGCTTCTTCGCCTCCGGCAGCCGGAGATCGCGGTAGCTTGCAAGAGGCGAAGAATAAAGCCGCGAAGAAGCCGGCTTGTGCGCGAAGCTCGCAGACAGCTGCAGGACGGTGGCTGCCGCTCTCCTGCCTGTTGAATTCACTCTGGGCATGCGAGTGGAAGGTGTTCCAGGACAACTTTCCTGGGTTTTGACGTAGTCCTGCTGCATCCCTCCTTGGAAATTCTTGCTGCTCCCCGGAGGCTCCGAGATGCAGAGAACACGATGGCAGCTGCTGAAAAGAAGGGCAGCAGTGAGTTTGTCAAGAAACAAGAATATAGGCAGCTGCCTGTGCTTGGCAAGGAGCAGCTGCTGCATTCTTGCACTTGCCTTCCTTCAGTGCGCACAGAAGCCCGCTGCTCTGCTGCTTGGTTTTTCCGCATTCAGTCAATTGCACAGGATTGAAGCTGGGGCAGGCTGTTCAGCTTTGCTGCTTTTCAGCATCTCAGCTGCCCTTCTGCTCTGTGACAGCTCTCCAGGTTTCTTGCCTTCTCCAGGCTGCAACGTGCCCGCTACTACCCAGAGCTGGGCAGGAGTGGGCAGAGAGCACGCTCATCAGCCAGCAGTTTGCGGTTTGCCCAGGAAAGTGCAGTGTCCTTGGAATGTGCAGCAAATCCAATTTCTTGGCAAGTCCGGGGGAAGTGAGCAGTGCAGGTACACTTTCACCTTGAGAAATGGACTTGGAAAGCTTTTCGCTAAGATGTAGGCGACTAGAGAGGCAGAATACGGAGCTCCGGCGCTGGCCGAAAAGAAGTGCCGCTTCCCGGCGTCTTTCGGCAAAAGCGGCGCTCCGGAGCGCACCGCTGCCGCTCCAGTCATCTGTGCGCGAAGTAGCCGCTTCTTCGCCTCCGGCAGCCGGAGATCGCGGTAGCTTGCATAGGCGAAGAACGAAGCCGCGAAGAAGCCGGCTTGTGCGCGAAGCTCGCAGACAGCTGCAGGACGGTGGCTGCCGCTCTCCTGCCTGTTGAATTCACTCTGGGCATGCGAGTGGAAGGTGTTCCAGGACAACTTTCCTGGGTTTTGACGTAGTCCTGCTGCATCCCTCCTTGGAAATTCTTGCTGCTCCCCGGAGGCTCCGAGATGCAGAGAACACGATGGCAGCTGCTGAAAAGAAGGGCAGCAGTGAGTTTGTCAAGAAACAAGAATATAGGCAGCTGCCTGTGCTTGGCAAGGAGCAGCTGCTGCATTCTTGCACTTGCCTTCCTTCAGTGCGCACAGAAGCCCGCTGCTCTGCTGCTTGGTTTTTCTGCATTCAGTCAATTGCACAGGATTGAAGCTGGGGCAGGCTGTTCAGCTTTGCTGCTTTTCAGCATCTCAGCTGCCCTTCTGCTCTGTTACAGCTCTCCAGGTTTCTTGCCTTTGCCAGGCTGCAACCTGCTGGCTAGTACCCAGAGCTGGGCAGGAGTGGGCAGAGAGCACGCTCATCAGCCAGCAGTTTGCGGTTTGCCCAGGAAAGTGCAGTGTCCTTGGAATGTGCAGCAAATCCAATTTCTTGGCAAGTCCGGGGGAAGTGAGCAGTGCAGGTACACTTTCACCTTGAGAAATGGACTTGGAAAGCTTTTCGCTAAGATGTAGGCGACTAGAGAGGCAGAATACGGAGCTCCGGCGCTGGCCGAAAAGAAGTGCCGCTTGCCGGCGTCTTTCGGCAAAAGCGGCGCTCCGCAGAGCACCGCTGCCGCTCCGGTCATCTGTACGCCAAGTAGCCGCTTCTTCGCCTCCGGCAGCCGGAGATCGCGGTAGCTTGCAAGAGGCAAAGAATAAAGCCGCGAAGAAGCCGGCTTGTGCGCGAAGCTCGCAGACAGCTGCAGGACGGTGGCTGCCGCTCTCCTGCCTGTTGAATTCACTCTGGGCATGCGAGTGGAAGGTGTTCCAGGACAACTTTCCTGGGTTTTGACG
The DNA here is from genome assembly GCF_024509145.1 of Vidua macroura. Lineage (NCBI taxonomy): Eukaryota > Metazoa > Chordata > Aves > Passeriformes > Viduidae > Vidua > Vidua macroura. The sequence goes on along the minus strand of NC_071584.1, from coordinate 5,170,694 downwards.
TAGTCCTGCTGCATCCCTCCTTGGAAATTCTTGCTGCTCCCCGGAGGCTCCGAGATGCAGAGAACACGATGGCAGCTGCTGAAAAGAAGGGCAGCAGTGAGTTTGTCAAGAAACAAGAATATAGGCAGCTGCCTGTGCTTGGCAAGGAGCAGCTGCTGCATTCTTGCACTTGCCTTCCTTCAGTGCGCACAGAAGCCCGCTGCTCTGCTGCTTGGTTTTTCTGCATTCAGTCAATTGCACAGGATTGAAGCTGGGGCAGGCTGTTCAGCTTTGCTGCTTTTCAGCATCTCAGCTGCCCTTCTGCTCTGTGACAGCTCTCCAGGTTTCTTGCCTTCTCCAGGCTGCAACGTGCCCGCTACTACCCAGAGCTGGGCAGGAGTGGGCAGAGAGCACGCTCATCTGCCAGCAGTTTGCGGCTTGCCCAGGAAAGTGCAGTGTCCTTGGAATGTGCAGCAAATCCAATTTCTTGGCAAGTCCGGGGGAAGTGAGCAGTGCTGGTACACTTTCACCTTGAGAAATGGACTTGGAAAGCTTTTCGCTAAGATGTAGGCGACTAGAGAGGCAGAATACGGAGCTCCGGCTCTCGCCGATAAGAAGTGCCGCTTGCCGGCGTCTTTCGGCAAAAGCGGCGCTCCGGAGCGCACCGCTGCCGCTCCAGTCATCTGTGCGCGAAGTTGCCGCTTCTTCGCCTCCGGCAGCCGGAGATCGCGGTAGCTTGCATAGGCGAAGAACGAAGCCGCGAAGAAGCCGGCTTGTGCGCGAAGCTCGCAGACTGCTGCAGGACGGTGGCTGCCGCTCTCCTGCCTGTTGAATTCACTTCTGGCATGCGAGTGGAAGGTGTTCCAGGACAACTTTCCTGGGTTTTGACGTAGTCCTGCTGCATCCCTCCTTGGAAATTCTTGCTGCTCCCCGGAGGCTCCGAGATGCAGAGAACACGATGGCAGCTGCTGAAAAGAAGGGCAGCAGTGAGTTTGTCAAGAAACAAGAATATAGGCAGCTGCCTGTGCTTGGCAAGGAGCAGCTGCTGCATTCTTGCACTTGCCTTCCTTCAGTGCGCACAGAAGCCCGCTGCTCTGCTGCTTGGTTTTTCTGCATTCAGTCAATTGCACAGGATTGAAGCTGGGGCAGGCTGTTCAGCTTTGCTGCTTTTCAGCATCTCAGCTGCCCTTTGGCTCTGTTACAGCTCTCCAGGTTTCTTGCCTTCTCCAGGCTGCAACCTGCTGGCTACTACCCAGAGCTGGGCAGGAGTGGGCAGAGAGCACGCTCATCTGCCAGCAGTTTGCGGTTTGCCCAGGAAAGTGCAGTGTCCTTGGAATGTGCAGCAAATCCAATTTCTTGGCAAGTCCGGGGGAAGTGAGCAGTGCTGGTACACTTTCACCTTGAGAAATGGACTTGGAAAGCTTTTCGCTAAGATGTAGGCGACTAGAGAGGCAGAATACGGAGCTCCGGCGCTGGCCGATAAGAAGTGCCGCTTGCCGGCGTCTTTCGGCAAAAGCGGCGCTCCGCAGAGCACCGCTGCCGCTCCGGTCATCTGTGCGCCAAGTAGCCGCTTCTTCGCCTCCGGCAGCCGGAGATCGCGGTAGCTTGCAAGAGGCGAAGAACGAAGCCGCGAAGAAGCCGGCTTGTGCGCGAAGCTCGCAGACAGCTGCAGGACGGTGGCTGCCGCTCTCCTGCCTGTTGAATTCACTCTGGGCATGCGAGTGGAAGGTGTTCCAGGACAACTTTCCTGGGTTTTGACGTAGTCCTGCTGCATCCCTCCTTGGAAATTCTTGCTGCTCCCCGGAGGCTCCGAGATGCAGAGAACACGATGGCAGCTGCTGAAAAGAAGGGCAGCAGTGAGTTTGTCAAGAAACAAGAATATAGGCAGCTGCCTGTGCTTGGCAAGGAGCAGCTGCTGCATTCTTGCACTTGCCTTCCTTCAGTGCGCACAGAAGCCCGCTGCTCTGCTGCTTGGTTTTTCCGCATTCAGTCAATTGCACAGGATTGAAGCTGGGGCAGGCTGTTCAGCTTGGCTGCTTTTCAGCATCTCAGCTGCCCTTCTGCTCTGTGACAGCTCTCCAGGTTTCTTGCCTTCTCCAGGCTGCAACGTGCCCGCTAGTACCCAGAGCTGGGCAGGAGTGGGCAGAGAGCACGCTCATCAGCCAGCAGTTTGCGGTTTGCCCAGGAAAGTGCAGTGTCCTTGGAATGTGCAGCAAATCCAATTTCTTGGCAAGTCCGGGGGAAGTGAGCAGTGCAGGTACACTTTCACCTTGAGAAATGGACTTGGAAAGCTTTTCGCTAAGATGTAGGCGACTAGAGAGGCAGAATACGGAGCTCCGGCGCTGGCCGAAAAGAAGTGCCGCTTGCCGGCGTCTTTCGGCAAAAGCGGCGCTCCGCAGAGCACCGCTGCCGCTCCGGTCATCTGTACGCCAAGTAGCCGCTTCTTCGCCTCCGGCAGCCGGAGATCGCGGTAGCTTGCAAGAGGCGAAGAATAAAGCCGCGAAGAAGCCGGCTTGTGCGCGAAGCTCGCAGACAGCTGCAGGACGGTGGCTGCCGCTCTCCTGCCTGTTGAATTCACTTCTGGCATGCGAGTGGAAGGTGTTCCAGGACAACTTTCCTGGGTTTTGACGTAGTCCTGCTGCATCCCTCCTTGGAAATTCTTGCAGCTCCCCGGAGGCTCCGAGATGCAGAGAACACGATGGCAGCTGCTGAAAAGAAGGGCAGCAGTGAGTTTGTCAAGAAACAAGAATATAGGCAGCTGCCTGTGCTTGGCAAGGAGCAGCTGCTGCATTCTTGCACTTGCCTTCCTGCAGTGCGCACAGAAGCCCGCTGCTCTGCTGCTTGGTTTTTCCGCATTCAGTCAATTGCACAGGATTGAAGCTGGGGCAGGCTGTTCAGCTTTGCTGCTTTTCAGCATCTCAGCTGCCCTTCTGCTCTGTGACAGCTCTCCAGGTTTCTTGCCTTCTCCAGGCTGCAACGTGCCCGCTACTACCCAGAGCTGGGCAGGAGTGGGCAGAGAGCACGCTCATCTGCCAGCAGTTTGCGGCTTGCCCAGGAAAGTGCAGTGTCCTTGGAATGTGCAGCAAATCCAATTTCTTGGCAAGTCCGGGGGAAGTGAGCAGTGCAGGTACACTTTCACCTTGAGAAATGGACTTGGAAAGCTTTTCGCTAAGATGTAGGCGACTAGAGAGGCAGAATACGGAGCTCCGGCGCTGGCCGAAAAGAAGTGCCGCTTGCCGGCGTCTTTCGGCAAAAGCGGCGCTCCGGAGCGCACCGCTGCCGCTCCAGTCATCTGTGCGCGAAGTTGCCGCTTCTTCGCCTCCGGCAGCCGGAGATCGCGGTAGCTTGCATAGGCGAAGAACGAAGCCGCGAAGAAGCCGGCTTGTGCGCGAAGCTCGCAGACTGCTGCAGGACGGTGGCTGCCGCTCTCCTGCCTGTTGAATTCACTTCTGGCATGCGAGTGGAAGGTGTTCCAGGACAACTTTCCTGGGTTTTGACGTAGTCCTGCTGCATCCCTCCTTGGAAATTCTTGCAGCTCCCCGGAGGCTCCGAGATGCAGAGAACACGATGGCAGCTGCTGAAAAGAAGGGCAGCAGTGAGTTTGTCAAGAAACAAGAATATAGGCAGCTGCCTGTGCTTGGCAAGGAGCAGCTGCTGCATTCTTGCACTTGCCTTCCTGCAGTGCGCACAGAAGCCCGCTGCTCTGCTGCTTGGTTTTTCCGCATTCAGTCAATTGCACAGGATTGAAGCTGGGGCAGGCTGTTCAGCTTTGCTGCTTTTCAGCATCTCAGCTGCCCTTTGGCTCTGTTACAGCTCTCCAGGTTTCTTGCCTTTGCCAGGCTGCAACGTGCCCGCTACTACCCAGAGCTGGGCAGGAGTGGGCAGAGAGCACGCTCATATGCCAGCAGTTTGCGGTTTGCCCAGGAAAGTGCAGTGTCCTTGGAATGTGCAGCAAATCCAATTTCTTGGCAAGTCCGGGGGAAGTGAGCAGTGCTGGTACACTTTCACCTTGAGAAATGGACTTGGAAAGCTTTTCGCTAAGATGTAGGCGACTAGAGAGGCAGAATACGGAGCTCCGGCGCTGGCCGAAAAGAAGTGCCGCTTGCCGGCGTCTTTCGGCAAAAGCGGCGCTCCGCAGAGCACCGCTGCCGCTCCGGTCATCTGTACGCCAAGTAGCCGCTTCTTCGCCTCCGGCAGCCGGAGATCGCGGTAGCTTGCAAGAGGCAAAGAATAAAGCCGCGAAGAAGCCGGCTTGTGCGCGAAGCTCGCAGACAGCTGCAGGACGGTGGCTGCCGCTCTCCTGCCTGTTGAATTCACTCTGGGCATGCGAGTGGAAGGTGTTCCAGGACAACTTTCCTGGGTTTTGACGTAGTCCTGCTGCATCCCTCCTTGGAAATTCTTGCTGCTCCCCGGAGGCTCCGAGATGCAGAGAACACGATGGCAGCTGCTGAAAAGAAGGGCAGCAGTGAGTTTGTCAAGAAACAAGAATATAGGCAGCTGCCTGTGCTTGGCAAGGAGCAGCTGCTGCATTCTTGCACTTGCCTTCCTTCAGTGCGCACAGAAGCCCGCTGCTCTGCTGCTTGGTTTTTCTGCATTCAGTCAATTGCACAGGATTGAAGCTGGCGCAGGCTGTTCAGCTTTGCTGCTTTTCAGCATCTCAGCTGCCCTTCTGCTCTGTGACAGCTCTCCAGGTTTCTTGCCTTCTCCAGGCTGCAACGTGCCCGCTACTACCCAGAGCTGGGCAGGAGTGGGCAGAGAGCACGCTCATCTGCCAGCAGTTTGCGGCTTGCCCAGGAAAGTGCAGTGTCCTTGGAATGTGCAGCAAATCCAATTTCTTGGCAAGTCCGGGGGAAGTGAGCAGTGCTGGTACACTTTCACCTTGAGAAATGGACTTGGAAAGCTTTTCGCTAAGATGTAGGCGACTAGAGAGGCAGAATACGGAGCTCCGGCTCTCGCCGATAAGAAGTGCCGCTTGCCGGCGTCTTTCGGCAAAAGCGGCGCTCCGGAGCGCACCGCTGCCGCTCCAGTCATCTGTGCGCGAAGTTGCCGCTTCTTCGCCTCCGGCAGCCGGAGATCGCGGTAGCTTGCATAGGCGAAGAACGAAGCCGCGAAGAAGCCGGCTTGTGCGCGAAGCTCGCAGACTGCTGCAGGACGGTGGCTGCCGCTCTCCTGCCTGTTGAATTCACTTCTGGCATGCGAGTGGAAGGTGTTCCAGGACAACTTTCCTGGGTTTTGACGTAGTCCTGCTGCATCCCTCCTTGGAAATTCTTGCTGCTCCCCGGAGGCTCCGAGATGCAGAGAACACGATGGCAGCTGCTGAAAAGAAGGGCAGCAGTGAGTTTGTCAAGAAACAAGAATATAGGCAGCTGCCTGTGCTTGGCAAGGAGCAGCTGCTGCATTCTTGCACTTGCCTTCCTTCAGTGCGCACAGAAGCCCGCTGCTCTGCTGCTTGGTTTTTCTGCATTCAGTCAATTGCACAGGATTGAAGCTGGGGCAGGCTGTTCAGCTTTGCTGCTTTTCAGCATCTCAGCTGCCCTTTGGCTCTGTTACAGCTCTCCAGGTTTCTTGCCTTCTCCAGGCTGCAACCTGCTGGCTACTACCCAGAGCTGGGCAGGAGTGGGCAGAGAGCACGCTCATCTGCCAGCAGTTTGCGGTTTGCCCAGGAAAGTGCAGTGTCCTTGGAATGTGCAGCAAATCCAATTTCTTGGCAAGTCCGGGGGAAGTGAGCAGTGCTGGTACACTTTCACCTTGAGAAATGGACTTGGAAAGCTTTTCGCTAAGATGTAGGCGACTAGAGAGGCAGAATACGGAGCTCCGGCGCTGGCCGATAAGAAGTGCCGCTTGCCGGCGTCTTTCGGCAAAAGCGGCGCTCCGCAGAGCACCGCTGCCGCTCCGGTCATCTGTGCGCCAAGTAGCCGCTTCTTCGCCTCCGGCAGCCGGAGATCGCGGTAGCTTGCAAGAGGCGAAGAATGAAGCCGCGAAGAAGCCGGCTTGTGCGCGAAGCTCGCAGACAGCTGCAGGACGGTGGCTGCCGCTCTCCTGCCTGTTGAATTCACTCTGGGCATGCGAGTGGAAGGTGTTCCAGGACAACTTTCCTGGGTTTTGACGTAGTCCTGCTGCATCCCTCCTTGGAAATTCTTGCTGCTCCCCGGAGGCTCCGAGATGCAGAGAACACGATGGCAGCTGCTGAAAAGAAGGGCAGCAGTGAGTTTGTCAAGAAACAAGAATATAGGCAGCTGCCTGTGCTTGGCAAGGAGCAGCTGCTGCATTCTTGCACTTGCCTTCCTTCAGTGCGCACAGAAGCCCGCTGCTCTGCTGCTTGGTTTTTCCGCATTCAGTCAATTGCACAGGATTGAAGCTGGGGCAGGCTGTTCAGCTTGGCTGCTTTTCAGCATCTCAGCTGCCCTTCTGCTCTGTGACAGCTCTCCAGGTTTCTTGCCTTCTCCAGGCTGCAACGTGCCCGCTAGTACCCAGAGCTGGGCAGGAGTGGGCAGAGAGCACGCTCATCAGCCAGCAGTTTGCGGTTTGCCCAGGAAAGTGCAGTGTCCTTGGAATGTGCAGCAAATCCAATTTCTTGGCAAGTCCGGGGGAAGTGAGCAGTGCAGGTACACTTTCACCTTGAGAAATGGACTTGGAAAGCTTTTCGCTAAGATGTAGGCGACTAGAGAGGCAGAATACGGAGCTCCGGCGCTGGCCGAAAAGAAGTGCCGCTTGCCGGCGTCTTTCGGCAAAAGCGGCGCTCCGCAGAGCACCGCTGCCGCTCCGGTCATCTGTACGCCAAGTAGCCGCTTCTTCGCCTCCGGCAGCCGGAGATCGCGGTAGCTTGCAAGAGGCGAAGAATAAAGCCGCGAAGAAGCCGGCTTGTGCGCGAAGCTCGCAGACAGCTGCAGGACGGTGGCTGCCGCTCTCCTGCCTGTTGAATTCACTCTGGGCATGCGAGTGGAAGGTGTTCCAGGACAACTTTCCTGGGTTTTGACGTAGTCCTGCTGCATCCCTCCTTGGAAATTCTTGCTGCTCCCCGGAGGCTCCGAGATGCAGAGAACACGATGGCAGCTGCTGAAAAGAAGGGCAGCAGTGAGTTTGTCAAGAAACAAGAATATAGGCAGCTGCCTGTGCTTGGCAAGGAGCAGCTGCTGCATTCTTGCACTTGCCTTCCTTCAGTGCGCACAGAAGCCCGCTGCTCTGCTGCTTGGTTTTTCTGCATTCAGTCAATTGCACAGGATTGAAGCTGGGGCAGGCTGTTCAGCTTGGCTGCTTTTCAGCATCTCAGCTGCCCTTCTGCTCTGTGACAGCTCTCCAGGTTTCTTGCCTTCTCCAGGCTGCAACGTGCCCGCTACTACCCAGAGCTGGGCAGGAGTGGGCAGAGAGCACGCTCATCTGCCAGCAGTTTGCGGCTTGCCCAGGAAAGTGCAGTGTCCTTGGAATGTGCAGCAAATCCAATTTCTTGGCAAGTCCGGGGGAAGTGAGCAGTGCAGGTACACTTTCACCTTGAGAAATGGAGTTGGAAAGCTTTTCGCTAAGATGTAGGCGACTAGAGAGGCAGAATACGGAGCTCCGGCTCTCGCCGATAAGAAGTGCCGCTTCCCGGCGTCTTTCGGCAAAAGCGGCGCTTCGGAGCGCACCGCTGCCGCTCCAGTCATCTGTGCGCGAAGTAGCCGCTTCTTCGCCTCCGGCAGCCGGAGATCGCGGTAGCTTGAATAGGCGAAGAATAAAGCTGCGAAGAAGCTGGCTTGTGCGCGAACCTTGCAGACAGCTGCAGGATTGTGGCTGCCGCTCTCCTGCCTTTTGAATTCATTTCTGGCATGCGAGTGGAAGGTGTTCCAGGACAACTTCCCTGGGTTTTGACGTAGTCCTGCTGCATCCCTCCTTGGAAATTCTTGCTGCTCCCCGGAGGCTCCGAGATGCAGAGAACACGATGGCAGCTGCTGAAAAGAAGGGCAGCAGTGAGTTTGTCAAGAAACAAGAATATAGGCAGCTGCCTGTGCTTGGCAAGGAGCAGCTGCTGCATTCTTGCACTTGCCTTCCTGCAGTGCGCACAGAAGCCCGCTGCTCTGCTGCTTGGTTTTTCTGCATTCAGTCAATTGCACAGGATTGAAGCTGGGGCAGGCTGTTCAGCTTGGCTGCTTTTCAGCATCTCAGCTGCCCTTCTGCTCTGTGACAGCTCTCCAGGTTTCTTGCCTTCTCCAGGCTGCAACGTGCCCGCTACTACCCAGAGCTGGGCAGGAGTGGGCAGAGAGCACGCTCATCTGCCAGCAGTTTGCGGCTTGCCCAGGAAAGTGCAGTGTCCTTGGAATGTGCAGCAAATCCAATTTCTTGGCAAGTCCGGGGGAAGTGAGCAGTGCTGGTACACTTTCACCTTGAGAAATGGACTTGGAAAGCTTTTCGCTAAGATGTAGGCGACTAGAGAGGCAGAATACGGAGCTCCGGCGCTGGCCGATAAGAAGTGCCGCTTCCCGGCGTCTTTCGGCAAAAGCGGCGCTCCGGAGCGCACCGCTGCCGCTCCAGTCAGCTGTGCGCGAAGTAGCCGCTTCTTCGCCTCCGGCAGCCGGAGATCGCGGTAGCTTGCATAGGCGAAGAACGAAGCCGCGAAGAAGCCGGCTTGTGCGCGAAGCTCGCAGACTGCTGCAGGACGGTGGCTGCCGCTCTCCTGCCTGTTGAATTCACTTCTGGCATCCGAGTGGAAGGTGTTCCAGGACAACTTTCCTGGGTTTTGACGTAGTCCTGCTGCATCCCTCCTTGGAAATTCTTGCTGCTCCCCGGAGGCTCCGAGATGCAGAGAACACGATGGCAGCTGCTGAAAAGAAGGGCAGCAGTGAGTTTGTCAAGAAACAAGAATATAGGCAGCTGCCTGTGCTTGGCAAGGAGCAGCTGCTGCATTCTTGCACTTGCCTTCCTTCAGTGCGCACAGAAGCCCGCTGCTCTGCTGCTTGGTTATTCTGCATTCAGTCAATTGCACAGGATTGAAGCTGGGGCAGGCTGTTCAGCTTGGCTGCTTTTCAGCATCTCAGCTGCCCTTCTGCTCTGTGACAGCTCTCCAGGTTTCTTGCCTTCGCCAGGCTGCAACGTGCCCGCTACTCCCCAGAGCTGGGCAGGAGTGGGCAGAGAGCACGCTCATCTGCCAGCAGTTTGCGGCTTGCCCAGGAAAGTGCAGTGTCCTTGGAATGTGCAGCAAATCCAATTTCTTGGCAAGTCCGGGGGAAGTGAGCAGTGCTGGTACACTTTCACCTTGAGAAATGGAGTGGCAAAGCTTTTCGCTAAGATGTAGGCGACTAGAGAGGCAGAATACGGAGCTCCGGCGCTGGCCGAAGGGAAGTGCCGCTTCCCGGCGTCTTTCGGCAAAAGCGGCGCTCCGGAGCGCACCGCTGCCGCTCCAGTCATCTGTACGCCAAGTAGCCTCTTCTTCGCCTCCGGCAGCCGGAGATCGCGGTAGCTTGCATAGGCGAAGAACGAAGCCGCGAAGAAGCCGGCTTGTGCGCGAAGCTCGCAGACAGCTGCAGGACGGTGGCTGCCGCTCTCCTGCCTGTTGAATTCACTCTGGGCATGCGAGTGGAAGGTGTTCCAGGACAACTTTCCTGGGTTTTGACGTAGTCCTGCTGCATCCCTCCTTGGAAATTCTTGCTGCTCCCCGGAGGCTCCGAGATGCAGAGAACACGATGGCAGCTGCTGAAAAGAAGGGCAGCAGTGAGTTTGTCAAGAAACAAGAATATAGGCAGCTGCCTGTGCTTGGCAAGGAGCAGCTGCTGCATTCTTGCACTTGCCTTCCTTCAGTGCGCACAGAAGCCCGCTGCTCTGCTGCTTGGTTTTTCTGCATTCAGTCAATTGCACAGGATTGAAGCTGGGGCAGGCTGTTCAGCTTGGCTGCTTTTCAGCATCTCAGCTGCCCTTCTGCTCTGTGACAGCTCTCCAGGTTTCTTGCCTTCTCCAGGCTGCAACGTGCCCGCTACTACCCAGAGCTGGGCAGGAGTGGGCAGAGAGCACGCTCATATGCCAGCAGTTTGCGGCTTGCCCAGGAAAGTGCAGTGTCCTTGGAATGTGCAGCAAATCCAATTTCTTGGCAAGTCCGGGGGAAGTGAGCAGTGCTGGTACACTTTCACCTTGAGAAATGGAGTTGGAAAGCTTTTCGCTAAGATGTAGGCGACTAGAGAGGCAGAATACGGAGCTCCGGCGCTGGCCGAAAAGAAGTGCCGCTTCCCGGCGTCTTTCGGCAAAAGCGGCGCTCCGGAGCGCACCGCTGCCGCTCCAGTCATCTGTGCGCGAAGTTGCCGCTTCTTCGCCTCCGGCAGCCGGAGATCGCGGTAGCTTGCATAGGCGAAGAACGAAGCCGCGAAGAAGCCGGCTTGTGCGCGAAGCTCGCAGACTGCTGCAGGACGGTGGCTGCCGCTCTCCTGCCTGTTGAATTCACTTCTGGCATGCGAGTGGAAGGTGTTCCAGGACAACTTTCCTGGGTTTTGACGTAGTCCTGCTGCATCCCTCCTTGGAAATTCTTGCAGCTCCCCGGAGGCTCCGAGATGCAGAGAACACGATGGCAGCTGCTGAAAAGAAGGGCAGCAGTGAGTTTGTCAAGAAACAAGAATATAGGCAGCTGCCTGTGCTTGGCAAGGAGCAGCTGCTGCATTCTTGCACTTGCCTTCCTGCAGTGCGCACAGAAGCCCGCTGCTCTGCTGCTTGGTTTTTCCGCATTCAGTCAATTGCACAGGATTGAAGCTGGGGCAGGCTGTTCAGCTTTGCTGCTTTTCAGCATCTCAGCTGCCCTTCTGCTCTGTGACAGCTCTCCAGGTTTCTTGCCTTCTCCAGGCTGCAACGTGCCCGCTACTACCCAGAGCTGGGCAGGAGTGGGCAGAGAGCACGCTCATATGCCAGCAGTTTGCGGCTTGCCCAGGAAAGTGCAGTGTCCTTGGAATGTGCAGCAAATCCAATTTCTTGGCAAGTCCGGGGGAAGTGAGCAGTGCTGGTACACTTTCACCTTGAGAAATGGACTTGGAAAGCTTTTCGCTAAGATGTAGGCGACTAGAGAGGCAGAATACGGAGCTCCGGCGCTGGCCGAAAAGAAGTGCCGCTTGCCGGCGTCTTTCGGCAAAAGCGGCGCTCCGCAGAGCACCGCTGCCGCTCCGGTCATCTGTACGCCAAGTAGCCGCTTCTTCGCCTCCGGCAGCCGGAGATCGCGGTAGCTTGCAAGAGGCAAAGAATAAAGCCGCGAAGAAGCCGGCTTGTGCGCGAAGCTCGCAGACAGCTGCAGGACGGTGGCTGCCGCTCTCCTGCCTGTTGAATTCACTCTGGGCATGCGAGTGGAAGGTGTTCCAGGACAACTTTCCTGGGTTTTGACGTAGTCCTGCTGCATCCCTCCTTGGAAATTCTTGCTGCTCCCCGGAGGCTCCGAGATGCAGAGAACACGATGGCAGCTGCTGAAAAGAAGGGCAGCAGTGAGTTTGTCAAGAAACAAGAATATAGGCAGCTGCCTGTGCTTGGCAAGGAGCAGCTGCTGCATTCTTGCACTTGCCTTCCTTCAGTGCGCACAGAAGCCCGCTGCTCTGCTGCTTGGTTTTTCTGCATTCAGTCAATTGCACAGGATTGAAGCTGGCGCAGGCTGTTCAGCTTGGCTGCTTTTCAGCATCTCAGCTGCCCTTCTGCTCTGTGACAGCTCTCCAGGTTTCTTGCCTTCTCCAGGCTGCAACGTGCCCGCTACTACCCAGAGCTGGGCAGGAGTGGGCAGAGAGCACGCTCATCTGCCAGCAGTTTGCGGCTTGCCCAGGAAAGTGCAGTGTCCTTGGAATGTGCAGCAAATCCAATTTCTTGGCAAGTCCGGGGGAAGTGAGCAGTGCTGGTACACTTTCACCTTGAGAAATGGACTTGGAAAGCTTTTCGCTAAGATGTAGGCGACTAGAGAGGCAGAATACGGAGCTCCGGCGCTGGCCGATAAGAAGTGCCGCTTCCCGGCGTCTTTCGGCAAAAGCGGCGCTCCGGAGCGCACCGCTGCCGCTCCAGTCATCTGTGCGCGAAGTAGCCGCTTCTTCGCCTCCGGCAGCCGGAGATCGCGGTAGCTTGCATAGGCGAAGAACGAAGCCGCGAAGAAGCCGGCTTGTGCGCGAAGCTCGCAGACAGCTGCAGGACGGTGGCTGCCGCTCTCCTGCCTGTTGAATTCACTCTGGGCATGCGAGTGGAAGGTGTTCCAGGACAACTTTCCTGGGTTTTGACGTAGTCCTGCTGCATCCCTCCTTGGAAATTCTTGCTGCTCCCCGGAGGCTCCGAGATGCAGAGAACACGATGGCAGCTGCTGAAAAGAAGGGCAGCAGTGAGTTTGTCAAGAAACAAGAATATAGGCAGCTGCCTGTGCTTGGCAAGGAGCAGCTGCTGCATTCTTGCACTTGCCTTCCTGCAGTGTGCACAGAAGCCCGCTGTTCTGCTGCTTGGTTTTTCCGCATTCAGTCAATTGCACAGGATTGAAGCTGGGGCAGGCTGTTCAGCTTGGCTGCTTTTCAGCATCTCAGCTGCCCTTCTGCTCTGTGACAGCTCTCCAGGTTTCTTGCCTTCGCCAGGCTGCAACGTGCCCGCTACTACCCAGAGCTGGGCAGGAGTGGGCAGAGAGCACGCTCATCAGCCAGCAGTTTGCGGTTTGCCCAGGAAAGTGCAGTGTCCTTGGAATGTGCAGCAAATCCAATTTCTTGGCAAGTCCGGGGGAAGTGAGCAGTGCAGGTACACTTTCACCTTGAGAAATGGACTTGGAAAGCTTTTCGCTAAGATGTAGGCGACTAGAGAGGCAGAATACGGAGCTCCGGCGCTGGCCGAAAAGAAGTGCCGCTTGCCGGCGTCTTTCGGCAAAAGCGGCGCTCCGCAGAGCACCGCTGCCGCTCCGGTCATCTGTACGCCAAGTAGCCGCTTCTTCGCCTCCGGCAGCCGGAGATCGCGGTAGCTTGCAAGAGGCGAAGAATAAAGCCGCGAAGAAGCCGGCTTGTGCGCGAAGCTCGCAGACAGCTGCAGGACGGTGGCTGCCGCTCTCCTGCCTGTTGAATTCACTCTGGGCATGCGAGTGGAAGGTGTTCCAGGACAACTTTCCTGGGTTTTGACGTAGTCCTGCTGCATCCCTCCTTGGAAATTCTTGCTGCTCCCCGGAGGCTCCGAGATGCAGAGAACACGATGGCAGCTGCTGAAAAGAAGGGCAGCAGTGAGTTTGTCAAGAAACAAGAATATAGGCAGCTGCCTGTGCTTGGCAAGGAGCAGCTGCTGCATTCTTGCACTTGCCTTCCTTCAGTGCGCACAGAAGCCCGCTGCTCTGCTGCTTGGTTTTTCTGCATTCAGTCAATTGCACAGGATTGAAGCTGGGGCAGGCTGTTCAGCTTTGCTGCTTTTCAGCATCTCAGCTGCCCTTCTGCTCTGTTACAGCTCTCCAGGTTTCTTGCCTTTGCCAGGCTGCAACCTGCTGGCTAGTACCCAGAGCTGGGCAGGAGTGGGCAGAGAGCACGCTCATCAGCCAGCAGTTTGCGGTTTGCCCAGGAAAGTGCAGTGTCCTTGGAATGTGCAGCAAATCCAATTTCTTGGCAAGTCCGGGGGAAGTGAGCAGTGCAGGTACACTTTCACCTTGAGAAATGGAGTTGGAAAGCTTTTCGCTAAGATGTAGGCGACTGGAGAGGCAGAATACGGAGCTCCGGCGCTGGCCGAAAAGAAGTGCCGCTTGCCGGCGTCTTTCGGCAAAAGCGGCGCTCCGCAGAGCACCGCTGCCGCTCCGGTCATCTGTACGCCAAGTAGCCGCTTCTTCGCCTCCGGCAGCCGGAGATCGCGGTAGCTTGCAAGAGGCGAAGAATAAAGCCGCGAAGAAGCCGGCTTGTGCGCGAAGCTCGCAGACAGCTGCAGGACGGTGGCTGCCGCTCTCCTGCCTGTTGAATTCACTCTGGGCATGCGAGTGGAAGGTGTTCCAGGACAACTTTCCTGGGTTTTGACGTAGTCCTGCTGCATCCCTCCTTGGAAATTCTTGCTGCTCCCCGGAGGCTCCGAGATGCAGAGAACACGATGGCAGCTGCTGAAAAGAAGGGCAGCAGTGAGTTTGTCAAGAAACAAGAATATAGGCAGCTGCCTGTGCTTGGCAAGGAGCAGCTGCTGCATTCTTGCACTTGCCTTCCTTCAGTGCGCACAGAAGCCCGCTGCTCTGCTGCTTGGTTTTTCTGCATTCAGTCAATTGCACAGGATTGAAGCTGGCGCAGGCTGTTCAGCTTTGCTGCTTTTCAGCATCTCAGCTGCCCTTCTGCTCTGTGACAGCTCTCCAGGTTTCTTGCCTTCTCCAGGCTGCAACGTGCCCGCTACTACCCAGAGCTGGGCAGGAGTGGGCAGAGAGCACGCTCATCTGCCAGCAGTTTGCGGCTTGCCCAGGAAAGTGCAGTGTCCTTGGAATGTGCAGCAAATCCAATTTCTTGGCAAGTCCGGGGGAAGTGAGCAGTGCTGGTACACTTTCACCTTGAGAAATGGACTTGGAAAGCTTTTCGCTAAGATGTAGGCGACTAGAGAGGCAGAATACGGAGCTCCGGCTCTCGCCGATAAGTGCCGCTTGCCGGCGTCTTTCGGCAAAAGCGGCGCTCCGGAGCGCACCGCTGCCGCTCCAGTCATCTGTGCGCGAAGTTGCCGCTTCTTCGCCTCCGGCAGCCGGAGATCGCGGTAGCTTGCATAGGCGAAGAACGAAGCCGCGAAGAAGCCGGCTTGTGCGCGAAGCTCGCAGACTGCTGCAGGACGGTGGCTGCCGCTCTCCTGCCTGTTGAATTCACTTCTGGCATGCGAGTGGAAGGTGTTCCAGGACAACTTTCCTGGGTTTTGACGTAGTCCTGCTGCATCCCTCCTTGGAAATTCTTGCTGCTCCCCGGAGGCTCCGAGATGCAGAGAACACGATGGCAGCTGCTGAAAAGAAGGGCAGCAGTGAGTTTGTCAAGAAACAAGAATATAGGCAGCTGCCTGTGCTTGGCAAGGAGCAGCTGCTGCATTCTTGCACTTGCCTTCCTTCAGTGCGCACAGAAGCCCGCTGCTCTGCTGCTTGGTTTTTCTGCATTCAGTCAATTGCACAGGATTGAAGCTGGGGCAGGCTGTTCAGCTTTGCTGCTTTTCAGCATCTCAGCTGCCCTTTGGCTCTGTTACAGCTCTCCAGGTTTCTTGCCTTTGCCAGGCTGCAACCTGCTGGCTACTACCCAGAGCTGGGCAGGAGTGGGCAGAGAGCACGCTCATCTGCCAGCAGTTTGCGGTTTGCCCAGGAAAGTGCAGTGTCCTTGGAATGTGCAGCAAATCCAATTTCTTGGCAAGTCCGGGGGAAGTGAGCAGTGCTGGTACACTTTCACCTTGAGAAATGGACTTGGAAAGCTTTTCGCTAAGATGTAGGCGACTAGAGAGGCAGAATACGGAGCTCCGGCGCTGGCCGATAAGAAGTGCCGCTTGCCGGCGTCTTTCGGCAAAAGCGGCGCTCCGCAGAGCACCGCTGCCGCTCCGGTCATCTGTACGCCAAGTAGCCGCTTCTTCGCCTCCGGCAGCCGGAGATCGCGGTAGCTTGCAAGAGGCGAAGAATAAAGCCGCGAAGAAGCCGGCTTGTGCGCGAAGCTCGCAGACAGCTGCAGGACGGTGGCTGCCGCTCTCCTGCCTGTTGAATTCACTCTGGGCATGCGAGTGGAAGGTGTTCCAGGACAACTTTCCTGGGTTTTGACGTAGTCCTGCTGCATCCCTCCTTGGAAATTCTTGCTGCTCCCCGGAGGCTCCGAGATGCAGAGAACACGATGGCAGCTGCTGAAAAGAAGGGCAGCAGTGAGTTTGTCAAGAAACAAGAATATAGGCAGCTGCCTGTGCTTGGCAAGGAGCAGCTGCTGCATTCTTGCACTTGCCTTCCTTCAGTGCGCACAGAAGCCCGCTGCTCTGCTGCTTGGTTTTTCCGCATTCAGTCAATTGCACAGGATTGAAGCTGGGGCAGGCTGTTCAGCTTTGCTGCTTTTCAGCATCTCAGCTGCCCTTCTGCTCTGTGACAGCTCTCCAGGTTTCTTGCCTTCTCCAGGCTGCAACGTGCCCGCTACTACCCAGAGCTGGGCAGGAGTGGGCAGAGAGCACGCTCATCAGCCAGCAGTTTGCGGTTTGCCCAGGAAAGTGCAGTGTCCTTGGAATGTGCAGCAAATCCAATTTCTTGGCAAGTCCGGGGGAAGTGAGCAGTGCAGGTACACTTTCACCTTGAGAAATGGACTTGGAAAGCTTTTCGCTAAGATGTAGGCGACTAGAGAGGCAGAATACGGAGCTCCGGCGCTGGCCGAAAAGAAGTGCCGCTTGCCGGCGTCTTTCGGCAAAAGCGGCGCTCCGCAGAGCACCGCTGCCGCTCCGGTCATCTGTACGCCAAGTAGCCGCTTCTTCGCCTCCGGCAGCCGGAGATCGCGGTAGCTTGCAAGAGGCGAAGAATAAAGCCGCGAAGAAGCCGGCTTGTGCGCGAAGCTCGCAGACAGCTGCAGGACGGTGGCTGCCGCTCTCCTGCCTGTTGAATTCACTCTGGGCATGCGAGTGGAAGGTGTTCCAGGACAACTTTCCTGGGTTTTGACGTAGTCCTGCTGCATCCCTCCTTGGAAATTCTTGCTGCTCCCCGGAGGCTCCGAGATGCAGAGAACACGATGGCAGCTGCTGAAAAGAAGGGCAGCAGTGAGTTTGTCAAGAAACAAGAATATAGGCAGCTGCCTGTGCTTGGCAAGGAGCAGCTGCTGCATTCTTGCACTTGCCTTCCTTCAGTGCGCACAGAAGCCCGCTGCTCTGCTGCTTGGTTTTTCTGCATTCAGTCAATTGCACAGGATTGAAGCTGGGGCAGGCTGTTCAGCTTGGCTGCTTTTCAGCATCTCAGCTGCCCTTCTGCTCTGTGACAGCTCTCCAGGTTTCTTGCCTTCTCCAGGCTGCAACGTGCCCGCTACTACCCAGAGCTGGGCAGGAGTGGGCAGAGAGCACGCTCATCTGCCAGCAGTTTGCGGCTTGCCCAGGAAAGTGCAGTGTCCTTGGAATGTGCAGCAAATCCAATTTCTTGGCAAGTCCGGGGGAAGTGAGCAGTGCAGGTACACTTTCACCTTGAGAAATGGACTTGGAAAGCTTTTCGCTAAGATGTAGGCGACTAGAGAGGCAGAATACGGAGCTCCGGCTCTCGCCGATAAGAAGTGCCGCTTCCCGGCGTCTTTCGGCAAAAGCGGCGCTTCGGAGCGCACCGCTGCCGCTCCAGTCATCTGTGCGCGAAGTAGCCGCTTCTTCGCCTCCGGCAGCCGGAGATCGCGGTAGCTTGAATAGGCGAAGAATAAAGCTGCGAAGAAGCTGGCTTGTGCGCGAACCTTGCAGACAGCTGCAGGATTGTGGCTGCCGCTCTCCTGCCTTTTGAATTCATTTCTGGCATGCGAGTGGAAGGTGTTCCAGGACAACTTCCCTGGGTTTTGACGTAGTCCTGCTGCATCCCTCCTTGGAAATTCTTGCTGCTCCCCGGAGGCTCCGAGATGCAGAGAACACGATGGCAGCTGCTGAAAAGAAGGGCAGCAGTGAGTTTGTCAAGAAACAAGAATATAGGCAGCTGCCTGTGCTTGGCAAGGAGCAGCTGCTGCATTCTTGCACTTGCCTTCCTGCAGTGCGCACAGAAGCCCGCTGCTCTGCTGCTTGGTTTTTCTGCATTCAGTCAATTGCACAGGATTGAAGCTGGGGCAGGCTGTTCAGCTTGGCTGCTTTTCAGCATCTCAGCTGCCCTTCTGCTCTGTGACAGCTCTCCAGGTTTCTTGCCTTCTCCAGGCTGCAACGTGCCCGCTACTACCCAGAGCTGGGCAGGAGTGGGCAGAGAGCACGCTCATCTGCCAGCAGTTTGCGGCTTGCCCAGGAAAGTGCAGTGTCCTTGGAATGTGCAGCAAATCCAATTTCTTGGCAAGTCCGGGGGAAGTGAGCAGTGCTGGTACACTTTCACCTTGAGAAATGGACTTGGAAAGCTTTTCGCTAAGATGTAGGCGACTAGAGAGGCAGAATACGGAGCTCCGGCGCTGGCCGATAAGAAGTGCCGCTTCCCGGCGTCTTTCGGCAAAAGCGGCGCTCCGGAGCGCACCGCTGCCGCTCCAGTCAGCTGTGCGCGAAGTAGCCGCTTCTTCGCCTCCGGCAGCCGGAGATCGCGGTAGCTTGCATAGGCGAAGAACGAAGCCGCGAAGAAGCCGGCTTGTGCGCGAAGCTCGCAGACTGCTGCAGGACGGTGGCTGCCGCTCTCCTGCCTGTTGAATTCACTTCTGGCATCCGAGTGGAAGGTGTTCCAGGACAACTTTCCTGGGTTTTGACGTAGTCCTGCTGCATCCCTCCTTGGAAATTCTTGCTGCTCCCCGGAGGCTCCGAGATGCAGAGAACACGATGGCAGCTGCTGAAAAGAAGGGCAGCAGTGAGTTTGTCAAGAAACAAGAATATAGGCAGCTGCCTGTGCTTGGCAAGGAGCAGCTGCTGCATTCTTGCACTTGCCTTCCTTCAGTGCGCACAGAAGCCCGCTGCTCTGCTGCTTGGTTATTCTGCATTCAGTCAATTGCACAGGATTGAAGCTGGGGCAGGCTGTTCAGCTTGGCTGCTTTTCAGCATCTCAGCTGCCCTTCTGCTCTGTGACAGCTCTCCAGGTTTCTTGCCTTCTCCAGGCTGCAACGTGCCCGCTACTACCCAGAGCTGGGCAGGAGTGGGCAGAGAGCACGCTCATCTGCCAGCAGTTTGCGGCTTGCCCAGGAAAGTGCAGTGTCCTTGGAATGTGCAGCAAATCCAATTTCTTGGCAAGTCCGGGGGAAGTGAGCAGTGCTGGTACACTTTCACCTTGAGAAATGGACTTGGAAAGCTTTTCGCTAAGATGTAGGCGACTGGAGAGGCAGAATACGGAGCTCCGGCGCTGGCCGATAAGAAGTGCCGCTTCCCGGCGTCTTTCGGCAAAAGCGGCGCTCCGGAGCGCACCGCTGCCGCTCCAGTCATCTGTGCGCGAAGTAGCCGCTTCTTCGCCTCCGGCAGCCGGAGATCGCGGTAGCTTGAATAGGCGAAGAATAAAGCTGCGAAGAAGCTGGCTTGTGCGCGAACCTTGCAGACAGCTGCAGGATGGTGGCTGCCGCTCTCCTGCCTTTTGAATTCATTTCTGGCATGCGAGTGGAAGGTGTTCCAGGACAACTTTCCTGGGTTTTGACGTAGTCCTGCTGCATCCCTCCTTGGAAATTCTTGCTGCTCCCCGGAGGCTCCGAGATGCAGAGAACACGATGGCAGCTGCTGAAAAGAAGGGCAGCAGTGAGTTTGTCAAGAAACAAGAATATAGGCAGCTGCCTGTGCTTGGCAAGGAGCAGCTGCTGCATTCTTGCACTTGCCTTCCTTCAGTGCGCACAGAAGCCCGCTGCTCTGCTGCTTGGTTTTTCCGCATTCAGTCAATTGCACAGGATTGAAGCTGGGGCAGGCTGTTCAGCTTTGCTGCTTTTCAGCATCTCAGCTGCCCTTCTGCTCTGTGACAGCTCTCCAGGTTTCTTGCCTTCGCCAGGCTGCAACGTGCCCGCTACTACCCAGAGCTGGGCAGGAGTGGGCAGAGAGCACGCTCATATGCCAGCAGTTTGCGGCTTGCCCAGGAAAGTGCAGTGTCCTTGGAATGTGCAGCAAATCCAATTTCTTGGCAAGTCCGGGGGAAGTGAGCAGTGCTGGTACACTTTCACCTTGAGAAATGGACTTGGAAAGCTTTTCGCTAAGATGTAGGCGACTAGAGAGGCAGAATACGGAGCTCCGGCGCTGGCCGATAAGAAGTGCCGCTTCCCGGCGTCTTTCGGCAAAAGCGGCGCTCCGGAGCGCACCGCTGCCGCTGCAGTCAGCTGTGCGCGAAGTAGCCGCTTCTTCGCCTCCGGCAGCCGGAGATCGCGGTAGCTTGCATAGGCGAAGAACGAAGCCGCGAAGAAGCCGGCTTGTGCGCGAAGCTCGCAGACAGCTGCAGGACGGTGGCTGCCGCTCTCCTGCCTGTTGAATTCACTCTGGGCATGCGAGTGGAAGGTGTTCCAGGACAACTTTCCTGGGTTTTGACGTAGTCCTGCTGCATCCCTCCTTGGAAATTCTTGCTGCTCCCCGGAGGCTCCGAGATGCAGAGAACACGATGGCAGCTGCTGAAAAGAAGGGCAGCAGTGAGTTTGTCAAGAAACAAGAATATAGGCAGCTGCCTGTGCTTGGCAAGGAGCAGCTGCTGCATTCTTGCACTTGCCTTCCTTCAGTGCGCACAGAAGCCCGCTGCTCTGCTGCTTGGTTTTTCCGCTTTCAGTCAATTGCACAGGATTGAAGCTGGGGCAGGCTGTTCAGCTTGGCTGCTTTTCAGCATCTCAGCTGCCCTTCTGCTCTGTGACAGCTCTCCAGGTTTCTTGCCTTTGCCAGGCTGCAACGTGCCCGCTACTACCCAGAGCTGGGCAGGAGTGGGCAGAGAGCACGCTCATCTGCCAGCAGTTTGCGGCTTGCCCAGGAAAGTGCAGTATCCTTGGAATGTGCAGCAAATCCAATTTCTTGGCAAGTCCGGGGGAAGTGAGCAGTGCTGGTACACTTTCACCTTGAGAAATGGAGTTGGAAAGCTTTTCGCTAAGATGTAGGCGACTAGAGAGGCAGAATACGGAGCTCCGGCGCTGGCCGAAAAGAAGTGCCGCTTGCCGGCGTCTTTCGGCAAAAGCGGCGCTCCGCAGAGCACCGCTGCCGCTCCGGTCATCTGTACGCCAAGTAGCCGCTTCTTCGCCTCCGGCAGCCGGAGATCGCGGTAGCTTGCAAGAGGCGAAGAATAAAGCCGCGAAGAAGCCGGCTTGTGCGCGAAGCTCGCAGACAGCTGCAGGACGGTGGCTGCCGCTCTCCTGCCTGTTGAATTCACTCTGGGCATGCGAGTGGAAGGTGTTCCAGGACAACTTTCCTGGGTTTTGACGTAGTCCTGCTGCATCCCTCCTTGGAAATTCTTGCTGCTCCCCGGAGGCTCCGAGATGCAGAGAACACGATGGCAGCTGCTGAAAAGAAGGGCAGCAGTGAGTTTGTCAAGAAACAAGAATATAGGCAGCTGCCTGTGCTTGGCAAGGAGCAGCTGCTGCATTCTTGCACTTGCCTTCCTTCAGTGCGCACAGAAGCCCGCTGCTCTGCTGCTTGGTTTTTCTGCATTCAGTCAATTGCACAGGATTGAAGCTGGGGCAGGCTGTTCAGCTTGGCTGCTTTTCAGCATCTCAGCTGCCCTTCTGCTCTGTGACAGCTCTCCAGGTTTCTTGCCTTCTCCAGGCTGCAACGTGCCCGCTACTACCCAGAGCTGGGCAGGAGTGGGCAGAGAGCACGCTCATCTGCCAGCAGTTTGCGGCTTGCCCAGGAAAGTGCAGTGTCCTTGGAATGTGCAGCAAATCCAATTTCTTGGCAAGTCCGGGGGAAGTGAGCAGTGCAGGTACACTTTCACCTTGAGAAATGGAGTTGGAAAGCTTTTCGCTAAGATGTAGGCGACTAGAGAGGCAGAATACGGAGCTCCGGCTCTCGCCGATAAGAAGTGCCGCTTCCCGGCGTCTTTCGGCAAAAGCGGCGCTTCGGAGCGCACCGCTGCCGCTCCAGTCATCTGTGCGCGAAGTAGCCGCTTCTTCGCCTCCGGCAGCCGGAGATCGCGGTAGCTTGAATAGGCGAAGAATAAAGCTGCGAAGAAGCTGGCTTGTGCGCGAACCTTGCAGACAGCTGCAGGATTGTGGCTGCCGCTCTCCTGCCTTTTGAATTCATTTCTGGCATGCGAGTGGAAGGTGTTCCAGGACAACTTCCCTGGGTTTTGACGTAGTCCTGCTGCATCCCTCCTTGGAAATTCTTGCTGCTCCCCGGAGGCTCCGAGATGCAGAGAACACGATGGCAGCTGCTGAAAAGAAGGGCAGCAGTGAGTTTGTCAAGAAACAAGAATATAGGCAGCTGCCTGTGCTTGGCAAGGAGCAGCTGCTGCATTCTTGCACTTGCCTTCCTGCAGTGCGCACAGAAGCCCGCTGCTCTGCTGCTTGGTTTTTCCGCATTCAGTCAATTGCACAGGATTGAAGCTGGGGCAGGCTGTTCAGCTTGGCTGCTTTTCAGCATCTCAGCTGCCCTTCTGCTCTGTGACAGCTCTCCAGGTTTCTTGCCTTCGCCAGGCTGCAACGTGCCCGCTACTACCCAGAGCTGGGCAGGAGTGGGCAGAGAGCACGCTCATCTGCCAGCAGTTTGCGGCTTGCCCAGGAAAGTGCAGTGTCCTTGGAATGTGCAGCAAATCCAATTTCTTGGCAAGTCCGGGGGAAGTGAGCAGTGCTGGTACACTTTCACCTTGAGAAATGGAGTGGCAAAGCTTTTCGCTAAGATGTAGGCGACTAGAGAGGCAGAATACGGAGCTCCGGCGCTGGCCGATAAGAAGTGCCGCTTGCCGGCGTCTTTCGGCAAAAGCGGCGCTCCGGAGCGCACCGCTGCCGCTGCAGTCAGCTGTGCGCGAAGTAGCCGCTTCTTCGCCTCCGGCAGCCGGAGATCGCGGTAGCTTGCATAGGCGAAGAACGAAGCCGCGAAGAAGCCGGCTTGTGCGCGAAGCTCGCAGACAGCTGCAGGACGGTGGCTGCCGCTCTCCTGCCTGTTGAATTCACTCTGGGCATGCGAGTGGAAGGTGTTCCAGGACAACTTTCCTGGGTTTTGACGTAGTCCTGCTGCATCCCTCCTTGGAAATTCTTGCTGCTCCCCGGAGGCTCCGAGATGCAGAGAACACGATGGCAGCTGCTGAAAAGAAGGGCAGCAGTGAGTTTGTCAAGAAACAAGAATATAGGCAGCTGCCTGTGCTTGGCAAGGAGCAGCTGCTGCATTCTTGCACTTGCCTTCCTTCAGTGCGCACAGAAGCCCGCTGCTCTGCTGCTTGGTTTTTCTGCTTTCAGTCAATTGCACAGGATTGAAGCTGGGGCAGGCTGTTCAGCTTTGCTGCTTTTCAGCATCTCAGCTGCCCTTCTGCTCTGTGACAGCTCTCCAGGTTTCTTGCCTTCGCCAGGCTGCAACGTGCCCGCTACTACCCAGAGCTGGGCAGGAGTGGGCAGAGAGCACGCTCATCTGCCAGCAGTTTGCGGCTTGCCCAGGAAAGTGCAGTATCCTTGGAATGTGCAGCAAATCCAATTTCTTGGCAAGTCCGGGGGAAGTGAGCAGTGCTGGTACACTTTCACCTTGAGAAATGGAGTTGGAAAGCTTTTCGCTAAGATGTAGGCGACTAGAGAGGCAGAATACGGAGCTCCGGCGCTGGCCGAAAAGAAGTGCCGCTTGCCGGCGTCTTTCGGCAAAAGCGGCGCTCCGCAGAGCACCGCTGCCGCTCCGGTCATCTGTACGCCAAGTAGCCGCTTCTTCGCCTCCGGCAGCCGGAGATCGCGGTAGCTTGCAAGAGGCGAAGAATAAAGCCGCGAAGAAGCCGGCTTGTGCGCGAAGCTCGCAGACAGCTGCAGGACGGTGGCTGCCGCTCTCCTGCCTGTTGAATTCACTCTGGGCATGCGAGTGGAAGGTGTTCCAGGACAACTTTCCTGGGTTTTGACGTAGTCCTGCTGCATCCCTCCTTGGAAATTCTTGCTGCTCCCCGGAGGCTCCGAGATGCAGAGAACACGATGGCAGCTGCTGAAAAGAAGGGCAGCAGTGAGTTTGTCAAGAAACAAGAATATAGGCAGCTGCCTGTGCTTGGCAAGGAGCAGCTGCTGCATTCTTGCACTTGCCTTCCTTCAGTGCGCACAGAAGCCCGCTGCTCTGCTGCTTGGTTTTTCTGCATTCAGTCAATTGCACAGGATTGAAGCTGGGGCAGGCTGTTCAGCTTGGCTGCTTTTCAGCATCTCAGCTGCCCTTCTGCTCTGTGACAGCTCTCCAGGTTTCTTGCCTTCTCCAGGCTGCAACGTGCCCGCTACTACCCAGAGCTGGGCAGGAGTGGGCAGAGAGCACGCTCATCTGCCAGCAGTTTGCGGCTTGCCCAGGAAAGTGCAGTGTCCTTGGAATGTGCAGCAAATCCAATTTCTTGGCAAGTCCGGGGGAAGTGAGCAGTGCAGGTACACTTTCACCTTGAGAAATGGAGTTGGAAAGCTTTTCGCTAAGATGTAGGCGACTAGAGAGGCAGAATACGGAGCTCCGGCTCTCGCCGATAAGAAGTGCCGCTTCCCGGCGTCTTTCGGCAAAAGCGGCGCTTCGGAGCGCACCGCTGCCGCTCCAGTCATCTGTGCGCGAAGTAGCCGCTTCTTCGCCTCCGGCAGCCGGAGATCGCGGTAGCTTGAATAGGCGAAGAATAAAGCTGCGAAGAAGCTGGCTTGTGCGCGAACCTTGCAGACAGCTGCAGGATTGTGGCTGCCGCTCTCCTGCCTTTTGAATTCATTTCTGGCATGCGAGTGGAAGGTGTTCCAGGACAACTTCCCTGGGTTTTGACGTAGTCCTGCTGCATCCCTCCTTGGAAATTCTTGCTGCTCCCCGGAGGCTCCGAGATGCAGAGAACACGATGGCAGCTGCTGAAAAGAAGGGCAGCAGTGAGTTTGTCAAGAAACAAGAATATAGGCAGCTGCCTGTGCTTGGCAAGGAGCAGCTGCTGCATTCTTGCACTTGCCTTCCTGCAGTGCGCACAGAAGCCCGCTGCTCTGCTGCTTGGTTTTTCCGCATTCAGTCAATTGCACAGGATTGAAGCTGGGGCAGGCTGTTCAGCTTGGCTGCTTTTCAGCATCTCAGCTGCCCTTCTGCTCTGTGACAGCTCTCCAGGTTTCTTGCCTTCGCCAGGCTGCAACGTGCCCGCTACTACCCAGAGCTGGGCAGGAGTGGGCAGAGAGCACGCTCATCTGCCAGCAGTTTGCGGCTTGCCCAGGAAAGTGCAGTGTCCTTGGAATGTGCAGCAAATCCAATTTCTTGGCAAGTCCGGGGGAAGTGAGCAGTGCTGGTACACTTTCACCTTGAGAAATGGAGTGGCAAAGCTTTTCGCTAAGATGTAGGCGACTAGAGAGGCAGAATACGGAGCTCCGGCGCTGGCCGATAAGAAGTGCCGCTTGCCGGCGTCTTTCGGCAAAAGCGGCGCTCCGGAGCGCACCGCTGCCGCTGCAGTCAGCTGTGCGCGAAGTAGCCGCTTCTTCGCCTCCGGCAGCCGGAGATCGCGGTAGCTTGCATAGGCGAAGAACGAAGCCGCGAAGAAGCCGGCTTGTGCGCGAAGCTCGCAGACAGCTGCAGGACGGTGGCTGCCGCTCTCCTGCCTGTTGAATTCACTCTGGGCATGCGAGTGGAAGGTGTTCCAGGACAACTTTCCTGGGTTTTGACGTAGTCCTGCTGCATCCCTCCTTGGAAATTCTTGCTGCTCCCCGGAGGCTCCGAGATGCAGAGAACACGATGGCAGCTGCTGAAAAGAAGGGCAGCAGTGAGTTTGTCAAGAAACAAGAATATAGGCAGCTGCCTGTGCTTGGCAAGGAGCAGCTGCTGCATTCTTGCACTTGCCTTCCTTCAGTGCGCACAGAAGCCCGCTGCTCTGCTGCTTGGTTTTTCTGCTTTCAGTCAATTGCACAGGATTGAAGCTGGGGCAGGCTGTTCAGCTTTGCTGCTTTTCAGCATCTCAGCTGCCCTTCTGCTCTGTGACAGCTCTCCAGGTTTCTTGCCTTCGCCAGGCTGCAACGTGCCCGCTACTACCCAGAGCTGGGCAGGAGTGGGCAGAGAGCACGCTCATCTGCCAGCAGTTTGCGGCTTGCCCAGGAAAGTGCAGTATCCTTGGAATGTGCAGCAAATCCAATTTCTTGGCAAGTCCGGGGGAAGTGAGCAGTGCTGGTACACTTTCACCTTGAGAAATGGACTTGGAAAGCTTTTCGCTAAGATGTAGGCGACTAGAGAGGCAGAATACGGAGCTCCGGCGCTGGCCGAAAAGAAGTGCCGCTTGCCGGCGTCTTTCGGCAAAAGCGGCGCTCCGCAGAGCACCGCTGCCGCTCCGGTCATCTGTACGCCAAGTAGCCGCTTCTTCGCCTCCGGCAGCCGGAGATCGCGGTAGCTTGCAAGAGGCGAAGAATAAAGCCGCGAAGAAGCCGGCTTGTGCGCGAAGCTCGCAGACAGCTGCAGGACGGTGGCTGCCGCTCTCCTGCCTGTTGAATTCACTCTGGGCATGCGAGTGGAAGGTGTTCCAGGACAACTTTCCTGGGTTTTGACGTAGTCCTGCTGCATCCCTCCTTGGAAATTCTTGCTGCTCCCCGGAGGCTCCGAGATGCAGAGAACACGATGGCAGCTGCTGAAAAGAAGGGCAGCAGTGAGTTTGTCAAGAAACAAGAATATAGGCAGCTGCCTGTGCTTGGCAAGGAGCAGCTGCTGCATTCTTGCACTTGCCTTCCTTCAGTGCGCACAGAAGCCCGCTGCTCTGCTGCTTGGTTTTTCTGCATTCAGTCAATTGCACAGGATTGAAGCTGGGGCAGGCTGTTCAGCTTGGCTGCTTTTCAGCATCTCAGCTGCCCTTCTGCTCTGTGACAGCTCTCCAGGTTTCTTGCCTTCTCCAGGCTGCAACGTGCCCGCTACTACCCAGAGCTGGGCAGGAGTGGGCAGAGAGCACGCTCATCTGCCAGCAGTTTGCGGCTTGCCCAGGAAAGTGCAGTGTCCTTGGAATGTGCAGCAAATCCAATTTCTTGGCAAGTCCGGGGGAAGTGAGCAGTGCAGGTACACTTTCACCTTGAGAAATGGAGTTGGAAAGCTTTTCGCTAAGATGTAGGCGACTAGAGAGGCAGAATACGGAGCTCCGGCTCTCGCCGATAAGAAGTGCCGCTTCCCGGCGTCTTTCGGCAAAAGCGGCGCTTCGGAGCGCACCGCTGCCGCTCCAGTCATCTGTGCGCGAAGTAGCCGCTTCTTCGCCTCCGGCAGCCGGAGATCGCGGTAGCTTGAATAGGCGAAGAATAAAGCTGCGAAGAAGCTGGCTTGTGCGCGAACCTTGCAGACAGCTGCAGGATTGTGGCTGCCGCTCTCCTGCCTTTTGAATTCATTTCTGGCATGCGAGTGGAAGGTGTTCCAGGACAACTTCCCTGGGTTTTGACGTAGTCCTGCTGCATCCCTCCTTGGAAATTCTTGCTGCTCCCCGGAGGCTCCGAGATGCAGAGAACACGATGGCAGCTGCTGAAAAGAAGGGCAGCAGTGAGTTTGTCAAGAAACAAGAATATAGGCAGCTGCCTGTGCTTGGCAAGGAGCAGCTGCTGCATTCTTGCACTTGCCTTCCTGCAGTGCGCACAGAAGCCCGCTGCTCTGCTGCTTGGTTTTTCCGCATTCAGTCAATTGCACAGGATTGAAGCTGGGGCAGGCTGTTCAGCTTTGCTGCTTTTCAGCATCTCAGCTGCCCTTCTGCTCTGTGACAGCTCTCCAGGTTTCTTGCCTTCGCCAGGCTGCAACGTGCCCGCTACTACCCAGAGCTGGGCAGGAGTGGGCAGAGAGCACGCTCATCTGCCAGCAGTTTGCGGCTTGCCCAGGAAAGTGCAGTGTCCTTGGAATGTGCAGCAAATCCAATTTCTTGGCAAGTCCGGGGGAAGTGAGCAGTGCTGGTACACTTTCACCTTGAGAAATGGAGTGGCAAAGCTTTTCGCTAAGATGTAGGCGACTAGAGAGGCAGAATACGGAGCTCCGGCGCTGGCCGATAAGAAGTGCCGCTTCCCGGCGTCTTTCGGCAAAAGCGGCGCTCCGGAGCGCACCGCTGCCGCTCCAGTCATCTGTACGCCAAGTAGCCTCTTCTTCGCCTCCGGCAGCCGGAGATCGCGGTAGCTTGCATAGGCGAAGAACGAAGCCGCGAAGAAGCCGGCTTGTGCGCGAAGCTCGCAGACTGCTGCAGGACGGTGGCTGCCGCTCTCCTGCCTGTTGAATTCACTTCTGGCATCCGAGTGGAAGGTGTTCCAGGACAACTTTCCTGGGTTTTGACGTAGTCCTGCTGCATCCCTCCTTGGAAATTCTTGCTGCTCCCCGGAGGCTCCGAGATGCAGAGAACACGATGGCAGCTGCTGAAAAGAAGGGCAGCAGTGAGTTTGTCAAGAAACAAGAATATAGGCAGCTGCCTGTGCTTGGCAAGGAGCAGCTGCTGCATTCTTGCACTTGCCTTCCTTCAGTGCGCACAGAAGCCCGCTGCTCTGCTGCTTGGTTTTTCTGCATTCAGTCAATTGCACAGGATTGAAGCTGGGGCAGGCTGTTCAGCTTGGCTGCTTTTCAGCATCTCAGCTGCCCTTCTGCTCTGTGACAGCTCTCCAGGTTTCTTGCCTTCTCCAGGCTGCAACGTGCCCGCTACTACCCAGAGCTGGGCAGGAGTGGGCAGAGAGCACGCTCATATGCCAGCAGTTTGCGGCTTGCCCAGGAAAGTGCAGTGTCCTTGGAATGTGCAGCAAATCCAATTTCTTGGCAAGTCCGGGGGAAGTGAGCAGTGCTGGTACACTTTCACCTTGAGAAATGGACTTGGAAAGCTTTTCGCTAAGATGTAGGCGACTAGAGAGGCAGAATACGGAGCTCCGGCGCTGGCCGATAAGAAGTGCCGCTTGCCGGCGTCTTTCGGCAAAAGCGGCGCTCCGGAGCGCACCGCTGCCGCTCCAGTCATCTGTGCGCGAAGTAGCCGCTTCTTCGCCTCCGGCAGCCGGAGATCGCGGTAGCTTGCATAGGCGAAGAACGAAGCCGCGAAGAAGCCGGCTTGTGCGCGAAGCTCGCAGACTGCTGCAGGACGGTGGCTGCCGCTCTCCTGCCTGTTGAATTCACTTCTGGCATGCGAGTGGAAGGTGTTCCAGGACAACTTTCCTGGGTTTTGACGTAGTCCTGCTGCATCCCTCCTTGGAAATTCTTGCTGCTCCCCGGAGGCTCCGAGATGCAGAGAACACGATGGCAGCTGCTGAAAAGAAGGGCAGCAGTGAGTTTGTCAAGAAACAAGAATATAGGCAGCTGCCTGTGCTTGGCAAGGAGCAGCTGCTGCATTCTTGCACTTGCCTTCCTTCAGTGCGCACAGAAGCCCGCTGCTCTGCTGCTTGGTTTTTCTGCATTCAGTCAATTGCACAGGATTGAAGCTGGGGCAGGCTGTTCAGCTTTGCTGCTTTTCAGCATCTCAGCTGCCCTTCTGCTCTGTTACAGCTCTCCAGGTTTCTTGCCTTTGCCAGGCTGCAACCTGCTGGCTAGTACCCAGAGCTGGGCAGGAGTGGGCAGAGAGCACGCTCATCTGCCAGCAGTTTGCGGCTTGCCCAGGAAAGTGCAGTGTCCTTGGAATGTGCAGCAAATCCAATTTCTTGGCAAGTCCGGGGGAAGTGAGCAGTGCAGGTACACTTTCACCTTGAGAAATGGACTTGGAAAGCTTTTCGCTAAGATGTAGGCGACTAGAGAGGCAGAATACGGAGCTCCGGCGCTGGCCGAAAAGAAGTGCCGCTTGCCGGCGTCTTTCGGCAAAAGCGGCGCTCCGCAGAGCACCGCTGCCGCTCCGGTCATCTGTACGCCAAGTAGCCGCTTCTTCGCCTCCGGCAGCCGGAGATCGCGGTAGCTTGCAAGAGGCGAAGAATAAAGCCGCGAAGAAGCCGGCTTGTGCGCGAAGCTCGCAGACAGCTGCAGGACGGTGGCTGCCGCTCTCCTGCCTGTTGAATTCACTCTGGGCATGCGAGTGGAAGGTGTTCCAGGACAACTTTCCTGGGTTTTGACGTAGTCCTGCTGCATCCCTCCTTGGAAATTCTTGCTGCTCCCCGGAGGCTCCGAGATGCAGAGAACACGATGGCAGCTGCTGAAAAGAAGGGCAGCAGTGAGTTTGTCAAGAAACAAGAATATAGGCAGCTGCCTGTGCTTGGCAAGGAGCAGCTGCTGCATTCTTGCACTTGCCTTCCTTCAGTGCGCACAGAAGCCCGCTGCTCTGCTGCTTGGTTTTTCTGCATTCAGTCAATTGCACAGGATTGAAGCTGGGGCAGGCTGTTCAGCTTTGCTGCTTTTCAGCATCTCAGCTGCCCTTCTGCTCTGTGACAGCTCTCCAGGTTTCTTGCCTTCTCCAGGCTGCAACGTGCCCGCTACTACCCAGAGCTGGGCAGGAGTGGGCAGAGAGCACGCTCATCTGCCAGCAGTTTGCGGCTTGCCCAGGAAAGTGCAGTGTCCTTGGAATGTGCAGCAAATCCAATTTCTTGGCAAGTCCGGGGGAAGTGAGCAGTGCTGGTACACTTTCACCTTGAGAAATGGAGTTGGAAAGCTTTTCGCTAAGATGTAGGCGACTAGAGAGGCAGAATACGGAGCTCCGGCGCTGGCCGATAAGAAGTGCCGCTTCCCGGCGTCTTTCGGCAAAAGCGGCGCTCCGGAGCGCACCGCTGCCGCTCCAGTCAGCTGTGCGCGAAGTTGCCGCTTCTTCGCCTCCGGCAGCCGGAGATCGCGGTAGCTTGCATAGGCGAAGAACGAAGCCGCGAAGAAGCCGGCTTGTGCGCGAAGCTCGCAGACTGCTGCAGGACGGTGGCTGCCGCTCTCCTGCCTGTTGAATTCACTTCTGGCATGCGAGTGGAAGGTGTTCCAGGACAACTTTCCTGGGTTTTGACGTAGTCCTGCTGCATCCCTCCTTGGAAATTCTTGCTGCTCCCCGGAGGCTCCGAGATGCAGAGAACACGATGGCAGCTGCTGAAAAGAAGGGCAGCAGTGAGTTTGTCAAGAAACAAGAATATAGGCAGCTGCCTGTGCTTGGCAAGGAGCAGCTGCTGCATTCTTGCACTTGCCTTCCTTCAGTGCGCACAGAAGCCCGCTGCTCTGCTGCTTGGTTTTTCTGCATTCAGTCAATTGCACAGGATTGAAGCTGGGGCAGGCTGTTCAGCTTGGCTGCTTTTCAGCATCTCAGCTGCCCTTCTGCTCTGTGACAGCTCTCCAGGTTTCTTGCCTTCTCCAGGCTGCAACGTGCCCGCTACTACCCAGAGCTGGTCAGGAGTGGGCAGAGAGCACGCTCATCTGCCAGCAGTTTGCGGCTTGCCCAGGAAAGTGCAGTGTCCTTGGAATGTGCAGCAAATCCAATTTCTTGGCAAGTCCGGGGGAAGTGAGCAGTGCTGGTACACTTTCACCTTGAGAAATGGAGTTGGAAAGCTTTTCGCTAAGATGTAGGCGACTGGAGAGGCAGAATACGGAGCTCCGGAGCTGGCCGAAGGGAAGTGCCGCTTCCCGGCGTCTTTCGGCAAAAGCGGCGCTCCGGAGCGCACCGCTGCCGCTCCAGTCAGCTGTGCGCGAAGTAGCCGCTTCTTCGCCTCCGGCAGCCGGAGATCGCGGTAGCTTGAATAGGCGAAGAATAAAGCTGCGAAGAAGCTGGCTTGTGCGCGAACCTTGCAGACAGCTGCAGGATGGTGGCTGCCGCTCTCCTGCCTTTTGAATTCATTTCTGGCATGCGAGTGGAAGGTGTTCCAGGACAACTTTCCTGGGTTTTGACGTAGTCCTGCTGCATCCCTCCTTGGAAATTCTTGCTGCTCCCCGGAGGCTCCGAGATGCAGAGAACACGATGGCAGCTGCTGAAAAGAAGGGCAGCAGTGAGTTTGTCAAGAAACAAGAATATAGGCAGCTGCCTGTGCTTGGCAAGGAGCAGCTGCTGCATTCTTGCACTTGCCTTCCTTCAGTGCGCACAGAAGCCCGCTGCTCTGCTGCTTGGTTTTTCCGCATTCAGTCAATTGCACAGGATTGAAGCTGGGGCAGGCTGTTCAGCTTTGCTGCTTTTCAGCATCTCAGCTGCCCTTCTGCTCTGTGACAGCTCTCCAGGTTTCTTGCCTTCGCCAGGCTGCAACGTGCCCGCTACTACCCAGAGCTGGGCAGGAGTGGGCAGAGAGCACGCTCATCTGCCAGCAGTTTGCGGCTTGCCCAGGAAAGTGCAGTGTCCTTGGAATGTGCAGCAAATCCAATTTCTTGGCAAGTCCGGGGGAAGTGAGCAGTGCTGGTACACTTTCACCTTGAGAAATGGAGTTGGAAAGCTTTTGGCTAAGATGTAGGCGACTAGAGAGGCAGAATACGGAGCTCCGGCGCTGGCCGATAAGAAGTGCCGCTTGCCGGCGTCTTTCGGCAAAAGCGGCGCTCCGGAGCGCACCGCTGCCGCTGCAGTCAGCTGTGCGCGAAGTAGCCGCTTCTTCGCCTCCGGCAGCCGGAGATCGCGGTAGCTTGCATAGGCGAAGAACGAAGCCGCGAAGAAGCCGGCTTGTGCGCGAAGCTCGCAGACAGCTGCAGGACGGTGGCTGCCGCTCTCCTGCCTGTTGAATTCACTCTGGGCATGCGAGTGGAAGGTGTTCCAGGACAACTTTCCTGGGTTTTGACGTAGTCCTGCTGCATCCCTCCTTGGAAATTCTTGCTGCTCCCCGGAGGCTCCGAGATGCAGAGAACACGATGGCAGCTGCTGAAAAGAAGGGCAGCAGTGAGTTTGTCAAGAAACAAGAATATAGGCAGCTGCCTGTGCTTGGCAAGGAGCAGCTGCTGCATTCTTGCACTTGCCTTCCTTCAGTGCGCACAGAAGCCCGCTGCTCTGCTGCTTGGTTTTTCTGCTTTCAGTCAATTGCACAGGATTGAAGCTGGGGCAGGCTGTTCAGCTTTGCTGCTTTTCAGCATCTCAGCTGCCCTTCTGCTCTGTGACAGCTCTCCAGGTTTCTTGCCTTCGCCAGGCTGCAACGTGCCCGCTACTACCCAGAGCTGGGCAGGAGTGGGCAGAGAGCACGCTCATCTGCCAGCAGTTTGCGGCTTGCCCAGGAAAGTGCAGTATCCTTGGAATGTGCAGCAAATCCAATTTCTTGGCAAGTCCGGGGGAAGTGAGCAGTGCTGGTACACTTTCACCTTGAGAAATGGACTTGGAAAGCTTTTCGCTAAGATGTAGGCGACTAGAGAGGCAGAATACGGAGCTCCGGCGCTGGCCGAAAAGAAGTGCCGCTTGCCGGCGTCTTTCGGCAAAAGCGGCGCTCCGCAGAGCACCGCTGCCGCTCCGGTCATCTGTACGCCAAGTAGCCGCTTCTTCGCCTCCGGCAGCCGGAGATCGCGGTAGCTTGCAAGAGGCGAAGAATAAAGCCGCGAAGAAGCCGGCTTGTGCGCGACGCTCGCAGACAGCTGCAGGACGGTGGCTGCCGCTCTCCTGCCTGTTGAATTCACTCTGGGCATGCGAGTGGAAGGTGTTCCAGGACAACTTTCCTGGGTTTTGACGTAGTCCTGCTGCATCCCTCCTTGGAAATTCTTGCTGCTCCCCGGAGGCTCCGAGATGCAGAGAACACGATGGCAGCTGCTGAAAAGAAGGGCAGCAGTGAGTTTGTCAAGAAACAAGAATATAGGCAGCTGCCTGTGCTTGGCAAGGAGCAGCTGCTGCATTCTTGCACTTGCCTTCCTTCAGTGCGCACAGAAGCCCGCTGCTCTGCTGCTTGGTTTTTCTGCATTCAGTCAATTGCACAGGATTGAAGCTGGGGCAGGCTGTTCAGCTTGGCTGCTTTTCAGCATCTCAGCTGCCCTTCTGCTCTGTGACAGCTCTCCAGGTTTCTTGCCTTCTCCAGGCTGCAACGTGCCCGCTACTACCCAGAGCTGGGCAGGAGTGGGCAGAGAGCACGCTCATCTGCCAGCAGTTTGCGGCTTGCCCAGGAAAGTGCAGTGTCCTTGGAATGTGCAGCAAATCCAATTTCTTGGCAAGTCCGGGGGAAGTGAGCAGTGCAGGTACACTTTCACCTTGAGAAATGGACTTGGAAAGCTTTTCGCTAAGATGTAGGCGACTAGAGAGGCAGAATACGGAGCTCCGGCTCTCGCCGATAAGAAGTGCCGCTTCCCGGCGTCTTTCGGCAAAAGCGGCGCTTCGGAGCGCACCGCTGCCGCTCCAGTCATCTGTGCGCGAAGTAGCCGCTTCTTCGCCTCCGGCAGCCGGAGATCGCGGTAGCTTGAATAGGCGAAGAATAAAGCTGCGAAGAAGCTGGCTTGTGCGCGAACCTTGCAGACAGCTGCAGGATTGTGGCTGCCGCTCTCCTGCCTTTTGAATTCATTTCTGGCATGCGAGTGGAAGGTGTTCCAGGACAACTTCCCTGGGTTTTGACGTAGTCCTGCTGCATCCCTCCTTGGAAATTCTTGCTGCTCCCCGGAGGCTCCGAGATGCAGAGAACACGATGGCAGCTGCTGAAAAGAAGGGCAGCAGTGAGTTTGTCAAGAAACAAGAATATAGGCAGCTGCCTGTGCTTGGCAAGGAGCAGCTGCTGCATTCTTGCACTTGCCTTCCTGCAGTGCGCACAGAAGCCCGCTGCTCTGCTGCTTGGTTTTTCCGCATTCAGTCAATTGCACAGGATTGAAGCTGGGGCAGGCTGTTCAGCTTGGCTGCTTTTCAGCATCTCAGCTGCCCTTCTGCTCTGTGACAGCTCTCCAGGTTTCTTGCCTTCGCCAGGCTGCAACGTGCCCGCTACTACCCAGAGCTGGGCAGGAGTGGGCAGAGAGCACGCTCATCTGCCAGCAGTTTGCGGCTTGCCCAGGAAAGTGCAGTGTCCTTGGAATGTGCAGCAAATCCAATTTCTTGGCAAGTCCGGGGGAAGTGAGCAGTGCTGGTACACTTTCACCTTGAGAAATGGAGTTGGAAAGCTTTTCGCTAAGATGTAGGCGACTAGAGAGTCAGAATACGGAGCTCCGGCGCTGGCCGATAAGAAGTGCCGCTTGCCGGCATCTTTCGGCAAAAGCGGCGCTCCGGAGCGCACCGCTGCCGCTCCAGTCATCTGTACGCCAAGTAGCCTCTTCTTCGCCTCCGGCAGCCGGAGATCGCGGTAGCTTGCATAGGCGAAGAACGAAGCCGCGAAGAAGCCGGCTTGTGCGCGAAGCTCGCAGACTGCTGCAGGACGGTGGCTGCCGCTCTCCTGCCTGTTGAATTCACTTCTGGCATGCGAGTGGAAGGTGTTCCAGGACAACTTTCCTGGGTTTTGACGTAGTCCTGCTGCATCCCTCCTTGGAAATTCTTGCTGCTCCCCGGAGGCTCCGAGATGCAGAGAACACGATGGCAGCTGCTGAAAAGAAGGGCAGCAGTGAGTTTGTCAAGAAACAAGAATATAGGCAGCTGCCTGTGCTTGGCAAGGAGCAGCTGCTGCATTCTTGCACTTGCCTTCCTGCAGTGCGCACAGAAGCCCGCTGCTCTGCTGCTTGGTTTTTCTGCATTCAGTCAATTGCACAGGATTGAAGCTGGGGCAGGCTGTTCAGCTTGGCTGCTTTTCAGCATCTCAGCTGCCCTTCTGCTCTGTGACAGCTCTCCAGGTTTCTTGCCTTCTCCAGGCTGCAACGTGCCCGCTACTACCCAGAGCTGGGCAGGAGTGGGCAGAGAGCACGCTCATATGCCAGCAGTTTGCGGCTTGCCCAGGAAAGTGCAGTGTCCTTGGAATGTGCAGCAAATCCAATTTCTTGGCAAGTCCGGGGGAAGTGAGCAGTGCTGGTACACTTTCACCTTGAGAAATGGACTTGGAAAGCTTTTCGCTAAGATGTAGGCGACTAGAGAGGCAGAATACGGAGCTCCGGCGCTGGCCGATAAGAAGTGCCGCTTCCCGGCGTCTTTCGGCAAAAGCGGCGCTCCGGAGCGCACCGCTGCCGCTCCAGTCATCTGTGCGCGAAGTAGCCGCTTCTTCGCCTCCGGCAGCCGGAGATCGCGGTAGCTTGCATAGGCGAAGAACGAAGCCGCGAAGAAGCCGGCTTGTGCGCGAAGCTCGCAGACTGCTGCAGGACGGTGGCTGCCGCTCTCCTGCCTGTTGAATTCACTTCTGGCATGCGAGTGGAAGGTGTTCCAGGACAACTTTCCTGGGTTTTGACGTAGTCCTGCTGCATCCCTCCTTGGAAATTCTTGCTGCTCCCCGGAGGCTCCGAGATGCAGAGAACACGATGGCAGCTGCTGAAAAGAAGGGCAGCAGTGAGTTTGTCAAGAAACAAGAATATAGGCAGCTGCCTGTGCTTGGCAAGGAGCAGCTGCTGCATTCTTGCACTTGCCTTCCTTCAGTGCGCACAGAAGCCCGCTGCTCTGCTGCTTGGTTTTTCTGCATTCAGTCAATTGCACAGGATTGAAGCTGGGGCAGGCTGTTCAGCTTTGCTGCTTTTCAGCATCTCAGCTGCCCTTCTGCTCTGTTACAGCTCTCCAGGTTTCTTGCCTTTGCCAGGCTGCAACCTGCTGGCTAGTACCCAGAGCTGGGCAGGAGTGGGCAGAGAGCACGCTCATCTGCCAGCAGTTTGCGGCTTGCCCAGGAAAGTGCAGTGTCCTTGGAATGTGCAGCAAATCCAATTTCTTGGCAAGTCCGGGGGAAGTGAGCAGTGCAGGTACACTTTCACCTTGAGAAATGGACTTGGAAAGCTTTTCGCTAAGATGTAGGCGACTAGAGAGGCAGAATACGGAGCTCCGGCGCTGGCCGAAAAGAAGTGCCGCTTGCCGGCGTCTTTCGGCAAAAGCGGCGCTCCGCAGAGCACCGCTGCCGCTCCGGTCATCTGTACGCCAAGTAGCCGCTTCTTCGCCTCCGGCAGCCGGAGATCGCGGTAGCTTGCAAGAGGCGAAGAATAAAGCCGCGAAGAAGCCGGCTTGTGCGCGAAGCTCGCAGACAGCTGCAGGACGGTGGCTGCCGCTCTCCTGCCTGTTGAATTCACTCTGGGCATGCGAGTGGAAGGTGTTCCAGGACAACTTTCCTGGGTTTTGACGTAGTCCTGCTGCATCCCTCCTTGGAAATTCTTGCTGCTCCCCGGAGGCTCCGAGATGCAGAGAACACGATGGCAGCTGCTGAAAAGAAGGGCAGCAGTGAGTTTGTCAAGAAACAAGAATATAGGCAGCTGCCTGTGCTTGGCAAGGAGCAGCTGCTGCATTCTTGCACTTGCCTTCCTTCAGTGCGCACAGAAGCCCGCTGCTCTGCTGCTTGGTTTTTCTGCATTCAGTCAATTGCACAGGATTGAAGCTGGGGCAGGCTGTTCAGCTTTGCTGCTTTTCAGCATCTCAGCTGCCCTTCTGCTCTGTGACAGCTCTCCAGGTTTCTTGCCTTCTCCAGGCTGCAACGTGCCCGCTACTACCCAGAGCTGGGCAGGAGTGGGCAGAGAGCACGCTCATCTGCCAGCAGTTTGCGGCTTGCCCAGGAAAGTGCAGTGTCCTTGGAATGTGCAGCAAATCCAATTTCTTGGCAAGTCCGGGGGAAGTGAGCAGTGCTGGTACACTTTCACCTTGAGAAATGGAGTTGGAAAGCTTTTCGCTAAGATGTAGGCGACTAGAGAGGCAGAATACGGAGCTCCGGCGCTGGCCGATAAGAAGTGCCGCTTCCCGGCGTCTTTCGGCAAAAGCGGCGCTCCGGAGCGCACCGCTGCCGCTCCAGTCAGCTGTGCGCGAAGTTGCCGCTTCTTCGCCTCCGGCAGCCGGAGATCGCGGTAGCTTGCATAGGCGAAGAACGAAGCCGCGAAGAAGCCGGCTTGTGCGCGAAGCTCGCAGACTGCTGCAGGACGGTGGCTGCCGCTCTCCTGCCTGTTGAATTCACTTCTGGCATCCGAGTGGAAGGTGTTCCAGGACAACTTTCCTGGGTTTTGACGTAGTCCTGCTGCATCCCTCCTTGGAAATTCTTGCTGCTCCCCGGAGGCTCCGAGATGCAGAGAACACGATGGCAGCTGCTGAAAAGAAGGGCAGCAGTGAGTTTGTCAAGAAACAAGAATATAGGCAGCTGCCTGTGCTTGGCAAGGAGCAGCTGCTGCATTCTTGCACTTGCCTTCCTTCAGTGCGCACAGAAGCCCGCTGCTCTGCTGCTTGGTTTTTCCGCATTCAGTCAATTGCACAGGATTGAAGCTGGGGCAGGCTGTTCAGCTTGGCTGCTTTTCAGCATCTCAGCTGCCCTTCTGCTCTGTGACAGCTCTCCAGGTTTCTTGCCTTCGCCAGGCTGCAACGTGCCCGCTACTACCCAGAGCTGGGCAGGAGTGGGCAGAGAGCACGCTCATCTGCCAGCAGTTTGCGGCTTGCCCAGGAAAGTGCAGTGTCCTTGGAATGTGCAGCAAATCCAATTTCTTGGCAAGTCCGGGGGAAGTGAGCAGTGCTGGTACACTTTCACCTTGAGAAATGGACTTGGAAAGCTTTTCGCTAAGATGTAGGCGACTAGAGAGGCAGAATACGGAGCTCCGGCGCTGGCCGATAAGAAGTGCCGCTTGCCGGCGTCTTTCGGCAAAAGCGGCGCTCCGGAGCGCACCGCTGCCGCTCCAGTCATCTGTACGCCAAGTAGACTCTTCTTCGCCTCCGGCAGCCGGAGATCGCGGTAGCTTGCATAGGCGAAGAACGAAGCCGCGAAGAAGCCGGCTTGTGCGCGAAGCTCGCAGACAGCTGCAGGACGGTGGCTGCCGCTCTCCTGCCTGTTGAATTCACTCTGGGCATGCGAGTGGAAGGTGTTCCAGGACAACTTTCCTGGGTTTTGACGTAGTCCTGCTGCATCCCTCCTTGGAAATTCTTGCTGCTCCCCGGAGGCTCCGAGATGCAGAGAACACGATGGCAGCTGCTGAAAAGAAGGGCAGCAGTGAGTTTGTCAAGAAACAAGAATATAGGCAGCTGCCTGTGCTTGGCAAGGAGCAGCTGCTGCATTCTTGCACTTGCCTTCCTGCAGTGCGCACAGAAGCCCGCTGCTCTGCTGCTTGGTTTTTCCGCTTTCAGTCAATTGCACAGGATTGAAGCTGGGGCAGGCTGTTCAGCTTTGCTGCTTTTCAGCATCTCAGCTGCCCTTCTGCTCTGTGACAGCTCTCCAGGTTTCTTGCCTTCGCCAGGCTGCAACGTGCCCGCTACTACCCAGAGCTGGGCAGGAGTGGGCAGAGAGCACGCTCATCTGCCAGCAGTTTGCGGCTTGCCCAGGAAAGTGCAGTATCCTTGGAATGTGCAGCAAATCCAATTTCTTGGCAAGTCCGGGGGAAGTGAGCAGTGCTGGTACACTTTCACCTTGAGAAATGGAGTTGGAAAGCTTTTCGCTAAGATGTAGGCGACTAGAGAGACAGAATACGGAGCTCCGGCGCTGGCCGAAAGCAAGTGCCGCTTCCCGGCGTCTTTCGGCAAAAGCGGCGCTCCGGAGCGCACCGCTGCCGCTCCAGTCATCTGTACGCCAAGTAGCCGCTTCTTCGCCTCCGGCAGCCGGAGATCGCGGTAGCTTGCATAGGCGAAGAACGAAGCCGCGAAGAAGCCGGCTTGTGTGCGAAGCTCGCAGACAGCTGCAGGACGGTGGCTGCCGCTCTCCTGCCTGTTGAATTCATTTCTGGCATCCGAGTGGAAGGTGTTCCAGGACAACTTTCCTGGGTTTTGACGTAGTCCTGCTGCATCCCTCCTTGGAAATTCTTGCTGCTCCCCGGAGGCTCCGAGATGCAGAGAACACGATGGCATCTGCTGAAAAGAAGGGCAGCAGTGAGTTTGTCAAGAAACAAGAATATAGGCAGCTGCCTGTGCTTGGCAAGGAGCAGCTGCTGCATTCTTGCACTTGCCTTCCTTCAGTGCGCACAGAAGCCCGCTGCTCTGCTGCTTGGTTTTTCCGCATTCAGTCAATTGCACAGGATTGAAGCTGGGGCAGGCTGTTCAGCTTTGCTGCTTTTCAGCATCTCAGCTGCCCTTCTGCTCTGTGACAGCTCTCCAGGTTTCTTGCCTTCTCCAGGCTGCAACGTGCCCGCTACTACCCAGAGCTGGGCAGGAGTGGGCAGAGAGCACGCTCATATGCCAGCAGTTTGCGGCTTGCCCAGGAAAGTGCAGTGTCCTTGGAATGTGCAGCAAATCCAATTTCTTGGCAAGTCCGGGGGAAGTGAGCAGTGCTGGTACACTTTCACCTTGAGAAATGGAGTTGGAAAGCTTTTCGCTAAGATGTAGGCGACTAGAGAGGCAGAATACGGAGCTCCGGCGCTGGCCGAAGGGAAGTGCCGCTTGCCGGCGTCTTTCGGCAAAAGCGGCGCTCCGGAGCGCACCGCTGCCGCTCCAGTCATCTGTGCGCGAAGTTGCCGCTTCTTCGCCTCCGGCAGCCGGAGATCGCGGTAGCTTGCATAGGCGAAGAACGAAGCCGCGAAGAAGCCGGCTTGTGTGCGAAGCTCGCAGACAGCTGCAGGACGGTGGCTGCCGCTCTCCTGCCTGTTGAATTCACTTCTGGCATCCGAGTGGAAGGTGTTCCAGGACAACTTTCCTGGGTTTTGACGTAGTCCTGCTGCATCCCACCTTGGAAATTCTTGCTGCTCCCCGGAGGCTCCGAGATGCAGAGAACACGATGGCAGCTGCTGAAAAGAAGGGCAGCAGTGAGTTTGTCAAGAAACAAGAATATAGGCAGCTGCCTGTGCTTGGCAAGGAGCAGCTGCTGCATTCTTGCACTTGCCTTCCTTCAGTGCGCACAGAAGCCCGCTGCTCTGCTGCTTGGTTTTTCTGCATTCAGTCAATTGCACAGGATTGAAGCTGGGGCAGGCTGTTCAGCTTGGCTGCTTTTCAGCATCTCAGCTGCCCTTCTGCTCTGTGACAGCTCTCCAGGTTTCTTGCCTTCGCCAGGCTGCAACGTGCCCGCTACTACCCAGAGCTGGGCAGGAGTGGGCAGAGAGCACGCTCATCTGCCAGCAGTTTGCGGCTTGCCCAGGAAAGTGCAGTGTCCTTGGAATGTGCAGCAAATCCAATTTCTTGGCAAGTCCGGGGGAAGTGAGCAGTGCTGGTACACTTTCACCTTGAGAAATGGACTTGGAAAGCTTTTCGCTAAGATGTAGGCGACTAGAGAGGCAGAATACGGAGCTCCGGCGCTGGCCGATAAGAAGTGCCGCTTGCCGGCGTCTTTCGGCAAAAGCGGCGCTCCGGAGCGCACCGCTGCCGCTCCAGTCATCTGTGCGCGAAGTAGCCGCTTCTTCGCCTCCGGCAGCCGGAGATCGCGGTAGCTTGCATAGGCGAAGAACGAAGCCGCGAAGAAGCCGGCTTGTGCGCGAAGCTCGCAGACTGCTGCAGGACGGTGGCTGCCGCTCTCCTGCCTGTTGAATTCACTTCTGGCATGCGAGTGGAAGGTGTTCCAGGACAACTTTCCTGGGTTTTGACGTAGTCCTGCTGCATCCCTCCTTGGAAATTCTTGCTGCTCCCCGGAGGCTCCGAGATGCAGAGAACACGATGGCAGCTGCTGAAAAGAAGGGCAGCAGTGAGTTTGTCAAGAAACAAGAATATAGGCAGCTGCCTGTGCTTGGCAAGGAGCAGCTGCTGCATTCTTGCACTTGCCTTCCTTCAGTGCGCACAGAAGCCCGCTGCTCTGCTGCTTGGTTTTTCTGCATTCAGTCAATTGCACAGGATTGAAGCTGGGGCAGGCTGTTCAGCTTTGCTGCTTTTCAGCATCTCAGCTGCCCTTCTGCTCTGTTACAGCTCTCCAGGTTTCTTGCCTTTGCCAGGCTGCAACCTGCTGGCTAGTACCCAGAGCTGGGCAGGAGTGGGCAGAGAGCACGCTCATGTGCCAGCAGTTTGCGGCTTGCCCAGGAAAGTGCAGTGTCCTTGGAATGTGCAGCAAATCCAATTTCTTGGCAAGTCCGGGGGAAGTGAGCAGTGCAGGTACACTTTCACCTTGAGAAATGGACTTGGAAAGCTTTTCGCTAAGATGTAGGCGACTAGAGAGGCAGAATACGGAGCTCCGGCGCTGGCCGAAAAGAAGTGCCGCTTGCCGGCGTCTTTCGGCAAAAGCGGCGCTCCGCAGAGCACCGCTGCCGCTCCGGTCATCTGTACGCCAAGTAGCCGCTTCTTCGCCTCCGGCAGCCGGAGATCGCGGTAGCTTGCAAGAGGCGAAGAATAAAGCCGCGAAGAAGCCGGCTTGTGCGCGAAGCTCGCAGACAGCTGCAGGACGGTGGCTGCCGCTCTCCTGCCTGTTGAATTCACTCTGGGCATGCGAGTGGAAGGTGTTCCAGGACAACTTTCCTGGGTTTTGACGTAGTCCTGCTGCATCCCTCCTTGGAAATTCTTGCTGCTCCCCGGAGGCTCCGAGATGCAGAGAACACGATGGCAGCTGCTGAAAAGAAGGGCAGCAGTGAGTTTGTCAAGAAACAAGAATATAGGCAGCTGCCTGTGCTTGGCAAGGAGCAGCTGCTGCATTCTTGCACTTGCCTTCCTTCAGTGCGCACAGAAGCCCGCTGCTCTGCTGCTTGGTTTTTCTGCATTCAGTCAATTGCACAGGATTGAAGCTGGGGCAGGCTGTTCAGCTTTGCTGCTTTTCAGCATCTCAGCTGCCCTTCTGCTCTGTGACAGCTCTCCAGGTTTCTTGCCTTCTCCAGGCTGCAACGTGCCCGCTACTACCCAGAGCTGGGCAGGAGTGGGCAGAGAGCACGCTCATCAGCCAGCAGTTTGCGGTTTGCCCAGGAAAGTGCAGTGTCCTTGGAATGTGCAGCAAATCCAATTTCTTGGCAAGTCCGGGGGAAGTGAGCAGTGCAGGTACACTTTCACCTTGAGAAATGGACTTGGAAAGCTTTTCGCTAAGATGTAGGCGACTAGAGAGGCAGAATACGGAGCTCCGGCGCTGGCCGAAAAGAAGTGCCGCTTGCCGGCGTCTTTCGGCAAAAGCGGCGCTCCGCAGAGCACCGCTGCCGCTCCGGTCATCTGTACGCCAAGTAGCCGCTTCTTCGCCTCCGGCAGCCGGAGATCGCGGTAGCTTGCAAGAGGCGAAGAATAAAGCCGCGAAGAAGCCGGCTTGTGCGCGAAGCTCGCAGACAGCTGCAGGACGGTGGCTGCCGCTCTCCTGCCTGTTGAATTCACTCTGGGCATGCGAGTGGAAGGTGTTCCAGGACAACTTTCCTGGGTTTTGACGTAGTCCTGCTGCATCCCTCCTTGGAAATTCTTGCTGCTCCCCGGAGGCTCCGAGATGCAGAGAACACGATGGCAGCTGCTGAAAAGAAGGGCAGCAGTGAGTTTGTCAAGAAACAAGAATATAGGCAGCTGCCTGTGCTTGGCAAGGAGCAGCTGCTGCATTCTTGCACTTGCCTTCCTTCAGTGCGCACAGAAGCCCGCTGCTCTGCTGCTTGGTTTTTCTGCATTCAGTCAATTGCACAGGATTGAAGCTGGGGCAGGCTGTTCAGCTTGGCTGCTTTTCAGCATCTCAGCTGCCCTTCTGCTCTGTGACAGCTCTCCAGGTTTCTTGCCTTCTCCAGGCTGCAACGTGCCCGCTACTACCCAGAGCTGGGCAGGAGTGGGCAGAGAGCACGCTCATCTGCCAGCAGTTTGCGGCTTGCCCAGGAAAGTGCAGTGTCCTTGGAATGTGCAGCAAATCCAATTTCTTGGCAAGTCCGGGGGAAGTGAGCAGTGCAGGTACACTTTCACCTTGAGAAATGGAGTTGGAAAGCTTTTCGCTAAGATGTAGGCGACTAGAGAGGCAGAATACGGAGCTCCGGCTCTCGCCGATAAGAAGTGCCGCTTCCCGGCGTCTTTCGGCAAAAGCGGCGCTTCGGAGCGCACCGCTGCCGCTCCAGTCATCTGTGCGCGAAGTAGCCGCTTCTTCGCCTCCGGCAGCCGGAGATCGCGGTAGCTTGAATAGGCGAAGAATAAAGCTGCGAAGAAGCTGGCTTGTGCGCGAACCTTGCAGACAGCTGCAGGATTGTGGCTGCCGCTCTCCTGCCTTTTGAATTCATTTCTGGCATGCGAGTGGAAGGTGTTCCAGGACAACTTTCCTGGGTTTTGACGTAGTCCTGCTGCATCCCTCCTTGGAAATTCTTGCTGCTCCCCGGAGGCTCCGAGATGCAGAGAACACGATGGCAGCTGCTGAAAAGAAGGGCAGCAGTGAGTTTGTCAAGAAACAAGAATATAGGCAGCTGCCTGTGCTTGGCAAGGAGCAGCTGCTGCATTCTTGCACTTGCCTTCCTTCAGTGCGCACAGAAGCCCGCTGCTCTGCTGCTTGGTTTTTCCGCATTCAGTCAATTGCACAGGATTGAAGCTGGGGCAGGCTGTTCAGCTTGGCTGCTTTTCAGCATCTCAGCTGCCCTTCTGCTCTGTGACAGCTCTCCAGGTTTCTTGCCTTCGCCAGGCTGCAACGTGCCCGCTACTACCCAGAGCTGGGCACGAGTGGGCAGAGAGCACGCTCATCTGCCAGCAGTTTGCGGCTTGCCCAGGAAAGTGCAGTGTCCTTGGAATGTGCAGCAAATCCAATTTCTTGGCAAGTCCGGGGGAAGTGAGCAGTGCTGGTACACTTTCACCTTGAGAAATGGAGTGGCAAAGCTTTTCGCTAAGATGTAGGCGACTAGAGAGGCAGAATACGGAGCTCCGGCGCTGGCCGAAGGGAAGTGCCGCTTGCCGGCGTCTTTCGGCAAAAGCGGCGCTCCGGAGCGCACCGCTGCCGCTCCAGTCATCTGTGCGCGAAGTAGCCTCTTCTTCGCCTCCGGCAGCCGGAGATCGCGGTAGCTTGCATAGGCGAAGAACGAAGCCGCGAAGAAGCCGGCTTGTGCGCGAAGCTCGCAGACTGCTGCAGGACGGTGGCTGCCGCTCTCCTGCCTGTTGAATTCACTTCTGGCATGCGAGTGGAAGGTGTTCCAGGACAACTTTCCTGGGTTTTGACGTAGTCCTGCTGCATCCCTCCTTGGAAATTCTTGCTGCTCCCCGGAGGCTCCGAGATGCAGAGAACACGATGGCAGCTGCTGAAAAGAAGGGCAGCAGTGAGTTTGTCAAGAAACAAGAATATAGGCAGCTGCCTGTGCTTGGCAAGGAGCAGCTGCTGCATTCTTGCACTTGCCTTCCTTCAGTGCGCACAGAAGCCCGCTGCTCTGCTGCTTGGTTTTTCTGCATTCAGTCAATTGCACAGGATTGAAGCTGGGGCAGGCTGTTCAGCTTGGCTGCTTTTCAGCATCTCAGCTGCCCTTCTGCTCTGTGACAGCTCTCCAGGTTTCTTGCCTTCTCCAGGCTGCAACGTGCCCGCTACTACCCAGAGCTGGGCAGGAGTGGGCAGAGAGCACGCTCATATGCCAGCAGTTTGCGGCTTGCCCAGGAAAGTGCAGTGTCCTTGGAATGTGCAGCAAATCCAATTTCTTGGCAAGTCCGGGGGAAGTGAGCAGTGCTGGTACACTTTCACCTTGAGAAATGGACTTGGAAAGCTTTTCACTAAGATGTAGGCGACTAGAGAGGCAGAATACGGAGCTCCGGCGCTGGCCGATAAGAAGTGCCGCTTCCCGGCGTCTTTCGGCAAAAGCGGCGCTCCGGAGCGCACCGCTGCCGCTCCAGT
This sequence comes from Vidua macroura, assembly GCF_024509145.1. Taxonomy (NCBI): domain Eukaryota; kingdom Metazoa; phylum Chordata; class Aves; order Passeriformes; family Viduidae; genus Vidua; species Vidua macroura. The sequence continues at coordinate 5,125,701 of NC_071584.1, read as the reverse complement.
TATCTGTGCGCGAAGTAGCCGCTTCTTCGCCTCCGGCAGCCGGAGATCGCGGTAGCTTGCATAGGCGAAGAACGAAGCCGCGAAGAAGCCGGCTTGTGCGCGAAACTCGCAGACTGCTGCAGGACGGTGGCTGCCGCTCTCCTGCCTGTTGAATTCACTTCTGGCATGCGAGTGGAAGGTGTTCCAGGACAACTTTCCTGGGTTTTGACGTAGTCCTGCTGCATCCCTCCTTGGAAATTCTTGCTGCTCCCCGGAGGCTCCGAGATGCAGAGAACACGATGGCAGCTGCTGAAAAGAAGGGCAGCAGTGAGTTTGTCAAGAAACAAGAATATAGGCAGCTGCCTGTGCTTGGCAAGGAGCAGCTGCTGCATTCTTGCACTTGCCTTCCTTCAGTGCGCACAGAAGCCCGCTGCTCTGCTGCTTGGTTTTTCTGCATTCAGTCAATTGCACAGGATTGAAGCTGGGGCAGGCTGTTCAGCTTTGCTGCTTTTCAGCATCTCAGCTGCCCTTCTGCTCTGTTACAGCTCTCCAGGTTTCTTGCCTTTGCCAGGCTGCAACCTGCTGGCTAGTACCCAGAGCTGGGCAGGAGTGGGCAGAGAGCACGCTCATGTGCCAGCAGTTTGCGGCTTGCCCAGGAAAGTGCAGTGTCCTTGGAATGTGCAGCAAATCCAATTTCTTGGCAAGTCCGGGGGAAGTGAGCAGTGCAGGTACACTTTCACCTTGAGAAATGGAGTTGGAAAGCTTTTCGCTAAGATGTAGGCGACTAGAGAGGCAGAATACGGAGCTCCGGCGCTGGCCGAAAAGAAGTGCCGCTTGCCGGCGTCTTTCGGCAAAAGCGGCGCTCCGCAGAGCACCGCTGCCGCTCCGGTCATCTGTACGCCAAGTAGCCGCTTCTTCGCCTCCGGCAGCCGGAGATCGCGGTAGCTTGCAAGAGGCGAAGAATAAAGCCGCGAAGAAGCCGGCTTGTGCGCGAAGCTCGCAGACAGCTGCAGGACGGTGGCTGCCGCTCTCCTGCCTGTTGAATTCACTCTGGGCATGCGAGTGGAAGGTGTTCCAGGACAACTTTCCTGGGTTTTGACGTAGTCCTGCTGCATCCCTCCTTGGAAATTCTTGCTGCTCCCCGGAGGCTCCGAGATGCAGAGAACACGATGGCAGCTGCTGAAAAGAAGGGCAGCAGTGAGTTTGTCAAGAAACAAGAATATAGGCAGCTGCCTGTGCTTGGCAAGGAGCAGCTGCTGCATTCTTGCACTTGCCTTCCTTCAGTGCACACAGAAGCCCGCTGCTCTGCTGCTTGGTTTTTCTGCATTCAGTCAATTGCACAGGATTGAAGCTGGGGCAGGCTGTTCAGCTTTGCTGCTTTTCAGCATCTCAGCTGCCCTTCTGCTCTGTGACAGCTCTCCAGGTTTCTTGCCTTCTCCAGGCTGCAACGTGCCCGCTACTACCCAGAGCTGGGCAGGAGTGGGCAGAGAGCACGCTCATCTGCCAGCAGTTTGCGGCTTGCCCAGGAAAGTGCAGTGTCCTTGGAATGTGCAGCAAATCCAATTTCTTGGCAAGTCCGGGGGAAGTGAGCAGTGCTGGTACACTTTCACCTTGAGAAATGGAGTTGGAAAGCTTTTCGCTAAGATGTAGGCGACTAGAGAGGCAGAATACGGAGCTCCGGCGCTGGCCGATAAGAAGTGCCGCTTGCCGGCGTCTTTCGGCAAAAGCGGCGCTCCGGAGCGCACCGCTGCCGCTCCAGTCATCTGTGCGCGAAGTTGCCGCTTCTTCGCCTCCGGCAGCCGGAGATCGCGGTAGCTTGCATAGGCGAAGAACGAAGCCGCGAAGAAGCCAGCTTGTGCGCGAAGCTCGCAGACTGCTGCAGGACGGTGGCTGCCGCTCTCCTGCCTGTTGAATTCACTTCTGGCATGCGAGTGGAAGGTGTTCCAGGACAACTTTCCTGGGTTTTGACGTAGTCCTGCTGCATCCCTCCTTGGAAATTCTTGCTGCTCCCCGGAGGCTCCGAGATGCAGAGAACACGATGGCAGCTGCTGAAAAGAAGGGCAGCAGTGAGTTTGTCAAGAAACAAGAATATAGGCAGCTGCCTGTGCTTGGCAAGGAGCAGCTGCTGCATTCTTGCACTTGCCTTCCTTCAGTGCGCACAGAAGCCCGCTGCTCTGCTGCTTGGTTTTTCCGCATTCAGTCAATTGCACAGGATTGAAGCTGGGGCAGGCTGTTCAGCTTGGCTGCTTTTCAGCATCTCAGCTGCCCTTCTGCTCTGTGACAACTCTCCAGGTTTCTTGCCTTCGCCAGGCTGCAACGTGCCCGCTACTACCCAGAGCTGGGCAGGAGTGGGCAGAGAGCACGCTCATATGCCAGCAGTTTGCGGCTTGCCCAGGAAAGTGCAGTGTCCTTGGAATGTGCAGCAAATCCAATTTCTTGGCAAGTCCGGGGGAAGTGAGCAGTGCTGGTACACTTTCACCTTGAGAAATGGAGTGGCAAAGCTTTTCGCTAAGATGTAGGCGACTAGAGAGGCAGAATACGGAGCTCCGGCGCTGGCCGATAAGAAGTGCCGCTTGCCGGCGTCTTTCGGCAAAAGCGGCGCTCCGGAGCGCACCGCTGCCGCTCCAGTCATCTGTACGCCAAGTAGCCTCTTCTTCGCCTCCGGCAGCCGGAGATCGCGGTAGCTTGCATAGGCGAAGAACGAAGCCGCGAAGAAGCCGGCTTGTGCGCGAAGCTCGCAGACAGCTGCAGGACGGTGGCTGCCGCTCTCCTGCCTGTTGAATTCACTCTGGGCATGCGAGTGGAAGGTGTTCCAGGACAACTTTCCTGGGTTTTGACGTAGTCCTGCTGCATCCCTCCTTGGAAATTCTTGCTGCTCCCCGGAGGCTCCGAGATGCAGAGAACACGATGGCAGCTGCTGAAAAGAAGGGCAGCAGTGAGTTTGTCAAGAAACAAGAATATAGGCAGCTGCCTGTGCTTGGCAAGGAGCAGCTGCTGCATTCTTGCACTTGCCTTCCTTCAGTGCGCACAGAAGCCCGCTGCTCTGCTGCTTGGTTTTTCTGCATTCAGTCAATTGCACAGGATTGAAGCTGGGGCAGGCTGTTCAGCTTGGCTGCTTTTCAGCATCTCAGCTGCCCTTCTGCTCTGTGACAGCTCTCCAGGTTTCTTGCCTTCTCCAGGCTGCAACGTGCCCGCTACTACCCAGAGCTGGGCAGGAGTGGGCAGAGAGCACGCTCATCTGCCAGCAGTTTGCGGCTTGCCCAGGAAAGTGCAGTGTCCTTGGAATGTGCAGCAAATCCAATTTCTTGGCAAGTCCGGGGGAAGTGAGCAGTGCTGGTACACTTTCACCTTGAGAAATGGACTTGGAAAGCTTTTCGCTAAGATGTAGGCGACTGGAGAGGCAGAATACGGAGCTCCGGCGCTGGCCGAAGGGAAGTGCCGCTTCCCGGCGTCTTTCGGCAAAAGCGGCGCTCCGGAGCGCACCGCTGCCGCTCCAGTCAGCTGTGCGCGAAGTAGCCGCTTCTTCGCCTCCGGCAGCCGGAGATCGCGGTAGCTTGAATAGGCGAAGAATAAAGCTGCGAAGAAGCTGGCTTGTGCGCGAACCTTGCAGACAGCTGCCGGATGGTGGCTGCCGCTCTCCTGCCTTTTGAATTCATTTCTGGCATGCGAGTGGAAGGTGTTCCAGGACAACTTTCCTGGGTTTTGACGTAGTCCTGCTGCATCCCTCCTTGGAAATTCTTGCTGCTCCCCGGAGGCTCCGAGATGCAGAGAACACGATGGCATCTGCTGAAAAGAAGGGCAGCAGTGAGTTTGTCAAGAAACAAGAATATAGGCAGCTGCCTGTGCTTGGCAAGGAGCAGCTGCTGCATTCTTGCACTTGCCTTCCTTCAGTGCGCACAGAAGCCCGCTGCTCTGCTGCTTGGTTTTTCCGCATTCAGTCAATTGCACAGGATTGAAGCTGGGGCAGGCTGTTCAGCTTTGCTGCTTTTCAGCATCTCAGCTGCCCTTCTGCTCTGTTACAGCTCTCCAGGTTTCTTGCCTTCGCCAGGCTGCAACGTGCCCGCTACTACCCAGAGCTGGGCAGGAGTGGGCAGAGAGCACGCTCATCTGCCAGCAGTTTGCGGCTTGCCCAGGAAAGTGCAGTGTCCTTGGAATGTGCAGCAAATCCAATTTCTTGGCAAGTCCGGGGGAAGTGAGCAGTGCTGGTACACTTTCACCTTGAGAAATGGAGTTGGAAAGCTTTTCGCTAAGATGTAGGCGACTAGAGAGGCAGAATACGGAGCTCCGGCGCTGGCCGATAAGAAGTGCCGCTTGCCGGCGTCTTTCGGCAAAAGCGGCGCTCCGGAGCGCACCGCTGCCGCTGCAGTCAGCTGTGCGCGAAGTAGCCGCTTCTTCGCCTCCGGCAGCCGGAGATCGCGGTAGCTTGCATAGGCGAAGAACGAAGCCGCGAAGAAGCCGGCTTGTGCGCGAAGCTCGCAGACAGCTGCAGGACGGTGGCTGCCGCTCTCCTGCCTGTTGAATTCACTCTGGGCATGCGAGTGGAAGGTGTTCCAGGACAACTTTCCTGGGTTTTGACGTAGTCCTGCTGCATCCCTCCTTGGAAATTCTTGCTGCTCCCCGGAGGCTCCGAGATGCAGAGAACACGATGGCAGCTGCTGAAAAGAAGGGCAGCAGTGAGTTTGTCAAGAAACAAGAATATAGGCAGCTGCCTGTGCTTGGCAAGGAGCAGCTGCTGCATTCTTGCACTTGCCTTCCTTCAGTGCGCACAGAAGCCCGCTGCTCTGCTGCTTGGTTTTTCTGCTTTCAGTCAATTGCACAGGATTGAAGCTGGGGCAGGCTGTTCAGCTTTGCTGCTTTTCAGCATCTCAGCTGCCCTTCTGCTCTGTGACAGCTCTCCAGGTTTCTTGCCTTCGCCAGGCTGCAACGTGCCCGCTACTACCCAGAGCTGGGCAGGAGTGGGCAGAGAGCACGCTCATCTGCCAGCAGTTTGCGGCTTGCCCAGGAAAGTGCAGTATCCTTGGAATGTGCAGCAAATCCAATTTCTTGGCAAGTCCGGGGGAAGTGAGCAGTGCTGGTACACTTTCACCTTGAGAAATGGACTTGGAAAGCTTTTCGCTAAGATGTAGGCGACTAGAGAGGCAGAATACGGAGCTCCGGCGCTGGCCGAAGGGAAGTGCCGCTTGCCGGCGTCTTTCGGCAAAAGCGGCGCTCCGGAGCGCACCGCTGCCGCTCCAGTGATCTGTACGCCAAGTAGCCGCTTCTTCGCCTCCGGCAGCCGGAGATCGCGGTAGCTTGCATAGGCGAAGAACGAAGCCGCGAAGAAGCCGGCTTGTGTGCGAAGCTCGCAGACAGCTGCAGGACGGTGGCTGCCGCTCTCCTGCCTGTTGAATTCATTTCTGGCATCCGAGTGGAAGGTGTTCCAGGACAACTTTCCTGGGTTTTGACGTAGTCCTGCTGCATCCCTCCTTGGAAATTCTTGCTGCTCCCCGGAGGCTCCGAGATGCAGAGAACACGATGGCATCTGCTGAAAAGAAGGGCAGCAGTGAGTTTGTCAAGAAACAAGAATATAGGCAGCTGCCTGTGCTTGGCAAGGAGCAGCTGCTGCATTCTTGCACTTGCCTTCCTTCAGTGCGCACAGAAGCCCGCTGTTCTGCTGCTTGGTTTTTCCGCATTCAGTCAATTGCACAGGATTGAAGCTGGGGCAGGCTGTTCAGCTTGGCTGCTTTTCAGCATCTCAGCTGCCCTTCTGCTCTGTGACAGCTCTCCAGGTTTCTTGCCTTCTCCAGGCTGCAACGTGCCCGCTACTACCCAGAGCTGGGCAGGAGTGGGCAGAGAGCACGCTCATATGCCAGCAGTTTGCGGCTTGCCCAGGAAAGTGCAGTGTCCTTGGAATGTGCAGCAAATCCAATTTCTTGGCAAGTCCGGGGGAAGTGAGCAGTGCTGGTACACTTTCACCTTGAGAAATGGAGTTGGAAAGCTTTTCGCTAAGATGTAGGCGACTAGAGAGGCAGAATACGGAGCTCCGGCGCTGGCCGAAGGGAAGTGCCGCTTGCCGGCGTCTTTCGGCAAAAGCGGCGCTCCGGAGCGCACCGCTGCCGCTCCAGTCATCTGTGCGCGAAGTTGCCGCTTCTTCGCCTCCGGCAGCCGGAGATCGCGGTAGCTTGCATAGGCGAAGAACGAAGCCGCGAAGAAGCCGGCTTGTGCGCGAAGCTCGCAGACTGCTGCAGGACGGTGGCTGCCGCTCTCCTGCCTGTTGAATTCACTTCTGGCATGCGAGTGGAAGGTGTTCCAGGACAACTTTCCTGGGTTTTGACGTAGTCCTGCTGCATCCCTCCTTGGAAATTCTTGCTGCTCCCCGGAGGCTCCGAGATGCAGAGAACACGATGGCAGCTGCTGAAAAGAAGGGCAGCAGTGAGTTTGTCAAGAAACAAGAATATAGGCAGCTGCCTGTGCTTGGCAAGGAGCAGCTGCTGCATTCTTGCACTTGCCTTCCTTCAGTGCGCACAGAAGCCCGCTGCTCTGCTGCTTGGTTTTTCCGCATTCAGTCAATTGCACAGGATTGAAGCTGGGGCAGGCTGTTCAGCTTTGCTGCTTTTCAGCATCTCAGCTGCCCTTCTGCTCTGTGACAGCTCTCCAGGTTTCTTGCCTTCGCCAGGCTGCAACGTGCCCGCTACTACCCAGAGCTGGGCAGGAGTGGGCAGAGAGCACGCTCATCTGCCAGCAGTTTGCGGCTTGCCCAGAAAAGTGCAGTGTCCTTGGAATGTGCAGCAAATCCAATTTCTTGGCAAGTCCGGGGGAAGTGAGCAGTGCTGGTACACTTTCACCTTGAGAAATGGACTTGGAAAGCTTTTCGCTAAGATGTAGGCGACTAGAGAGGCAGAATACGGAGCTCCGGCGCTGGCCGAAGGGAAGTGCCGCTTGCCGGCGTCTTTCGGCAAAAGCGGCGCTCCGGAGCGCACCGCTGCCGCTCCAGTCATCTGTGCGCGAAGTTGCCGCTTCTTCGCCTCCGGCAGCCGGAGATCGCGGTAGCTTGCATAGGCGAAGAACGAAGCCGCGAAGAAGCCGGCTTGTGTGCGAAGCTCGCAGACAGCTGCAGGACGGTGGCTGCCGCTCTCCTGCCTGTTGAATTCACTTCTGGCATGCGAGTGGAAGGTGTTCCAGGACAACTTTCCTGGGTTTTGACGTAGTCCTGCTGCATCCCTCCTTGGAAATTCTTGCTGCTCCCCGGAGGCTCCGAGATGCAGAGAACACGATGGCAGCTGCTGAAAAGAAGGGCAGCAGTGAGTTTGTCAGAAACAAGAATATAGGCAGCTGCCTGTGCTTGGCAAGGAGCAGCTGCTGCATTCTTGCACTTGCCTTCCTTCAGTGCGCACAGAAGCCCGCTGCTCTGCTGCTTGGTTTTTCCGCATTCAGTCAATTGCACAGGATTGAAGCTGGGGCAGGCTGTTCAGCTTTGCTGCTTTTCAGCATCTCAGCTGCCCTTCTGCTCTGTGACAGCTCTCCAGGTTTCTTGCCTTCTCCAGGCTGCAACGTGCCCGCTACTACCCAGAGCTGGGCAGGAGTGGGCAGAGAGCACGCTCATCTGCCAGCAGTTTGCGGCTTGCCCAGGAAAGTGCAGTGTCCTTGGAATGTGCAGCAAATCCAATTTCTTGGCAAGTCCGGGGGAAGTGAGCAGTGCTGGTACACTTTCACCTTGAGAAATGGAGTTGGAAAGCTTTTCGCTAAGATGTAGGCGACTAGAGAGGCAGAATACGGAGCTCCGGCGCTGGCCGAAGGGAAGTGCCGCTTGCCGGCGTCTTTCGGCAAAAGCGGCGCTCCGGAGCGCACCGCTGCCGCTCCAGTCATCTGTGCGCGAAGTAGCCGCTTCTTCGCCTCCGGCAGCCGGAGATCGCGGTAGCTTGAATAGGCGAAGAATAAAGCTGCGAAGAAGCCGGCTTGTGCGCGAACCTTGCAGACAGCTGCAGGATGGTGGCTGCCGCTCTCCTGCCTGTTGAATTCACTTCTGGCATGCGAGTGGAAGGTGTTCCAGGACAACTTTCCTGGGTTTTGACGTAGTCCTGCTGCATCCCTCCTTGGAAATTCTTGCTGCTCCCCGGAGGCTCCGAGATGCAGAGAACACGATGGCATCTGCTGAAAAGAAGGGCAGCAGTGAGTTTGTCAAGAAACAAGAATATAGGCAGCTGCCTGTGCTTGGCAAGGAGCAGCTGCTGCATTCTTGCACTTGCCTTCCTTCAGTGCGCACAGAAGCCCGCTGCTCTGCTGCTTGGTTTTTCTGCATTCAGTCAATTGCACAGGATTGAAGCTGGGGCAGGCTGTTCAGCTTTGCTGCTTTTCAGCATCTCAGCTGCCCTTCTGCTCTGTGACAGCTCTCCAGGTTTCTTGCCTTCTCCAGGCTGCAACGTGCCCGCTACTACCCAGAGCTGGGCAGGAGTGGGCAGAGAGCACGCTCATCTGCCAGCAGTTTGCGGCTTGCCCAGGAAAGTGCAGTGTCCTTGGAATGTGCAGCAAATCCAATTTCTTGGCAAGTCCGGGGGAAGTGAGCAGTGCTGGTACACTTTCACCTTGAGAAATGGAGTTGGAAAGCTTTTCGCTAAGATGTAGGCGACTAGAGAGGCAGAATACGGAGCTCCGGCGCTGGCCGAAGGGAAGTGCCGCTTGCCGGCGTCTTTCGGCAAAAGCGGCGCTCTGGAGCGCACCGCTGCCGCTCCAGTCATCTGTGCGCGAAGTAGCCGCTTCTTCGCCTCCGGCAGCCGGAGATCGCGGTAGCTTGCATAGGCGAAGAACGAAGCCGCGAAGAAGCCGGCTTGTGCGCGAAGCTCGCAGACAGCTGCAGGACGGTGGCTGCCGCTCTCCTGCCTGTTGAATTCACTTCTGGCATCCGAGTGGAAGGTGTTCCAGGACAACTTTCCTGGGTTTTGACGTAGTCCTGCTGCATCCCTCCTTGGAAATTCTTGCTGCTCCCCGGAGGCTCCGAGATGCAGAGAACACGATGGCAGCTGCTGAAAAGAAGGGCAGCAGTGAGTTTGTCAAGAAACAAGAATATAGGCAGCTGCCTGTGCTTGGCAAGGAGCAGCTGCTGCATTCTTGCACTTGCCTTCCTTCAGTGCGCACAGAAGCCCGCTGTTCTGCTGCTTGGTTTTTCTGCATTCAGTCAATTGCACAGGATTGAAGCTGGGGCAGGCTGTTCAGCTTTGCTGCTTTTCAGCATGTCAGCTGCCCTTTGGCTCTGTTACAGCTCTCCAGGTTTCTTGCCTTCTCCAGGCTGCAACCTGCTGGCTAGTACCCAGAGCTGGGCAGGAGTGGGCAGAGAGCACGCTCATCAGCCAGCAGTTTGCGGTTTGCCCAGGAAAGTGCAGTGTCCTTGGAATGTGCAGCAAATCCAATTTCTTGGCAAGTCCGGGGGAAGTGAGCAGTGCTGGTACACTTTCACCTTGAGAAATGGAGTTGGAAAGCTTTTCGCTAAGATGTAGGCGACTAGAGAGGCAGAATACGGAGCTCCGGCGCTGGCCGATAAGAAGTGCCGCTTCCCGGCGTCTTTCGGCAAAAGCGGCGCTCCGGAGCGCACCGCTGCCGCTCCAGTCATCTGTGCGCGAAGTAGCCGCTTCTTCGCCTCCGGCAGCCGGAGATCGCGGTAGCTTGCATAGGCGAAGAACGAAGCCGCGAAGAAGCCGGCTTGTGCGCTAAGCTCGCAGACTGCTGCAGGACGGTGGCTGCCGCTCTCCTGCCTGTTGAATTCACTCTGGGCATGCGAGTGGAAGGTGTTCCAGGACAACTTTCCTGGGTTTTGACGTAGTCCTGCTGCATCCCTCCTTGGAAATTCTTGCTGCTCCCCGGAGGCTCCGAGATGCAGAGAACACGATGGCAGCTGCTGAAAAGAAGGGCAGCAGTGAGTTTGTCAAGAAACAAGAATATAGGCAGCTGCCTGTGCTTGGCAAGGAGCAGCTGCTGCATTCTTGCACTTGCCTTCCTTCAGTGCGCACAGAAGCCCGCTGCTCTGCTGCTTGGTTTTTCCGCATTCAGTCAATTGCACAGGATTGCAGCTGAGCCAGGCTGTTCAGCTTGGCTGCTTTTCAGCATCTCAGCTGCCCTTCTGCTCTGTGACAGCTCTCCAGGTTTCTTGCCTTCTCCAGGCTGCAACGTGCCCGCTACTACCCAGAGCTGGGCAGGAGTGGGCAGAGAGCACGCTCATCAGCCAGCAGTTTGCGGTTTGCCCAGGAAAGTGCAGTGTCCTTGGAATGTGCAGCAAATCCAATTTCTTGGCAAGTCCGGGGGAAGTGAGCAGTGCTGGTACACTTTCACCTTGAGAAATGGACTTGGAAAGCTTTTCGCTAAGATGTAGGCGACTAGAGAGGCAGAATACGGAGCTCCGGCGCTGGCCGAAGGGAAGTGCCGCTTGCCGGCGTCTTTCGGCAAAAGCGGCGCTCCGGAGCGCACCGCTGCCGCTCCAGTCATCTGTGCGCGAAGTAGCCGCTTCTTCGCCTCCGGCAGCCGGAGATCGCGGTAGCTTGCATAGGCGAAGAACGAAGCCGCGAAGAAGCCGGCTTGTGCGCGAAGCTCGCAGACTGCTGCAGGACGGTGGCTGCCGCTCTCCTGCCTGTTGAATTCACTTCTGGCATGCGAGTGGAAGGTGTTCCAGGACAACTTTCCTGGGTTTTGACGTAGTCCTGCTGCATCCCTCCTTGGAAATTCTTGCTGCTCCCCGGAGGCTCCGAGATGCAGAGAACACGATGGCAGCTGCTGAAAAGAAGGGCAGCAGTGAGTTTGTCAAGAAACAAGAATATAGGCAGCTGCCTGTGCTTGGCAAGGAGCAGCTGCTGCATTCTTGCACTTGCCTTCCTTCAGTGCGCACAGAAGCCCGCTGCTCTGCTGCTTGGTTTTTCTGCATTCAGTCAATTGCACAGGATTGAAGCTGGGGCAGGCTGTTCAGCTTTGCTGCTTTTCAGCATCTCAGCTGCCCTTTGGCTCTGTTACAGCTCTCCAGGTTTCTTGCCTTTGCCAGGCTGCAACCTGCTGGCTAGTACCCAGAGCTGGGCAGGAGTGGGCAGAGAGCACGCTCATCAGCCAGCAGTTTGCGGTTTGCCCAGGAAAGTGCAGTGTCCTTGGAATGTGCAGCAAATCCAATTTCTTGGCAAGTCCGGGGGAAGTGAGCAGTGCAGGTACACTTTCACCTTGAGAAATGGACTTGGAAAGCTTTTCGCTAAGATGTAGGCGACTAGAGAGGCAGAATACGGAGCTCCGGCGCTGGCCGATAAGAAGTGCCGCTTGCCGGCGTCTTTCGGCAAAAGCGGCGCTCCGCAGAGCACCGCTGCCGCTCCGGTCATCTGTACGCCAAGTAGCCGCTTCTTCGCCTCCGGCAGCCGGAGATCGCGGTAGCTTGCAAGAGGCGAAGAATAAAGCCGCGAAGAAGCCGGCTTGTGCGCGAAGCTCGCAGACAGCTGCAGGACGGTGGCTGCCGCTCTCCTGCCTGTTGAATTCACTCTGGGCTTGCGAGTGGAAGGTGTTCCAGGACAACTTTCCTGGGTTTTGACGTAGTCCTGCTGCATCCCTCCTTGGAAATTCTTGCTGCTCCCCGGAGGCTCCGAGATGCAGAGAACACGATGGCAGCTGCTGAAAAGAAGGGCAGCAGTGAGTTTGTCAAGAAACAAGAATATAGGCAGCTGCCTGTGCTTGGCAAGGAGCAGCTGCTGCATTCTTGCACTTGCCTTCCTTCAGTGCGCACAGAAGCCCGCTGCTCTGCTGCTTGGTTTTTCTGCTTTCAGTCAATTGCACAGGATTGAAGCTGGGGCAGGCTGTTCAGCTTTGCTGCTTTTCAGCATCTCAGCTGCCCTTCTGCTCTGTGACAGCTCTCCAGGTTTCTTGCCTTCTCCAGGCTGCAACGTGCCCGCTACTACCCAGAGCTGGGCAGGAGTGGGCAGAGAGCACGCTCATCTGCCAGCAGTTTGCGGCTTGCCCAGGAAAGTGCAGTGTCCTTGGAATGTGCAGCAAATCCAATTTCTTGGCAAGTCCGGGGGAAGTGAGCAGTGCTGGTACACTTTCACCTTGAGAAATGGAGTTGGAAAGCTTTTCGCTAAGATGTAGGCGACTAGAGAGGCAGAATACGGAGCTCCGGCGCTGGCCGATAAGTGCCGCTTGCCGGCGTCTTTCGGCAAAAGCGGCGCTCCGGAGCGCACCGCTGCCGCTCCAGTCATCTGTGCGCGAAGTTGCCGCTTCTTCGCCTCCGGCAGCCGGAGATCGCGGTAGCTTGCATAGGCGAAGAACGAAGCCGCGAAGAAGCCGGCTTGTGCGCGAAGCTCGCAGACTGCTGCAGGACGGTGGCTGCCGCTCTCCTGCCTGTTGAATTCACTTCTGGCATGCCAGTGGAAGGTGTTCCAGGACAACTTTCCTGGGTTTTGACGTAGTCCTGCTGCATCCCTCCTTGGAAATTCTTGCTGCTCCCCGGAGGCTCCGAGATGCAGAGAACACGATGGCAGCTGCTGAAAAGAAGGGCAGCAGTGAGTTTGTCAAGAAACAAGAATATAGGCAGCTGCCTGTGCTTGGCAAGGAGCAGCTGCTGCATTCTTGCACTTGCCTTCCTTCAGTGCGCACAGAAGCCCGCTGCTCTGCTGCTTGGTTTTTCCGCATTCAGTCAATTGCACAGGATTGAAGCTGGGGCAGGCTGTTCAGCTTTGCTGCTTTTCAGCATCTCAGCTGCCCTTCTGCTCTGTGACAGCTCTCCAGGTTTCTTGCCTTCTCCAGGCTGCAACGTGCCCGCTACTACCCAGAGCTGGGCAGGAGTGGGCAGAGAGCACGCTCATGTGCCAGCAGTTTGCGGTTTGCCCAGGAAAGTGCAGTGTCCTTGGAATGTGCAGCAAATCCAATTTCTTGGCAAGTCCGGGGGAAGTGAGCAGTGCTGGTACACTTTCACCTTGAGAAATGGAGTTGGAAAGCTTTTCGCTAAGATGTAGGCGACTAGAGAGGCAGAATACGGAGCTCCGGCGCTGGCCGAAGGGAAGTGCCGCTTGCCGGCGTCTTTCGGCAAAAGCGGCGCTCCGCAGAGCACCGCTGCCGCTCCGGTCATCTGTACGCCAAGTAGCCGCTTCTTCGCCTCCGGCAGCCGGAGATCGCGGTAGCTTGCAAGAGGCGAAGAATAAAGCCGCGAAGAAGCCGGCTTGTGCGCGAAGCTCGCAGACAGCTGCAGGACGGTGGCTGCCGCTCTCCTGCCTGTTGAATTCACTCTGGGCATGCGAGTGGAAGGTGTTCCAGGACAACTTTCCTGGGTTTTGACGTAGTCCTGCTGCATCCCTCCTTGGAAATTCTTGCTGCTCCCCGGAGGCTCCGAGATGCAGAGAACACGATGGCAGCTGCTGAAAAGAAGGGCAGCAGTGAGTTTGTCAAGAAACAAGAATATAGGCAGCTGCCTGTGCTTGGCAAGGAGCAGCTGCTGCATTCTTGCACTTGCCTTCCTTCAGTGCGCACAGAAGCCCGCTGCTCTGCTGCTTGGTTTTTCCGCATTCAGTCAATTGCACAGGATTGCAGCTGAGCCAGGCTGTTCAGCTTGGCTGCTTTTCAGCATCTCAGCTGCCCTTCTGCTCTGTGACAGCTCTCCAGGTTTCTTGCCTTCGCCAGGCTGCAACGTGCCCGCTACTACCCAGAGCTGGGCAGGAGTGGGCAGAGAGCACGCTCATATGCCAGCAGTTTGCGGCTTGCCCAGGAAAGTGCAGTGTCCTTGGAATGTGCAGCAAATCCAATTTCTTGGCAAGTCCGGGGGAAGTGAGCAGTGCAGGTACACTTTCACCTTGAGAAATGGACTTGGAAAGCTTTTCGCTAAGATGTAGGCGACTAGAGAGGCAGAATACGGAGCTCCGGCGCTGGCCGATAAGAAGTGCCGCTTCCCGGCGTCTTTCGGCAAAAGCGGCGCTCCGGAGCGCACCGCTGCCGCTCCAGTCATCTGTGCGCGAAGTTGCCGCTTCTTCGCCTCCGGCAGCCGGAGATCGCGGTAGCTTGCATAGGCGAAGAACGAAGCCGCGAAGAAGCCGGCTTGTGCGCGAAGCTCGCAGACTGCTGCAGGACGGTGGCTGCCGCTCTCCTGCCTGTTGAATTCACTTCTGGCATGCGAGTGGAAGGTGTTCCAGGACAACTTTCCTGGGTTTTGACGTAGTCCTGCTGCATCCCTCCTTGGAAATTCTTGCTGCTCCCCGGAGGCTCCGAGATGCAGAGAACACGATGGCAGCTGCTGAAAAGAAGGGCAGCAGTGAGTTTGTCAAGAAACAAGAATATAGGCAGCTGCCTGTGCTTGGCAAGGAGCAGCTGCTGCATTCTTGCACTTGCCTTCCTTCAGTGCGCACAGAAGCCCGCTGCTCTGCTGCTTGGTTTTTCCGCATTCAGTCAATTGCACAGGATTGAAGCTGGGGCAGGCTGTTCAGCTTTGCTGCTTTTCAGCATCTCAGCTGCCCTTCTGCTCTGTGACAGCTCTCCAGGTTTCTTGCCTTCTCCAGGCTGCAACGTGCCCGCTACTACCCAGAGCTGGGCAGGAGTGGGCAGAGAGCACGCTCATATGCCAGCAGTTTGCGGCTTGCCCAGGAAAGTGCAGTGTCCTTGGAATGTGCAGCAAATCCAATTTCTTGGCAAGTCCGGGGGAAGTGAGCAGTGCTGGTACACTTTCACCTTGAGAAATGGAGTTGGAAAGCTTTTCGCTAAGATGTAGGCGACTAGAGAGGCAGAATACGGAGCTCCGGCGCTGGCCGATAAGAAGTGCCGCTTGCCGGCGTCTTTCGGCAAAAGCGGCGCTCCGGAGCGCACCGCTGCCGCTCCAGTCATCTGTGCGCGAAGTAGCCGCTTCTTCGCCTCCGGCAGCCGGAGATCGCGGTAGCTTGCATAGGCGAAGAACGAAGCCGCGAAGAAGCCGGCTTGTGCGCGAAGCTCGCAGACTGCTGCAGGACGGTGGCTGCCGCTCTCCTGCCTGTTGAATTCACTTCTGGCATGCCAGTGGAAGGTGTTCCAGGACAACTTTCCTGGGTTTTGACGTAGTCCTGCTGCATCCCTCCTTGGAAATTCTTGCTGCTCCCCGGAGGCTCCGAGATGCAGAGAACACGATGGCAGCTGCTGAAAAGAAGGGCAGCAGTGAGTTTGTCAAGAAACAAGAATATAGGCAGCTGCCTGTGCTTGGCAAGGAGCAGCTGCTGCATTCTTGCACTTGCCTTCCTTCAGTGCGCACAGAAGCCCGCTGCTCTGCTGCTTGGTTTTTCCGCATTCAGTCAATTGCACAGGATTGCAGCTGAGCCAGGCTGTTCAGCTTTGCTGCTTTTCAGCATCTCAGCTGCCCTTCTGCTCTGTGACAGCTCTCCAGGTTTCTTGCCTTCGCCAGGCTGCAACCTGCCCGCTACTACCCAGAGCTGGGCAGGAGTGGGCAGAGAGCACGCTCATATGCCAGCAGTTTGCGGCTTGCCCAGGAAAGTGCAGTGTCCTTGGAATGTGCAGCAAATCCAATTTCTTGGCAAGTCCGGGGGAAGTGAGCAGTGCAGGTACACTTTCTCCTTGAGAAATGGAGTTGGAAAGCTTTTCGCTAAGATGTAGGCGACTAGAGAGGCAGAATACGGAGCTCCGGCGCTGGCCGATAAGAAGTGCCGCTTGCCGGCGTCTTTCGGCAAAAGCGGCGCTCCGGAGCGCACCGCTGCCGCTCCAGTCATCTGTGCGCGAAGTAGCCGCTTCTTCGCCTCCGGCAGCCGGAGATCGCGGTAGCTTGCATAGGCGAAGAACGAAGCCGCGAAGAAGCCGGCTTGTGTGCGAAGCTCGCAGACAGCTGCAGGACGGTGGCTGCCGCTCTCCTGCCTGTTGAATTCACTTCTGGCATCCGAGTGGAAGGTGTTCCAGGACAACTTTCCTGGGTTTTGACGTAGTCCTGCTGCATCCCTCCTTGGAAATTCTTGCTGCTCCCCGGAGGCTCCGAGATGCAGAGAACACGATGGCAGCTGCTGAAAAGAAGGGCAGCAGTGAGTTTGTCAAGAAACAAGAATATAGGCAGCTGCCTGTGCTTGGCAAGGAGCAGCTGCTGCATTCTTGCACTTGCCTTCCTTCAGTGCGCACAGAAGCCCGCTGCTCTGCTGCTTGGTTTTTCCGCATTCAGTCAATTGCACAGGATTGCAGCTGAGCCAGGCTGTTCAGCTTTGCTGCTTTTCAGCATCTCAGCTGCCCTTCTGCTCTGTGACAGCTCTCCAGGTTTCTTGCCTTCTCCAGGCTGCAACGTGCCCGCTACTACCCAGAGCTGGGCAGGAGTGGGCAGAGAGCACGCTCATATGCCAGCAGTTTGCGGCTTGCCCAGGAAAGTGCAGTGTCCTTGGAATGTGCAGCAAATCCAATTTCTTGGCAAGTCCGGGGGAAGTGAGCAGTGCAGGTACACTTTCTCCTTGAGAAATGGACTTGGAAAGCTTTTCGCTAAGATGTAGGCGACTAGAGAGGCAGAATACGGAGCTCCGGCGCTGGCCGATAAGAAGTGCCGCTTCCCGGCGTCTTTCGGCAAAAGCGGCGCTCCGGAGCGCACCGCTGCCGCTCCAGTCATCTGTGCGCGAAGTAGCCGCTTCTTCGCCTCCGGCAGCCGGAGATCGCGGTAGCTTGCATAGGCGAAGAACGAAGCCGCGAAGAAGCCGGCTTGTGTGCGAAGCTCGCAGACAGCTGCAGGACGGTGGCTGCCGCTCTCCTGCCTGTTGAATTCACTTCTGGCATCCGAGTGGAAGGTGTTCCAGGACAACTTTCCTGGGTTTTGACGTAGTCCTGCTGCATCCCTCCTTGGAAATTCTTGCTGCTCCCCGGAGGCTCCGAGATGCAGAGAACACGATGGCAGCTGCTGAAAAGAAGGGCAGCAGTGAGTTTGTCAAGAAACAAGAATATAGGCAGCTGCCTGTGCTTGGCAAGGAGCAGCTGCTGCATTCTTGCACTTGCCTTCCTTCAGTGCGCACAGAAGCCCGCTGCTCTGCTGCTTGGTTTTTCCGCATTCAGTCAATTGCACAGGATTGCAGCTGAGCCAGGCTGTTCAGCTTTGCTGCTTTTCAGCATCTCAGCTGCCCTTCTGCTCTGTGACAGCTCTCCAGGTTTCTTGCCTTCGCCAGGCTGCAACCTGCCCGCTACTACCCAGAGCTGGGCAGGAGTGGGCAGAGAGCACGCTCATATGCCAGCAGTTTGCGGCTTGCCCAGGAAAGTGCAGTGTCCTTGGAATGTGCAGCAAATCCAATTTCTTGGCAAGTCCGGGGGAAGTGAGCAGTGCAGGTACACTTTCTCCTTGAGAAATGGAGTTGGAAAGCTTTTCGCTAAGATGTAGGCGACTAGAGAGGCAGAATACGGAGCTCCGGCGCTGGCCGAAAAGAAGTGCCGCTTGCCGGCGTCTTTCGGCAAAAGCGGCGCTCCGGAGCGCACCGCTGCCGCTCCAGTCATCTGTGCGCGAAGTAGCCGCTTCTTCGCCTCCGGCAGCCGGAGATCGCGGTAGCTTGCATAGGCGAAGAACGAAGCCGCGAAGAAGCCGGCTTGTGTGCGAAGCTCGCAGACAGCTGCAGGACGGTGGCTGCCGCTCTCCTGCCTGTTGAATTCACTTCTGGCATCCGAGTGGAAGGTGTTCCAGGACAACTTTCCTGGGTTTTGACGTAGTCCTGCTGCATCCCTCCTTGGAAATTCTTGCTGCTCCCCGGAGGCTCCGAGATGCAGAGAACACGATGGCAGCTGCTGAAAAGAAGGGCAGCAGTGAGTTTGTCAAGAAACAAGAATATAGGCAGCTGCCTGTGCTTGGCAAGGAGCAGCTGCTGCATTCTTGCACTTGCCTTCCTTCAGTGCGCACAGAAGCCCGCTGCTCTGCTGCTTGGTTTTTCCGCATTCAGTCAATTGCACAGGATTGAAGCTGGGGCAGGCTGTTCAGCTTGGCTGCTTTTCAGCATCTCAGCTGCCCTTCTGCTCTGTGACAGCTCTCCAGGTTTCTTGCCTTCGCCAGGCTGCAACGTGCCCGCTACTACCCAGAGCTGGGCAGGAGTGGGCAGAGAGCACGCTCATCTGCCAGCAGTTTGCGGCTTGCCCAGGAAAGTGCAGTGTCCTTGGAATGTGCAGCAAATCCAATTTCTTGGCAAGTCCGGGGGAAGTGAGCAGTGCAGGTACACTTTCACCTTGAGAAATGGAGTTGGAAAGCTTTTCGCTAAGATGTAGGCGACTAGAGAGGCAGAATACGGAGCTCCGGCGCTGGCCGATAAGAAGTGCCGCTTCCCGGCGTCTTTCGGCAAAAGCGGCGCTTCGGAGCGCACCGCTGCCGCTCCAGTCATCTGTGCGCGAAGTAGCCGCTTCTTCGCCTCCGGCAGCCGGAGATCGCGGTAGCTTGAATAGGCGAAGAATAAAGCTGCGAAGAAGCTGGCTTGTGCGCGAACCTTGCAGAGAGCTGCAGGATGGTGGCTGCCGCTCTCCTGCCTTTTGAATTCATTTCTGGCATGCGAGTGGAAGGTGTTCCAGGACAACTTTCCTGGGTTTTGACGTAGTCCTGCTGCATCCCTCCTTGGAAATTCTTGCTGCTCCCCGGAGGCTCCGAGATGCAGAGAACACGATGGCAGCTGCTGAAAAGAAGGGCAGCAGTGAGTTTGTCAAGAAACAAGAATATAGGCAGCTGCCTGTGCTTGGCAAGGAGCAGCTGCTGCATTCTTGCACTTGCCTTCCTGCAGTGCGCACAGAAGCCCGCTGCTCTGCTGCTTGGTTTTTCCGCATTCAGTCAATTGCACAGGATTGAAGCTGGGGCAGGCTGTTCAGCTTGGCTGCTTTTCAGCATCTCAGCTGCCCTTCTGCTCTGTGACAGCTCTCCAGGTTTCTTGCCTTCGCCAGGCTGCAACGTGCCCGCTACTACCCAGAGCTGGGCAGGAGTGGGCAGAGAGCACGCTCATCTGCCAGCAGTTTGCGGCTTGCCCAGGAAAGTGCAGTGTCCTTGGAATGTGCAGCAAATCCAATTTCTTGGCAAGTCCGGGGGAAGTGAGCAGTGCTGGTACACTTTCACCTTGAGAAATGGACTTGGAAAGCTTTTCGCTAAGATGTAGGCGACTAGAGAGGCAGAATACGGAGCTCCGGCGCTGGCCGATAAGAAGTGCCGCTTGCCGGCATCTTTCGGCAAAAGCGGCGCTCCGGAGCGCACCGCTGCCGCTGCAGTCAGCTGTGCGCGAAGTAGCCGCTTCTTCGCCTCCGGCAGCCGGAGATCGCGGTAGCTTGCATAGGCGAAGAACGAAGCCGCGAAGAAGCCGGCTTGTGCGCGAAGCTCGCAGACTGCTGCAGGACGGTGGCTGCCGCTCTCCTGCCTGTTGAATTCACTCTGGGCATGCGAGTGGAAGGTGTTCCAGGACAACTTTCCTGGGTTTTGACGTAGTCCTGCTGCATCCCTCCTTGGAAATTCTTGCTGCTCCCCGGAGGCTCCGAGATGCAGAGAACACGATGGCAGCTGCTGAAAAGAAGGGCAGCAGTGAGTTTGTCAAGAAACAAGAATATAGGCAGCTGCCTGTGCTTGGCAAGGAGCAGCTGCTGCATTCTTGCACTTGCCTTCCTTCAGTGCGCACAGAAGCCCGCTGCTCTGCTGCTTGGTTTTTCTGCTTTCAGTCAATTGCACAGGATTGAAGCTGGGGCAGGCTGTTCAGCTTTGCTGCTTTTCAGCATCTCAGCTGCCCTTCTGCTCTGTGACAGCTCTCCAGGTTTCTTGCCTTCGCCAGGCTGCAACGTGCCCGCTACTACCCAGAGCTGGGCAGGAGTGGGCAGAGAGCACGCTCATCTGCCAGCAGTTTGCGGCTTGCCCAGGAAAGTGCAGTATCCTTGGAATGTGCAGCAAATCCAATTTCTTGGCAAGTCCGGGGGAAGTGAGCAGTGCTGGTACACTTTCACCTTGAGAAATGGACTTGGAAAGCTTTTCGCTAAGATGTAGGCGACTAGAGAGGCAGAATACGGAGCTCCGGCGCTGGCCGATAAGTGCCGCTTGCCGGCGTCTTTCGGCAAAAGCGGCGCTCCGGAGCGCACCGCTGCCGCTCCAGTCATCTGTACGCCAAGTAGCCGCTTCTTCGCCTCCGGCAGCCGGAGATCGCGGTAGCTTGCATAGGCGAAGAACGAAGCCGCGAAGAAGCCGGCTTGTGTGCGAAGCTCGCAGACAGCTGCAGGACGGTGGCTGCCGCTCTCCTGCCTGTTGAATTCATTTCTGGCATCCGAGTGGAAGGTGTTCCAGGACAACTTTCCTGGGTTTTGACGTAGTCCTGCTGCATCCCTCCTTGGAAATTCTTGCTGCTCCCCGGAGGCTCCGAGATGCAGAGAACACGATGGCAGCTGCTGAAAAGAAGGGCAGCAGTGAGTTTGTCAAGAAACAAGAATATAGGCAGCTGCCTGTGCTTGGCAAGGAGCAGCTGCTGCATTCTTGCACTTGCCTTCCTTCAGTGCGCACAGAAGCCCGCTGCTCTGCTGCTTGGTTTTTCCGCATTCAGTCAATTGCACAGGATTGAAGCTGGGGCAGGCTGTTCAGCTTGGCTGCTTTTCAGCATCTCAGCTGCCCTTCTGCTCTGTGACAGCTCTCCAGGTTTCTTGCCTTCTCCAGGCTGCAACGTGCCCGCTACTACCCAGAGCTGGGCAGGAGTGGGCAGAGAGCACGCTCATATGCCAGCAGTTTGCGGCTTGCCCAGGAAAGTGCAGTGTCCTTGGAATGTGCAGCAAATCCAATTTCTTGGCAAGTCCGGGGGAAGTGAGCAGTGCTGGTACACTTTCACCTTGAGAAATGGAGTTGGAAAGCTTTTCGCTAAGATGTAGGCGACTAGAGAGGCAGAATACGGAGCTCCGGCGCTGGCCGAAGGGAAGTGCCGCTTGCCGGCGTCTTTCGGCAAAAGCGGCGCTCCGGAGCGCACCGCTGCCGCTCCAGTCATCTGTGCGCGAAGTAGCCGCTTCTTCGCCTCCGGCAGCCGGAGATCGCGGTAGCTTGCATAGGCGAAGAACGAAGCCGCGAAGAAGCCGACTTGTGCGCGAAGCTCGCAGACTGCTGCAGGACGGTGGCTGCCGCTCTCCTGCCTGTTGAATTCACTTCTGGCATGCGAGTGGAAGGTGTTCCAGGACAACTTTCCTGGGTTTTGACGTAGTCCTGCTGCATCCCTCCTTGGAAATTCTTGCTGCTCCCCGGAGGCTCCGAGATGCAGAGAACACGATGGCAGCTGCTGAAAAGAAGGGCAGCAGTGAGTTTGTCAAGAAACAAGAATATAGGCAGCTGCCTGTGCTTGGCAAGGAGCAGCTGCTGCATTCTTGCACTTGCCTTCCTTCAGTGCGCACAGAAACCCGCTGCTCTGCTGCTTGGTTTTTCTGCATTCAGTCAATTGCACAGGATTGAAGCTGGGGCAGGCTGTTCAGCTTTGCTGCTTTTCAGCATCTCAGCTGCCCTTCTGCTCTGTGACAGCTCTCCAGGTTTCTTGCCTTCTCCAGGCTGCAACGTGCCCGCTAGTACCCAGAGCTGGGCAGGAGTGGGCAGAGAGCACGCTCATGTGCCAGCAGTTTGCGGCTTGCCCAGGAAAGTGCAGTGTCCTTGGAATGTGCAGCAAATCCAATTTCTTGGCAAGTCCGGGGGAAGTGAGCAGTGCAGGTACACTTTCACCTTGAGAAATGGAGTTGGAAAGCTTTTCGCTAAGATGTAGGCGACTAGAGAGGCAGAATACGGAGCTCCGGCGCTGGCCGATAAGAAGTGCCGCTTCCCGGCGTCTTTCGGCAAAAGCGTCGCTCCGGAGCGCACCGCTGCCGCTCCAGTCATCTGTGCGCGAAGTAGCCGCTTCTTCGCCTCCGGCAGCCGGAGATCGCGGTAGCTTGCATAGGCGAAGAACGAAGCCGCGAAGAAGCCGGCTTGTGCGCGAAGCTCGCAGACTGCTGCAGGACGGTGGCTGCCGCTCTCCTGCCTGTTGAATTCACTTCTGGCATGCGAGTGGAAGGTGTTCCAGGACAACTTTCCTGGGTTTTGACGTAGTCCTGCTGCATCCCTCCTTGGAAATTCTTGCTGCTCCCCGGAGGCTCCGAGATGCAGAGAACACGATGGCAGCTGCTGAAAAGAAGGGCAGCAGTGAGTTTGTCAAGAAACAAGAATATAGGCAGCTGCCTGTGCTTGGCAAGGAGCAGCTGCTGCATTCTTGCACTTGCCTTCCTGCAGTGCGCACAGAAACCCGCTGCTCTGCTGCTTGGTTTTTCTGCATTCAGTCAATTGCACAGGATTGAAGCTGGGGCAGGCTGTTCAGCTTTGCTGCTTTTCAGCATCTCAGCTGCCCTTCTGCTCTGTGACAGCTCTCCAGGTTTCTTGCCTTCTCCAGGCTGCAACGTGCCCGCTAGTACCCAGAGCTGGGCAGGAGTGGGCAGAGAGCACGCTCATGTGCCAGCAGTTTCCGGCTTGCCCAGGAAAGTGCAGTGTCCTTGGAATGTGCAGCAAATCCAATTTCTTGGCAAGTCCGGGGGAAGTGAGCAGTGCTGGTACACTTTCACCTTGAGAAATGGACTTGGAAAGCTTTTCGCTAAGATGTAGGCGACTAGAGAGGCAGAATACGGAGCTCCGGCGCTGGCCGATAAGAAGTGCCGCTTCCCGGCGTCTTTCGGCAAAAGCGGCGCTCCGGAGCGCACCGCTGCCGCTCCAGTCATCTGTGCGCGAAGTAGCCGCTTCTTCGCCTCCGGCAGCCGGAGATCGCGGTAGCTTGCATAGGCGAAGAACGAAGCCGCGAAGAAGCCGGCTTGTGCGCTAAGCTCGCAGACTGCTGCAGGACGGTGGCTGCCGCTCTCCTGCCTGTTGAATTCACTCTGGGCATGCGAGTGGAAGGTGTTCCAGGACAACTTTCCTGGGTTTTGACGTAGTCCTGCTGCATCCCTCCTTGGAAATTCTTGCTGCTCCCCGGAGGCTCCGAGATGCAGAGAACACGATGGCAGCTGCTGAAAAGAAGGGCAGCAGTGAGTTTGTCAAGAAACAAGAATATAGGCAGCTGCCTGTGCTTGGCAAGGAGCAGCTGCTGCATTCTTGCACTTGCCTTCCTTCAGTGCGCACAGAAGCCCGCTGTTCTGCTGCTTGGTTTTTCCGCATTCAGTCAATTGCACAGGATTGAAGCTGGGGCAGGCTGTTCAGCTTGGCTGCTTTTCAGCATCTCAGCTGCCCTTCTGCTCTGTGACAGCTCTCCAGGTTTCTTGCCTTCTCCAGGCTGCAACGTGCCCGCTACTACCCAGAGCTGGGCAGGAGTGGGCAGAGAGCACGCTCATCAGCCAGCAGTTTGCGGTTTGCCCAGGAAAGTGCAGTGTCCTTGGAATGTGCAGCAAATCCAATTTCTTGGCAAGTCCGGGGGAAGTGAGCAGTGCTGGTACACTTTCACCTTGAGAAATGGAGTTGGAAAGCTTTTCGCTAAGATGTAGGCGACTAGAGAGGCAGAATACGGAGCTCCGGCGCTGGCCGAAGGGAAGTGCCGCTTGCCGGCGTCTTTCGGCAAAAGCGGCGCTCCGGAGCGCACCGCTGCCGCTCCAGTCATCTGTGCGCGAAGTAGCCGCTTCTTCGCCTCCGGCAGCCGGAGATCGCGGTAGCTTGCATAGGCGAAGAACGAAGCCGCGAAGAAGCCGGCTTGTGCGCGAAGCTCGCAGACTGCTGCAGGACGGTGGCTGCCGCTCTCCTGCCTGTTGAATTCACTTCTGGCATGCGAGTGGAAGGTGTTCCAGGACAACTTTCCTGGGTTTTGACGTAGTCCTGCTGCATCCCTCCTTGGAAATTCTTGCTGCTCCCCGGAGGCTCCGAGATGCAGAGAACACGATGGCAGCTGCTGAAAAGAAGGGCAGCAGTGAGTTTGTCAAGAAACAAGAATATAGGCAGCTGCCTGTGCTTGGCAAGGAGCAGCTGCTGCATTCTTGCACTTGCCTTCCTTCAGTGCGCACAGAAGCCCGCTGCTCTGCTGCTTGGTTTTTCTGCATTCAGTCAATTGCACAGGATTGAAGCTGGGGCAGGCTGTTCAGCTTTGCTGCTTTTCAGCATCTCAGCTGCCCTTTGGCTCTGTTACAGCTCTCCAGGTTTCTTGCCTTTGCCAGGCTGCAACCTGCTGGCTAGTACCCAGAGCTGGGCAGGAGTGGGCAGAGAGCACGCTCATCAGCCAGCAGTTTGCGGTTTGCCCAGGAAAGTGCAGTGTCCTTGGAATGTGCAGCAAATCCAATTTCTTGGCAAGTCCGGGGGAAGTGAGCAGTGCAGGTACACTTTCACCTTGAGAAATGGACTTGGAAAGCTTTTCGCTAAGATGTAGGCGACTAGAGAGGCAGAATACGGAGCTCCGGCGCTGGCCGATAAGAAGTGCCGCTTGCCGGCGTCTTTCGGCAAAAGCGGCGCTCCGCAGAGCACCGCTGCCGCTCCGGTCATCTGTACGCCAAGTAGCCGCTTCTTCGCCTCCGGCAGCCGGAGATCGCGGTAGCTTGCAAGAGGCGAAGAATAAAGCCGCGAAGAAGCCGGCTTGTGCGCGAAGCTCGCAGACAGCTGCAGGACGGTGGCTGCCGCTCTCCTGCCTGTTGAATTCACTCTGGGCATGCGAGTGGAAGGTGTTCCAGGACAACTTTCCTGGGTTTTGACGTAGTCCTGCTGCATCCCTCCTTGGAAATTCTTGCTGCTCCCCGGAGGCTCCGAGATGCAGAGAACACGATGGCAGCTGCTGAAAAGAAGGGCAGCAGTGAGTTTGTCAAGAAACAAGAATATAGGCAGCTGCCTGTGCTTGGCAAGGAGCAGCTGCTGCATTCTTGCACTTGCCTTCCTTCAGTGCGCACAGAAGCCCGCTGCTCTGCTGCTTGGTTTTTCTGCTTTCAGTCAATTGCACAGGATTGAAGCTGGGGCAGGCTGTTCAGCTTTGCTGCTTTTCAGCATCTCAGCTGCCCTTCTGCTCTGTGACAGCTCTCCAGGTTTCTTGCCTTCTCCAGGCTGCAACGTGCCCGCTACTACCCAGAGCTGGGCAGGAGTGGGCAGAGAGCACGCTCATCTGCCAGCAGTTTGCGGCTTGCCCAGGAAAGTGCAGTGTCCTTGGAATGTGCAGCAAATCCAATTTCTTGGCAAGTCCGGGGGAAGTGAGCAGTGCTGGTACACTTTCACCTTGAGAAATGGAATTGGAAAGCTTTTCGCTAAGATGTAGGCGACTAGAGAGGCAGAATACGGAGCTCCGGCGCTGGCCGATAAGAAGTGCCGCTTCCCGGCGTCTTTCGGCAAAAGCGGCGCTCCGGAGCGCACCGCTGCCGCTCCAGTCATCTGTGCGCGAAGTTGCCGCTTCTTCGCCTCCGGCAGCCGGAGATCGCGGTAGCTTGCATAGGCGAAGAACGAAGCCGCGAAGAAGCCGGCTTGTGCGCGAAGCTCGCAGACTGCTGCAGGACGGTGGCTGCCGCTCTCCTGCCTGTTGAATTAACTTCTGGCATGCGAGTGGAAGGTGTTCCAGGACAACTTTCCTGGGTTTTGACGTAGTCCTGCTGCATCCCTCCTTGGAAATTCTTGCTGCTCCCCGGAGGCTCCGAGATGCAGAGAACACGATGGCAGCTGCTGAAAAGAAGGGCAGCAGTGAGTTTGTCAAGAAACAAGAATATAGGCAGCTGCCTGTGCTTGGCAAGGAGCAGCTGCTGCATTCTTGCACTTGCCTTCCTTCAGTGCGCACAGAAGCCCGCTGCTCTGCTGCTTGGTTTTTCCGCATTCAGTCAATTGCACAGGATTGAAGCTGGGGCAGGCTGTTCAGCTTTGCTGCTTTTCAGCATCTCAGCTGCCCTTCTGCTCTGTGACAGCTCTCCAGGTTTCTTGCCTTCTCCAGGCTGCAACGTGCCCGCTACTACCCAGAGCTGGGCAGGAGTGGGCAGAGAGCACGCTCATATGCCAGCAGTTTGCGGCTTGCCCAGGAAAGTGCAGTGTCCTTGGAATGTGCAGCAAATCCAATTTCTTGGCAAGTCCGGGGGAAGTGAGCAGTGCTGGTACACTTTCACCTTGAGAAATGGAGTTGGAAAGCTTTTCGCTAAGATGTAGGCGACTAGAGAGGCAGAATACGGAGCTCCGGCGCTGGCCGATAAGAAGTGCCGCTTGCCGGCATCTTTCGGCAAAAGCGGCGCTCCGGAGCGCACCGCTGCCGCTGCAGTCAGCTGTGCGCGAAGTAGCCGCTTCTTCGCCTCCGGCAGCCGGAGATCGCGGTAGCTTGCATAGGCGAAGAACGAAGCCGCGAAGAAGCCGGCTTGTGCGCGAAGCTCGCAGACTGCTGCAGGACGGTGGCTGCCGCTCTCCTGCCTGTTGAATTCACTCTGGGCATGCGAGTGGAAGGTGTTCCAGGACAACTTTCCTGGGTTTTGACGTAGTCCTGCTGCATCCCTCCTTGGAAATTCTTGCTGCTCCCCGGAGGCTCCGAGATGCAGAGAACACGATGGCAGCTGCTGAAAAGAAGGGCAGCAGTGAGTTTGTCAAGAAACAAGAATATAGGCAGCTGCCTGTGCTTGGCAAGGAGCAGCTGCTGCATTCTTGCACTTGCCTTCCTTCAGTGCGCACAGAAGCCCGCTGCTCTGCTGCTTGGTTTTTCTGCTTTCAGTCAATTGCACAGGATTGAAGCTGGGGCAGGCTGTTCAGCTTTGCTGCTTTTCAGCATCTCAGCTGCCCTTCTGCTCTGTGACAGCTCTCCAGGTTTCTTGCCTTCGCCAGGCTGCAACGTGCCCGCTACTACCCAGAGCTGGGCAGGAGTGGGCAGAGAGCACGCTCATCTGCCAGCAGTTTGCGGCTTGCCCAGGAAAGTGCAGTATCCTTGGAATGTGCAGCAAATCCAATTTCTTGGCAAGTCCGGGGGAAGTGAGCAGTGCTGGTACACTTTCACCTTGAGAAATGGACTTGGAAAGCTTTTCGCTAAGATGTAGGCGACTAGAGAGGCAGAATACGGAGCTCCGGCGCTGGCCGATAAGTGCCGCTTGCCGGCGTCTTTCGGCAAAAGCGGCGCTCCGGAGCGCACCGCTGCCGCTCCAGTCATCTGTACGCCAAGTAGCCGCTTCTTCGCCTCCGGCAGCCGGAGATCGCGGTAGCTTGCATAGGCGAAGAACGAAGCCGCGAAGAAGCCGGCTTGTGTGCGAAGCTCGCAGACAGCTGCAGGACGGTGGCTGCCGCTCTCCTGCCTGTTGAATTCATTTCTGGCATCCGAGTGGAAGGTGTTCCAGGACAACTTTCCTGGGTTTTGACGTAGTCCTGCTGCATCCCTCCTTGGAAATTCTTGCTGCTCCCCGGAGGCTCCGAGATGCAGAGAACACGATGGCAGCTGCTGAAAAGAAGGGCAGCAGTGAGTTTGTCAAGAAACAAGAATATAGGCAGCTGCCTGTGCTTGGCAAGGAGCAGCTGCTGCATTCTTGCACTTGCCTTCCTTCAGTGCGCACAGAAGCCCGCTGCTCTGCTGCTTGGTTTTTCCGCATTCAGTCAATTGCACAGGATTGAAGCTGGGGCAGGCTGTTCAGCTTGGCTGCTTTTCAGCATCTCAGCTGCCCTTCTGCTCTGTGACAGCTCTCCAGGTTTCTTGCCTTCTCCAGGCTGCAACGTGCCCGCTACTACCCAGAGCTGGGCAGGAGTGGGCAGAGAGCACGCTCATATGCCAGCAGTTTGCGGCT
The DNA here is from genome assembly GCF_024509145.1 of Vidua macroura. NCBI lineage: Eukaryota > Metazoa > Chordata > Aves > Passeriformes > Viduidae > Vidua > Vidua macroura. The sequence continues at coordinate 5,098,140 of NC_071584.1, read as the reverse complement.
TGCCCAGGAAAGTGCAGTGTCCTTGGAATGTGCAGCAAATCCAATTTCTTGGCAAGTCCGGGGGAAGTGAGCAGTGCTGGTACACTTTCACCTTGAGAAATGGAGTTGGAAAGCTTTTCGCTAAGATGTAGGCGACTAGAGAGGCAGAATACGGAGCTCCGGCGCTGGCCGAAGGGAAGTGCCGCTTGCCGGCGTCTTTCGGCAAAAGCGGCGCTCCGGAGCGCACCGCTGCCGCTCCAGTCATCTGTGCGCGAAGTAGCCGCTTCTTCGCCTCCGGCAGCCGGAGATCGCGGTAGCTTGCATAGGCGAAGAACGAAGCCGCGAAGAAGCCGACTTGTGCGCGAAGCTCGCAGACTGCTGCAGGACGGTGGCTGCCGCTCTCCTGCCTGTTGAATTCACTTCTGGCATGCGAGTGGAAGGTGTTCCAGGACAACTTTCCTGGGTTTTGACGTAGTCCTGCTGCATCCCTCCTTGGAAATTCTTGCTGCTCCCCGGAGGCTCCGAGATGCAGAGAACACGATGGCAGCTGCTGAAAAGAAGGGCAGCAGTGAGTTTGTCAAGAAACAAGAATATAGGCAGCTGCCTGTGCTTGGCAAGGAGCAGCTGCTGCATTCTTGCACTTGCCTTCCTTCAGTGCGCACAGAAACCCGCTGCTCTGCTGCTTGGTTTTTCTGCATTCAGTCAATTGCACAGGATTGAAGCTGGGGCAGGCTGTTCAGCTTTGCTGCTTTTCAGCATCTCAGCTGCCCTTCTGCTCTGTGACAGCTCTCCAGGTTTCTTGCCTTCTCCAGGCTGCAACGTGCCCGCTAGTACCCAGAGCTGGGCAGGAGTGGGCAGAGAGCACGCTCATGTGCCAGCAGTTTGCGGCTTGCCCAGGAAAGTGCAGTGTCCTTGGAATGTGCAGCAAATCCAATTTCTTGGCAAGTCCGGGGGAAGTGAGCAGTGCAGGTACACTTTCACCTTGAGAAATGGAGTTGGAAAGCTTTTCGCTAAGATGTAGGCGACTAGAGAGGCAGAATACGGAGCTCCGGCGCTGGCCGATAAGAAGTGCCGCTTCCCGGCGTCTTTCGGCAAAAGCGTCGCTCCGGAGCGCACCGCTGCCGCTCCAGTCATCTGTGCGCGAAGTAGCCGCTTCTTCGCCTCCGGCAGCCGGAGATCGCGGTAGCTTGCATAGGCGAAGAACGAAGCCGCGAAGAAGCCGGCTTGTGCGCGAAGCTCGCAGACTGCTGCAGGACGGTGGCTGCCGCTCTCCTGCCTGTTGAATTCACTTCTGGCATGCGAGTGGAAGGTGTTCCAGGACAACTTTCCTGGGTTTTGACGTAGTCCTGCTGCATCCCTCCTTGGAAATTCTTGCTGCTCCCCGGAGGCTCCGAGATGCAGAGAACACGATGGCAGCTGCTGAAAAGAAGGGCAGCAGTGAGTTTGTCAAGAAACAAGAATATAGGCAGCTGCCTGTGCTTGGCAAGGAGCAGCTGCTGCATTCTTGCACTTGCCTTCCTTCAGTGCGCACAGAAACCCGCTGCTCTGCTGCTTGGTTTTTCTGCATTCAGTCAATTGCACAGGATTGAAGCTGGGGCAGGCTGTTCAGCTTTGCTGCTTTTCAGCATCTCAGCTGCCCTTCTGCTCTGTGACAGCTCTCCAGGTTTCTTGCCTTCTCCAGGCTGCAACGTGCCCGCTAGTACCCAGAGCTGGGCAGGAGTGGGCAGAGAGCACGCTCATGTGCCAGCAGTTTGCGGCTTGCCCAGGAAAGTGCAGTGTCCTTGGAATGTGCAGCAAATCCAATTTCTTGGCAAGTCCGGGGGAAGTGAGCAGTGCTGGTACACTTTCACCTTGAGAAATGGACTTGGAAAGCTTTTCGCTAAGATGTAGGCGACTAGAGAGGCAGAATACGGAGCTCCGGCGCTGGCCGATAAGAAGTGCCGCTTCCCGGCGTCTTTCGGCAAAAGCGGCGCTCCGGAGCGCACCGCTGCCGCTCCAGTCATCTGTGCGCGAAGTAGCCGCTTCTTCGCCTCCGGCAGCCGGAGATCGCGGTAGCTTGCATAGGCGAAGAACGAAGCCGCGAAGAAGCCGGCTTGTGCGCTAAGCTCGCAGACTGCTGCAGGACGGTGGCTGCCGCTCTCCTGCCTGTTGAATTCACTCTGGGCATGCGAGTGGAAGGTGTTCCAGGACAACTTTCCTGGGTTTTGACGTAGTCCTGCTGCATCCCTCCTTGGAAATTCTTGCTGCTCCCCGGAGGCTCCGAGATGCAGAGAACACGATGGCAGCTGCTGAAAAGAAGGGCAGCAGTGAGTTTGTCAAGAAACAAGAATATAGGCAGCTGCCTGTGCTTGGCAAGGAGCAGCTGCTGCATTCTTGCACTTGCCTTCCTTCAGTGCGCACAGAAGCCCGCTGTTCTGCTGCTTGGTTTTTCCGCATTCAGTCAATTGCACAGGATTGAAGCTGGGGCAGGCTGTTCAGCTTGGCTGCTTTTCAGCATCTCAGCTGCCCTTCTGCTCTGTGACAGCTCTCCAGGTTTCTTGCCTTCTCCAGGCTGCAACGTGCCCGCTACTACCCAGAGCTGGGCAGGAGTGGGCAGAGAGCACGCTCATCAGCCAGCAGTTTGCGGTTTGCCCAGGAAAGTGCAGTGTCCTTGGAATGTGCAGCAAATCCAATTTCTTGGCAAGTCCGGGGGAAGTGAGCAGTGCTGGTACACTTTCACCTTGAGAAATGGACTTGGAAAGCTTTTCGCTAAGATGTAGGCGACTAGAGAGGCAGAATACGGAGCTCCGGCGCTGGCCGAAGGGAAGTGCCGCTTGCCGGCGTCTTTCGGCAAAAGCGGCGCTCCGGAGCGCACCGCTGCCGCTCCAGTCATCTGTGCGCGAAGTAGCCGCTTCTTCGCCTCCGGCAGCCGGAGATCGCGGTAGCTTGCATAGGCGAAGAACGAAGCCGCGAAGAAGCCGGCTTGTGCGCGAAGCTCGCAGACTGCTGCAGGACGGTGGCTGCCGCTCTCCTGCCTGTTGAATTCACTTCTGGCATGCGAGTGGAAGGTGTTCCAGGACAACTTTCCTGGGTTTTGACGTAGTCCTGCTGCATCCCTCCTTGGAAATTCTTGCTGCTCCCCGGAGGCTCCGAGATGCAGAGAACACGATGGCAGCTGCTGAAAAGAAGGGCAGCAGTGAGTTTGTCAAGAAACAAGAATATAGGCAGCTGCCTGTGCTTGGCAAGGAGCAGCTGCTGCATTCTTGCACTTGCCTTCCTTCAGTGCGCACAGAAGCCCGCTGCTCTGCTGCTTGGTTTTTCTGCATTCAGTCAATTGCACAGGATTGAAGCTGGGGCAGGCTGTTCAGCTTTGCTGCTTTTCAGCATCTCAGCTGCCCTTTGGCTCTGTTACAGCTCTCCAGGTTTCTTGCCTTTGCCAGGCTGCAACCTGCTGGCTAGTACCCAGAGCTGGGCAGGAGTGGGCAGAGAGCACGCTCATCAGCCAGCAGTTTGCGGTTTGCCCAGGAAAGTGCAGTGTCCTTGGAATGTGCAGCAAATCCAATTTCTTGGCAAGTCCGGGGGAAGTGAGCAGTGCAGGTACACTTTCACCTTGAGAAATGGACTTGGAAAGCTTTTCGCTAAGATGTAGGCGACTAGAGAGGCAGAATACGGAGCTCCGGCGCTGGCCGATAAGAAGTGCCGCTTGCCGGCGTCTTTCGGCAAAAGCGGCGCTCCGCAGAGCACCGCTGCCGCTCCGGTCATCTGTACGCCAAGTAGCCGCTTCTTCGCCTCCGGCAGCCGGAGATCGCGGTAGCTTGCAAGAGGCGAAGAATAAAGCCGCGAAGAAGCCGGCTTGTGCGCGAAGCTCGCAGACAGCTGCAGGACGGTGGCTGCCGCTCTCCTGCCTGTTGAATTCACTCTGGGCATGCGAGTGGAAGGTGTTCCAGGACAACTTTCCTGGGTTTTGACGTAGTCCTGCTGCATCCCTCCTTGGAAATTCTTGCTGCTCCCCGGAGGCTCCGAGATGCAGAGAACACGATGGCAGCTGCTGAAAAGAAGGGCAGCAGTGAGTTTGTCAAGAAACAAGAATATAGGCAGCTGCCTGTGCTTGGCAAGGAGCAGCTGCTGCATTCTTGCACTTGCCTTCCTTCAGTGCGCACAGAAGCCCGCTGCTCTGCTGCTTGGTTTTTCTGCATTCAGTCAATTGCACAGGATTGAAGCTGGGGCAGGCTGTTCAGCTTTGCTGCTTTTCAGCATCTCAGCTGCCCTTCTGCTCTGTGACAGCTCTCCAGGTTTCTTGCCTTCTCCAGGCTGCAACGTGCCCGCTACTACCCAGAGCTGGGCAGGAGTGGGCAGAGAGCACGCTCATCTGCCAGCAGTTTGCGGCTTGCCCAGGAAAGTGCAGTGTCCTTGGAATGTGCAGCAAATCCAATTTCTTGGCAAGTCCGGGGGAAGTGAGCAGTGCTGGTACACTTTCACCTTGAGAAATGGAGTTGGAAAGCTTTTCGCTAAGATGTAGGCGACTAGAGAGGCAGAATACGGAGCTCCGGCGCTGGCCGATAAGTGCCGCTTGCCGGCGTCTTTCGGCAAAAGCGGCGCTCCGGAGCGCACCGCTGCCGCTCCAGTCATCTGTGCGCGAAGTTGCCGCTTCTTCGCCTCCGGCAGCCGGAGATCGCGGTAGCTTGCATAGGCGAAGAACGAAGCCGCGAAGAAGCCGGCTTGTGCGCGAAGCTCGCAGACTGCTGCAGGACGGTGGCTGCCGCTCTCCTGCCTGTTGAATTCACTTCTGGCATGCGAGTGGAAGGTGTTCCAGGACAACTTTCCTGGGTTTTGACGTAGTCCTGCTGCATCCCTCCTTGGAAATTCTTGCTGCTCCCCGGAGGCTCCGAGATGCAGAGAACACGATGGCAGCTGCTGAAAAGAAGGGCAGCAGTGAGTTTGTCAAGAAACAAGAATATAGGCAGCTGCCTGTGCTTGGCAAGGAGTAGCTGCTGCATTCTTGCACTTGCCTTCCTTCAGTGCGCACAGAAGCCCGCTGCTCTGCTGCTTGGTTTTTCTGCATTCAGTCAATTGCACAGGATTGAAGCTGGGGCAGGCTGTTCAGCTTTGCTGCTTTTCAGCATCTCAGCTGCCCTTCTGCTCTGTGACAGCTCTCCAGGTTTCTTGCCTTCTCCAGGCTGCAACGTGCCCGCTACTACCCAGAGCTGGGCAGGAGTGGGCAGAGAGCACGCTCATGTGCCAGCAGTTTGCGGTTTGCCCAGGAAAGTGCAGTGTCCTTGGAATGTGCAGCAAATCCAATTTCTTGGCAAGTCCGGGGGAAGTGAGCAGTGCTGGTACACTTTCACCTTGAGAAATGGACTTGGAAAGCTTTTCGCTAAGATGTAGGCGACTAGAGAGGCAGAATACGGAGCTCCGGCGCTGGCCGAAGGGAAGTGCCGCTTGCCGGCGTCTTTCGGCAAAAGCGGCGCTCCGCAGAGCACCGCTGCCGCTCCGGTCATCTGTACGCCAAGTAGCCGCTTCTTCGCCTCCGGCAGCCGGAGATCGCGGTAGCTTGCAAGAGGCGAAGAATAAAGCCGCGAAGAAGCCGGCTTGTGCGCGAAGCTCGCAGACAGCTGCAGGACGGTGGCTGCCGCTCTCCTGCCTGTTGAATTCACTCTGGGCATGCGAGTGGAAGGTGTTCCAGGACAACTTTCCTGGGTTTTGACGTAGTCCTGCTGCATCCCTCCTTGGAAATTCTTGCTGCTCCCCGGAGGCTCCGAGATGCAGAGAACACGATGGCAGCTGCTGAAAAGAAGGGCAGCAGTGAGTTTGTCAAGAAACAAGAATATAGGCAGCTGCCTGTGCTTGGCAAGGAGCAGCTGCTGCATTCTTGCACTTGCCTTCCTTCAGTGCGCACAGAAGCCCGCTGCTCTGCTGCTTGGTTTTTCCGCATTCAGTCAATTGCACAGGATTGCAGCTGAGCCAGGCTGTTCAGCTTGGCTGCTTTTCAGCATCTCAGCTGCCCTTCTGCTCTGTGACAGCTCTCCAGGTTTCTTGCCTTCGCCAGGCTGCAACGTGCCCGCTACTACCCAGAGCTGGGCAGGAGTGGGCAGAGAGCACGCTCATATGCCAGCAGTTTGCGGCTTGCCCAGGAAAGTGCAGTGTCCTTGGAATGTGCAGCAAATCCAATTTCTTGGCAAGTCCGGGGGAAGTGAGCAGTGCAGGTACACTTTCACCTTGAGAAATGGACTTGGAAAGCTTTTCGCTAAGATGTAGGCGACTAGAGAGGCAGAATACGGAGCTCCGGCGCTGGCCGATAAGAAGTGCCGCTTGCCGGCGTCTTTCGGCAAAAGCGGCGCTCCGGAGCGCACCGCTGCCGCTCCAGTCATCTGTGCGCGAAGTTGCCGCTTCTTCGCCTCCGGCAGCCGGAGATCGCGGTAGCTTGCATAGGCGAAGAACGAAGCCGCGAAGAAGCCGGCTTGTGCGCGAAGCTCGCAGACTGCTGCAGGACGGTGGCTGCCGCTCTCCTGCCTGTTGAATTCACTTCTGGCATGCGAGTGGAAGGTGTTCCAGGACAACTTTCCTGGGTTTTGACGTAGTCCTGCTGCATCCCTCCTTGGAAATTCTTGCTGCTCCCCGGAGGCTCCGAGATGCAGAGAACACGATGGCAGCTGCTGAAAAGAAGGGCAGCAGTGAGTTTGTCAAGAAACAAGAATATAGGCAGCTGCCTGTGCTTGGCAAGGAGCAGCTGCTGCATTCTTGCACTTGCCTTCCTTCAGTGCGCACAGAAGCCCGCTGCTCTGCTGCTTGGTTTTTCCGCATTCAGTCAATTGCACAGGATTGAAGCTGGGGCAGGCTGTTCAGCTTTGCTGCTTTTCAGCATCTCAGCTGCCCTTCTGCTCTGTGACAGCTCTCCAGGTTTCTTGCCTTCTCCAGGCTGCAACGTGCCCGCTACTACCCAGAGCTGGGCAGGAGTGGGCAGAGAGCACGCTCATATGCCAGCAGTTTGCGGCTTGCCCAGGAAAGTGCAGTGTCCTTGGAATGTGCAGCAAATCCAATTTCTTGGCAAGTCCGGGGGAAGTGAGCAGTGCTGGTACACTTTCACCTTGAGAAATGGAGTTGGAAAGCTTTTCGCTAAGATGTAGGCGACTAGAGAGGCAGAATACGGAGCTCCGGCGCTGGCCGATAAGAAGTGCCGCTTGCCGGCGTCTTTCGGCAAAAGCGGCGCTCCGGAGCGCACCGCTGCCGCTCCAGTCATCTGTGCGCGAAGTAGCCGCTTCTTCGCCTCCGGCAGCCGGAGATCGCGGTAGCTTGCATAGGCGAAGAACGAAGCCGCGAAGAAGCCGGCTTGTGCGCGAAGCTCGCAGACTGCTGCAGGACGGTGGCTGCCGCTCTCCTGCCTGTTGAATTCACTTCTGGCATGCCAGTGGAAGGTGTTCCAGGACAACTTTCCTGGGTTTTGACGTAGTCCTGCTGCATCCCTCCTTGGAAATTCTTGCTGCTCCCCGGAGGCTCCGAGATGCAGAGAACACGATGGCAGCTGCTGAAAAGAAGGGCAGCAGTGAGTTTGTCAAGAAACAAGAATATAGGCAGCTGCCTGTGCTTGGCAAGGAGCAGCTGCTGCATTCTTGCACTTGCCTTCCTTCAGTGCGCACAGAAGCCCGCTGCTCTGCTGCTTGGTTTTTCCGCATTCAGTCAATTGCACAGGATTGCAGCTGAGCCAGGCTGTTCAGCTTTGCTGCTTTTCAGCATCTCAGCTGCCCTTCTGCTCTGTGACAGCTCTCCAGGTTTCTTGCCTTCGCCAGGCTGCAACGTGCCCGCTACTACCCAGAGCTGGGCAGGAGTGGGCAGAGAGCACGCTCATATGCCAGCAGTTTGCGGCTTGCCCAGGAAAGTGCAGTGTCCTTGGAATGTGCAGCAAATCCAATTTCTTGGCAAGTCCGGGGGAAGTGAGCAGTGCAGGTACACTTTCTCCTTGAGAAATGGACTTGGAAAGCTTTTCGCTAAGATGTAGGCGACTAGAGAGGCAGAATACGGAGCTCCGGCGCTGGCCGATAAGAAGTGCCGCTTGCCGGCGTCTTTCGGCAAAAGCGGCGCTCCGGAGCGCACCGCTGCCGCTCCAGTCATCTGTGCGCGAAGTAGCCGCTTCTTCGCCTCCGGCAGCCGGAGATCGCGGTAGCTTGCATAGGCGAAGAACGAAGCCGCGAAGAAGCCGGCTTGTGTGCGAAGCTCGCAGACAGCTGCAGGACGGTGGCTGCCGCTCTCCTGCCTGTTGAATTCACTTCTGGCATCCGAGTGGAAGGTGTTCCAGGACAACTTTCCTGGGTTTTGACGTAGTCCTGCTGCATCCCTCCTTGGAAATTCTTGCTGCTCCCCGGAGGCTCCGAGATGCAGAGAACACGATGGCAGCTGCTGAAAAGAAGGGCAGCAGTGAGTTTGTCAAGAAACAAGAATATAGGCAGCTGCCTGTGCTTGGCAAGGAGCAGCTGCTGCATTCTTGCACTTGCCTTCCTTCAGTGCGCACAGAAGCCCGCTGCTCTGCTGCTTGGTTTTTCCGCATTCAGTCAATTGCACAGGATTGCAGCTGAGCCAGGCTGTTCAGCTTTGCTGCTTTTCAGCATCTCAGCTGCCCTTCTGCTCTGTGACAGCTCTCCAGGTTTCTTGCCTTCGCCAGGCTGCAACGTGCCCGCTACTACCCAGAGCTGGGCAGGAGTGGGCAGAGAGCACGCTCATATGCCAGCAGTTTGCGGCTTGCCCAGGAAAGTGCAGTGTCCTTGGAATGTGCAGCAAATCCAATTTCTTGGCAAGTCCGGGGGAAGTGAGCAGTGCAGGTACACTTTCTCCTTGAGAAATGGAGTTGGAAAGCTTTTCGCTAAGATGTAGGCGACTAGAGAGGCAGAATACGGAGCTCCGGCGCTGGCCGATAAGAAGTGCCGCTTCCCGGCGTCTTTCGGCAAAAGCGGCGCTCCGGAGCGCACCGCTGCCGCTCCAGTCATCTGTGCGCGAAGTAGCCGCTTCTTCGCCTCCGGCAGCCGGAGATCGCGGTAGCTTGCATAGGCGAAGAACGAAGCCGCGAAGAAGCCGGCTTGTGTGCGAAGCTCGCAGACAGCTGCAGGACGGTGGCTGCCGCTCTCCTGCCTGTTGAATTCACTTCTGGCATCCGAGTGGAAGGTGTTCCAGGACAACTTTCCTGGGTTTTGACGTAGTCCTGCTGCATCCCTCCTTGGAAATTCTTGCTGCTCCCCGGAGGCTCCGAGATGCAGAGAACACGATGGCAGCTGCTGAAAAGAAGGGCAGCAGTGAGTTTGTCAAGAAACAAGAATATAGGCAGCTGCCTGTGCTTGGCAAGGAGCAGCTGCTGCATTCTTGCACTTGCCTTCCTTCAGTGCGCACAGAAGCCCGCTGCTCTGCTGCTTGGTTTTTCCGCATTCAGTCAATTGCACAGGATTGCAGCTGAGCCAGGCTGTTCAGCTTTGCTGCTTTTCAGCATCTCAGCTGCCCTTCTGCTCTGTGACAGCTCTCCAGGTTTCTTGCCTTCGCCAGGCTGCAACCTGCCCGCTACTACCCAGAGCTGGGCAGGAGTGGGCAGAGAGCACGCTCATATGCCAGCAGTTTGCGGCTTGCCCAGGAAAGTGCAGTGTCCTTGGAATGTGCAGCAAATCCAATTTCTTGGCAAGTCCGGGGGAAGTGAGCAGTGCAGGTACACTTTCTCCTTGAGAAATGGAGTTGGAAAGCTTTTCGCTAAGATGTAGGCGACTAGAGAGGCAGAATACGGAGCTCCGGCGCTGGCCGAAAAGAAGTGCCGCTTGCCGGCGTCTTTCGGCAAAAGCGGCGCTCCGGAGCGCACCGCTGCCGCTCCAGTCATCTGTGCGCGAAGTAGCCGCTTCTTCGCCTCCGGCAGCCGGAGATCGCGGTAGCTTGCATAGGCGAAGAACGAAGCCGCGAAGAAGCCGGCTTGTGTGCGAAGCTCGCAGACAGCTGCAGGACGGTGGCTGCCGCTCTCCTGCCTGTTGAATTCACTTCTGGCATCCGAGTGGAAGGTGTTCCAGGACAACTTTCCTGGGTTTTGACGTAGTCCTGCTGCATCCCTCCTTGGAAATTCTTGCTGCTCCCCGGAGGCTCCGAGATGCAGAGAACACGATGGCAGCTGCTGAAAAGAAGGGCAGCAGTGAGTTTGTCAAGAAACAAGAATATAGGCAGCTGCCTGTGCTTGGCAAGGAGCAGCTGCTGCATTCTTGCACTTGCCTTCCTTCAGTGCGCACAGAAGCCCGCTGCTCTGCTGCTTGGTTTTTCCGCATTCAGTCAATTGCACAGGATTGCAGCTGAGCCAGGCTGTTCAGCTTGGCTGCTTTTCAGCATCTCAGCTGCCCTTCTGCTCTGTGACAGCTCTCCAGGTTTCTTGCCTTCGCCAGGCTGCAACGTGCCCGCTACTACCCAGAGCTGGGCAGGAGTGGGCAGAGAGCACGCTCATCTGCCAGCAGTTTGCGGCTTGCCCAGGAAAGTGCAGTGTCCTTGGAATGTGCAGCAAATCCAATTTCTTGGCAAGTCCGGGGGAAGTGAGCAGTGCAGGTACACTTTCACCTTGAGAAATGGACTTGGAAAGCTTTTCGCTAAGATGTAGGCGACTAGAGAGGCAGAATACGGAGCTCCGGCGCTGGCCGATAAGAAGTGCCGCTTCCCGGCGTCTTTCGGCAAAAGCGGCGCTTCGGAGCGCACCGCTGCCGCTCCAGTCATCTGTGCGCGAAGTAGCCGCTTCTTCGCCTCCGGCAGCCGGAGATCGCGGTAGCTTGAATAGGCGAAGAATAAAGCTGCGAAGAAGCTGGCTTGTGCGCGAACCTTGCAGAGAGCTGCAGGATGGTGGCTGCCGCTCTCCTGCCTTTTGAATTCATTTCTGGCATGCGAGTGGAAGGTGTTCCAGGACAACTTTCCTGGGTTTTGACGTAGTCCTGCTGCATCCCTCCTTGGAAATTCTTGCTGCTCCCCGGAGGCTCCGAGATGCAGAGAACACGATGGCAGCTGCTGAAAAGAAGGGCAGCAGTGAGTTTGTCAAGAAACAAGAATATAGGCAGCTGCCTGTGCTTGGCAAGGAGCAGCTGCTGCATTCTTGCACTTGCCTTCCTGCAGTGCGCACAGAAGCCCGCTGCTCTGCTGCTTGGTTTTTCCGCATTCAGTCAATTGCACAGGATTGAAGCTGGGGCAGGCTGTTCAGCTTTGCTGCTTTTCAGCATCTCAGCTGCCCTTCTGCTCTGTGACAGCTCTCCAGGTTTCTTGCCTTCTCCAGGCTGCAACGTGCCCGCTACTACCCAGAGCTGGGCAGGAGTGGGCAGAGAGCACGCTCATATGCCAGCAGTTTGCGGCTTGCCCAGGAAAGTGCAGTGTCCTTGGAATGTGCAGCAAATCCAATTTCTTGGCAAGTCCGGGGGAAGTGAGCAGTGCTGGTACACTTTCACCTTGAGAAATGGAGTTGGAAAGCTTTTCGCTAAGATGTAGGCGACTAGAGAGGCAGAATACGGAGCTCCGGCGCTGGCCGATAAGAAGTGCCGCTTGCCGGCGTCTTTCGGCAAAAGCGGCGCTCCGGAGCGCACCGCTGCCGCTCCAGTCATCTGTGCGCGAAGTAGCCGCTTCTTCGCCTCCGGCAGCCGGAGATCGCGGTAGCTTGCATAGGCGAAGAACGAAGCCGCGAAGAAGCCGGCTTGTGCGCGAAGCTCGCAGACTGCTGCAGGACGGTGGCTGCCGCTCTCCTGCCTGTTGAATTCACTTCTGGCATGCCAGTGGAAGGTGTTCCAGGACAACTTTCCTGGGTTTTGACGTAGTCCTGCTGCATCCCTCCTTGGAAATTCTTGCTGCTCCCCGGAGGCTCCGAGATGCAGAGAACACGATGGCAGCTGCTGAAAAGAAGGGCAGCAGTGAGTTTGTCAAGAAACAAGAATATAGGCAGCTGCCTGTGCTTGGCAAGGAGCAGCTGCTGCATTCTTGCACTTGCCTTCCTTCAGTGCGCACAGAAGCCCGCTGCTCTGCTGCTTGGTTTTTCCGCATTCAGTCAATTGCACAGGATTGCAGCTGAGCCAGGCTGTTCAGCTTTGCTGCTTTTCAGCATCTCAGCTGCCCTTCTGCTCTGTGACAGCTCTCCAGGTTTCTTGCCTTCGCCAGGCTGCAACGTGCCCGCTACTACCCAGAGCTGGGCAGGAGTGGGCAGAGAGCACGCTCATATGCCAGCAGTTTGCGGCTTGCCCAGGAAAGTGCAGTGTCCTTGGAATGTGCAGCAAATCCAATTTCTTGGCAAGTCCGGGGGAAGTGAGCAGTGCAGGTACACTTTCTCCTTGAGAAATGGAGTTGGAAAGCTTTTCGCTAAGATGTAGGCGACTAGAGAGGCAGAATACGGAGCTCCGGCGCTGGCCGATAAGAAGTGCCGCTTGCCGGCGTCTTTCGGCAAAAGCGGCGCTCCGGAGCGCACCGCTGCCGCTCCAGTCATCTGTGCGCGAAGTAGCCGCTTCTTCGCCTCCGGCAGCCGGAGATCGCGGTAGCTTGCATAGGCGAAGAACGAAGCCGCGAAGAAGCCGGCTTGTGTGCGAAGCTCGCAGACAGCTGCAGGACGGTGGCTGCCGCTCTCCTGCCTGTTGAATTCACTTCTGGCATCCGAGTGGAAGGTGTTCCAGGACAACTTTCCTGGGTTTTGACGTAGTCCTGCTGCATCCCTCCTTGGAAATTCTTGCTGCTCCCCGGAGGCTCCGAGATGCAGAGAACACGATGGCAGCTGCTGAAAAGAAGGGCAGCAGTGAGTTTGTCAAGAAACAAGAATATAGGCAGCTGCCTGTGCTTGGCAAGGAGCAGCTGCTGCATTCTTGCACTTGCCTTCCTTCAGTGCGCACAGAAGCCCGCTGCTCTGCTGCTTGGTTTTTCCGCATTCAGTCAATTGCACAGGATTGCAGCTGAGCCAGGCTGTTCAGCTTTGCTGCTTTTCAGCATCTCAGCTGCCCTTCTGCTCTGTGACAGCTCTCCAGGTTTCTTGCCTTCGCCAGGCTGCAACGTGCCCGCTACTACCCAGAGCTGGGCAGGAGTGGGCAGAGAGCACGCTCATATGCCAGCAGTTTGCGGCTTGCCCAGGAAAGTGCAGTGTCCTTGGAATGTGCAGCAAATCCAATTTCTTGGCAAGTCCGGGGGAAGTGAGCAGTGCAGGTACACTTTCTCCTTGAGAAATGGACTTGGAAAGCTTTTCGCTAAGATGTAGGCGACTAGAGAGGCAGAATACGGAGCTCCGGCGCTGGCCGATAAGAAGTGCCGCTTCCCGGCGTCTTTCGGCAAAAGCGGCGCTCCGGAGCGCACCGCTGCCGCTCCAGTCATCTGTGCGCGAAGTAGCCGCTTCTTCGCCTCCGGCAGCCGGAGATCGCGGTAGCTTGCATAGGCGAAGAACGAAGCCGCGAAGAAGCCGGCTTGTGTGCGAAGCTCGCAGACAGCTGCAGGACGGTGGCTGCCGCTCTCCTGCCTGTTGAATTCACTTCTGGCATCCGAGTGGAAGGTGTTCCAGGACAACTTTCCTGGGTTTTGACGTAGTCCTGCTGCATCCCTCCTTGGAAATTCTTGCTGCTCCCCGGAGGCTCCGAGATGCAGAGAACACGATGGCAGCTGCTGAAAAGAAGGGCAGCAGTGAGTTTGTCAAGAAACAAGAATATAGGCAGCTGCCTGTGCTTGGCAAGGAGCAGCTGCTGCATTCTTGCACTTGCCTTCCTTCAGTGCGCACAGAAGCCCGCTGCTCTGCTGCTTGGTTTTTCCGCATTCAGTCAATTGCACAGGATTGCAGCTGAGCCAGGCTGTTCAGCTTTGCTGCTTTTCAGCATCTCAGCTGCCCTTCTGCTCTGTGACAGCTCTCCAGGTTTCTTGCCTTCGCCAGGCTGCAACCTGCCCGCTACTACCCAGAGCTGGGCAGGAGTGGGCAGAGAGCACGCTCATATGCCAGCAGTTTGCGGCTTGCCCAGGAAAGTGCAGTGTCCTTGGAATGTGCAGCAAATCCAATTTCTTGGCAAGTCCGGGGGAAGTGAGCAGTGCAGGTACACTTTCTCCTTGAGAAATGGAGTTGGAAAGCTTTTCGCTAAGATGTAGGCGACTAGAGAGGCAGAATACGGAGCTCCGGCGCTGGCCGAAAAGAAGTGCCGCTTGCCGGCGTCTTTCGGCAAAAGCGGCGCTCCGGAGCGCACCGCTGCCGCTCCAGTCATCTGTGCGCGAAGTAGCCGCTTCTTCGCCTCCGGCAGCCGGAGATCGCGGTAGCTTGCATAGGCGAAGAACGAAGCCGCGAAGAAGCCGGCTTGTGTGCGAAGCTCGCAGACAGCTGCAGGACGGTGGCTGCCGCTCTCCTGCCTGTTGAATTCACTTCTGGCATGCGAGTGGAAGGTGTTCCAGGACAACTTTCCTGGGTTTTGACGTAGTCCTGCTGCATCCCTCCTTGGAAATTCTTGCTGCTCCCCGGAGGCTCCGAGATGCAGAGAACACGATGGCAGCTGCTGAAAAGAAGGGCAGCAGTGAGTTTGTCAAGAAACAAGAATATAGGCAGCTGCCTGTGCTTGGCAAGGAGCAGCTGCTGCATTCTTGCACTTGCCTTCCTTCAGTGCGCACAGAAGCCCGCTGCTCTGCTGCTTGGTTTTTCCGCATTCAGTCAATTGCACAGGATTGAAGCTGGGGCAGGCTGTTCAGCTTGGCTGCTTTTCAGCATCTCAGCTGCCCTTCTGCTCTGTGACAGCTCTCCAGGTTTCTTGCCTTCGCCAGGCTGCAACGTGCCCGCTACTACCCAGAGCTGGGCAGGAGTGGGCAGAGAGCACGCTCATCTGCCAGCAGTTTGCGGCTTGCCCAGGAAAGTGCAGTGTCCTTGGAATGTGCAGCAAATCCAATTTCTTGGCAAGTCCGGGGGAAGTGAGCAGTGCAGGTACACTTTCACCTTGAGAAATGGACTTGGAAAGCTTTTCGCTAAGATGTAGGCGACTAGAGAGGCAGAATACGGAGCTCCGGCGCTGGCCGATAAGAAGTGCCGCTTCCCGGCGTCTTTCGGCAAAAGCGGCGCTTCGGAGCGCACCGCTGCCGCTCCAGTCATCTGTGCGCGAAGTAGCCGCTTCTTCGCCTCCGGCAGCCGGAGATCGCGGTAGCTTGAATAGGCGAAGAATAAAGCTGCGAAGAAGCTGGCTTGTGCGCGAACCTTGCAGAGAGCTGCAGGATGGTGGCTGCCGCTCTCCTGCCTTTTGAATTCATTTCTGGCATGCGAGTGGAAGGTGTTCCAGGACAACTTTCCTGGGTTTTGACGTAGTCCTGCTGCATCCCTCCTTGGAAATTCTTGCTGCTCCCCGGAGGCTCCGAGATGCAGAGAACACGATGGCAGCTGCTGAAAAGAAGGGCAGCAGTGAGTTTGTCAAGAAACAAGAATATAGGCAGCTGCCTGTGCTTGGCAAGGAGCAGCTGCTGCATTCTTGCACTTGCCTTCCTGCAGTGCGCACAGAAGCCCGCTGCTCTGCTGCTTGGTTTTTCCGCATTCAGTCAATTGCACAGGATTGAAGCTGGGGCAGGCTGTTCAGCTTTGCTGCTTTTCAGCATCTCAGCTGCCCTTCTGCTCTGTGACAGCTCTCCAGGTTTCTTGCCTTCGCCAGGCTGCAACGTGCCCGCTACTACCCAGAGCTGGGCAGGAGTGGGCAGAGAGCACGCTCATCTGCCAGCAGTTTGCGGCTTGCCCAGGAAAGTGCAGTGTCCTTGGAATGTGCAGCAAATCCAATTTCTTGGCAAGTCCGGGGGAAGTGAGCAGTGCTGGTACACTTTCACCTTGAGAAATGGACTTGGAAAGCTTTTCGCTAAGATGTAGGCGACTAGAGAGGCAGAATACGGAGCTCCGGCGCTGGCCGATAAGAAGTGCCGCTTGCCGGCATCTTTCGGCAAAAGCGGCGCTCCGGAGCGCACCGCTGCCGCTGCAGTCAGCTGTGCGCGAAGTAGCCGCTTCTTCGCCTCCGGCAGCCGGAGATCGCGGTAGCTTGCATAGGCGAAGAACGAAGCCGCGAAGAAGCCGGCTTGTGCGCGAAGCTCGCAGACTGCTGCAGGACGGTGGCTGCCGCTCTCCTGCCTGTTGAATTCACTCTGGGCATGCGAGTGGAAGGTGTTCCAGGACAACTTTCCTGGGTTTTGACGTAGTCCTGCTGCATCCCTCCTTGGAAATTCTTGCTGCTCCCCGGAGGCTCCGAGATGCAGAGAACACGATGGCAGCTGCTGAAAAGAAGGGCAGCAGTGAGTTTGTCAAGAAACAAGAATATAGGCAGCTGCCTGTGCTTGGCAAGGAGCAGCTGCTGCATTCTTGCACTTGCCTTCCTTCAGTGCGCACAGAAGCCCGCTGCTCTGCTGCTTGGTTTTTCTGCTTTCAGTCAATTGCACAGGATTGAAGCTGGGGCAGGCTGTTCAGCTTTGCTGCTTTTCAGCATCTCAGCTGCCCTTCTGCTCTGTGACAGCTCTCCAGGTTTCTTGCCTTCGCCAGGCTGCAACGTGCCCGCTACTACCCAGAGCTGGGCAGGAGTGGGCAGAGAGCACGCTCATCTGCCAGCAGTTTGCGGCTTGCCCAGGAAAGTGCAGTATCCTTGGAATGTGCAGCAAATCCAATTTCTTGGCAAGTCCGGGGGAAGTGAGCAGTGCTGGTACACTTTCACCTTGAGAAATGGACTTGGAAAGCTTTTCGCTAAGATGTAGGCGACTAGAGAGGCAGAATACGGAGCTCCGGCGCTGGCCGATAAGTGCCGCTTGCCGGCGTCTTTCGGCAAAAGCGGCGCTCCGGAGCGCACCGCTGCCGCTCCAGTCATCTGTACGCCAAGTAGCCGCTTCTTCGCCTCCGGCAGCCGGAGATCGCGGTAGCTTGCATAGGCGAAGAACGAAGCCGCGAAGAAGCCGGCTTGTGTGCGAAGCTCGCAGACAGCTGCAGGACGGTGGCTGCCGCTCTCCTGCCTGTTGAATTCATTTCTGGCATCCGAGTGGAAGGTGTTCCAGGACAACTTTCCTGGGTTTTGACGTAGTCCTGCTGCATCCCTCCTTGGAAATTCTTGCTGCTCCCCGGAGGCTCCGAGATGCAGAGAACACGATGGCAGCTGCTGAAAAGAAGGGCAGCAGTGAGTTTGTCAAGAAACAAGAATATAGGCAGCTGCCTGTGCTTGGCAAGGAGCAGCTGCTGCATTCTTGCACTTGCCTTCCTTCAGTGCGCACAGAAGCCCGCTGCTCTGCTGCTTGGTTTTTCCGCATTCAGTCAATTGCACAGGATTGAAGCTGGGGCAGGCTGTTCAGCTTTGCTGCTTTTCAGCATCTCAGCTGCCCTTCTGCTCTGTGACAGCTCTCCAGGTTTCTTGCCTTCTCCAGGCTGCAACGTGCCCGCTACTACCCAGAGCTGGGCAGGAGTGGGCAGAGAGCACGCTCATATGCCAGCAGTTTGCGGCTTGCCCAGGAAAGTGCAGTGTCCTTGGAATGTGCAGCAAATCCAATTTCTTGGCAAGTCCGGGGGAAGTGAGCAGTGCTGGTACACTTTCACCTTGAGAAATGGAGTTGGAAAGCTTTTCGCTAAGATGTAGGCGACTAGAGAGGCAGAATACGGAGCTCCGGCGCTGGCCGAAGGGAAGTGCCGCTTGCCGGCGTCTTTCGGCAAAAGCGGCGCTCCGGAGCGCACCGCTGCCGCTCCAGTCATCTGTGCGCGAAGTAGCCGCTTCTTCGCCTCCGGCAGCCGGAGATCGCGGTAGCTTGCATAGGCGAAGAACGAAGCCGCGAAGAAGCCGACTTGTGCGCGAAGCTCGCAGACTGCTGCAGGACGGTGGCT
This sequence comes from Vidua macroura, assembly GCF_024509145.1. Taxonomy (NCBI): domain Eukaryota; kingdom Metazoa; phylum Chordata; class Aves; order Passeriformes; family Viduidae; genus Vidua; species Vidua macroura. The sequence continues at coordinate 5,080,391 of NC_071584.1, read as the reverse complement.
GCCGCTCTCCTGCCTGTTGAATTCACTTCTGGCATGCGAGTGGAAGGTGTTCCAGGACAACTTTCCTGGGTTTTGACGTAGTCCTGCTGCATCCCTCCTTGGAAATTCTTGCTGCTCCCCGGAGGCTCCGAGATGCAGAGAACACGATGGCAGCTGCTGAAAAGAAGGGCAGCAGTGAGTTTGTCAAGAAACAAGAATATAGGCAGCTGCCTGTGCTTGGCAAGGAGCAGCTGCTGCATTCTTGCACTTGCCTTCCTTCAGTGCGCACAGAAACCCGCTGCTCTGCTGCTTGGTTTTTCTGCATTCAGTCAATTGCACAGGATTGAAGCTGGGGCAGGCTGTTCAGCTTTGCTGCTTTTCAGCATCTCAGCTGCCCTTCTGCTCTGTGACAGCTCTCCAGGTTTCTTGCCTTCTCCAGGCTGCAACGTGCCCGCTAGTACCCAGAGCTGGGCAGGAGTGGGCAGAGAGCACGCTCATGTGCCAGCAGTTTGCGGCTTGCCCAGGAAAGTGCAGTGTCCTTGGAATGTGCAGCAAATCCAATTTCTTGGCAAGTCCGGGGGAAGTGAGCAGTGCAGGTACACTTTCACCTTGAGAAATGGACTTGGAAAGCTTTTCGCTAAGATGTAGGCGACTAGAGAGGCAGAATACGGAGCTCCGGCGCTGGCCGATAAGAAGTGCCGCTTCCCGGCGTCTTTCGGCAAAAGCGTCGCTCCGGAGCGCACCGCTGCCGCTCCAGTCATCTGTGCGCGAAGTAGCCGCTTCTTCGCCTCCGGCAGCCGGAGATCGCGGTAGCTTGCATAGGCGAAGAACGAAGCCGCGAAGAAGCCGGCTTGTGCGCGAAGCTCGCAGACTGCTGCAGGACGGTGGCTGCCGCTCTCCTGCCTGTTGAATTCACTTCTGGCATGCGAGTGGAAGGTGTTCCAGGACAACTTTCCTGGGTTTTGACGTAGTCCTGCTGCATCCCTCCTTGGAAATTCTTGCTGCTCCCCGGAGGCTCCGAGATGCAGAGAACACGATGGCAGCTGCTGAAAAGAAGGGCAGCAGTGAGTTTGTCAAGAAACAAGAATATAGGCAGCTGCCTGTGCTTGGCAAGGAGCAGCTGCTGCATTCTTGCACTTGCCTTCCTTCAGTGCGCACAGAAACCCGCTGCTCTGCTGCTTGGTTTTTCTGCATTCAGTCAATTGCACAGGATTGAAGCTGGGGCAGGCTGTTCAGCTTTGCTGCTTTTCAGCATCTCAGCTGCCCTTCTGCTCTGTGACAGCTCTCCAGGTTTCTTGCCTTCTCCAGGCTGCAACGTGCCCGCTAGTACCCAGAGCTGGGCAGGAGTGGGCAGAGAGCACGCTCATGTGCCAGCAGTTTGCGGCTTGCCCAGGAAAGTGCAGTGTCCTTGGAATGTGCAGCAAATCCAATTTCTTGGCAAGTCCGGGGGAAGTGAGCAGTGCTGGTACACTTTCACCTTGAGAAATGGACTTGGAAAGCTTTTCGCTAAGATGTAGGCGACTAGAGAGGCAGAATACGGAGCTCCGGCGCTGGCCGAAGGGAAGTGCCGCTTGCCGGCGTCTTTCGGCAAAAGCGGCGCTCCGGAGCGCACCGCTGCCGCTCCAGTCATCTGTGCGCGAAGTAGCCGCTTCTTCGCCTCCGGCAGCCGGAGATCGCGGTAGCTTGCATAGGCGAAGAACGAAGCCGCGAAGAAGCCGGCTTGTGCGCGAAGCTCGCAGACTGCTGCAGGACGGTGGCTGCCGCTCTCCTGCCTGTTGAATTCACTTCTGGCATGCGAGTGGAAGGTGTTCCAGGACAACTTTCCTGGGTTTTGACGTAGTCCTGCTGCATCCCTCCTTGGAAATTCTTGCTGCTCCCCGGAGGCTCCGAGATGCAGAGAACACGATGGCAGCTGCTGAAAAGAAGGGCAGCAGTGAGTTTGTCAAGAAACAAGAATATAGGCAGCTGCCTGTGCTTGGCAAGGAGCAGCTGCTGCATTCTTGCACTTGCCTTCCTTCAGTGCGCACAGAAGCCCGCTGCTCTGCTGCTTGGTTTTTCTGCATTCAGTCAATTGCACAGGATTGAAGCTGGGGCAGGCTGTTCAGCTTTGCTGCTTTTCAGCATCTCAGCTGCCCTTTGGCTCTGTTACAGCTCTCCAGGTTTCTTGCCTTCTCCAGGCTGCAACGTGCCCGCTACTACCCAGAGCTGGGCAGGAGTGGGCAGAGAGCACGCTCATCTGCCAGCAGTTTGCGGCTTGCCCAGGAAAGTGCAGTGTCCTTGGAATGTGCAGCAAATCCAATTTCTTGGCAAGTCCGGGGGAAGTGAGCAGTGCTGGTACACTTTCACCTTGAGAAATGGACTTGGAAAGCTTTTCGCTAAGATGTAGGCGACTAGAGAGGCAGAATACGGAGCTCCGGCGCTGGCCGATAAGTGCCGCTTGCCGGCGTCTTTCGGCAAAAGCGGCGCTCCGGAGCGCACCGCTGCCGCTCCGGTCATCTGTGCGCGAAGTTGCCGCTTCTTCGCCTCCGGCAGCCGGAGATCGCGGTAGCTTGCATAGGCGAAGAACGAAGCCGCGAAGAAGCCGGCTTGTGCGCGAAGCTCGCAGACTGCTGCAGGACGGTGGCTGCCGCTCTCCTGCCTGTTGAATTCACTTCTGGCATGCGAGTGGAAGGTGTTCCAGGACAACTTTCCTGGGTTTTGACGTAGTCCTGCTGCATCCCTCCTTGGAAATTCTTGCTGCTCCCCGGAGGCTCCGAGATGCAGAGAACACGATGGCAGCTGCTGAAAAGAAGGGCAGCAGTGAGTTTGTCAAGAAACAAGAATATAGGCAGCTGCCTGTGCTTGGCAAGGAGTAGCTGCTGCATTCTTGCACTTGCCTTCCTTCAGTGCGCACAGAAGCCCGCTGCTCTGCTGCTTGGTTTTTCCGCATTCAGTCAATTGCACAGGATTGAAGCTGGGGCAGGCTGTTCAGCTTGGCTGCTTTTCAGCATCTCAGCTGCCCTTCTGCTCTGTGACAGCTCTCCAGGTTTCTTGCCTTCTCCAGGCTGCAACGTGCCCGCTAGTACCCAGAGCTGGGCAGGAGTGGGCAGAGAGCACGCTCATGTGCCAGCAGTTTGCGGTTTGCCCAGGAAAGTGCAGTGTCCTTGGAATGTGCAGCAAATCCAATTTCTTGGCAAGTCCGGGGGAAGTGAGCAGTGCTGGTACACTTTCACCTTGAGAAATGGAGTTGGAAAGCTTTTCGCTAAGATGTAGGCGACTAGAGAGGCAGAATACGGAGCTCCGGCGCTGGCCGAAGGGAAGTGCCGCTTGCCGGCGTCTTTCGGCAAAAGCGGCGCTCCGCAGAGCACCGCTGCCGCTCCGGTCATCTGTACGCCAAGTAGCCGCTTCTCCACCTCCGGCAGCCGGAGATCGCGGTAGCTTGCAAGAGGCGAAGAATAAAGCCGCGAAGAAGCCGGCTTGTGCGCGAAGCTCGCAGACAGCTGCAGGACGGTGGCTGCCGCTCTCCTGCCTGTTGAATTCACTCTGGGCATGCGAGTGGAAGGTGTTCCAGGACAACTTTCCTGGGTTTTGACGTAGTCCTGCTGCATCCCTCCTTGGAAATTCTTGCTGCTCCCCGGAGGCTCCGAGATGCAGAGAACACGATGGCAGCTGCTGAAAAGAAGGGCAGCAGTGAGTTTGTCAAGAAACAAGAATATAGGCAGCTGCCTGTGCTTGGCAAGGAGCAGCTGCTGCATTCTTGCACTTGCCTTCCTTCAGTGCGCACAGAAGCCCGCTGCTCTGCTGCTTGGTTTTTCCGCATTCAGTCAATTGCACAGGATTGCAGCTGAGCCAGGCTGTTCAGCTTGGCTGCTTTTCAGCATCTCAGCTGCCCTTCTGCTCTGTGACAGCTCTCCAGGTTTCTTGCCTTCGCCAGGCTGCAACGTGCCCGCTACTACCCAGAGCTGGGCAGGAGTGGGCAGAGAGCACGCTCATATGCCAGCAGTTTGCGGCTTGCCCAGGAAAGTGCAGTGTCCTTGGAATGTGCAGCAAATCCAATTTCTTGGCAAGTCCGGGGGAAGTGAGCAGTGCAGGTACACTTTCACCTTGAGAAATGGACTTGGAAAGCTTTTCGCTAAGATGTAGGCGACTAGAGAGGCAGAATACGGAGCTCCGGCGCTGGCCGATAAGAAGTGCCGCTTCCCGGCGTCTTTCGGCAAAAGCGGCGCTCCGGAGCGCACCGCTGCCGCTCCAGTCATCTGTGCGCGAAGTTGCCGCTTCTTCGCCTCCGGCAGCCGGAGATCGCGGTAGCTTGCATAGGCGAAGAACGAAGCCGCGAAGAAGCCGGCTTGTGCGCGAAGCTCGCAGACTGCTGCAGGACGGTGGCTGCCGCTCTCCTGCCTGTTGAATTCACTTCTGGCATGCCAGTGGAAGGTGTTCCAGGACAACTTTCCTGGGTTTTGACGTAGTCCTGCTGCATCCCTCCTTGGAAATTCTTGCTGCTCCCCGGAGGCTCCGAGATGCAGAGAACACGATGGCAGCTGCTGAAAAGAAGGGCAGCAGTGAGTTTGTCAAGAAACAAGAATATAGGCAGCTGCCTGTGCTTGGCAAGGAGCAGCTGCTGCATTCTTGCACTTGCCTTCCTTCAGTGCGCACAGAAGCCCGCTGCTCTGCTGCTTGGTTTTTCCGCATTCAGTCAATTGCACAGGATTGCAGCTGAGCCAGGCTGTTCAGCTTTGCTGCTTTTCAGCATCTCAGCTGCCCTTCTGCTCTGTGACAGCTCTCCAGGTTTCTTGCCTTCGCCAGGCTGCAACGTGCCCGCTACTACCCAGAGCTGGGCAGGAGTGGGCAGAGAGCACGCTCATATGCCAGCAGTTTGCGGCTTGCCCAGGAAAGTGCAGTGTCCTTGGAATGTGCAGCAAATCCAATTTCTTGGCAAGTCCGGGGGAAGTGAGCAGTGCAGGTACACTTTCTCCTTGAGAAATGGAGTTGGAAAGCTTTTCGCTAAGATGTAGGCGACTAGAGAGGCAGAATACGGAGCTCCGGCGCTGGCCGATAAGAAGTGCCGCTTGCCGGCGTCTTTCGGCAAAAGCGGCGCTCCGGAGCGCACCGCTGCCGCTCCAGTCATCTGTGCGCGAAGTAGCCGCTTCTTCGCCTCCGGCAGCCGGAGATCGCGGTAGCTTGCATAGGCGAAGAACGAAGCCGCGAAGAAGCCGGCTTGTGTGCGAAGCTCGCAGACAGCTGCAGGACGGTGGCTGCCGCTCTCCTGCCTGTTGAATTCACTTCTGGCATCCGAGTGGAAGGTGTTCCAGGACAACTTTCCTGGGTTTTGACGTAGTCCTGCTGCATCCCTCCTTGGAAATTCTTGCTGCTCCCCGGAGGCTCCGAGATGCAGAGAACACGATGGCAGCTGCTGAAAAGAAGGGCAGCAGTGAGTTTGTCAAGAAACAAGAATATAGGCAGCTGCCTGTGCTTGGCAAGGAGCAGCTGCTGCATTCTTGCACTTGCCTTCCTTCAGTGCGCACAGAAGCCCGCTGCTCTGCTGCTTGGTTTTTCCGCATTCAGTCAATTGCACAGGATTGCAGCTGAGCCAGGCTGTTCAGCTTTGCTGCTTTTCAGCATCTCAGCTGCCCTTCTGCTCTGTGACAGCTCTCCAGGTTTCTTGCCTTCTCCAGGCTGCAACGTGCCCGCTACTACCCAGAGCTGGGCAGGAGTGGGCAGAGAGCACGCTCATATGCCAGCAGTTTGCGGCTTGCCCAGGAAAGTGCAGTGTCCTTGGAATGTGCAGCAAATCCAATTTCTTGGCAAGTCCGGGGGAAGTGAGCAGTGCAGGTACACTTTCTCCTTGAGAAATGGACTTGGAAAGCTTTTCGCTAAGATGTAGGCGACTAGAGAGGCAGAATACGGAGCTCCGGCGCTGGCCGATAAGAAGTGCCGCTTCCCGGCGTCTTTCGGCAAAAGCGGCGCTCCGGAGCGCACCGCTGCCGCTCCAGTCATCTGTGCGCGAAGTAGCCGCTTCTTCGCCTCCGGCAGCCGGAGATCGCGGTAGCTTGCATAGGCGAAGAACGAAGCCGCGAAGAAGCCGGCTTGTGTGCGAAGCTCGCAGACAGCTGCAGGACGGTGGCTGCCGCTCTCCTGCCTGTTGAATTCACTTCTGGCATCCGAGTGGAAGGTGTTCCAGGACAACTTTCCTGGGTTTTGACGTAGTCCTGCTGCATCCCTCCTTGGAAATTCTTGCTGCTCCCCGGAGGCTCCGAGATGCAGAGAACACGATGGCAGCTGCTGAAAAGAAGGGCAGCAGTGAGTTTGTCAAGAAACAAGAATATAGGCAGCTGCCTGTGCTTGGCAAGGAGCAGCTGCTGCATTCTTGCACTTGCCTTCCTTCAGTGCGCACAGAAGCCCGCTGCTCTGCTGCTTGGTTTTTCCGCATTCAGTCAATTGCACAGGATTGCAGCTGAGCCAGGCTGTTCAGCTTTGCTGCTTTTCAGCATCTCAGCTGCCCTTCTGCTCTGTGACAGCTCTCCAGGTTTCTTGCCTTCGCCAGGCTGCAACCTGCCCGCTACTACCCAGAGCTGGGCAGGAGTGGGCAGAGAGCACGCTCATATGCCAGCAGTTTGCGGCTTGCCCAGGAAAGTGCAGTGTCCTTGGAATGTGCAGCAAATCCAATTTCTTGGCAAGTCCGGGGGAAGTGAGCAGTGCAGGTACACTTTCTCCTTGAGAAATGGAGTTGGAAAGCTTTTCGCTAAGATGTAGGCGACTAGAGAGGCAGAATACGGAGCTCCGGCGCTGGCCGAAAAGAAGTGCCGCTTGCCGGCGTCTTTCGGCAAAAGCGGCGCTCCGGAGCGCACCGCTGCCGCTCCAGTCATCTGTGCGCGAAGTAGCCGCTTCTTCGCCTCCGGCAGCCGGAGATCGCGGTAGCTTGCATAGGCGAAGAACGAAGCCGCGAAGAAGCCGGCTTGTGTGCGAAGCTCGCAGACAGCTGCAGGACGGTGGCTGCCGCTCTCCTGCCTGTTGAATTCACTTCTGGCATCCGAGTGGAAGGTGTTCCAGGACAACTTTCCTGGGTTTTGACGTAGTCCTGCTGCATCCCTCCTTGGAAATTCTTGCTGCTCCCCGGAGGCTCCGAGATGCAGAGAACACGATGGCAGCTGCTGAAAAGAAGGGCAGCAGTGAGTTTGTCAAGAAACAAGAATATAGGCAGCTGCCTGTGCTTGGCAAGGAGCAGCTGCTGCATTCTTGCACTTGCCTTCCTTCAGTGCGCACAGAAGCCCGCTGCTCTGCTGCTTGGTTTTTCCGCATTCAGTCAATTGCACAGGATTGAAGCTGGGGCAGGCTGTTCAGCTTGGCTGCTTTTCAGCATCTCAGCTGCCCTTCTGCTCTGTGACAGCTCTCCAGGTTTCTTGCCTTCGCCAGGCTGCAACGTGCCCGCTACTACCCAGAGCTGGGCAGGAGTGGGCAGAGAGCACGCTCATCTGCCAGCAGTTTGCGGCTTGCCCAGGAAAGTGCAGTGTCCTTGGAATGTGCAGCAAATCCAATTTCTTGGCAAGTCCGGGGGAAGTGAGCAGTGCAGGTACACTTTCACCTTGAGAAATGGACTTGGAAAGCTTTTCGCTAAGATGTAGGCGACTAGAGAGGCAGAATACGGAGCTCCGGCGCTGGCCGATAAGAAGTGCCGCTTCCCGGCGTCTTTCGGCAAAAGCGGCGCTTCGGAGCGCACCGCTGCCGCTCCAGTCATCTGTGCGCGAAGTAGCCGCTTCTTCGCCTCCGGCAGCCGGAGATCGCGGTAGCTTGAATAGGCGAAGAATAAAGCTGCGAAGAAGCTGGCTTGTGCGCGAACCTTGCAGAGAGCTGCAGGATGGTGGCTGCCGCTCTCCTGCCTTTTGAATTCATTTCTGGCATGCGAGTGGAAGGTGTTCCAGGACAACTTTCCTGGGTTTTGACGTAGTCCTGCTGCATCCCTCCTTGGAAATTCTTGCTGCTCCCCGGAGGCTCCGAGATGCAGAGAACACGATGGCAGCTGCTGAAAAGAAGGGCAGCAGTGAGTTTGTCAAGAAACAAGAATATAGGCAGCTGCCTGTGCTTGGCAAGGAGCAGCTGCTGCATTCTTGCACTTGCCTTCCTGCAGTGCGCACAGAAGCCCGCTGCTCTGCTGCTTGGTTTTTCCGCATTCAGTCAATTGCACAGGATTGAAGCTGGGGCAGGCTGTTCAGCTTTGCTGCTTTTCAGCATCTCAGCTGCCCTTCTGCTCTGTGACAGCTCTCCAGGTTTCTTGCCTTCGCCAGGCTGCAACGTGCCCGCTACTACCCAGAGCTGGGCAGGAGTGGGCAGAGAGCACGCTCATCTGCCAGCAGTTTGCGGCTTGCCCAGGAAAGTGCAGTGTCCTTGGAATGTGCAGCAAATCCAATTTCTTGGCAAGTCCGGGGGAAGTGAGCAGTGCTGGTACACTTTCACCTTGAGAAATGGACTTGGAAAGCTTTTCGCTAAGATGTAGGCGACTAGAGAGGCAGAATACGGAGCTCCGGCGCTGGCCGATAAGAAGTGCCGCTTGCCGGCATCTTTCGGCAAAAGCGGCGCTCCGGAGCGCACCGCTGCCGCTGCAGTCAGCTGTGCGCGAAGTAGCCGCTTCTTCGCCTCCGGCAGCCGGAGATCGCGGTAGCTTGCATAGGCGAAGAACGAAGCCGCGAAGAAGCCGGCTTGTGCGCGAAGCTCGCAGACTGCTGCAGGACGGTGGCTGCCGCTCTCCTGCCTGTTGAATTCACTCTGGGCATGCGAGTGGAAGGTGTTCCAGGACAACTTTCCTGGGTTTTGACGTAGTCCTGCTGCATCCCTCCTTGGAAATTCTTGCTGCTCCCCGGAGGCTCCGAGATGCAGAGAACACGATGGCAGCTGCTGAAAAGAAGGGCAGCAGTGAGTTTGTCAAGAAACAAGAATATAGGCAGCTGCCTGTGCTTGGCAAGGAGCAGCTGCTGCATTCTTGCACTTGCCTTCCTTCAGTGCGCACAGAAGCCCGCTGCTCTGCTGCTTGGTTTTTCTGCTTTCAGTCAATTGCACAGGATTGAAGCTGGGGCAGGCTGTTCAGCTTTGCTGCTTTTCAGCATCTCAGCTGCCCTTCTGCTCTGTGACAGCTCTCCAGGTTTCTTGCCTTCGCCAGGCTGCAACGTGCCCGCTACTACCCAGAGCTGGGCAGGAGTGGGCAGAGAGCACGCTCATCTGCCAGCAGTTTGCGGCTTGCCCAGGAAAGTGCAGTATCCTTGGAATGTGCAGCAAATCCAATTTCTTGGCAAGTCCGGGGGAAGTGAGCAGTGCTGGTACACTTTCACCTTGAGAAATGGACTTGGAAAGCTTTTCGCTAAGATGTAGGCGACTAGAGAGGCAGAATACGGAGCTCCGGCGCTGGCCGATAAGTGCCGCTTGCCGGCGTCTTTCGGCAAAAGCGGCGCTCCGGAGCGCACCGCTGCCGCTCCAGTCATCTGTACGCCAAGTAGCCGCTTCTTCGCCTCCGGCAGCCGGAGATCGCGGTAGCTTGCATAGGCGAAGAACGAAGCCGCGAAGAAGCCGGCTTGTGTGCGAAGCTCGCAGACAGCTGCAGGACGGTGGCTGCCGCTCTCCTGCCTGTTGAATTCATTTCTGGCATCCGAGTGGAAGGTGTTCCAGGACAACTTTCCTGGGTTTTGACGTAGTCCTGCTGCATCCCTCCTTGGAAATTCTTGCTGCTCCCCGGAGGCTCCGAGATGCAGAGAACACGATGGCAGCTGCTGAAAAGAAGGGCAGCAGTGAGTTTGTCAAGAAACAAGAATATAGGCAGCTGCCTGTGCTTGGCAAGGAGCAGCTGCTGCATTCTTGCACTTGCCTTCCTTCAGTGCGCACAGAAGCCCGCTGCTCTGCTGCTTGGTTTTTCCGCATTCAGTCAATTGCACAGGATTGAAGCTGGGGCAGGCTGTTCAGCTTTGCTGCTTTTCAGCATCTCAGCTGCCCTTCTGCTCTGTGACAGCTCTCCAGGTTTCTTGCCTTCTCCAGGCTGCAACGTGCCCGCTACTACCCAGAGCTGGGCAGGAGTGGGCAGAGAGCACGCTCATATGCCAGCAGTTTGCGGCTTGCCCAGGAAAGTGCAGTGTCCTTGGAATGTGCAGCAAATCCAATTTCTTGGCAAGTCCGGGGGAAGTGAGCAGTGCTGGTACACTTTCACCTTGAGAAATGGAGTTGGAAAGCTTTTCGCTAAGATGTAGGCGACTAGAGAGGCAGAATACGGAGCTCCGGCGCTGGCCGAAGGGAAGTGCCGCTTGCCGGCGTCTTTCGGCAAAAGCGGCGCTCCGGAGCGCACCGCTGCCGCTCCAGTCATCTGTGCGCGAAGTAGCCGCTTCTTCGCCTCCGGCAGCCGGAGATCGCGGTAGCTTGCATAGGCGAAGAACGAAGCCGCGAAGAAGCCGACTTGTGCGCGAAGCTCGCAGACTGCTGCAGGACGGTGGCTGCCGCTCTCCTGCCTGTTGAATTCACTTCTGGCATGCGAGTGGAAGGTGTTCCAGGACAACTTTCCTGGGTTTTGACGTAGTCCTGCTGCATCCCTCCTTGGAAATTCTTGCTGCTCCCCGGAGGCTCCGAGATGCAGAGAACACGATGGCAGCTGCTGAAAAGAAGGGCAGCAGTGAGTTTGTCAAGAAACAAGAATATAGGCAGCTGCCTGTGCTTGGCAAGGAGCAGCTGCTGCATTCTTGCACTTGCCTTCCTTCAGTGCGCACAGAAACCCGCTGCTCTGCTGCTTGGTTTTTCTGCATTCAGTCAATTGCACAGGATTGAAGCTGGGGCAGGCTGTTCAGCTTTGCTGCTTTTCAGCATCTCAGCTGCCCTTCTGCTCTGTGACAGCTCTCCAGGTTTCTTGCCTTCTCCAGGCTGCAACGTGCCCGCTAGTACCCAGAGCTGGGCAGGAGTGGGCAGAGAGCACGCTCATGTGCCAGCAGTTTGCGGCTTGCCCAGGAAAGTGCAGTGTCCTTGGAATGTGCAGCAAATCCAATTTCTTGGCAAGTCCGGGGGAAGTGAGCAGTGCAGGTACACTTTCACCTTGAGAAATGGAGTTGGAAAGCTTTTCGCTAAGATGTAGGCGACTAGAGAGGCAGAATACGGAGCTCCGGCGCTGGCCGATAAGAAGTGCCGCTTCCCGGCGTCTTTCGGCAAAAGCGTCGCTCCGGAGCGCACCGCTGCCGCTGCAGTCAGCTGTGCGCGAAGTAGCCGCTTCTTCGCCTCCGGCAGCCGGAGATCGCGGTAGCTTGCATAGGCGAAGAACGAAGCCGCGAAGAAGCCGGCTTGTGCGCGAAGCTCGCAGACTGCTGCAGGACGGTGGCTGCCGCTCTCCTGCCTGTTGAATTCACTCTGGGCATGCGAGTGGAAGGTGTTCCAGGACAACTTTCCTGGGTTTTGACGTAGTCCTGCTGCATCCCTCCTTGGAAATTCTTGCTGCTCCCCGGAGGCTCCGAGATGCAGAGAACACGATGGCAGCTGCTGAAAAGAAGGGCAGCAGTGAGTTTGTCAAGAAACAAGAATATAGGCAGCTGCCTGTGCTTGGCAAGGAGCAGCTGCTGCATTCTTGCACTTGCCTTCCTTCAGTGCGCACAGAAGCCCGCTGCTCTGCTGCTTGGTTTTTCTGCTTTCAGTCAATTGCACAGGATTGAAGCTGGGGCAGGCTGTTCAGCTTTGCTGCTTTTCAGCATCTCAGCTGCCCTTCTGCTCTGTGACAGCTCTCCAGGTTTCTTGCCTTCGCCAGGCTGCAACGTGCCCGCTACTACCCAGAGCTGGGCAGGAGTGGGCAGAGAGCACGCTCATCTGCCAGCAGTTTGCGGCTTGCCCAGGAAAGTGCAGTATCCTTGGAATGTGCAGCAAATCCAATTTCTTGGCAAGTCCGGGGGAAGTGAGCAGTGCTGGTACACTTTCACCTTGAGAAATGGACTTGGAAAGCTTTTCGCTAAGATGTAGGCGACTAGAGAGGCAGAATACGGAGCTCCGGCGCTGGCCGATAAGTGCCGCTTGCCGGCGTCTTTCGGCAAAAGCGGCGCTCCGGAGCGCACCGCTGCCGCTCCAGTCATCTGTACGCCAAGTAGCCGCTTCTTCGCCTCCGGCAGCCGGAGATCGCGGTAGCTTGCATAGGCGAAGAACGAAGCCGCGAAGAAGCCGGCTTGTGTGCGAAGCTCGCAGACAGCTGCAGGACGGTGGCTGCCGCTCTCCTGCCTGTTGAATTCATTTCTGGCATCCGAGTGGAAGGTGTTCCAGGACAACTTTCCTGGGTTTTGACGTAGTCCTGCTGCATCCCTCCTTGGAAATTCTTGCTGCTCCCCGGAGGCTCCGAGATGCAGAGAACACGATGGCAGCTGCTGAAAAGAAGGGCAGCAGTGAGTTTGTCAAGAAACAAGAATATAGGCAGCTGCCTGTGCTTGGCAAGGAGCAGCTGCTGCATTCTTGCACTTGCCTTCCTTCAGTGCGCACAGAAGCCCGCTGCTCTGCTGCTTGGTTTTTCCGCATTCAGTCAATTGCACAGGATTGAAGCTGGGGCAGGCTGTTCAGCTTTGCTGCTTTTCAGCATCTCAGCTGCCCTTCTGCTCTGTGACAGCTCTCCAGGTTTCTTGCCTTCTCCAGGCTGCAACGTGCCCGCTACTACCCAGAGCTGGGCAGGAGTGGGCAGAGAGCACGCTCATATGCCAGCAGTTTGCGGCTTGCCCAGGAAAGTGCAGTGTCCTTGGAATGTGCAGCAAATCCAATTTCTTGGCAAGTCCGGGGGAAGTGAGCAGTGCTGGTACACTTTCACCTTGAGAAATGGAGTTGGAAAGCTTTTCGCTAAGATGTAGGCGACTAGAGAGGCAGAATACGGAGCTCCGGCGCTGGCCGAAGGGAAGTGCCGCTTGCCGGCGTCTTTCGGCAAAAGCGGCGCTCCGGAGCGCACCGCTGCCGCTCCAGTCATCTGTGCGCGAAGTAGCCGCTTCTTCGCCTCCGGCAGCCGGAGATCGCGGTAGCTTGCATAGGCGAAGAACGAAGCCGCGAAGAAGCCGACTTGTGCGCGAAGCTCGCAGACTGCTGCAGGACGGTGGCTGCCGCTCTCCTGCCTGTTGAATTCACTTCTGGCATGCGAGTGGAAGGTGTTCCAGGACAACTTTCCTGGGTTTTGACGTAGTCCTGCTGCATCCCTCCTTGGAAATTCTTGCTGCTCCCCGGAGGCTCCGAGATGCAGAGAACACGATGGCAGCTGCTGAAAAGAAGGGCAGCAGTGAGTTTGTCAAGAAACAAGAATATAGGCAGCTGCCTGTGCTTGGCAAGGAGCAGCTGCTGCATTCTTGCACTTGCCTTCCTTCAGTGCGCACAGAAACCCGCTGCTCTGCTGCTTGGTTTTTCTGCATTCAGTCAATTGCACAGGATTGAAGCTGGGGCAGGCTGTTCAGCTTTGCTGCTTTTCAGCATCTCAGCTGCCCTTCTGCTCTGTGACAGCTCTCCAGGTTTCTTGCCTTCTCCAGGCTGCAACGTGCCCGCTAGTACCCAGAGCTGGGCAGGAGTGGGCAGAGAGCACGCTCATGTGCCAGCAGTTTGCGGCTTGCCCAGGAAAGTGCAGTGTCCTTGGAATGTGCAGCAAATCCAATTTCTTGGCAAGTCCGGGGGAAGTGAGCAGTGCAGGTACACTTTCACCTTGAGAAATGGAGTTGGAAAGCTTTTCGCTAAGATGTAGGCGACTAGAGAGGCAGAATACGGAGCTCCGGCGCTGGCCGATAAGAAGTGCCGCTTCCCGGCGTCTTTCGGCAAAAGCGTCGCTCCGGAGCGCACCGCTGCCGCTCCAGTCATCTGTGCGCGAAGTAGCCGCTTCTTCGCCTCCGGCAGCCGGAGATCGCGGTAGCTTGCATAGGCGAAGAACGAAGCCGCGAAGAAGCCGGCTTGTGCGCGAAGCTCGCAGACTGCTGCAGGACGGTGGCTGCCGCTCTCCTGCCTGTTGAATTCACTTCTGGCATGCGAGTGGAAGGTGTTCCAGGACAACTTTCCTGGGTTTTGACGTAGTCCTGCTGCATCCCTCCTTGGAAATTCTTGCTGCTCCCCGGAGGCTCCGAGATGCAGAGAACACGATGGCAGCTGCTGAAAAGAAGGGCAGCAGTGAGTTTGTCAAGAAACAAGAATATAGGCAGCTGCCTGTGCTTGGCAAGGAGCAGCTGCTGCATTCTTGCACTTGCCTTCCTTCAGTGCGCACAGAAACCCGCTGCTCTGCTGCTTGGTTTTTCTGCATTCAGTCAATTGCACAGGATTGAAGCTGGGGCAGGCTGTTCAGCTTTGCTGCTTTTCAGCATCTCAGCTGCCCTTCTGCTCTGTGACAGCTCTCCAGGTTTCTTGCCTTCTCCAGGCTGCAACGTGCCCGCTAGTACCCAGAGCTGGGCAGGAGTGGGCAGAGAGCACGCTCATGTGCCAGCAGTTTGCGGCTTGCCCAGGAAAGTGCAGTGTCCTTGGAATGTGCAGCAAATCCAATTTCTTGGCAAGTCCGGGGGAAGTGAGCAGTGCTGGTACACTTTCACCTTGAGAAATGGACTTGGAAAGCTTTTCGCTAAGATGTAGGCGACTAGAGAGGCAGAATACGGAGCTCCGGCGCTGGCCGATAAGAAGTGCCGCTTGCCGGCGTCTTTCGGCAAAAGCGGCGCTCCGGAGCGCACCGCTGCCGCTCCAGTCATCTGTGCGCGAAGTAGCCGCTTCTTCGCTTCCGGCAGCCGGAGATCGCGGTAGCTTGCATAGGCGAAGAACGAAGCCGCGAAGAAGCCGGCTTGTGCGCGAAGCTCGCAGACTGCTGCAGGACGGTGGCTGCCGCTCTCCTGCCTGTTGAATTCACTTCTGGCATGCGAGTGGAAGGTGTTCCAGGACAACTTTCCTGGGTTTTGACGTAGTCCTGCTGCATCCCTCCTTGGAAATTCTTGCTGCTCCCCGGAGGCTCCGAGATGCAGAGAACACGATGGCAGCTGCTGAAAAGAAGGGCAGCAGTGAGTTTGTCAAGAAACAAGAATATAGGCAGCTGCCTGTGCTTGGCAAGGAGCAGCTGCTGCATTCTTGCACTTGCCTTCCTGCAGTGCGCACAGAAGCCCGCTGCTCTGCTGCTTGGTTTTTCCGCATTCAGTCAATTGCACAGGATTGAAGCTGGGGCAGGCTGTTCAGCTTTGCTGCTTTTCAGCATCTCAGCTGCCCTTCTGCTCTGTGACAGCTCTCCAGGTTTCTTGCCTTCTCCAGGCTGCAACGTGCCCGCTACTACCCAGAGCTGGGCAGGAGTGGGCAGAGAGCACGCTCATATGCCAGCAGTTTGCGGCTTGCCCAGGAAAGTGCAGTGTCCTTGGAATGTGCAGCAAATCCAATTTCTTGGCAAGTCCGGGGGAAGTGAGCAGTGCTGGTACACTTTCACCTTGAGAAATGGAGTTGGAAAGCTTTTCGCTAAGATGTAGGCGACTAGAGAGGCAGAATACGGAGCTCCGGCGCTGGCCGATAAGAAGTGCCGCTTGCCGGCGTCTTTCGGCAAAAGCGGCGCTCCGGAGCGCACCGCTGCCGCTCCAGTCATCTGTGCGCGAAGTAGCCGCTTCTTCGCCTCCGGCAGCCGGAGATCGCGGTAGCTTGCATAGGCGAAGAACGAAGCCGCGAAGAAGCCGGCTTGTGCGCGAAGCTCGCAGACTGCTGCAGGACGGTGGCTGCCGCTCTCCTGCCTGTTGAATTCACTTCTGGCATGCCAGTGGAAGGTGTTCCAGGACAACTTTCCTGGGTTTTGACGTAGTCCTGCTGCATCCCTCCTTGGAAATTCTTGCTGCTCCCCGGAGGCTCCGAGATGCAGAGAACACGATGGCAGCTGCTGAAAAGAAGGGCAGCAGTGAGTTTGTCAAGAAACAAGAATATAGGCAGCTGCCTGTGCTTGGCAAGGAGCAGCTGCTGCATTCTTGCACTTGCCTTCCTTCAGTGCGCACAGAAGCCCGCTGCTCTGCTGCTTGGTTTTTCCGCATTCAGTCAATTGCACAGGATTGCAGCTGAGCCAGGCTGTTCAGCTTTGCTGCTTTTCAGCATCTCAGCTGCCCTTCTGCTCTGTGACAGCTCTCCAGGTTTCTTGCCTTCGCCAGGCTGCAACGTGCCCGCTACTACCCAGAGCTGGGCAGGAGTGGGCAGAGAGCACGCTCATATGCCAGCAGTTTGCGGCTTGCCCAGGAAAGTGCAGTGTCCTTGGAATGTGCAGCAAATCCAATTTCTTGGCAAGTCCGGGGGAAGTGAGCAGTGCAGGTACACTTTCTCCTTGAGAAATGGAGTTGGAAAGCTTTTCGCTAAGATGTAGGCGACTAGAGAGGCAGAATACGGAGCTCCGGCGCTGGCCGATAAGAAGTGCCGCTTGCCGGCGTCTTTCGGCAAAAGCGGCGCTCCGGAGCGCACCGCTGCCGCTCCAGTCATCTGTGCGCGAAGTAGCCGCTTCTTCGCCTCCGGCAGCCGGAGATCGCGGTAGCTTGCATAGGCGAAGAACGAAGCCGCGAAGAAGCCGGCTTGTGTGCGAAGCTCGCAGACAGCTGCAGGACGGTGGCTGCCGCTCTCCTGCCTGTTGAATTCACTTCTGGCATCCGAGTGGAAGGTGTTCCAGGACAACTTTCCTGGGTTTTGACGTAGTCCTGCTGCATCCCTCCTTGGAAATTCTTGCTGCTCCCCGGAGGCTCCGAGATGCAGAGAACACGATGGCAGCTGCTGAAAAGAAGGGCAGCAGTGAGTTTGTCAAGAAACAAGAATATAGGCAGCTGCCTGTGCTTGGCAAGGAGCAGCTGCTGCATTCTTGCACTTGCCTTCCTTCAGTGCGCACAGAAGCCCGCTGCTCTGCTGCTTGGTTTTTCCGCATTCAGTCAATTGCACAGGATTGCAGCTGAGCCAGGCTGTTCAGCTTTGCTGCTTTTCAGCATCTCAGCTGCCCTTCTGCTCTGTGACAGCTCTCCAGGTTTCTTGCCTTCGCCAGGCTGCAACGTGCCCGCTACTACCCAGAGCTGGGCAGGAGTGGGCAGAGAGCACGCTCATATGCCAGCAGTTTGCGGCTTGCCCAGGAAAGTGCAGTGTCCTTGGAATGTGCAGCAAATCCAATTTCTTGGCAAGTCCGGGGGAAGTGAGCAGTGCAGGTACACTTTCTCCTTGAGAAATGGACTTGGAAAGCTTTTCGCTAAGATGTAGGCGACTAGAGAGGCAGAATACGGAGCTCCGGCGCTGGCCGATAAGAAGTGCCGCTTCCCGGCGTCTTTCGGCAAAAGCGGCGCTCCGGAGCGCACCGCTGCCGCTCCAGTCATCTGTGCGCGAAGTAGCCGCTTCTTCGCCTCCGGCAGCCGGAGATCGCGGTAGCTTGCATAGGCGAAGAACGAAGCCGCGAAGAAGCCGGCTTGTGTGCGAAGCTCGCAGACAGCTGCAGGACGGTGGCTGCCGCTCTCCTGCCTGTTGAATTCACTTCTGGCATCCGAGTGGAAGGTGTTCCAGGACAACTTTCCTGGGTTTTGACGTAGTCCTGCTGCATCCCTCCTTGGAAATTCTTGCTGCTCCCCGGAGGCTCCGAGATGCAGAGAACACGATGGCAGCTGCTGAAAAGAAGGGCAGCAGTGAGTTTGTCAAGAAACAAGAATATAGGCAGCTGCCTGTGCTTGGCAAGGAGCAGCTGCTGCATTCTTGCACTTGCCTTCCTTCAGTGCGCACAGAAGCCCGCTGCTCTGCTGCTTGGTTTTTCCGCATTCAGTCAATTGCACAGGATTGCAGCTGAGCCAGGCTGTTCAGCTTTGCTGCTTTTCAGCATCTCAGCTGCCCTTCTGCTCTGTGACAGCTCTCCAGGTTTCTTGCCTTCGCCAGGCTGCAACCTGCCCGCTACTACCCAGAGCTGGGCAGGAGTGGGCAGAGAGCACGCTCATATGCCAGCAGTTTGCGGCTTGCCCAGGAAAGTGCAGTGTCCTTGGAATGTGCAGCAAATCCAATTTCTTGGCAAGTCCGGGGGAAGTGAGCAGTGCAGGTACACTTTCTCCTTGAGAAATGGAGTTGGAAAGCTTTTCGCTAAGATGTAGGCGACTAGAGAGGCAGAATACGGAGCTCCGGCGCTGGCCGAAAAGAAGTGCCGCTTGCCGGCGTCTTTCGGCAAAAGCGGCGCTCCGGAGCGCACCGCTGCCGCTCCAGTCATCTGTGCGCGAAGTAGCCGCTTCTTCGCCTCCGGCAGCCGGAGATCGCGGTAGCTTGCATAGGCGAAGAACGAAGCCGCGAAGAAGCCGGCTTGTGTGCGAAGCTCGCAGACAGCTGCAGGACGGTGGCTGCCGCTCTCCTGCCTGTTGAATTCACTTCTGGCATGCGAGTGGAAGGTGTTCCAGGACAACTTTCCTGGGTTTTGACGTAGTCCTGCTGCATCCCTCCTTGGAAATTCTTGCTGCTCCCCGGAGGCTCCGAGATGCAGAGAACACGATGGCAGCTGCTGAAAAGAAGGGCAGCAGTGAGTTTGTCAAGAAACAAGAATATAGGCAGCTGCCTGTGCTTGGCAAGGAGCAGCTGCTGCATTCTTGCACTTGCCTTCCTTCAGTGCGCACAGAAGCCCGCTGCTCTGCTGCTTGGTTTTTCCGCATTCAGTCAATTGCACAGGATTGAAGCTGGGGCAGGCTGTTCAGCTTGGCTGCTTTTCAGCATCTCAGCTGCCCTTCTGCTCTGTGACAGCTCTCCAGGTTTCTTGCCTTCGCCAGGCTGCAACGTGCCCGCTACTACCCAGAGCTGGGCAGGAGTGGGCAGAGAGCACGCTCATCTGCCAGCAGTTTGCGGCTTGCCCAGGAAAGTGCAGTGTCCTTGGAATGTGCAGCAAATCCAATTTCTTGGCAAGTCCGGGGGAAGTGAGCAGTGCAGGTACACTTTCACCTTGAGAAATGGACTTGGAAAGCTTTTCGCTAAGATGTAGGCGACTAGAGAGGCAGAATACGGAGCTCCGGCGCTGGCCGATAAGAAGTGCCGCTTCCCGGCGTCTTTCGGCAAAAGCGGCGCTTCGGAGCGCACCGCTGCCGCTCCAGTCATCTGTGCGCGAAGTAGCCGCTTCTTCGCCTCCGGCAGCCGGAGATCGCGGTAGCTTGAATAGGCGAAGAATAAAGCTGCGAAGAAGCTGGCTTGTGCGCGAACCTTGCAGAGAGCTGCAGGATGGTGGCTGCCGCTCTCCTGCCTTTTGAATTCATTTCTGGCATGCGAGTGGAAGGTGTTCCAGGACAACTTTCCTGGGTTTTGACGTAGTCCTGCTGCATCCCTCCTTGGAAATTCTTGCTGCTCCCCGGAGGCTCCGAGATGCAGAGAACACGATGGCAGCTGCTGAAAAGAAGGGCAGCAGTGAGTTTGTCAAGAAACAAGAATATAGGCAGCTGCCTGTGCTTGGCAAGGAGCAGCTGCTGCATTCTTGCACTTGCCTTCCTGCAGTGCGCACAGAAGCCCGCTGCTCTGCTGCTTGCTTTTTCCGCATTCAGTCAATTGCACAGGATTGAAGCTGGGGCAGGCTGTTCAGCTTTGCTGCTTTTCAGCATCTCAGCTGCCCTTCTGCTCTGTGACAGCTCTCCAGGTTTCTTGCCTTCGCCAGGCTGCAACGTGCCCGCTACTACCCAGAGCTGGGCAGGAGTGGGCAGAGAGCACGCTCATCTGCCAGCAGTTTGCGGCTTGCCCAGGAAAGTGCAGTGTCCTTGGAATGTGCAGCAAATCCAATTTCTTGGCAAGTCCGGGGGAAGTGAGCAGTGCTGGTACACTTTCACCTTGAGAAATGGACTTGGAAAGCTTTTCGCTAAGATGTAGGCGACTAGAGAGGCAGAATACGGAGCTCCGGCGCTGGCCGATAAGAAGTGCCGCTTGCCGGCATCTTTCGGCAAAAGCGGCGCTCCGGAGCGCACCGCTGCCGCTGCAGTCAGCTGTGCGCGAAGTAGCCGCTTCTTCGCCTCCGGCAGCCGGAGATCGCGGTAGCTTGCATAGGCGAAGAACGAAGCCGCGAAGAAGCCGGCTTGTGCGCGAAGCTCGCAGACTGCTGCAGGACGGTGGCTGCCGCTCTCCTGCCTGTTGAATTCACTCTGGGCATGCGAGTGGAAGGTGTTCCAGGACAACTTTCCTGGGTTTTGACGTAGTCCTGCTGCATCCCTCCTTGGAAATTCTTGCTGCTCCCCGGAGGCTCCGAGATGCAGAGAACACGATGGCAGCTGCTGAAAAGAAGGGCAGCAGTGAGTTTGTCAAGAAACAAGAATATAGGCAGCTGCCTGTGCTTGGCAAGGAGCAGCTGCTGCATTCTTGCACTTGCCTTCCTTCAGTGCGCACAGAAGCCCGCTGCTCTGCTGCTTGGTTTTTCTGCTTTCAGTCAATTGCACAGGATTGAAGCTGGGGCAGGCTGTTCAGCTTTGCTGCTTTTCAGCATCTCAGCTGCCCTTCTGCTCTGTGACAGCTCTCCAGGTTTCTTGCCTTCGCCAGGCTGCAACGTGCCCGCTACTACCCAGAGCTGGGCAGGAGTGGGCAGAGAGCACGCTCATCTGCCAGCAGTTTGCGGCTTGCCCAGGAAAGTGCAGTATCCTTGGAATGTGCAGCAAATCCAATTTCTTGGCAAGTCCGGGGGAAGTGAGCAGTGCTGGTACACTTTCACCTTGAGAAATGGACTTGGAAAGCTTTTCGCTAAGATGTAGGCGACTAGAGAGGCAGAATACGGAGCTCCGGCGCTGGCCGATAAGTGCCGCTTGCCGGCGTCTTTCGGCAAAAGCGGCGCTCCGGAGCGCACCGCTGCCGCTCCAGTCATCTGTACGCCAAGTAGCCGCTTCTTCGCCTCCGGCAGCCGGAGATCGCGGTAGCTTGCATAGGCGAAGAACGAAGCCGCGAAGAAGCCGGCTTGTGTGCGAAGCTCGCAGACAGCTGCAGGACGGTGGCTGCCGCTCTCCTGCCTGTTGAATTCATTTCTGGCATCCGAGTGGAAGGTGTTCCAGGACAACTTTCCTGGGTTTTGACGTAGTCCTGCTGCATCCCTCCTTGGAAATTCTTGCTGCTCCCCGGAGGCTCCGAGATGCAGAGAACACGATGGCAGCTGCTGAAAAGAAGGGCAGCAGTGAGTTTGTCAAGAAACAAGAATATAGGCAGCTGCCTGTGCTTGGCAAGGAGCAGCTGCTGCATTCTTGCACTTGCCTTCCTTCAGTGCGCACAGAAGCCCGCTGCTCTGCTGCTTGGTTTTTCCGCATTCAGTCAATTGCACAGGATTGAAGCTGGGGCAGGCTGTTCAGCTTTGCTGCTTTTCAGCATCTCAGCTGCCCTTCTGCTCTGTGACAGCTCTCCAGGTTTCTTGCCTTCTCCAGGCTGCAACGTGCCCGCTACTACCCAGAGCTGGGCAGGAGTGGGCAGAGAGCACGCTCATATGCCAGCAGTTTGCGGCTTGCCCAGGAAAGTGCAGTGTCCTTGGAATGTGCAGCAAATCCAATTTCTTGGCAAGTCCGGGGGAAGTGAGCAGTGCTGGTACACTTTCACCTTGAGAAATGGAGTTGGAAAGCTTTTCGCTAAGATGTAGGCGACTAGAGAGGCAGAATACGGAGCTCCGGCGCTGGCCGAAGGGAAGTGCCGCTTGCCGGCGTCTTTCGGCAAAAGCGGCGCTCCGGAGCGCACCGCTGCCGCTCCAGTCATCTGTGCGCGAAGTAGCCGCTTCTTCGCCTCCGGCAGCCGGAGATCGCGGTAGCTTGCATAGGCGAAGAACGAAGCCGCGAAGAAGCCGACTTGTGCGCGAAGCTCGCAGACTGCTGCAGGACGGTGGCTGCCGCTCTCCTGCCTGTTGAATTCACTTCTGGCATGCGAGTGGAAGGTGTTCCAGGACAACTTTCCTGGGTTTTGACGTAGTCCTGCTGCATCCCTC
Source organism: Vidua macroura (assembly GCF_024509145.1). Taxonomy (NCBI): domain Eukaryota; kingdom Metazoa; phylum Chordata; class Aves; order Passeriformes; family Viduidae; genus Vidua; species Vidua macroura. The sequence continues at coordinate 5,058,580 of NC_071584.1, read as the reverse complement.
CTTGGAAATTCTTGCTGCTCCCCGGAGGCTCCGAGATGCAGAGAACACGATGGCAGCTGCTGAAAAGAAGGGCAGCAGTGAGTTTGTCAAGAAACAAGAATATAGGCAGCTGCCTGTGCTTGGCAAGGAGCAGCTGCTGCATTCTTGCACTTGCCTTCCTTCAGTGCGCACAGAAACCCGCTGCTCTGCTGCTTGGTTTTTCTGCATTCAGTCAATTGCACAGGATTGAAGCTGGGGCAGGCTGTTCAGCTTTGCTGCTTTTCAGCATCTCAGCTGCCCTTCTGCTCTGTGACAGCTCTCCAGGTTTCTTGCCTTCTCCAGGCTGCAACGTGCCCGCTAGTACCCAGAGCTGGGCAGGAGTGGGCAGAGAGCACGCTCATGTGCCAGCAGTTTGCGGCTTGCCCAGGAAAGTGCAGTGTCCTTGGAATGTGCAGCAAATCCAATTTCTTGGCAAGTCCGGGGGAAGTGAGCAGTGCAGGTACACTTTCACCTTGAGAAATGGAGTTGGAAAGCTTTTCGCTAAGATGTAGGCGACTAGAGAGGCAGAATACGGAGCTCCGGCGCTGGCCGATAAGAAGTGCCGCTTCCCGGCGTCTTTCGGCAAAAGCGTCGCTCCGGAGCGCACCGCTGCCGCTCCAGTCATCTGTGCGCGAAGTAGCCGCTTCTTCGCCTCCGGCAGCCGGAGATCGCGGTAGCTTGCATAGGCGAAGAACGAAGCCGCGAAGAAGCCGGCTTGTGCGCGAAGCTCGCAGACTGCTGCAGGACGGTGGCTGCCGCTCTCCTGCCTGTTGAATTCACTTCTGGCATGCGAGTGGAAGGTGTTCCAGGACAACTTTCCTGGGTTTTGACGTAGTCCTGCTGCATCCCTCCTTGGAAATTCTTGCTGCTCCCCGGAGGCTCCGAGATGCAGAGAACACGATGGCAGCTGCTGAAAAGAAGGGCAGCAGTGAGTTTGTCAAGAAACAAGAATATAGGCAGCTGCCTGTGCTTGGCAAGGAGCAGCTGCTGCATTCTTGCACTTGCCTTCCTTCAGTGCGCACAGAAACCCGCTGCTCTGCTGCTTGGTTTTTCTGCATTCAGTCAATTGCACAGGATTGAAGCTGGGGCAGGCTGTTCAGCTTTGCTGCTTTTCAGCATCTCAGCTGCCCTTCTGCTCTGTGACAGCTCTCCAGGTTTCTTGCCTTCTCCAGGCTGCAACGTGCCCGCTAGTACCCAGAGCTGGGCAGGAGTGGGCAGAGAGCACGCTCATGTGCCAGCAGTTTGCGGCTTGCCCAGGAAAGTGCAGTGTCCTTGGAATGTGCAGCAAATCCAATTTCTTGGCAAGTCCGGGGGAAGTGAGCAGTGCTGGTACACTTTCACCTTGAGAAATGGACTTGGAAAGCTTTTCGCTAAGATGTAGGCGACTAGAGAGGCAGAATACGGAGCTCCGGCGCTGGCCGAAGGGAAGTGCCGCTTGCCGGCGTCTTTCGGCAAAAGCGGCGCTCCGGAGCGCACCGCTGCCGCTCCAGTCATCTGTGCGCGAAGTAGCCGCTTCTTCGCCTCCGGCAGCCGGAGATCGCGGTAGCTTGCATAGGCGAAGAACGAAGCCGCGAAGAAGCCGGCTTGTGCGCGAAGCTCGCAGACTGCTGCAGGACGGTGGCTGCCGCTCTCCTGCCTGTTGAATTCACTTCTGGCATGCGAGTGGAAGGTGTTCCAGGACAACTTTCCTGGGTTTTGACGTAGTCCTGCTGCATCCCTCCTTGGAAATTCTTGCTGCTCCCCGGAGGCTCCGAGATGCAGAGAACACGATGGCAGCTGCTGAAAAGAAGGGCAGCAGTGAGTTTGTCAAGAAACAAGAATATAGGCAGCTGCCTGTGCTTGGCAAGGAGCAGCTGCTGCATTCTTGCACTTGCCTTCCTTCAGTGCGCACAGAAGCCCGCTGCTCTGCTGCTTGGTTTTTCTGCATTCAGTCAATTGCACAGGATTGAAGCTGGGGCAGGCTGTTCAGCTTTGCTGCTTTTCAGCATCTCAGCTGCCCTTTGGCTCTGTTACAGCTCTCCAGGTTTCTTGCCTTCTCCAGGCTGCAACGTGCCCGCTACTACCCAGAGCTGGGCAGGAGTGGGCAGAGAGCACGCTCATCTGCCAGCAGTTTGCGGCTTGCCCAGGAAAGTGCAGTGTCCTTGGAATGTGCAGCAAATCCAATTTCTTGGCAAGTCCGGGGGAAGTGAGCAGTGCTGGTACACTTTCACCTTGAGAAATGGAGTTGGAAAGCTTTTCGCTAAGATGTAGGCGACTAGAGAGGCAGAATACGGAGCTCCGGCGCTGGCCGATAAGTGCCGCTTGCCGGCGTCTTTCGGCAAAAGCGGCGCTCCGGAGCGCACCGCTGCCGCTCCGGTCATCTGTGCGCGAAGTTGCCGCTTCTTCGCCTCCGGCAGCCGGAGATCGCGGTAGCTTGCATAGGCGAAGAACGAAGCCGCGAAGAAGCCGGCTTGTGCGCGAAGCTCGCAGACTGCTGCAGGACGGTGGCTGCCGCTCTCCTGCCTGTTGAATTCACTTCTGGCATGCGAGTGGAAGGTGTTCCAGGACAACTTTCCTGGGTTTTGACGTAGTCCTGCTGCATCCCTCCTTGGAAATTCTTGCTGCTCCCCGGAGGCTCCGAGATGCAGAGAACACGATGGCAGCTGCTGAAAAGAAGGGCAGCAGTGAGTTTGTCAAGAAACAAGAATATAGGCAGCTGCCTGTGCTTGGCAAGGAGTAGCTGCTGCATTCTTGCACTTGCCTTCCTTCAGTGCGCACAGAAGCCCGCTGCTCTGCTGCTTGGTTTTTCCGCATTCAGTCAATTGCACAGGATTGAAGCTGGGGCAGGCTGTTCAGCTTGGCTGCTTTTCAGCATCTCAGCTGCCCTTCTGCTCTGTGACAGCTCTCCAGGTTTCTTGCCTTCTCCAGGCTGCAACGTGCCCGCTACTACCCAGAGCTGGGCAGGAGTGGGCAGAGAGCACGCTCATGTGCCAGCAGTTTGCGGTTTGCCCAGGAAAGTGCAGTGTCCTTGGAATGTGCAGCAAATCCAATTTCTTGGCAAGTCCGGGGGAAGTGAGCAGTGCTGGTACACTTTCACCTTGAGAAATGGAGTTGGAAAGCTTTTCGCTAAGATGTAGGCGACTAGAGAGGCAGAATACGGAGCTCCGGCGCTGGCCGAAGGGAAGTGCCGCTTGCCGGCGTCTTTCGGCAAAAGCGGCGCTCCGCAGAGCACCGCTGCCGCTCCGGTCATCTGTACGCCAAGTAGCCGCTTCTCCACCTCCGGCAGCCGGAGATCGCGGTAGCTTGCAAGAGGCGAAGAATAAAGCCGCGAAGAAGCCGGCTTGTGCGCGAAGCTCGCAGACAGCTGCAGGACGGTGGCTGCCGCTCTCCTGCCTGTTGAATTCACTCTGGGCATGCGAGTGGAAGGTGTTCCAGGACAACTTTCCTGGGTTTTGACGTAGTCCTGCTGCATCCCTCCTTGGAAATTCTTGCTGCTCCCCGGAGGCTCCGAGATGCAGAGAACACGATGGCAGCTGCTGAAAAGAAGGGCAGCAGTGAGTTTGTCAAGAAACAAGAATATAGGCAGCTGCCTGTGCTTGGCAAGGAGCAGCTGCTGCATTCTTGCACTTGCCTTCCTTCAGTGCGCACAGAAGCCCGCTGCTCTGCTGCTTGGTTTTTCCGCATTCAGTCAATTGCACAGGATTGCAGCTGAGCCAGGCTGTTCAGCTTGGCTGCTTTTCAGCATCTCAGCTGCCCTTCTGCTCTGTGACAGCTCTCCAGGTTTCTTGCCTTCGCCAGGCTGCAACGTGCCCGCTACTACCCAGAGCTGGGCAGGAGTGGGCAGAGAGCACGCTCATATGCCAGCAGTTTGCGGCTTGCCCAGGAAAGTGCAGTGTCCTTGGAATGTGCAGCAAATCCAATTTCTTGGCAAGTCCGGGGGAAGTGAGCAGTGCAGGTACACTTTCACCTTGAGAAATGGACTTGGAAAGCTTTTCGCTAAGATGTAGGCGACTAGAGAGGCAGAATACGGAGCTCCGGCGCTGGCCGATAAGAAGTGCCGCTTCCCGGCGTCTTTCGGCAAAAGCGGCGCTCCGGAGCGCACCGCTGCCGCTCCAGTCATCTGTGCGCGAAGTTGCCGCTTCTTCGCCTCCGGCAGCCGGAGATCGCGGTAGCTTGCATAGGCGAAGAACGAAGCCGCGAAGAAGCCGGCTTGTGCGCGAAGCTCGCAGACTGCTGCAGGACGGTGGCTGCCGCTCTCCTGCCTGTTGAATTCACTTCTGGCATGCCAGTGGAAGGTGTTCCAGGACAACTTTCCTGGGTTTTGACGTAGTCCTGCTGCATCCCTCCTTGGAAATTCTTGCTGCTCCCCGGAGGCTCCGAGATGCAGAGAACACGATGGCAGCTGCTGAAAAGAAGGGCAGCAGTGAGTTTGTCAAGAAACAAGAATATAGGCAGCTGCCTGTGCTTGGCAAGGAGCAGCTGCTGCATTCTTGCACTTGCCTTCCTTCAGTGCGCACAGAAGCCCGCTGCTCTGCTGCTTGGTTTTTCCGCATTCAGTCAATTGCACAGGATTGCAGCTGAGCCAGGCTGTTCAGCTTTGCTGCTTTTCAGCATCTCAGCTGCCCTTCTGCTCTGTGACAGCTCTCCAGGTTTCTTGCCTTCGCCAGGCTGCAACGTGCCCGCTACTACCCAGAGCTGGGCAGGAGTGGGCAGAGAGCACGCTCATATGCCAGCAGTTTGCGGCTTGCCCAGGAAAGTGCAGTGTCCTTGGAATGTGCAGCAAATCCAATTTCTTGGCAAGTCCGGGGGAAGTGAGCAGTGCAGGTACACTTTCTCCTTGAGAAATGGAGTTGGAAAGCTTTTCGCTAAGATGTAGGCGACTAGAGAGGCAGAATACGGAGCTCCGGCGCTGGCCGATAAGAAGTGCCGCTTGCCGGCGTCTTTCGGCAAAAGCGGCGCTCCGGAGCGCACCGCTGCCGCTCCAGTCATCTGTGCGCGAAGTAGCCGCTTCTTCGCCTCCGGCAGCCGGAGATCGCGGTAGCTTGCATAGGCGAAGAACGAAGCCGCGAAGAAGCCGGCTTGTGTGCGAAGCTCGCAGACAGCTGCAGGACGGTGGCTGCCGCTCTCCTGCCTGTTGAATTCACTTCTGGCATCCGAGTGGAAGGTGTTCCAGGACAACTTTCCTGGGTTTTGACGTAGTCCTGCTGCATCCCTCCTTGGAAATTCTTGCTGCTCCCCGGAGGCTCCGAGATGCAGAGAACACGATGGCAGCTGCTGAAAAGAAGGGCAGCAGTGAGTTTGTCAAGAAACAAGAATATAGGCAGCTGCCTGTGCTTGGCAAGGAGCAGCTGCTGCATTCTTGCACTTGCCTTCCTTCAGTGCGCACAGAAGCCCGCTGCTCTGCTGCTTGGTTTTTCCGCATTCAGTCAATTGCACAGGATTGCAGCTGAGCCAGGCTGTTCAGCTTTGCTGCTTTTCAGCATCTCAGCTGCCCTTCTGCTCTGTGACAGCTCTCCAGGTTTCTTGCCTTCTCCAGGCTGCAACGTGCCCGCTACTACCCAGAGCTGGGCAGGAGTGGGCAGAGAGCACGCTCATATGCCAGCAGTTTGCGGCTTGCCCAGGAAAGTGCAGTGTCCTTGGAATGTGCAGCAAATCCAATTTCTTGGCAAGTCCGGGGGAAGTGAGCAGTGCAGGTACACTTTCTCCTTGAGAAATGGACTTGGAAAGCTTTTCGCTAAGATGTAGGCGACTAGAGAGGCAGAATACGGAGCTCCGGCGCTGGCCGATAAGAAGTGCCGCTTCCCGGCGTCTTTCGGCAAAAGCGGCGCTCCGGAGCGCACCGCTGCCGCTCCAGTCATCTGTGCGCGAAGTAGCCGCTTCTTCGCCTCCGGCAGCCGGAGATCGCGGTAGCTTGCATAGGCGAAGAACGAAGCCGCGAAGAAGCCGGCTTGTGTGCGAAGCTCGCAGACAGCTGCAGGACGGTGGCTGCCGCTCTCCTGCCTGTTGAATTCACTTCTGGCATCCGAGTGGAAGGTGTTCCAGGACAACTTTCCTGGGTTTTGACGTAGTCCTGCTGCATCCCTCCTTGGAAATTCTTGCTGCTCCCCGGAGGCTCCGAGATGCAGAGAACACGATGGCAGCTGCTGAAAAGAAGGGCAGCAGTGAGTTTGTCAAGAAACAAGAATATAGGCAGCTGCCTGTGCTTGGCAAGGAGCAGCTGCTGCATTCTTGCACTTGCCTTCCTTCAGTGCGCACAGAAGCCCGCTGCTCTGCTGCTTGGTTTTTCCGCATTCAGTCAATTGCACAGGATTGCAGCTGAGCCAGGCTGTTCAGCTTTGCTGCTTTTCAGCATCTCAGCTGCCCTTCTGCTCTGTGACAGCTCTCCAGGTTTCTTGCCTTCGCCAGGCTGCAACCTGCCCGCTACTACCCAGAGCTGGGCAGGAGTGGGCAGAGAGCACGCTCATATGCCAGCAGTTTGCGGCTTGCCCAGGAAAGTGCAGTGTCCTTGGAATGTGCAGCAAATCCAATTTCTTGGCAAGTCCGGGGGAAGTGAGCAGTGCAGGTACACTTTCTCCTTGAGAAATGGAGTTGGAAAGCTTTTCGCTAAGATGTAGGCGACTAGAGAGGCAGAATACGGAGCTCCGGCGCTGGCCGAAAAGAAGTGCCGCTTGCCGGCGTCTTTCGGCAAAAGCGGCGCTTCGGAGCGCACCGCTGCCGCTCCAGTCATCTGTGCGCGAAGTAGCCGCTTCTTCGCCTCCGGCAGCCGGAGATCGCGGTAGCTTGAATAGGCGAAGAATAAAGCTGCGAAGAAGCTGGCTTGTGCGCGAACCTTGCAGAGAGCTGCAGGATGGTGGCTGCCGCTCTCCTGCCTTTTGAATTCATTTCTGGCATGCGAGTGGAAGGTGTTCCAGGACAACTTTCCTGGGTTTTGACGTAGTCCTGCTGCATCCCTCCTTGGAAATTCTTGCTGCTCCCCGGAGGCTCCGAGATGCAGAGAACACGATGGCAGCTGCTGAAAAGAAGGGCAGCAGTGAGTTTGTCAAGAAACAAGAATATAGGCAGCTGCCTGTGCTTGGCAAGGAGCAGCTGCTGCATTCTTGCACTTGCCTTCCTGCAGTGCGCACAGAAGCCCGCTGCTCTGCTGCTTGGTTTTTCCGCATTCAGTCAATTGCACAGGATTGAAGCTGGGGCAGGCTGTTCAGCTTTGCTGCTTTTCAGCATCTCAGCTGCCCTTCTGCTCTGTGACAGCTCTCCAGGTTTCTTGCCTTCGCCAGGCTGCAACGTGCCCGCTACTACCCAGAGCTGGGCAGGAGTGGGCAGAGAGCACGCTCATCTGCCAGCAGTTTGCGGCTTGCCCAGGAAAGTGCAGTGTCCTTGGAATGTGCAGCAAATCCAATTTCTTGGCAAGTCCGGGGGAAGTGAGCAGTGCTGGTACACTTTCACCTTGAGAAATGGACTTGGAAAGCTTTTCGCTAAGATGTAGGCGACTAGAGAGGCAGAATACGGAGCTCCGGCGCTGGCCGATAAGAAGTGCCGCTTGCCGGCATCTTTCGGCAAAAGCGGCGCTCCGGAGCGCACCGCTGCCGCTGCAGTCAGCTGTGCGCGAAGTAGCCGCTTCTTCGCCTCCGGCAGCCGGAGATCGCGGTAGCTTGCATAGGCGAAGAACGAAGCCGCGAAGAAGCCGGCTTGTGCGCGAAGCTCGCAGACTGCTGCAGGACGGTGGCTGCCGCTCTCCTGCCTGTTGAATTCACTCTGGGCATGCGAGTGGAAGGTGTTCCAGGACAACTTTCCTGGGTTTTGACGTAGTCCTGCTGCATCCCTCCTTGGAAATTCTTGCTGCTCCCCGGAGGCTCCGAGATGCAGAGAACACGATGGCAGCTGCTGAAAAGAAGGGCAGCAGTGAGTTTGTCAAGAAACAAGAATATAGGCAGCTGCCTGTGCTTGGCAAGGAGCAGCTGCTGCATTCTTGCACTTGCCTTCCTTCAGTGCGCACAGAAGCCCGCTGCTCTGCTGCTTGGTTTTTCTGCTTTCAGTCAATTGCACAGGATTGAAGCTGGGGCAGGCTGTTCAGCTTTGCTGCTTTTCAGCATCTCAGCTGCCCTTCTGCTCTGTGACAGCTCTCCAGGTTTCTTGCCTTCGCCAGGCTGCAACGTGCCCGCTACTACCCAGAGCTGGGCAGGAGTGGGCAGAGAGCACGCTCATCTGCCAGCAGTTTGCGGCTTGCCCAGGAAAGTGCAGTATCCTTGGAATGTGCAGCAAATCCAATTTCTTGGCAAGTCCGGGGGAAGTGAGCAGTGCTGGTACACTTTCACCTTGAGAAATGGACTTGGAAAGCTTTTCGCTAAGATGTAGGCGACTAGAGAGGCAGAATACGGAGCTCCGGCGCTGGCCGATAAGTGCCGCTTGCCGGCGTCTTTCGGCAAAAGCGGCGCTCCGGAGCGCACCGCTGCCGCTCCAGTCATCTGTACGCCAAGTAGCCGCTTCTTCGCCTCCGGCAGCCGGAGATCGCGGTAGCTTGCATAGGCGAAGAACGAAGCCGCGAAGAAGCCGGCTTGTGTGCGAAGCTCGCAGACAGCTGCAGGACGGTGGCTGCCGCTCTCCTGCCTGTTGAATTCATTTCTGGCATCCGAGTGGAAGGTGTTCCAGGACAACTTTCCTGGGTTTTGACGTAGTCCTGCTGCATCCCTCCTTGGAAATTCTTGCTGCTCCCCGGAGGCTCCGAGATGCAGAGAACACGATGGCAGCTGCTGAAAAGAAGGGCAGCAGTGAGTTTGTCAAGAAACAAGAATATAGGCAGCTGCCTGTGCTTGGCAAGGAGCAGCTGCTGCATTCTTGCACTTGCCTTCCTGCAGTGCGCACAGAAGCCCGCTGCTCTGCTGCTTGGTTTTTCCGCATTCAGTCAATTGCACAGGATTGAAGCTGGGGCAGGCTGTTCAGCTTTGCTGCTTTTCAGCATCTCAGCTGCCCTTCTGCTCTGTGACAGCTCTCCAGGTTTCTTGCCTTCGCCAGGCTGCAACGTGCCCGCTACTACCCAGAGCTGGGCAGGAGTGGGCAGAGAGCACGCTCATCTGCCAGCAGTTTGCGGCTTGCCCAGGAAAGTGCAGTGTCCTTGGAATGTGCAGCAAATCCAATTTCTTGGCAAGTCCGGGGGAAGTGAGCAGTGCTGGTACACTTTCACCTTGAGAAATGGACTTGGAAAGCTTTTCGCTAAGATGTAGGCGACTAGAGAGGCAGAATACGGAGCTCCGGCGCTGGCCGATAAGAAGTGCCGCTTGCCGGCATCTTTCGGCAAAAGCGGCGCTCCGGAGCGCACCGCTGCCGCTGCAGTCAGCTGTGCGCGAAGTAGCCGCTTCTTCGCCTCCGGCAGCCGGAGATCGCGGTAGCTTGCATAGGCGAAGAACGAAGCCGCGAAGAAGCCGGCTTGTGCGCGAAGCTCGCAGACTGCTGCAGGACGGTGGCTGCCGCTCTCCTGCCTGTTGAATTCACTCTGGGCATGCGAGTGGAAGGTGTTCCAGGACAACTTTCCTGGGTTTTGACGTAGTCCTGCTGCATCCCTCCTTGGAAATTCTTGCTGCTCCCCGGAGGCTCCGAGATGCAGAGAACACGATGGCAGCTGCTGAAAAGAAGGGCAGCAGTGAGTTTGTCAAGAAACAAGAATATAGGCAGCTGCCTGTGCTTGGCAAGGAGCAGCTGCTGCATTCTTGCACTTGCCTTCCTTCAGTGCGCACAGAAGCCCGCTGCTCTGCTGCTTGGTTTTTCTGCTTTCAGTCAATTGCACAGGATTGAAGCTGGGGCAGGCTGTTCAGCTTTGCTGCTTTTCAGCATCTCAGCTGCCCTTCTGCTCTGTGACAGCTCTCCAGGTTTCTTGCCTTCGCCAGGCTGCAACGTGCCCGCTACTACCCAGAGCTGGGCAGGAGTGGGCAGAGAGCACGCTCATCTGCCAGCAGTTTGCGGCTTGCCCAGGAAAGTGCAGTATCCTTGGAATGTGCAGCAAATCCAATTTCTTGGCAAGTCCGGGGGAAGTGAGCAGTGCTGGTACACTTTCACCTTGAGAAATGGACTTGGAAAGCTTTTCGCTAAGATGTAGGCGACTAGAGAGGCAGAATACGGAGCTCCGGCGCTGGCCGATAAGTGCCGCTTGCCGGCGTCTTTCGGCAAAAGCGGCGCTCCGGAGCGCACCGCTGCCGCTCCAGTCATCTGTACGCCAAGTAGCCGCTTCTTCGCCTCCGGCAGCCGGAGATCGCGGTAGCTTGCATAGGCGAAGAACGAAGCCGCGAAGAAGCCGGCTTGTGTGCGAAGCTCGCAGACAGCTGCAGGACGGTGGCTGCCGCTCTCCTGCCTGTTGAATTCATTTCTGGCATCCGAGTGGAAGGTGTTCCAGGACAACTTTCCTGGGTTTTGACGTAGTCCTGCTGCATCCCTCCTTGGAAATTCTTGCTGCTCCCCGGAGGCTCCGAGATGCAGAGAACACGATGGCAGCTGCTGAAAAGAAGGGCAGCAGTGAGTTTGTCAAGAAACAAGAATATAGGCAGCTGCCTGTGCTTGGCAAGGAGCAGCTGCTGCATTCTTGCACTTGCCTTCCTTCAGTGCGCACAGAAGCCCGCTGCTCTGCTGCTTGGTTTTTCCGCATTCAGTCAATTGCACAGGATTGAAGCTGGGGCAGGCTGTTCAGCTTTGCTGCTTTTCAGCATCTCAGCTGCCCTTCTGCTCTGTGACAGCTCTCCAGGTTTCTTGCCTTCTCCAGGCTGCAACGTGCCCGCTACTACCCAGAGCTGGGCAGGAGTGGGCAGAGAGCACGCTCATATGCCAGCAGTTTGCGGCTTGCCCAGGAAAGTGCAGTGTCCTTGGAATGTGCAGCAAATCCAATTTCTTGGCAAGTCCGGGGGAAGTGAGCAGTGCTGGTACACTTTCACCTTGAGAAATGGAGTTGGAAAGCTTTTCGCTAAGATGTAGGCGACTAGAGAGGCAGAATACGGAGCTCCGGCGCTGGCCGAAGGGAAGTGCCGCTTGCCGGCGTCTTTCGGCAAAAGCGGCGCTCCGGAGCGCACCGCTGCCGCTCCAGTCATCTGTGCGCGAAGTAGCCGCTTCTTCGCCTCCGGCAGCCGGAGATCGCGGTAGCTTGCATAGGCGAAGAACGAAGCCGCGAAGAAGCCGACTTGTGCGCGAAGCTCGCAGACTGCTGCAGGACGGTGGCTGCCGCTCTCCTGCCTGTTGAATTCACTTCTGGCATGCGAGTGGAAGGTGTTCCAGGACAACTTTCCTGGGTTTTGACGTAGTCCTGCTGCATCCCTCCTTGGAAATTCTTGCTGCTCCCCGGAGGCTCCGAGATGCAGAGAACACGATGGCAGCTGCTGAAAAGAAGGGCAGCAGTGAGTTTGTCAAGAAACAAGAATATAGGCAGCTGCCTGTGCTTGGCAAGGAGCAGCTGCTGCATTCTTGCACTTGCCTTCCTTCAGTGCGCACAGAAACCCGCTGCTCTGCTGCTTGGTTTTTCTGCATTCAGTCAATTGCACAGGATTGAAGCTGGGGCAGGCTGTTCAGCTTTGCTGCTTTTCAGCATCTCAGCTGCCCTTCTGCTCTGTGACAGCTCTCCAGGTTTCTTGCCTTCTCCAGGCTGCAACGTGCCCGCTAGTACCCAGAGCTGGGCAGGAGTGGGCAGAGAGCACGCTCATGTGCCAGCAGTTTGCGGCTTGCCCAGGAAAGTGCAGTGTCCTTGGAATGTGCAGCAAATCCAATTTCTTGGCAAGTCCGGGGGAAGTGAGCAGTGCAGGTACACTTTCACCTTGAGAAATGGAGTTGGAAAGCTTTTCGCTAAGATGTAGGCGACTAGAGAGGCAGAATACGGAGCTCCGGCGCTGGCCGATAAGAAGTGCCGCTTCCCGGCGTCTTTCGGCAAAAGCGTCGCTCCGGAGCGCACCGCTGCCGCTGCAGTCAGCTGTGCGCGAAGTAGCCGCTTCTTCGCCTCCGGCAGCCGGAGATCGCGGTAGCTTGCATAGGCGAAGAACGAAGCCGCGAAGAAGCCGGCTTGTGCGCGAAGCTCGCAGACTGCTGCAGGACGGTGGCTGCCGCTCTCCTGCCTGTTGAATTCACTCTGGGCATGCGAGTGGAAGGTGTTCCAGGACAACTTTCCTGGGTTTTGACGTAGTCCTGCTGCATCCCTCCTTGGAAATTCTTGCTGCTCCCCGGAGGCTCCGAGATGCAGAGAACACGATGGCAGCTGCTGAAAAGAAGGGCAGCAGTGAGTTTGTCAAGAAACAAGAATATAGGCAGCTGCCTGTGCTTGGCAAGGAGCAGCTGCTGCATTCTTGCACTTGCCTTCCTTCAGTGCGCACAGAAGCCCGCTGCTCTGCTGCTTGGTTTTTCTGCTTTCAGTCAATTGCACAGGATTGAAGCTGGGGCAGGCTGTTCAGCTTTGCTGCTTTTCAGCATCTCAGCTGCCCTTCTGCTCTGTGACAGCTCTCCAGGTTTCTTGCCTTCGCCAGGCTGCAACGTGCCCGCTACTACCCAGAGCTGGGCAGGAGTGGGCAGAGAGCACGCTCATCTGCCAGCAGTTTGCGGCTTGCCCAGGAAAGTGCAGTATCCTTGGAATGTGCAGCAAATCCAATTTCTTGGCAAGTCCGGGGGAAGTGAGCAGTGCTGGTACACTTTCACCTTGAGAAATGGACTTGGAAAGCTTTTCGCTAAGATGTAGGCGACTAGAGAGGCAGAATACGGAGCTCCGGCGCTGGCCGATAAGTGCCGCTTGCCGGCGTCTTTCGGCAAAAGCGGCGCTCCGGAGCGCACCGCTGCCGCTCCAGTCATCTGTACGCCAAGTAGCCGCTTCTTCGCCTCCGGCAGCCGGAGATCGCGGTAGCTTGCATAGGCGAAGAACGAAGCCGCGAAGAAGCCGGCTTGTGTGCGAAGCTCGCAGACAGCTGCAGGACGGTGGCTGCCGCTCTCCTGCCTGTTGAATTCATTTCTGGCATCCGAGTGGAAGGTGTTCCAGGACAACTTTCCTGGGTTTTGACGTAGTCCTGCTGCATCCCTCCTTGGAAATTCTTGCTGCTCCCCGGAGGCTCCGAGATGCAGAGAACACGATGGCAGCTGCTGAAAAGAAGGGCAGCAGTGAGTTTGTCAAGAAACAAGAATATAGGCAGCTGCCTGTGCTTGGCAAGGAGCAGCTGCTGCATTCTTGCACTTGCCTTCCTTCAGTGCGCACAGAAGCCCGCTGCTCTGCTGCTTGGTTTTTCCGCATTCAGTCAATTGCACAGGATTGAAGCTGGGGCAGGCTGTTCAGCTTTGCTGCTTTTCAGCATCTCAGCTGCCCTTCTGCTCTGTGACAGCTCTCCAGGTTTCTTGCCTTCTCCAGGCTGCAACGTGCCCGCTACTACCCAGAGCTGGGCAGGAGTGGGCAGAGAGCACGCTCATATGCCAGCAGTTTGCGGCTTGCCCAGGAAAGTGCAGTGTCCTTGGAATGTGCAGCAAATCCAATTTCTTGGCAAGTCCGGGGGAAGTGAGCAGTGCTGGTACACTTTCACCTTGAGAAATGGAGTGGCAAAGCTTTTCGCTAAGATGTAGGCGACTAGAGAGGCAGAATACGGAGCTCCGGCGCTGGCCGAAGGGAAGTGCCGCTTGCCGGCGTCTTTCGGCAAAAGCGGCGCTCCGGAGCGCACCGCTGCCGCTCCAGTCATCTGTGCGCGAAGTAGCCGCTTCTTCGCCTCCGGCAGCCGGAGATCGCGGTAGCTTGCATAGGCGAAGAACGAAGCCGCGAAGAAGCCGACTTGTGCGCGAAGCTCGCAGACTGCTGCAGGACGGTGGCTGCCGCTCTCCTGCCTGTTGAATTCACTTCTGGCATGCGAGTGGAAGGTGTTCCAGGACAACTTTCCTGGGTTTTGACGTAGTCCTGCTGCATCCCTCCTTGGAAATTCTTGCTGCTCCCCGGAGGCTCCGAGATGCAGAGAACACGATGGCAGCTGCTGAAAAGAAGGGCAGCAGTGAGTTTGTCAAGAAACAAGAATATAGGCAGCTGCCTGTGCTTGGCAAGGAGCAGCTGCTGCATTCTTGCACTTGCCTTCCTTCAGTGCGCACAGAAACCCGCTGCTCTGCTGCTTGGTTTTTCTGCATTCAGTCAATTGCACAGGATTGAAGCTGGGGCAGGCTGTTCAGCTTTGCTGCTTTTCAGCATCTCAGCTGCCCTTCTGCTCTGTGACAGCTCTCCAGGTTTCTTGCCTTCTCCAGGCTGCAACGTGCCCGCTAGTACCCAGAGCTGGGCAGGAGTGGGCAGAGAGCACGCTCATGTGCCAGCAGTTTGCGGCTTGCCCAGGAAAGTGCAGTGTCCTTGGAATGTGCAGCAAATCCAATTTCTTGGCAAGTCCGGGGGAAGTGAGCAGTGCAGGTACACTTTCACCTTGAGAAATGGAGTTGGAAAGCTTTTCGCTAAGATGTAGGCGACTAGAGAGGCAGAATACGGAGCTCCGGCGCTGGCCGATAAGAAGTGCCGCTTCCCGGCGTCTTTCGGCAAAAGCGTCGCTCCGGAGCGCACCGCTGCCGCTCCAGTCATCTGTGCGCGAAGTAGCCGCTTCTTCGCCTCCGGCAGCCGGAGATCGCGGTAGCTTGCATAGGCGAAGAACGAAGCCGCGAAGAAGCCGGCTTGTGCGCGAAGCTCGCAGACTGCTGCAGGACGGTGGCTGCCGCTCTCCTGCCTGTTGAATTCACTTCTGGCATGCGAGTGGAAGGTGTTCCAGGACAACTTTCCTGGGTTTTGACGTAGTCCTGCTGCATCCCTCCTTGGAAATTCTTGCTGCTCCCCGGAGGCTCCGAGATGCAGAGAACACGATGGCAGCTGCTGAAAAGAAGGGCAGCAGTGAGTTTGTCAAGAAACAAGAATATAGGCAGCTGCCTGTGCTTGGCAAGGAGCAGCTGCTGCATTCTTGCACTTGCCTTCCTTCAGTGCGCACAGAAACCCGCTGCTCTGCTGCTTGGTTTTTCTGCATTCAGTCAATTGCACAGGATTGAAGCTGGGGCAGGCTGTTCAGCTTTGCTGCTTTTCAGCATCTCAGCTGCCCTTCTGCTCTGTGACAGCTCTCCAGGTTTCTTGCCTTCTCCAGGCTGCAACGTGCCCGCTAGTACCCAGAGCTGGGCAGGAGTGGGCAGAGAGCACGCTCATGTGCCAGCAGTTTGCGGCTTGCCCAGGAAAGTGCAGTGTCCTTGGAATGTGCAGCAAATCCAATTTCTTGGCAAGTCCGGGGGAAGTGAGCAGTGCTGGTACACTTTCACCTTGAGAAATGGACTTGGAAAGCTTTTCGCTAAGATGTAGGCGACTAGAGAGGCAGAATACGGAGCTCCGGCGCTGGCCGATAAGAAGTGCCGCTTGCCGGCGTCTTTCGGCAAAAGCGGCGCTCCGGAGCGCACCGCTGCCGCTCCAGTCATCTGTGCGCGAAGTAGCCGCTTCTTCGCTTCCGGCAGCCGGAGATCGCGGTAGCTTGCATAGGCGAAGAACGAAGCCGCGAAGAAGCCGGCTTGTGCGCGAAGCTCGCAGACTGCTGCAGGACGGTGGCTGCCGCTCTCCTGCCTGTTGAATTCACTTCTGGCATGCGAGTGGAAGGTGTTCCAGGACAACTTTCCTGGGTTTTGACGTAGTCCTGCTGCATCCCTCCTTGGAAATTCTTGCTGCTCCCCGGAGGCTCCGAGATGCAGAGAACACGATGGCAGCTGCTGAAAAGAAGGGCAGCAGTGAGTTTGTCAAGAAACAAGAATATAGGCAGCTGCCTGTGCTTGGCAAGGAGCAGCTGCTGCATTCTTGCACTTGCCTTCCTTCAGTGCGCACAGAAGCCCGCTGCTCTGCTGCTTGGTTTTTCTGCATTCAGTCAATTGCACAGGATTGAAGCTGGGGCAGGCTGTTCAGCTTTGCTGCTTTTCAGCATCTCAGCTGCCCTTTGGCTCTGTTACAGCTCTCCAGGTTTCTTGCCTTCTCCAGGCTGCAACGTGCCCGCTACTACCCAGAGCTGGGCAGGAGTGGGCAGAGAGCACGCTCATCTGCCAGCAGTTTGCGGCTTGCCCAGGAAAGTGCAGTGTCCTTGGAATGTGCAGCAAATCCAATTTCTTGGCAAGTCCGGGGGAAGTGAGCAGTGCTGGTACACTTTCACCTTGAGAAATGGAGTTGGAAAGCTTTTCGCTAAGATGTAGGCGACTAGAGAGGCAGAATACGGAGCTCCGGCGCTGGCCGATAAGTGCCGCTTGCCGGCGTCTTTCGGCAAAAGCGGCGCTCCGGAGCGCACCGCTGCCGCTCCGGTCATCTGTGCGCGAAGTTGCCGCTTCTTCGCCTCCGGCAGCCGGAGATCGCGGTAGCTTGCATAGGCGAAGAACGAAGCCGCGAAGAAGCCGGCTTGTGCGCGAAGCTCGCAGACTGCTGCAGGACGGTGGCTGCCGCTCTCCTGCCTGTTGAATTCACTTCTGGCATGCGAGTGGAAGGTGTTCCAGGACAACTTTCCTGGGTTTTGACGTAGTCCTACTACATCCCTCCTTGGAAATTCTTGCTGCTCCCCGGAGGCTCCGAGATGCAGAGAACACGATGGCAGCTGCTGAAAAGAAGGGCAGCAGTGAGTTTGTCAAGAAACAAGAATATAGGCAGCTGCCTGTGCTTGGCAAGGAGTAGCTGCTGCATTCTTGCACTTGCCTTCCTTCAGTGCGCACAGAAGCCCGCTGCTCTGCTGCTTGGTTTTTCCGCATTCAGTCAATTGCACAGGATTGAAGCTGGGGCAGGCTGTTCAGCTTTGCTGCTTTTCAGCATCTCAGCTGCCCTTCTGCTCTGTGACAGCTCTCCAGGTTTCTTGCCTTCTCCAGGCTGCAACGTGCCCGCTACTACCCAGAGCTGGGCAGGAGTGGGCAGAGAGCACGCTCATGTGCCAGCAGTTTGCGGTTTGCCCAGGAAAGTGCAGTGTCCTTGGAATGTGCAGCAAATCCAATTTCTTGGCAAGTCCGGGGGAAGTGAGCAGTGCTGGTACACTTTCACCTTGAGAAATGGAGTTGGAAAGCTTTTCGCTAAGATGTAGGCGACTAGAGAGGCAGAATACGGAGCTCCGGCGCTGGCCGAAGGGAAGTGCCGCTTGCCGGCGTCTTTCGGCAAAAGCGGCGCTCCGCAGAGCACCGCTGCCGCTCCGGTCATCTGTACGCCAAGTAGCCGCTTCTCCACCTCCGGCAGCCGGAGATCGCGGTAGCTTGCAAGAGGCGAAGAATAAAGCCGCGAAGAAGCCGGCTTGTGCGCGAAGCTCGCAGACAGCTGCAGGACGGTGGCTGCCGCTCTCCTGCCTGTTGAATTCACTCTGGGCATGCGAGTGGAAGGTGTTCCAGGACAACTTTCCTGGGTTTTGACGTAGTCCTGCTGCATCCCTCCTTGGAAATTCTTGCTGCTCCCCGGAGGCTCCGAGATGCAGAGAACACGATGGCAGCTGCTGAAAAGAAGGGCAGCAGTGAGTTTGTCAAGAAACAAGAATATAGGCAGCTGCCTGTGCTTGGCAAGGAGCAGCTGCTGCATTCTTGCACTTGCCTTCCTTCAGTGCGCACAGAAGCCCGCTGCTCTGCTGCTTGGTTTTTCCGCATTCAGTCAATTGCACAGGATTGCAGCTGAGCCAGGCTGTTCAGCTTGGCTGCTTTTCAGCATCTCAGCTGCCCTTCTGCTCTGTGACAGCTCTCCAGGTTTCTTGCCTTCGCCAGGCTGCAACGTGCCCGCTACTACCCAGAGCTGGGCAGGAGTGGGCAGAGAGCACGCTCATATGCCAGCAGTTTGCGGCTTGCCCAGGAAAGTGCAGTGTCCTTGGAATGTGCAGCAAATCCAATTTCTTGGCAAGTCCGGGGGAAGTGAGCAGTGCAGGTACACTTTCACCTTGAGAAATGGACTTGGAAAGCTTTTCGCTAAGATGTAGGCGACTAGAGAGGCAGAATACGGAGCTCCGGCGCTGGCCGATAAGAAGTGCCGCTTCCCGGCGTCTTTCGGCAAAAGCGGCGCTCCGGAGCGCACCGCTGCCGCTCCAGTCATCTGTGCGCGAAGTTGCCGCTTCTTCGCCTCCGGCAGCCGGAGATCGCGGTAGCTTGCATAGGCGAAGAACGAAGCCGCGAAGAAGCCGGCTTGTGCGCGAAGCTCGCAGACTGCTGCAGGACGGTGGCTGCCGCTCTCCTGCCTGTTGAATTCACTTCTGGCATGCGAGTGGAAGGTGTTCCAGGACAACTTTCCTGGGTTTTGACGTAGTCCTGCTGCATCCCTCCTTGGAAATTCTTGCTGCTCCCCGGAGGCTCCGAGATGCAGAGAACACGATGGCAGCTGCTGAAAAGAAGGGCAGCAGTGAGTTTGTCAAGAAACAAGAATATAGGCAGCTGCCTGTGCTTGGCAAGGAGCAGCTGCTGCATTCTTGCACTTGCCTTCCTTCAGTGCGCACAGAAGCCCGCTGCTCTGCTGCTTGGTTTTTCCGCATTCAGTCAATTGCACAGGATTGAAGCTGGGGCAGGCTGTTCAGCTTTGCTGCTTTTCAGCATCTCAGCTGCCCTTCTGCTCTGTGACAGCTCTCCAGGTTTCTTGCCTTCTCCAGGCTGCAACGTGCCCGCTACTACCCAGAGCTGGGCAGGAGTGGGCAGAGAGCACGCTCATGTGCCAGCAGTTTGCGGCTTGCCCAGGAAAGTGCAGTGTCCTTGGAATGTGCAGCAAATCCAATTTCTTGGCAAGTCCGGGGGAAGTGAGCAGTGCTGGTACACTTTCACCTTGAGAAATGGAGTTGGAAAGCTTTTCGCTAAGATGTAGGCGACTAGAGAGGCAGAATACGGAGCTCCGGCGCTGGCCGAAGGGAAGTGCCGCTTGCCGGCGTCTTTCGGCAAAAGCGGCGCTCCGGAGCGCACCGCTGCCGCTCCAGTCATCTGTGCGCGAAGTAGCCGCTTCTTCGCCTCCGGCAGCCGGAGATCGCGGTAGCTTGAATAGGCGAAGAATAAAGCTGCGAAGAAGCCGGCTTGTGCGCGAACCTTGCAGACAGCTGCAGGATGGTGGCTGCCGCTCTCCTGCCTGTTGAATTCACTTCTGGCATGCGAGTGGAAGGTGTTCCAGGACAACTTTCCTGGGTTTTGACGTAGTCCTGCTGCATCCCTCCTTGGAAATTCTTGCTGCTCCCCGGAGGCTCCGAGATGCAGAGAACACGATGGCATCTGCTGAAAAGAAGGGCAGCAGTGAGTTTGTCAAGAAACAAGAATATAGGCAGCTGCCTGTGCTTGGCAAGGAGCAGCTGCTGCATTCTTGCACTTGCCTTCCTTCAGTGCGCACAGAAGCCCGCTGCTCTGCTGCTTGGTTTTTCTGCATTCAGTCAATTGCACAGGATTGAAGCTGGGGCAGGCTGTTCAGCTTTGCTGCTTTTCAGCATCTCAGCTGCCCTTCTGCTCTGTGACAGCTCTCCAGGTTTCTTGCCTTCTCCAGGCTGCAACGTGCCCGCTACTACCCAGAGCTGGGCAGGAGTGGGCAGAGAGCACGCTCATCTGCCAGCAGTTTGCGGCTTGCCCAGGAAAGTGCAGTGTCCTTGGAATGTGCAGCAAATCCAATTTCTTGGCAAGTCCGGGGGAAGTGAGCAGTGCTGGTACACTTTCACCTTGAGAAATGGAGTTGGAAAGCTTTTCGCTAAGATGTAGGCGACTAGAGAGGCAGAATACGGAGCTCCGGCGCTGGCCGAAGGGAAGTGCCGCTTGCCGGCGTCTTTCGGCAAAAGCGGCGCTCTGGAGCGCACCGCTGCCGCTCCAGTCATCTGTGCGCGAAGTAGCCGCTTCTTCGCCTCCGGCAGCCGGAGATCGCGGTAGCTTGCATAGGCGAAGAACGAAGCCGCGAAGAAGCCGGCTTGTGTGCGAAGCTCGCAGACAGCTGCAGGACGGTGGCTGCCGCTCTCCTGCCTGTTGAATTCACTTCTGGCATCCGAGTGGAAGGTGTTCCAGGACAACTTTCCTGGGTTTTGACGTAGTCCTGCTGCATCCCTCCTTGGAAATTCTTGCTGCTCCCCGGAGGCTCCGAGATGCAGAGAACACGATGGCAGCTGCTGAAAAGAAGGGCAGCAGTGAGTTTGTCAAGAAACAAGAATATAGGCAGCTGCCTGTGCTTGGCAAGGAGCAGCTGCTGCATTCTTGCACTTGCCTTCCTTCAGTGCGCACAGAAGCCCGCTGTTCTGCTGCTTGGTTTTTCTGCATTCAGTCAATTGCACAGGATTGAAGCTGGGGCAGGCTGTTCAGCTTTGCTGCTTTTCAGCATGTCAGCTGCCCTTTGGCTCTGTTACAGCTCTCCAGGTTTCTTGCCTTCTCCAGGCTGCAACCTGCTGGCTAGTACCCAGAGCTGGGCAGGAGTGGGCAGAGAGCACGCTCATCAGCCAGCAGTTTGCGGTTTGCCCAGGAAAGTGCAGTGTCCTTGGAATGTGCAGCAAATCCAATTTCTTGGCAAGTCCGGGGGAAGTGAGCAGTGCTGGTACACTTTCACCTTGAGAAATGGAGTTGGAAAGCTTTTCGCTAAGATGTAGGCGACTAGAGAGGCAGAATACGGAGCTCCGGCGCTGGCCGAAGGGAAGTGCCGCTTGCCGGCGTCTTTCGGCAAAAGCGGCGCTCCGGAGCGCACCGCTGCCGCTCCAGTCATCTGTGCGCGAAGTAGCCGCTTCTTCGCCTCCGGCAGCCGGAGATCGCGGTAGCTTGCATAGGCGAAGAACGAAGCCGCGAAGAAGCCGGCTTGTGCGCGAAGCTCGCAGACAGCTGCAGGACGGTGGCTGCCGCTCTCCTGCCTGTTGAATTCACTCTGGGCATGCGAGTGGAAGGTGTTCCAGGACAACTTTCCTGGGTTTTGACGTAGTCCTGCTGCATCCCTCCTTGGAAATTCTTGCTGCTCCCCGGAGGCTCCGAGATGCAGAGAACACGATGGCAGCTGCTGAAAAGAAGGGCAGCAGTGAGTTTGTCAAGAAACAAGAATATAGGCAGCTGCCTGTGCTTGGCAAGGAGCAGCTGCTGCATTCTTGCACTTGCCTTCCTTCAGTGCGCACAGAAGCCCGCTGTTCTGCTGCTTGGTTTTTCCGCATTCAGTCAATTGCACAGGATTGAAGCTGGGGCAGGCTGTTCAGCTTGGCTGCTTTTCAGCATCTCAGCTGCCCTTCTGCTCTGTGACAGCTCTCCAGGTTTCTTGCCTTCTCCAGGCTGCAACGTGCCCGCTACTACCCAGAGCTGGGCAGGAGTGGGCAGAGAGCACGCTCATCAGCCAGCAGTTTGCGGTTTGCCCAGGAAAGTGCAGTGTCCTTGGAATGTGCAGCAAATCCAATTTCTTGGCAAGTCCGGGGGAAGTGAGCAGTGCTGGTACACTTTCACCTTGAGAAATGGACTTGGAAAGCTTTTCGCTAAGATGTAGGCGACTAGAGAGGCAGAATACGGAGCTCCGGCGCTGGCCGAAGGGAAGTGCCGCTTGCCGGCGTCTTTCGGCAAAAGCGGCGCTCCGGAGCGCACCGCTGCCGCTCCAGTCATCTGTGCGCGAAGTAGCCGCTTCTTCGCCTCCGGCAGCCGGAGATCGCGGTAGCTTGCATAGGCGAAGAACGAAGCCGCGAAGAAGCCGGCTTGTGCGCGAAGCTCGCAGACTGCTGCAGGACGGTGGCTGCCGCTCTCCTGCCTGTTGAATTCACTTCTGGCATGCGAGTGGAAGGTGTTCCAGGACAACTTTCCTGGGTTTTGACGTAGTCCTGCTGCATCCCTCCTTGGAAATTCTTGCTGCTCCCCGGAGGCTCCGAGATGCAGAGAACACGATGGCAGCTGCTGAAAAGAAGGGCAGCAGTGAGTTTGTCAAGAAACAAGAATATAGGCAGCTGCCTGTGCTTGGCAAGGAGCAGCTGCTGCATTCTTGCACTTGCCTTCCTTCAGTGCGCACAGAAGCCCGCTGCTCTGCTGCTTGGTTTTTCTGCATTCAGTCAATTGCACAGGATTGAAGCTGGGGCAGGCTGTTCAGCTTTGCTGCTTTTCAGCATCTCAGCTGCCCTTTGGCTCTGTTACAGCTCTCCAGGTTTCTTGCCTTTGCCAGGCTGCAACCTGCTGGCTAGTACCCAGAGCTGGGCAGGAGTGGGCAGAGAGCACGCTCATGTGCCAGCAGTTTGCGGTTTGCCCAGGAAAGTGCAGTGTCCTTGGAATGTGCAGCAAATCCAATTTCTTGGCAAGTCCGGGGGAAGTGAGCAGTGCAGGTACACTTTCACCTTGAGAAATGGACTTGGAAAGCTTTTCGCTAAGATGTAGGCGACTAGAGAGGCAGAATACGGAGCTCCGGCGCTGGCCGATAAGAAGTGCCGCTTGCCGGCGTCTTTCGGCAAAAGCGGCGCTCCGCAGAGCACCGCTGCCGCTCCGGTCATCTGTACGCCAAGTAGCCGCTTCTTCGCCTCCGGCAGCCGGAGATCGCGGTAGCTTGCAAGAGGCGAAGAATAAAGCCGCG
The DNA here is from genome assembly GCF_024509145.1 of Vidua macroura. Lineage (NCBI taxonomy): Eukaryota > Metazoa > Chordata > Aves > Passeriformes > Viduidae > Vidua > Vidua macroura. The sequence goes on along the minus strand of NC_071584.1, from coordinate 5,036,145 downwards.
AAGAAGCCGGCTTGTGCGCGAAGCTCGCAGACAGCTGCAGGACGGTGGCTGCCGCTCTCCTGCCTGTTGAATTCACTCTGGGCATGCGAGTGGAAGGTGTTCCAGGACAACTTTCCTGGGTTTTGACGTAGTCCTGCTGCATCCCTCCTTGGAAATTCTTGCTGCTCCCCGGAGGCTCCGAGATGCAGAGAACACGATGGCAGCTGCTGAAAAGAAGGGCAGCAGTGAGTTTGTCAAGAAACAAGAATATAGGCAGCTGCCTGTGCTTGGCAAGGAGCAGCTGCTGCATTCTTGCACTTGCCTTCCTTCAGTGCGCACAGAAGCCCGCTGCTCTGCTGCTTGGTTTTTCTGCTTTCAGTCAATTGCACAGGATTGAAGCTGGGGCAGGCTGTTCAGCTTTGCTGCTTTTCAGCATCTCAGCTGCCCTTCTGCTCTGTGACAGCTCTCCAGGTTTCTTGCCTTCTCCAGGCTGCAACGTGCCCGCTACTACCCAGAGCTGGGCAGGAGTGGGCAGAGAGCACGCTCATCTGCCAGCAGTTTGCGGCTTGCCCAGGAAAGTGCAGTGTCCTTGGAATGTGCAGCAAATCCAATTTCTTGGCAAGTCCGGGGGAAGTGAGCAGTGCTGGTACACTTTCACCTTGAGAAATGGAGTTGGAAAGCTTTTCGCTAAGATGTAGGCGACTAGAGAGGCAGAATACGGAGCTCCGGCGCTGGCCGATAAGTGCCGCTTGCCGGCGTCTTTCGGCAAAAGCGGCGCTCCGGAGCGCACCGCTGCCGCTCCAGTCATCTGTGCGCGAAGTTGCCGCTTCTTCGCCTCCGGCAGCCGGAGATCGCGGTAGCTTGCATAGGCGAAGAACGAAGCCGCGAAGAAGCCGGCTTGTGCGCGAAGCTCGCAGACTGCTGCAGGACGGTGGCTGCCGCTCTCCTGCCTGTTGAATTCACTTCTGGCATGCGAGTGGAAGGTGTTCCAGGACAACTTTCCTGGGTTTTGACGTAGTCCTGCTGCATCCCTCCTTGGAAATTCTTGCTGCTCCCCGGAGGCTCCGAGATGCAGAGAACACGATGGCAGCTGCTGAAAAGAAGGGCAGCAGTGAGTTTGTCAAGAAACAAGAATATAGGCAGCTGCCTGTGCTTGGCAAGGAGTAGCTGCTGCATTCTTGCACTTGCCTTCCTTCAGTGCGCACAGAAGCCCGCTGCTCTGCTGCTTGGTTTTTCCGCATTCAGTCAATTGCACAGGATTGAAGCTGGGGCAGGCTGTTCAGCTTTGCTGCTTTTCAGCATCTCAGCTGCCCTTCTGCTCTGTGACAGCTCTCCAGGTTTCTTGCCTTCTCCAGGCTGCAACGTGCCCGCTACTACCCAGAGCTGGGCAGGAGTGGGCAGAGAGCACGCTCATGTGCCAGCAGTTTGCGGTTTGCCCAGGAAAGTGCAGTGTCCTTGGAATGTGCAGCAAATCCAATTTCTTGGCAAGTCCGGGGGAAGTGAGCAGTGCTGGTACACTTTCACCTTGAGAAATGGAGTTGGAAAGCTTTTCGCTAAGATGTAGGCGACTAGAGAGGCAGAATACGGAGCTCCGGCGCTGGCCGAAGGGAAGTGCCGCTTGCCGGCGTCTTTCGGCAAAAGCGGCGCTCCGCAGAGCACCGCTGCCGCTCCGGTCATCTGTACGCCAAGTAGCCGCTTCTTCGCCTCCGGCAGCCGGAGATCGCGGTAGCTTGCAAGAGGCGAAGAATAAAGCCGCGAAGAAGCCGGCTTGTGCGCGAAGCTCGCAGACAGCTGCAGGACGGTGGCTGCCGCTCTCCTGCCTGTTGAATTCACTCTGGGCATGCGAGTGGAAGGTGTTCCAGGACAACTTTCCTGGGTTTTGACGTAGTCCTGCTGCATCCCTCCTTGGAAATTCTTGCTGCTCCCCGGAGGCTCCGAGATGCAGAGAACACGATGGCAGCTGCTGAAAAGAAGGGCAGCAGTGAGTTTGTCAAGAAACAAGAATATAGGCAGCTGCCTGTGCTTGGCAAGGAGCAGCTGCTGCATTCTTGCACTTGCCTTCCTTCAGTGCGCACAGAAGCCCGCTGCTCTGCTGCTTGGTTTTTCCGCATTCAGTCAATTGCACAGGATTGCAGCTGAGCCAGGCTGTTCAGCTTGGCTGCTTTTCAGCATCTCAGCTGCCCTTCTGCTCTGTGACAGCTCTCCAGGTTTCTTGCCTTCGCCAGGCTGCAACGTGCCCGCTACTACCCAGAGCTGGGCAGGAGTGGGCAGAGAGCACGCTCATATGCCAGCAGTTTGCGGCTTGCCCAGGAAAGTGCAGTGTCCTTGGAATGTGCAGCAAATCCAATTTCTTGGCAAGTCCGGGGGAAGTGAGCAGTGCAGGTACACTTTCACCTTGAGAAATGGACTTGGAAAGCTTTTCGCTAAGATGTAGGCGACTAGAGAGGCAGAATACGGAGCTCCGGCGCTGGCCGATAAGAAGTGCCGCTTCCCGGCGTCTTTCGGCAAAAGCGGCGCTCCGGAGCGCACCGCTGCCGCTCCAGTCATCTGTGCGCGAAGTTGCCGCTTCTTCGCCTCCGGCAGCCGGAGATCGCGGTAGCTTGCATAGGCGAAGAACGAAGCCGCGAAGAAGCCGGCTTGTGCGCGAAGCTCGCAGACAGCTGCAGGACGGTGGCTGCCGCTCTCCTGCCTGTTGAATTAACTTCTGGCATGCGAGTGGAAGGTGTTCCAGGACAACTTTCCTGGGTTTTGACGTAGTCCTGCTGCATCCCTCCTTGGAAATTCTTGCTGCTCCCCGGAGGCTCCGAGATGCAGAGAACACGATGGCAGCTGCTGAAAAGAAGGGCAGCAGTGAGTTTGTCAAGAAACAAGAATATAGGCAGCTGCCTGTGCTTGGCAAGGAGCAGCTGCTGCATTCTTGCACTTGCCTTCCTTCAGTGCGCACAGAAGCCCGCTGCTCTGCTGCTTGGTTTTTCCGCATTCAGTCAATTGCACAGGATTGAAGCTGGGGCAGGCTGTTCAGCTTTGCTGCTTTTCAGCATCTCAGCTGCCCTTCTGCTCTGTGACAGCTCTCCAGGTTTCTTGCCTTCTCCAGGCTGCAACGTGCCCGCTACTACCCAGAGCTGGGCAGGAGTGGGCAGAGAGCACGCTCATATGCCAGCAGTTTGCGGCTTGCCCAGGAAAGTGCAGTGTCCTTGGAATGTGCAGCAAATCCAATTTCTTGGCAAGTCCGGGGGAAGTGAGCAGTGCTGGTACACTTTCACCTTGAGAAATGGACTTGGAAAGCTTTTCGCTAAGATGTAGGCGACTAGAGAGGCAGAATACGGAGCTCCGGCGCTGGCCGATAAGAAGTGCCGCTTCCCGTCGTCTTTCGGCAAAAGCGGCGCTCCGGAGCGCACCGCTGCCGCTCCAGTCATCTGTGCGCGAAGTAGCCGCTTCTTCGCCTCCGGCAGCCGGAGATCGCGGTAGCTTGCATAGGCGAAGAACGAAGCCGCGAAGAAGCCGGCTTGTGCGCGAAGCTCGCAGACTGCTGCAGGACGGTGGCTGCCGCTCTCCTGCCTGTTGAATTCACTTCTGGCATGCGAGTGGAAGGTGTTCCAGGACAACTTTCCTGGGTTTTGACGTAGTCCTGCTGCATCCCTCCTTGGAAATTCTTGCTGCTCCCCGGAGGCTCCGAGATGCAGAGAACACGATGGCAGCTGCTGAAAAGAAGGGCAGCAGTGAGTTTGTCAAGAAACAAGAATATAGGCAGCTGCCTGTGCTTGGCAAGGAGCAGCTGCTGCATTCTTGCACTTGCCTTCCTTCAGTGCGCACAGAAGCCCGCTGCTCTGCTGCTTGGTTTTTCCGCATTCAGTCAATTGCACAGGATTGCAGCTGAGCCAGGCTGTTCAGCTTTGCTGCTTTTCAGCATCTCAGCTGCCCTTCTGCTCTGTGACAGCTCTCCAGGTTTCTTGCCTTCGCCAGGCTGCAACGTGCCCGCTAGTACCCAGAGCTGGGCAGGAGTGGGCAGAGAGCACGCTCATATGCCAGCAGTTTGCGGCTTGCCCAGGAAAGTGCAGTGTCCTTGGAATGTGCAGCAAATCCAATTTCTTGGCAAGTCCGGGGGAAGTGAGCAGTGCAGGTACACTTTCTCCTTGAGAAATGGAGTTGGAAAGCTTTTCGCTAAGATGTAGGCGACTAGAGAGGCAGAATACGGAGCTCCGGCGCTGGCCGATAAGAAGTGCCGCTTCCCGTCGTCTTTCGGCAAAAGCGGCGCTCCGGAGCGCACCGCTGCCGCTCCAGTCATCTGTGCGCGAAGTAGCCGCTTCTTCGCCTCCGGCAGCCGGAGATCGCGGTAGCTTGCATAGGCGAAGAACGAAGCCGCGAAGAAGCCGGCTTGTGTGCGAAGCTCGCAGACAGCTGCAGGACGGTGGCTGCCGCTCTCCTGCCTGTTGAATTCACTTCTGGCATCCGAGTGGAAGGTGTTCCAGGACAACTTTCCTGGGTTTTGACGTAGTCCTGCTGCATCCCTCCTTGGAAATTCTTGCTGCTCCCCGGAGGCTCCGAGATGCAGAGAACACGATGGCAGCTGCTGAAAAGAAGGGCAGCAGTGAGTTTGTCAAGAAACAAGAATATAGGCAGCTGCCTGTGCTTGGCAAGGAGCAGCTGCTGCATTCTTGCACTTGCCTTCCTTCAGTGCGCACAGAAGCCCGCTGCTCTGCTGCTTGGTTTTTCCGCATTCAGTCAATTGCACAGGATTGCAGCTGGGGCAGGCTGTTCAGCTTTGCTGCTTTTCAGCATCTCAGCTGCCCTTCTGCTCTGTGACAGCTCTCCAGGTTTCTTGCCTTCTCCAGGCTGCAACGTGCCCGCTACTACCCAGAGCTGGGCAGGAGTGGGCAGAGAGCACGCTCATATGCCAGCAGTTTGCGGCTTGCCCAGGAAAGTGCAGTGTCCTTGGAATGTGCAGCAAATCCAATTTCTTGGCAAGTCCGGGGGAAGTGAGCAGTGCAGGTACACTTTCTCCTTGAGAAATGGAGTTGGAAAGCTTTTCGCTAAGATGTAGGCGACTAGAGAGGCAGAATACGGAGCTCCGGCGCTGGCCGATAAGAAGTGCCGCTTCCCGTCGTCTTTCGGCAAAAGCGGCGCTCCGGAGCGCACCGCTGCCGCTCCAGTCATCTGTGCGCGAAGTAGCCGCTTCTTCGCCTCCGGCAGCCGGAGATCGCGGTAGCTTGCATAGGCGAAGAACGAAGCCGCGAAGAAGCCGGCTTGTGTGCGAAGCTCGCAGACAGCTGCAGGACGGTGGCTGCCGCTCTCCTGCCTGTTGAATTCACTTCTGGCATGCGAGTGGAAGGTGTTCCAGGACAACTTTCCTGGGTTTTGACGTAGTCCTGCTGCATCCCTCCTTGGAAATTCTTGCTGCTCCCCGGAGGCTCCGAGATGCAGAGAACACGATGGCAGCTGCTGAAAAGAAGGGCAGCAGTGAGTTTGTCAAGAAACAAGAATATAGGCAGCTGCCTGTGCTTGGCAAGGAGCAGCTGCTGCATTCTTGCACTTGCCTTCCTTCAGTGCGCACAGAAGCCCGCTGCTCTGCTGCTTGGTTTCTCCGCATTCAGTCAATTGCACAGGATTGCAGCTGAGCCAGGCTGTTCAGCTTTGCTGCTTTTCAGCATCTCAGCTGCCCTTCTGCTCTGTGACAGCTCTCCAGGTTTCTTGCCTTCGCCAGGCTGCAACCTGCCCGCTACTACCCAGAGCTGGGCAGGAGTGGGCAGAGAGCACGCTCATATGCCAGCAGTTTGCGGCTTGCCCAGGAAAGTGCAGTGTCCTTGGAATGTGCAGCAAATCCAATTTCTTGGCAAGTCCGGGGGAAGTGAGCAGTGCTGGTACACTTTCACCTTGAGAAATGGACTTGGAAAGCTTTTCGCTAAGATGTAGGCGACTAGAGAGGCAGAATACGGAGCTCCGGCGCTGGCCGATAAGAAGTGCCGCTTGCCGGCGTCTTTCGGCAAAAGCGGCGCTCCGGAGCGCACCGCTGCCGCTCCAGTCATCTGTACGCCAAGTAGCCGCTTCTTCGCCTCCGGCAGCCGGAGATCGCGGTAGCTTGCATAGGCGAAGAACGAAGCCGCGAAGAAGCCGGCTTGTGTGCGAAGCTCGCAGACAGCTGCAGGACGGTGGCTGCCGCTCTCCTGCCTGTTGAATTCACTTCTGGCATGCGAGTGGAAGGTGTTCCAGGACAACTTTCCTGGGTTTTGACGTAGTCCTGCTGCATCCCTCCTTGGAAAATCTTGCTGCTCCCCGGAGGCTCCGAGATGCAGAGAACACGATGGCAGCTGCTGAAAAGAAGGGCAGCAGTGAGTTTGTCAAGAAACAAGAATATAGGCAGCTGCCTGTGCTTGGCAAGGAGCAGCTGCTGCATTCTTGCACTTGCCTTCCTTCAGTGCGCACAGAAGCCCGCTGCTCTGCTGCTTGGTTTTTCCGCATTCAGTCAATTGCACAGGATTGCAGCTGAGCCAGGCTGTTCAGCTTTGCTGCTTTTCAGCATCTCAGCTGCCCTTCTGCTCTGTGACAGCTCTCCAGGTTTCTTGCCTTCTCCAGGCTGCAACGTGCCCGCTACTACCCAGAGCTGGGCAGGAGTGGGCAGAGAGCACGCTCATATGCCAGCAGTTTGCGGCTTGCCCAGGAAAGTGCAGTGTCCTTGGAATGTGCAGCAAATCCAATTTCTTGGCAAGTCCGGGGGAAGTGAGCAGTGCAGGTACACTTTCTCCTTGAGAAATGGACTTGGAAAGCTTTTCGCTAAGATGTAGGCGACTAGAGAGGCAGAATACGGAGCTCCGGCGCTGGCCGAAGGGAAGTGCCGCTTGCCGGCGTCTTTCGGCAAAAGCGGCGCTCCGGAGCGCACCGCTGCCGCTCCAGTCATCTGTGCGCGAAGTAGCCGCTTCTTCGCCTCCGGCAGCCGGAGATCGCGGTAGCTTGCATAGGCGAAGAACGAAGCCGCGAAGAAGCCGGCTTGTGCGCGAAGCTCGCAGACTGCTGCAGGACGGTGGCTGCCGCTCTCCTGCCTGTTGAATTCACTTCTGGCATGCGAGTGGAAGGTGTTCCAGGACAACTTTCCTGGGTTTTGACGTAGTCCTGCTGCATCCCTCCTTGGAAATTCTTGCTGCTCCCCGGAGGCTCCGAGATGCAGAGAACACGATGGCAGCTGCTGAAAAGAAGGGCAGCAGTGAGTTTGTCAAGAAACAAGAATATAGGCAGCTGCCTGTGCTTGGCAAGGAGCAGCTGCTGCATTCTTGCACTTGCCTTCCTTCAGTGCGCACAGAAGCCCGCTGCTCTGCTGCTTGGTTTTTCTGCATTCAGTCAATTGCACAGGATTGAAGCTGGGGCAGGCTGTTCAGCTTTGCTGCTTTTCAGCATCTCAGCTGCCCTTTGGCTCTGTTACAGCTCTCCAGGTTTCTTGCCTTTGCCAGGCTGCAACCTGCTGGCTAGTACCCAGAGCTGGGCAGGAGTGGGCAGAGAGCACGCTCATCAGCCAGCAGTTTGCGGTTTGCCCAGGAAAGTGCAGTGTCCTTGGAATGTGCAGCAAATCCAATTTCTTGGCAAGTCCGGGGGAAGTGAGCAGTGCAGGTACACTTTCACCTTGAGAAATGGACTTGGAAAGCTTTTCGCTAAGATGTAGGCGACTAGAGAGGCAGAATACGGAGCTCCGGCGCTGGCCGATAAGAAGTGCCGCTTGCCGGCGTCTTTCGGCAAAAGCGGCGCTCCGCAGAGCACCGCTGCCGCTCCGGTCATCTGTACGCCAAGTAGCCGCTTCTTCGCCTCCGGCAGCCGGAGATCGCGGTAGCTTGCAAGAGGCGAAGAATAAAGCCGCGAAGAAGCCGGCTTGTGCGCGAAGCTCGCAGACAGCTGCAGGACGGTGGCTGCCGCTCTCCTGCCTGTTGAATTCACTCTGGGCATGCGAGTGGAAGGTGTTCCAGGACAACTTTCCTGGGTTTTGACGTAGTCCTGCTGCATCCCTCCTTGGAAATTCTTGCTGCTCCCCGGAGGCTCCGAGATGCAGAGAACACGATGGCAGCTGCTGAAAAGAAGGGCAGCAGTGAGTTTGTCAAGAAACAAGAATATAGGCAGCTGCCTGTGCTTGGCAAGGAGCAGCTGCTGCATTCTTGCACTTGCCTTCCTTCAGTGCGCACAGAAGCCCGCTGCTCTGCTGCTTGGTTTTTCTGCTTTCAGTCAATTGCACAGGATTGAAGCTGGGGCAGGCTGTTCAGCTTTGCTGCTTTTCAGCATCTCAGCTGCCCTTCTGCTCTGTGACAGCTCTCCAGGTTTCTTGCCTTCTCCAGGCTGCAACGTGCCCGCTACTACCCAGAGCTGGGCAGGAGTGGGCAGAGAGCACGCTCATCTGCCAGCAGTTTGCGGCTTGCCCAGGAAAGTGCAGTGTCCTTGGAATGTGCAGCAAATCCAATTTCTTGGCAAGTCCGGGGGAAGTGAGCAGTGCTGGTACACTTTCACCTTGAGAAATGGAGTTGGAAAGCTTTTCGCTAAGATGTAGGCGACTAGAGAGGCAGAATACGGAGCTCCGGCGCTGGCCGATAAGTGCCGCTTGCCGGCGTCTTTCGGCAAAAGCGGCGCTCCGGAGCGCACCGCTGCCGCTCCAGTCATCTGTGCGCGAAGTTGCCGCTTCTTCGCCTCCGGCAGCCGGAGATCGCGGTAGCTTGCATAGGCGAAGAACGAAGCCGCGAAGAAGCCGGCTTGTGCGCGAAGCTCGCAGACTGCTGCAGGACGGTGGCTGCCGCTCTCCTGCCTGTTGAATTCACTTCTGGCATGCGAGTGGAAGGTGTTCCAGGACAACTTTCCTGGGTTTTGACGTAGTCCTGCTGCATCCCTCCTTGGAAATTCTTGCTGCTCCCCGGAGGCTCCGAGATGCAGAGAACACGATGGCAGCTGCTGAAAAGAAGGGCAGCAGTGAGTTTGTCAAGAAACAAGAATATAGGCAGCTGCCTGTGCTTGGCAAGGAGTAGCTGCTGCATTCTTGCACTTGCCTTCCTTCAGTGCGCACAGAAGCCCGCTGCTCTGCTGCTTGGTTTTTCCGCATTCAGTCAATTGCACAGGATTGAAGCTGGGGCAGGCTGTTCAGCTTTGCTGCTTTTCAGCATCTCAGCTGCCCTTCTGCTCTGTGACAGCTCTCCAGGTTTCTTGCCTTCTCCAGGCTGCAACGTGCCCGCTACTACCCAGAGCTGGGCAGGAGTGGGCAGAGAGCACGCTCATGTGCCAGCAGTTTGCGGTTTGCCCAGGAAAGTGCAGTGTCCTTGGAATGTGCAGCAAATCCAATTTCTTGGCAAGTCCGGGGGAAGTGAGCAGTGCTGGTACACTTTCACCTTGAGAAATGGAGTTGGAAAGCTTTTCGCTAAGATGTAGGCGACTAGAGAGGCAGAATACGGAGCTCCGGCGCTGGCCGAAGGGAAGTGCCGCTTGCCGGCGTCTTTCGGCAAAAGCGGCGCTCCGCAGAGCACCGCTGCCGCTCCGGTCATCTGTACGCCAAGTAGCCGCTTCTTCGCCTCCGGCAGCCGGAGATCGCGGTAGCTTGCAAGAGGCGAAGAATAAAGCCGCGAAGAAGCCGGCTTGTGCGCGAAGCTCGCAGACAGCTGCAGGACGGTGGCTGCCGCTCTCCTGCCTGTTGAATTCACTCTGGGCATGCGAGTGGAAGGTGTTCCAGGACAACTTTCCTGGGTTTTGACGTAGTCCTGCTGCATCCCTCCTTGGAAATTCTTGCTGCTCCCCGGAGGCTCCGAGATGCAGAGAACACGATGGCAGCTGCTGAAAAGAAGGGCAGCAGTGAGTTTGTCAAGAAACAAGAATATAGGCAGCTGCCTGTGCTTGGCAAGGAGCAGCTGCTGCATTCTTGCACTTGCCTTCCTTCAGTGCGCACAGAAGCCCGCTGCTCTGCTGCTTGGTTTTTCCGCATTCAGTCAATTGCACAGGATTGCAGCTGAGCCAGGCTGTTCAGCTTGGCTGCTTTTCAGCATCTCAGCTGCCCTTCTGCTCTGTGACAGCTCTCCAGGTTTCTTGCCTTCGCCAGGCTGCAACGTGCCCGCTAGTACCCAGAGCTGGGCAGGAGTGGGCAGAGAGCACGCTCATATGCCAGCAGTTTGCGGCTTGCCCAGGAAAGTGCAGTGTCCTTGGAATGTGCAGCAAATCCAATTTCTTGGCAAGTCCGGGGGAAGTGAGCAGTGCAGGTACACTTTCTCCTTGAGAAATGGAGTTGGAAAGCTTTTCGCTAAGATGTAGGCGACTAGAGAGGCAGAATACGGAGCTCCGGCGCTGGCCGATAAGAAGTGCCGCTTCCCGTCGTCTTTCGGCAAAAGCGGCGCTCCGGAGCGCACCGCTGCCGCTCCAGTCATCTGTGCGCGAAGTAGCCGCTTCTTCGCCTCCGGCAGCCGGAGATCGCGGTAGCTTGCATAGGCGAAGAACGAAGCCGCGAAGAAGCCGGCTTGTGTGCGAAGCTCGCAGACAGCTGCAGGACGGTGGCTGCCGCTCTCCTGCCTGTTGAATTCACTTCTGGCATCCGAGTGGAAGGTGTTCCAGGACAACTTTCCTGGGTTTTGACGTAGTCCTGCTGCATCCCTCCTTGGAAATTCTTGCTGCTCCCCGGAGGCTCCGAGATGCAGAGAACACGATGGCAGCTGCTGAAAAGAAGGGCAGCAGTGAGTTTGTCAAGAAACAAGAATATAGGCAGCTGCCTGTGCTTGGCAAGGAGCAGCTGCTGCATTCTTGCACTTGCCTTCCTTCAGTGCGCACAGAAGCCCGCTGCTCTGCTGCTTGGTTTTTCCGCATTCAGTCAATTGCACAGGATTGCAGCTGGGGCAGGCTGTTCAGCTTTGCTGCTTTTCAGCATCTCAGCTGCCCTTCTGCTCTGTGACAGCTCTCCAGGTTTCTTGCCTTCTCCAGGCTGCAACGTGCCCGCTACTACCCAGAGCTGGGCAGGAGTGGGCAGAGAGCACGCTCATATGCCAGCAGTTTGCGGCTTGCCCAGGAAAGTGCAGTGTCCTTGGAATGTGCAGCAAATCCAATTTCTTGGCAAGTCCGGGGGAAGTGAGCAGTGCAGGTACACTTTCTCCTTGAGAAATGGAGTTGGAAAGCTTTTCGCTAAGATGTAGGCGACTAGAGAGGCAGAATACGGAGCTCCGGCGCTGGCCGATAAGAAGTGCCGCTTCCCGTCGTCTTTCGGCAAAAGCGGCGCTCCGGAGCGCACCGCTGCCGCTCCAGTCATCTGTGCGCGAAGTAGCCGCTTCTTCGCCTCCGGCAGCCGGAGATCGCGGTAGCTTGCATAGGCGAAGAACGAAGCCGCGAAGAAGCCGGCTTGTGTGCGAAGCTCGCAGACAGCTGCAGGACGGTGGCTGCCGCTCTCCTGCCTGTTGAATTCACTTCTGGCATGCGAGTGGAAGGTGTTCCAGGACAACTTTCCTGGGTTTTGACGTAGTCCTGCTGCATCCCTCCTTGGAAATTCTTGCTGCTCCCCGGAGGCTCCGAGATGCAGAGAACACGATGGCAGCTGCTGAAAAGAAGGGCAGCAGTGAGTTTGTCAAGAAACAAGAATATAGGCAGCTGCCTGTGCTTGGCAAGGAGCAGCTGCTGCATTCTTGCACTTGCCTTCCTTCAGTGCGCACAGAAGCCCGCTGCTCTGCTGCTTGGTTTTTCCGCATTCAGTCAATTGCACAGGATTGCAGCTGAGCCAGGCTGTTCAGCTTTGCTGCTTTTCAGCATCTCAGCTGCCCTTCTGCTCTGTGACAGCTCTCCAGGTTTCTTGCCTTCGCCAGGCTGCAACCTGCCCGCTACTACCCAGAGCTGGGCAGGAGTGGGCAGAGAGCACGCTCATATGCCAGCAGTTTGCGGCTTGCCCAGGAAAGTGCAGTGTCCTTGGAATGTGCAGCAAATCCAATTTCTTGGCAAGTCCGGGGGAAGTGAGCAGTGCTGGTACACTTTCACCTTGAGAAATGGACTTGGAAAGCTTTTCGCTAAGATGTAGGCGACTAGAGAGGCAGAATACGGAGCTCCGGCGCTGGCCGATAAGAAGTGCCGCTTGCCGGCGTCTTTCGGCAAAAGCGGCGCTCCGGAGCGCACCGCTGCCGCTCCAGTCATCTGTACGCCAAGTAGCCGCTTCTTCGCCTCCGGCAGCCGGAGATCGCGGTAGCTTGCATAGGCGAAGAACGAAGCCGCGAAGAAGCCGGCTTGTGTGCGAAGCTCGCAGACAGCTGCAGGACGGTGGCTGCCGCTCTCCTGCCTGTTGAATTCACTTCTGGCATGCGAGTGGAAGGTGTTCCAGGACAACTTTCCTGGGTTTTGACGTAGTCCTGCTGCATCCCTCCTTGGAAATTCTTGCTGCTCCCCGGAGGCTCCGAGATGCAGAGAACACGATGGCAGCTGCTGAAAAGAAGGGCAGCAGTGAGTTTGTCAAGAAACAAGAATATAGGCAGCTGCCTGTGCTTGGCAAGGAGCAGCTGCTGCATTCTTGCACTTGCCTTCCTTCAGTGCGCACAGAAGCCCGCTGCTCTGCTGCTTGGTTTTTCCGCATTCAGTCAATTGCACAGGATTGCAGCTGAGCCAGGCTGTTCAGCTTTGCTGCTTTTCAGCATCTCAGCTGCCCTTCTGCTCTGTGACAGCTCTCCAGGTTTCTTGCCTTCTCCAGGCTGCAACGTGCCCGCTACTACCCAGAGCTGGGCAGGAGTGGGCAGAGAGCACGCTCATATGCCAGCAGTTTGCGGCTTGCCCAGGAAAGTGCAGTGTCCTTGGAATGTGCAGCAAATCCAATTTCTTGGCAAGTCCGGGGGAAGTGAGCAGTGCAGGTACACTTTCTCCTTGAGAAATGGACTTGGAAAGCTTTTCGCTAAGATGTAGGCGACTAGAGAGGCAGAATACGGAGCTCCGGCGCTGGCCGAAGGGAAGTGCCGCTTGCCGGCGTCTTTCGGCAAAAGCGGCGCTCCGGAGCGCACCGCTGCCGCTCCAGTCATCTGTGCGCGAAGTAGCCGCTTCTTCGCCTCCGGCAGCCGGAGATCGCGGTAGCTTGCATAGGCGAAGAACGAAGCCGCGAAGAAGCCGGCTTGTGCGCGAAGCTCGCAGACTGCTGCAGGACGGTGGCTGCCGCTCTCCTGCCTGTTGAATTCACTTCTGGCATGCGAGTGGAAGGTGTTCCAGGACAACTTTCCTGGGTTTTGACGTAGTCCTGCTGCATCCCTCCTTGGAAATTCTTGCTGCTCCCCGGAGGCTCCGAGATGCAGAGAACACGATGGCAGCTGCTGAAAAGAAGGGCAGCAGTGAGTTTGTCAAGAAACAAGAATATAGGCAGCTGCCTGTGCTTGGCAAGGAGCAGCTGCTGCATTCTTGCACTTGCCTTCCTTCAGTGCGCACAGAAGCCCGCTGCTCTGCTGCTTGGTTTTTCTGCATTCAGTCAATTGCACAGGATTGAAGCTGGGGCAGGCTGTTCAGCTTTGCTGCTTTTCAGCATCTCAGCTGCCCTTTGGCTCTGTTACAGCTCTCCAGGTTTCTTGCCTTTGCCAGGCTGCAACCTGCTGGCTAGTACCCAGAGCTGGGCAGGAGTGGGCAGAGAGCACGCTCATCAGCCAGCAGTTTGCGGTTTGCCCAGGAAAGTGCAGTGTCCTTGGAATGTGCAGCAAATCCAATTTCTTGGCAAGTCCGGGGGAAGTGAGCAGTGCAGGTACACTTTCACCTTGAGAAATGGACTTGGAAAGCTTTTCGCTAAGATGTAGGCGACTAGAGAGGCAGAATACGGAGCTCCGGCGCTGGCCGATAAGAAGTGCCGCTTGCCGGCGTCTTTCGGCAAAAGCGGCGCTCCGCAGAGCACCGCTGCCGCTCCGGTCATCTGTACGCCAAGTAGCCGCTTCTTCGCCTCCGGCAGCCGGAGATCGCGGTAGCTTGCAAGAGGCGAAGAATAAAGCCGCGAAGAAGCCGGCTTGTGCGCGAAGCTCGCAGACAGCTGCAGGACGGTGGCTGCCGCTCTCCTGCCTGTTGAATTCACTCTGGGCATGCGAGTGGAAGGTGTTCCAGGACAACTTTCCTGGGTTTTGACGTAGTCCTGCTGCATCCCTCCTTGGAAATTCTTGCTGCTCCCCGGAGGCTCCGAGATGCAGAGAACACGATGGCAGCTGCTGAAAAGAAGGGCAGCAGTGAGTTTGTCAAGAAACAAGAATATAGGCAGCTGCCTGTGCTTGGCAAGGAGCAGCTGCTGCATTCTTGCACTTGCCTTCCTTCAGTGCGCACAGAAGCCCGCTGCTCTGCTGCTTGGTTTTTCTGCTTTCAGTCAATTGCACAGGATTGAAGCTGGGGCAGGCTGTTCAGCTTTGCTGCTTTTCAGCATCTCAGCTGCCCTTCTGCTCTGTGACAGCTCTCCAGGTTTCTTGCCTTCTCCAGGCTGCAACGTGCCCGCTACTACCCAGAGCTGGGCAGGAGTGGGCAGAGAGCACGCTCATCTGCCAGCAGTTTGCGGCTTGCCCAGGAAAGTGCAGTGTCCTTGGAATGTGCAGCAAATCCAATTTCTTGGCAAGTCCGGGGGAAGTGAGCAGTGCTGGTACACTTTCACCTTGAGAAATGGAGTTGGAAAGCTTTTCGCTAAGATGTAGGCGACTAGAGAGGCAGAATACGGAGCTCCGGCGCTGGCCGATAAGTGCCGCTTGCCGGCGTCTTTCGGCAAAAGCGGCGCTCCGGAGCGCACCGCTGCCGCTCCAGTCATCTGTGCGCGAAGTTGCCGCTTCTTCGCCTCCGGCAGCCGGAGATCGCGGTAGCTTGCATAGGCGAAGAACGAAGCCGCGAAGAAGCCGGCTTGTGCGCGAAGCTCGCAGACTGCTGCAGGACGGTGGCTGCCGCTCTCCTGCCTGTTGAATTCACTTCTGGCATGCGAGTGGAAGGTGTTCCAGGACAACTTTCCTGGGTTTTGACGTAGTCCTGCTGCATCCCTCCTTGGAAATTCTTGCTGCTCCCCGGAGGCTCCGAGATGCAGAGAACACGATGGCAGCTGCTGAAAAGAAGGGCAGCAGTGAGTTTGTCAAGAAACAAGAATATAGGCAGCTGCCTGTGCTTGGCAAGGAGTAGCTGCTGCATTCTTGCACTTGCCTTCCTTCAGTGCGCACAGAAGCCCGCTGCTCTGCTGCTTGGTTTTTCCGCATTCAGTCAATTGCACAGGATTGAAGCTGGGGCAGGCTGTTCAGCTTTGCTGCTTTTCAGCATCTCAGCTGCCCTTCTGCTCTGTGACAGCTCTCCAGGTTTCTTGCCTTCTCCAGGCTGCAACGTGCCCGCTACTACCCAGAGCTGGGCAGGAGTGGGCAGAGAGCACGCTCATGTGCCAGCAGTTTGCGGTTTGCCCAGGAAAGTGCAGTGTCCTTGGAATGTGCAGCAAATCCAATTTCTTGGCAAGTCCGGGGGAAGTGAGCAGTGCTGGTACACTTTCACCTTGAGAAATGGAGTTGGAAAGCTTTTCGCTAAGATGTAGGCGACTAGAGAGGCAGAATACGGAGCTCCGGCGCTGGCCGAAGGGAAGTGCCGCTTGCCGGCGTCTTTCGGCAAAAGCGGCGCTCCGCAGAGCACCGCTGCCGCTCCGGTCATCTGTACGCCAAGTAGCCGCTTCTTCGCCTCCGGCAGCCGGAGATCGCGGTAGCTTGCAAGAGGCGAAGAATAAAGCCGCGAAGAAGCCGGCTTGTGCGCGAAGCTCGCAGACAGCTGCAGGACGGTGGCTGCCGCTCTCCTGCCTGTTGAATTCACTCTGGGCATGCGAGTGGAAGGTGTTCCAGGACAACTTTCCTGGGTTTTGACGTAGTCCTGCTGCATCCCTCCTTGGAAATTCTTGCTGCTCCCCGGAGGCTCCGAGATGCAGAGAACACGATGGCAGCTGCTGAAAAGAAGGGCAGCAGTGAGTTTGTCAAGAAACAAGAATATAGGCAGCTGCCTGTGCTTGGCAAGGAGCAGCTGCTGCATTCTTGCACTTGCCTTCCTTCAGTGCGCACAGAAGCCCGCTGCTCTGCTGCTTGGTTTTTCCGCATTCAGTCAATTGCACAGGATTGCAGCTGAGCCAGGCTGTTCAGCTTGGCTGCTTTTCAGCATCTCAGCTGCCCTTCTGCTCTGTGACAGCTCTCCAGGTTTCTTGCCTTCGCCAGGCTGCAACGTGCCCGCTACTACCCAGAGCTGGGCAGGAGTGGGCAGAGAGCACGCTCATATGCCAGCAGTTTGCGGCTTGCCCAGGAAAGTGCAGTGTCCTTGGAATGTGCAGCAAATCCAATTTCTTGGCAAGTCCGGGGGAAGTGAGCAGTGCAGGTACACTTTCACCTTGAGAAATGGACTTGGAAAGCTTTTCGCTAAGATGTAGGCGACTAGAGAGGCAGAATACGGAGCTCCGGCGCTGGCCGATAAGAAGTGCCGCTTCCCGGCGTCTTTCGGCAAAAGCGGCGCTCCGGAGCGCACCGCTGCCGCTCCAGTCATCTGTGCGCGAAGTTGCCGCTTCTTCGCCTCCGGCAGCCGGAGATCGCGGTAGCTTGCATAGGCGAAGAACGAAGCCGCGAAGAAGCCGGCTTGTGCGCGAAGCTCGCAGACTGCTGCAGGACGGTGGCTGCCGCTCTCCTGCCTGTTGAATTAACTTCTGGCATGCGAGTGGAAGGTGTTCCAGGACAACTTTCCTGGGTTTTGACGTAGTCCTGCTGCATCCCTCCTTGGAAATTCTTGCTGCTCCCCGGAGGCTCCGAGATGCAGAGAACACGATGGCAGCTGCTGAAAAGAAGGGCAGCAGTGAGTTTGTCAAGAAACAAGAATATAGGCAGCTGCCTGTGCTTGGCAAGGAGCAGCTGCTGCATTCTTGCACTTGCCTTCCTTCAGTGCGCACAGAAGCCCGCTGCTCTGCTGCTTGGTTTTTCCGCATTCAGTCAATTGCACAGGATTGAAGCTGGGGCAGGCTGTTCAGCTTTGCTGCTTTTCAGCATCTCAGCTGCCCTTCTGCTCTGTGACAGCTCTCCAGGTTTCTTGCCTTCTCCAGGCTGCAACGTGCCCGCTACTACCCAGAGCTGGGCAGGAGTGGGCAGAGAGCACGCTCATATGCCAGCAGTTTGCGGCTTGCCCAGGAAAGTGCAGTGTCCTTGGAATGTGCAGCAAATCCAATTTCTTGGCAAGTCCGGGGGAAGTGAGCAGTGCTGGTACACTTTCACCTTGAGAAATGGACTTGGAAAGCTTTTCGCTAAGATGTAGGCGACTAGAGAGGCAGAATACGGAGCTCCGGCGCTGGCCGATAAGAAGTGCCGCTTGCCGGCGTCTTTCGGCAAAAGCGGCGCTCCGGAGCGCACCGCTGCCGCTCCAGTCATCTGTGCGCGAAGTAGCCGCTTCTTCGCCTCCGGCAGCCGGAGATCGCGGTAGCTTGCATAGGCGAAGAACGAAGCCGCGAAGAAGCCGGCTTGTGCGCGAAGCTCGCAGACTGCTGCAGGACGGTGGCTGCCGCTCTCCTGCCTGTTGAATTCACTTCTGGCATGCGAGTGGAAGGTGTTCCAGGACAACTTTCCTGGGTTTTGACGTAGTCCTGCTGCATCCCTCCTTGGAAATTCTTGCTGCTCCCCGGAGGCTCCGAGATGCAGAGAACACGATGGCAGCTGCTGAAAAGAAGGGCAGCAGTGAGTTTGTCAAGAAACAAGAATATAGGCAGCTGCCTGTGCTTGGCAAGGAGCAGCTGCTGCATTCTTGCACTTGCCTTCCTTCAGTGCGCACAGAAGCCCGCTGCTCTGCTGCTTGGTTTTTCCGCATTCAGTCAATTGCACAGGATTGCAGCTGAGCCAGGCTGTTCAGCTTTGCTGCTTTTCAGCATCTCAGCTGCCCTTCTGCTCTGTGACAGCTCTCCAGGTTTCTTGCCTTCGCCAGGCTGCAACGTGCCCGCTACTACCCAGAGCTGGGCAGGAGTGGGCAGAGAGCACGCTCATATGCCAGCAGTTTGCGGCTTGCCCAGGAAAGTGCAGTGTCCTTGGAATGTGCAGCAAATCCAATTTCTTGGCAAGTCCGGGGGAAGTGAGCAGTGCAGGTACACTTTCTCCTTGAGAAATGGAGTTGGAAAGCTTTTCGCTAAGATGTAGGCGACTAGAGAGGCAGAATACGGAGCTCCGGCGCTGGCCGATAAGAAGTGCCGCTTCCCGTCGTCTTTCGGCAAAAGCGGCGCTCCGGAGCGCACCGCTGCCGCTCCAGTCATCTGTGCGCGAAGTAGCCGCTTCTTCGCCTCCGGCAGCCGGAGATCGCGGTAGCTTGCATAGGCGAAGAACGAAGCCGCGAAGAAGCCGGCTTGTGCGCGAAGCTCGCAGACTGCTGCAGGACGGTGGCTGCCGCTCTCCTGCCTGTTGAATTCACTTCTGGCATGCGAGTGGAAGGTGTTCCAGGACAACTTTCCTGGGTTTTGACGTAGTCCTGCTGCATCCCTCCTTGGAAATTCTTGCTGCTCCCCGGAGGCTCCGAGATGCAGAGAACACGATGGCAGCTGCTGAAAAGAAGGGCAGCAGTGAGTTTGTCAAGAAACAAGAATATAGGCAGCTGCCTGTGCTTGGCAAGGAGTAGCTGCTGCATTCTTGCACTTGCCTTCCTTCAGTGCGCACAGAAGCCCGCTGCTCTGCTGCTTGGTTTTTCCGCATTCAGTCAATTGCACAGGATTGAAGCTGGGGCAGGCTGTTCAGCTTTGCTGCTTTTCAGCATCTCAGCTGCCCTTCTGCTCTGTGACAGCTCTCCAGGTTTCTTGCCTTCTCCAGGCTGCAACGTGCCCGCTACTACCCAGAGCTGGGCAGGAGTGGGCAGAGAGCACGCTCATGTGCCAGCAGTTTGCGGTTTGCCCAGGAAAGTGCAGTGTCCTTGGAATGTGCAGCAAATCCAATTTCTTGGCAAGTCCGGGGGAAGTGAGCAGTGCTGGTACACTTTCACCTTGAGAAATGGAGTTGGAAAGCTTTTCGCTAAGATGTAGGCGACTAGAGAGGCAGAATACGGAGCTCCGGCGCTGGCCGAAGGGAAGTGCCGCTTGCCGGCGTCTTTCGGCAAAAGCGGCGCTCCGCAGAGCACCGCTGCCGCTCCGGTCATCTGTACGCCAAGTAGCCGCTTCTTCGCCTCCGGCAGCCGGAGATCGCGGTAGCTTGCAAGAGGCGAAGAATAAAGCCGCGAAGAAGCCGGCTTGTGCGCGAAGCTCGCAGACAGCTGCAGGACGGTGGCTGCCGCTCTCCTGCCTGTTGAATTCACTCTGGGCATGCGAGTGGAAGGTGTTCCAGGACAACTTTCCTGGGTTTTGACGTAGTCCTGCTGCATCCCTCCTTGGAAATTCTTGCTGCTCCCCGGAGGCTCCGAGATGCAGAGAACACGATGGCAGCTGCTGAAAAGAAGGGCAGCAGTGAGTTTGTCAAGAAACAAGAATATAGGCAGCTGCCTGTGCTTGGCAAGGAGCAGCTGCTGCATTCTTGCACTTGCCTTCCTTCAGTGCGCACAGAAGCCCGCTGCTCTGCTGCTTGGTTTTTCCGCATTCAGTCAATTGCACAGGATTGCAGCTGAGCCAGGCTGTTCAGCTTTGCTGCTTTTCAGCATCTCAGCTGCCCTTCTGCTCTGTGACAGCTCTCCAGGTTTCTTGCCTTCGCCAGGCTGCAACGTGCCCGCTACTACCCAGAGCTGGGCAGGAGTGGGCAGAGAGCACGCTCATATGCCAGCAGTTTGCGGCTTGCCCAGGAAAGTGCAGTGTCCTTGGAATGTGCAGCAAATCCAATTTCTTGGCAAGTCCGGGGGAAGTGAGCAGTGCAGGTACACTTTCACCTTGAGAAATGGACTTGGAAAGCTTTTCGCTAAGATGTAGGCGACTAGAGAGGCAGAATACGGAGCTCCGGCGCTGGCCGATAAGAAGTGCCGCTTCCCGGCGTCTTTCGGCAAAAGCGGCGCTCCGGAGCGCACCGCTGCCGCTCCAGTCATCTGTGCGCGAAGTTGCCGCTTCTTCGCCTCCGGCAGCCGGAGATCGCGGTAGCTTGCATAGGCGAAGAACGAAGCCGCGAAGAAGCCGGCTTGTGCGCGAAGCTCGCAGACAGCTGCAGGACGGTGGCTGCCGCTCTCCTGCCTGTTGAATTAACTTCTGGCATGCGAGTGGAAGGTGTTCCAGGACAACTTTCCTGGGTTTTGACGTAGTCCTGCTGCATCCCTCCTTGGAAATTCTTGCTGCTCCCCGGAGGCTCCGAGATGCAGAGAACACGATGGCAGCTGCTGAAAAGAAGGGCAGCAGTGAGTTTGTCAAGAAACAAGAATATAGGCAGCTGCCTGTGCTTGGCAAGGAGCAGCTGCTGCATTCTTGCACTTGCCTTCCTTCAGTGCGCACAGAAGCCCGCTGCTCTGCTGCTTGGTTTTTCCGCATTCAGTCAATTGCACAGGATTGAAGCTGGGGCAGGCTGTTCAGCTTTGCTGCTTTTCAGCATCTCAGCTGCCCTTCTGCTCTGTGACAGCTCTCCAGGTTTCTTGCCTTCTCCAGGCTGCAACGTGCCCGCTACTACCCAGAGCTGGGCAGGAGTGGGCAGAGAGCACGCTCATATGCCAGCAGTTTGCGGCTTGCCCAGGAAAGTGCAGTGTCCTTGGAATGTGCAGCAAATCCAATTTCTTGGCAAGTCCGGGGGAAGTGAGCAGTGCTGGTACACTTTCACCTTGAGAAATGGACTTGGAAAGCTTTTCGCTAAGATGTAGGCGACTAGAGAGGCAGAATACGGAGCTCCGGCGCTGGCCGATAAGAAGTGCCGCTTCCCGTCGTCTTTCGGCAAAAGCGGCGCTCCGGAGCGCACCGCTGCCGCTCCAGTCATCTGTGCGCGAAGTAGCCGCTTCTTCGCCTCCGGCAGCCGGAGATCGCGGTAGCTTGCATAGGCGAAGAACGAAGCCGCGAAGAAGCCGGCTTGTGCGCGAAGCTCGCAGACTGCTGCAGGACGGTGGCTGCCGCTCTCCTGCCTGTTGAATTCACTTCTGGCATGCGAGTGGAAGGTGTTCCAGGACAACTTTCCTGGGTTTTGACGTAGTCCTGCTGCATCCCTCCTTGGAAATTCTTGCTGCTCCCCGGAGGCTCCGAGATGCAGAGAACACGATGGCAGCTGCTGAAAAGAAGGGCAGCAGTGAGTTTGTCAAGAAACAAGAATATAGGCAGCTGCCTGTGCTTGGCAAGGAGCAGCTGCTGCATTCTTGCACTTGCCTTCCTTCAGTGCGCACAGAAGCCCGCTGCTCTGCTGCTTGGTTTTTCCGCATTCAGTCAATTGCACAGGATTGCAGCTGAGCCAGGCTGTTCAGCTTTGCTGCTTTTCAGCATCTCAGCTGCCCTTCTGCTCTGTGACAGCTCTCCAGGTTTCTTGCCTTCGCCAGGCTGCAACGTGCCCGCTAGTACCCAGAGCTGGGCAGGAGTGGGCAGAGAGCACGCTCATATGCCAGCAGTTTGCGGCTTGCCCAGGAAAGTGCAGTGTCCTTGGAATGTGCAGCAAATCCAATTTCTTGGCAAGTCCGGGGGAAGTGAGCAGTGCAGGTACACTTTCTCCTTGAGAAATGGAGTTGGAAAGCTTTTCGCTAAGATGTAGGCGACTAGAGAGGCAGAATACGGAGCTCCGGCGCTGGCCGATAAGAAGTGCCGCTTCCCGTCGTCTTTCGGCAAAAGCGGCGCTCCGGAGCGCACCGCTGCCGCTCCAGTCATCTGTGCGCGAAGTAGCCGCTTCTTCGCCTCCGGCAGCCGGAGATCGCGGTAGCTTGCATAGGCGAAGAACGAAGCCGCGAAGAAGCCGGCTTGTGTGCGAAGCTCGCAGACAGCTGCAGGACGGTGGCTGCCGCTCTCCTGCCTGTTGAATTCACTTCTGGCATCCGAGTGGAAGGTGTTCCAGGACAACTTTCCTGGGTTTTGACGTAGTCCTGCTGCATCCCTCCTTGGAAATTCTTGCTGCTCCCCGGAGGCTCCGAGATGCAGAGAACACGATGGCAGCTGCTGAAAAGAAGGGCAGCAGTGAGTTTGTCAAGAAACAAGAATATAGGCAGCTGCCTGTGCTTGGCAAGGAGCAGCTGCTGCATTCTTGCACTTGCCTTCCTTCAGTGCGCACAGAAGCCCGCTGCTCTGCTGCTTGGTTTTTCCGCATTCAGTCAATTGCACAGGATTGCAGCTGGGGCAGGCTGTTCAGCTTTGCTGCTTTTCAGCATCTCAGCTGCCCTTCTGCTCTGTGACAGCTCTCCAGGTTTCTTGCCTTCTCCAGGCTGCAACGTGCCCGCTACTACCCAGAGCTGGGCAGGAGTGGGCAGAGAGCACGCTCATATGCCAGCAGTTTGCGGCTTGCCCAGGAAAGTGCAGTGTCCTTGGAATGTGCAGCAAATCCAATTTCTTGGCAAGTCCGGGGGAAGTGAGCAGTGCAGGTACACTTTCTCCTTGAGAAATGGAGTTGGAAAGCTTTTCGCTAAGATGTAGGCGACTAGAGAGGCAGAATACGGAGCTCCGGCGCTGGCCGATAAGAAGTGCCGCTTCCCGTCGTCTTTCGGCAAAAGCGGCGCTCCGGAGCGCACCGCTGCCGCTCCAGTCATCTGTGCGCGAAGTAGCCGCTTCTTCGCCTCCGGCAGCCGGAGATCGCGGTAGCTTGCATAGGCGAAGAACGAAGCCGCGAAGAAGCCGGCTTGTGTGCGAAGCTCGCAGACAGCTGCAGGACGGTGGCTGCCGCTCTCCTGCCTGTTGAATTCACTTCTGGCATGCGAGTGGAAGGTGTTCCAGGACAACTTTCCTGGGTTTTGACGTAGTCCTGCTGCATCCCTCCTTGGAAATTCTTGCTGCTCCCCGGAGGCTCCGAGATGCAGAGAACACGATGGCAGCTGCTGAAAAGAAGGGCAGCAGTGAGTTTGTCAAGAAACAAGAATATAGGCAGCTGCCTGTGCTTGGCAAGGAGCAGCTGCTGCATTCTTGCACTTGCCTTCCTTCAGTGCGCACAGAAGCCCGCTGCTCTGCTGCTTGGTTTTTCCGCATTCAGTCAATTGCACAGGATTGCAGCTGAGCCAGGCTGTTCAGCTTTGCTGCTTTTCAGCATCTCAGCTGCCCTTCTGCTCTGTGACAGCTCTCCAGGTTTCTTGCCTTCGCCAGGCTGCAACCTGCCCGCTACTACCCAGAGCTGGGCAGGAGTGGGCAGAGAGCACGCTCATATGCCAGCAGTTTGCGGCTTGCCCAGGAAAGTGCAGTGTCCTTGGAATGTGCAGCAAATCCAATTTCTTGGCAAGTCCGGGGGAAGTGAGCAGTGCTGGTACACTTTCACCTTGAGAAATGGACTTGGAAAGCTTTTCGCTAAGATGTAGGCGACTAGAGAGGCAGAATACGGAGCTCCGGCGCTGGCCGATAAGAAGTGCCGCTTGCCGGCGTCTTTCGGCAAAAGCGGCGCTCCGGAGCGCACCGCTGCCGCTCCAGTCATCTGTACGCCAAGTAGCCGCTTCTTCGCCTCCGGCAGCCGGAGATCGCGGTAGCTTGCATAGGCGAAGAACGAAGCCGCGAAGAAGCCGGCTTGTGTGCGAAGCTCGCAGACAGCTGCAGGACGGTGGCTGCCGCTCTCCTGCCTGTTGAATTCACTTCTGGCATGCGAGTGGAAGGTGTTCCAGGACAACTTTCCTGGGTTTTGACGTAGTCCTGCTGCATCCCTCCTTGGAAATTCTTGCTGCTCCCCGGAGGCTCCGAGATGCAGAGAACACGATGGCAGCTGCTGAAAAGAAGGGCAGCAGTGAGTTTGTCAAGAAACAAGAATATAGGCAGCTGCCTGTGCTTGGCAAGGAGCAGCTGCTGCATTCTTGCACTTGCCTTCCTTCAGTGCGCACAGAAGCCCGCTGCTCTGCTGCTTGGTTTTTCCGCATTCAGTCAATTGCACAGGATTGCAGCTGAGCCAGGCTGTTCAGCTTTGCTGCTTTTCAGCATCTCAGCTGCCCTTCTGCTCTGTGACAGCTCTCCAGGTTTCTTGCCTTCTCCAGGCTGCAACGTGCCCGCTACTACCCAGAGCTGGGCAGGAGTGGGCAGAGAGCACGCTCATATGCCAGCAGTTTGCGGCTTGCCCAGGAAAGTGCAGTGTCCTTGGAATGTGCAGCAAATCCAATTTCTTGGCAAGTCCGGGGGAAGTGAGCAGTGCAGGTACACTTTCTCCTTGAGAAATGGACTTGGAAAGCTTTTCGCTAAGATGTAGGCGACTAGAGAGGCAGAATACGGAGCTCCGGCGCTGGCCGAAGGGAAGTGCCGCTTGCCGGCGTCTTTCGGCAAAAGCGGCGCTCCGGAGCGCACCGCTGCCGCTCCAGTCATCTGTGCGCGAAGTAGCCGCTTCTTCGCCTCCGGCAGCCGGAGATCGCGGTAGCTTGCATAGGCGAAGAACGAAGCCGCGAAGAAGCCGGCTTGTGCGCGAAGCTCGCAGACTGCTGCAGGACGGTGGCTGCCGCTCTCCTGCCTGTTGAATTCACTTCTGGCATGCGAGTGGAAGGTGTTCCAGGACAACTTTCCTGGGTTTTGACGTAGTCCTGCTGCATCCCTCCTTGGAAATTCTTGCTGCTCCCCGGAGGCTCCGAGATGCAGAGAACACGATGGCAGCTGCTGAAAAGAAGGGCAGCAGTGAGTTTGTCAAGAAACAAGAATATAGGCAGCTGCCTGTGCTTGGCAAGGAGCAGCTGCTGCATTCTTGCACTTGCCTTCCTTCAGTGCGCACAGAAGCCCGCTGCTCTGCTGCTTGGTTTTTCTGCATTCAGTCAATTGCACAGGATTGAAGCTGGGGCAGGCTGTTCAGCTTTGCTGCTTTTCAGCATCTCAGCTGCCCTTTGGCTCTGTTACAGCTCTCCAGGTTTCTTGCCTTTGCCAGGCTGCAACCTGCTGGCTAGTACCCAGAGCTGGGCAGGAGTGGGCAGAGAGCACGCTCATCAGCCAGCAGTTTGCGGTTTGCCCAGGAAAGTGCAGTGTCCTTGGAATGTGCAGCAAATCCAATTTCTTGGCAAGTCCGGGGGAAGTGAGCAGTGCAGGTACACTTTCACCTTGAGAAATGGACTTGGAAAGCTTTTCGCTAAGATGTAGGCGACTAGAGAGGCAGAATACGGAGCTCCGGCGCTGGCCGATAAGAAGTGCCGCTTGCCGGCGTCTTTCGGCAAAAGCGGCGCTCCGCAGAGCACCGCTGCCGCTCCGGTCATCTGTACGCCAAGTAGCCGCTTCTTCGCCTCCGGCAGCCGGAGATCGCGGTAGCTTGCAAGAGGCGAAGAATAAAGCCGCGAAGAAGCCGGCTTGTGCGCGAAGCTCGCAGACAGCTGCAGGACGGTGGCTGCCGCTCTCCTGCCTGTTGAATTCACTCTGGGCATGCGAGTGGAAGGTGTTCCAGGACAACTTTCCTGGGTTTTGACGTAGTCCTGCTGCATCCCTCCTTGGAAATTCTTGCTGCTCCCCGGAGGCTCCGAGATGCAGAGAACACGATGGCAGCTGCTGAAAAGAAGGGCAGCAGTGAGTTTGTCAAGAAACAAGAATATAGGCAGCTGCCTGTGCTTGGCAAGGAGCAGCTGCTGCATTCTTGCACTTGCCTTCCTTCAGTGCGCACAGAAGCCCGCTGCTCTGCTGCTTGGTTTTTCTGCTTTCAGTCAATTGCACAGGATTGAAGCTGGGGCAGGCTGTTCAGCTTTGCTGCTTTTCAGCATCTCAGCTGCCCTTCTGCTCTGTGACAGCTCTCCAGGTTTCTTGCCTTCTCCAGGCTGCAACGTGCCCGCTACTACCCAGAGCTGGGCAGGAGTGGGCAGAGAGCACGCTCATCTGCCAGCAGTTTGCGGCTTGCCCAGGAAAGTGCAGTGTCCTTGGAATGTGCAGCAAATCCAATTTCTTGGCAAGTCCGGGGGAAGTGAGCAGTGCTGGTACACTTTCACCTTGAGAAATGGAGTTGGAAAGCTTTTCGCTAAGATGTAGGCGACTAGAGAGGCAGAATACGGAGCTCCGGCGCTGGCCGATAAGTGCCGCTTGCCGGCGTCTTTCGGCAAAAGCGGCGCTCCGGAGCGCACCGCTGCCGCTCCAGTCATCTGTGCGCGAAGTTGCCGCTTCTTCGCCTCCGGCAGCCGGAGATCGCGGTAGCTTGCATAGGCGAAGAACGAAGCCGCGAAGAAGCCGGCTTGTGCGCGAAGCTCGCAGACTGCTGCAGGACGGTGGCTGCCGCTCTCCTGCCTGTTGAATTCACTTCTGGCATGCGAGTGGAAGGTGTTCCAGGACAACTTTCCTGGGTTTTGACGTAGTCCTGCTGCATCCCTCCTTGGAAATTCTTGCTGCTCCCCGGAGGCTCCGAGATGCAGAGAACACGATGGCAGCTGCTGAAAAGAAGGGCAGCAGTGAGTTTGTCAAGAAACAAGAATATAGGCAGCTGCCTGTGCTTGGCAAGGAGTAGCTGCTGCATTCTTGCACTTGCCTTCCTTCAGTGCGCACAGAAGCCCGCTGCTCTGCTGCTTGGTTTTTCCGCATTCAGTCAATTGCACAGGATTGAAGCTGGGGCAGGCTGTTCAGCTTTGCTGCTTTTCAGCATCTCAGCTGCCCTTCTGCTCTGTGACAGCTCTCCAGGTTTCTTGCCTTCTCCAGGCTGCAACGTGCCCGCTACTACCCAGAGCTGGGCAGGAGTGGGCAGAGAGCACGCTCATGTGCCAGCAGTTTGCGGTTTGCCCAGGAAAGTGCAGTGTCCTTGGAATGTGCAGCAAATCCAATTTCTTGGCAAGTCCGGGGGAAGTGAGCAGTGCTGGTACACTTTCACCTTGAGAAATGGAGTTGGAAAGCTTTTCGCTAAGATGTAGGCGACTAGAGAGGCAGAATACGGAGCTCCGGCGCTGGCCGAAGGGAAGTGCCGCTTGCCGGCGTCTTTCGGCAAAAGCGGCGCTCCGCAGAGCACCGCTGCCGCTCCGGTCATCTGTACGCCAAGTAGCCGCTTCTTCGCCTCCGGCAGCCGGAGATCGCGGTAGCTTGCAAGAGGCGAAGAATAAAGCCGCGAAGAAGCCGGCTTGTGCGCGAAGCTCGCAGACAGCTGCAGGACGGTGGCTGCCGCTCTCCTGCCTGTTGAATTCACTCTGGGCATGCGAGTGGAAGGTGTTCCAGGACAACTTTCCTGGGTTTTGACGTAGTCCTGCTGCATCCCTCCTTGGAAATTCTTGCTGCTCCCCGGAGGCTCCGAGATGCAGAGAACACGATGGCAGCTGCTGAAAAGAAGGGCAGCAGTGAGTTTGTCAAGAAACAAGAATATAGGCAGCTGCCTGTGCTTGGCAAGGAGCAGCTGCTGCATTCTTGCACTTGCCTTCCTTCAGTGCGCACAGAAGCCCGCTGCTCTGCTGCTTGGTTTTTCCGCATTCAGTCAATTGCACAGGATTGCAGCTGAGCCAGGCTGTTCAGCTTGGCTGCTTTTCAGCATCTCAGCTGCCCTTCTGCTCTGTGACAGCTCTCCAGGTTTCTTGCCTTCGCCAGGCTGCAACGTGCCCGCTACTACCCAGAGCTGGGCAGGAGTGGGCAGAGAGCACGCTCATATGCCAGCAGTTTGCGGCTTGCCCAGGAAAGTGCAGTGTCCTTGGAATGTGCAGCAAATCCAATTTCTTGGCAAGTCCGGGGGAAGTGAGCAGTGCAGGTACACTTTCACCTTGAGAAATGGACTTGGAAAGCTTTTCGCTAAGATGTAGGCGACTAGAGAGGCAGAATACGGAGCTCCGGCGCTGGCCGATAAGAAGTGCCGCTTCCCGGCGTCTTTCGGCAAAAGCGGCGCTCCGGAGCGCACCGCTGCCGCTCCAGTCATCTGTGCGCGAAGTTGCCGCTTCTTCGCCTCCGGCAGCCGGAGATCGCGGTAGCTTGCATAGGCGAAGAACGAAGCCGCGAAGAAGCCGGCTTGTGCGCGAAGCTCGCAGACTGCTGCAGGACGGTGGCTGCCGCTCTCCTGCCTGTTGAATTAACTTCTGGCATGCGAGTGGAAGGTGTTCCAGGACAACTTTCCTGGGTTTTGACGTAGTCCTGCTGCATCCCTCCTTGGAAATTCTTGCTGCTCCCCGGAGGCTCCGAGATGCAGAGAACACGATGGCAGCTGCTGAAAAGAAGGGCAGCAGTGAGTTTGTCAAGAAACAAGAATATAGGCAGCTGCCTGTGCTTGGCAAGGAGCAGCTGCTGCATTCTTGCACTTGCCTTCCTTCAGTGCGCACAGAAGCCCGCTGCTCTGCTGCTTGGTTTTTCCGCATTCAGTCAATTGCACAGGATTGAAGCTGGGGCAGGCTGTTCAGCTTTGCTGCTTTTCAGCATCTCAGCTGCCCTTCTGCTCTGTGACAGCTCTCCAGGTTTCTTGCCTTCTCCAGGCTGCAACGTGCCCGCTACTACCCAGAGCTGGGCAGGAGTGGGCAGAGAGCACGCTCATCTGCCAGCAGTTTGCGGCTTGCCCAGGAAAGTGCAGTGTCCTTGGAATGTGCAGCAAATCCAATTTCTTGGCAAGTCCGGGGGAAGTGAGCAGTGCTGGTACACTTTCACCTTGAGAAATGGACTTGGAAAGCTTTTCGCTAAGATGTAGGCGACTAGAGAGGCAGAATACGGAGCTCCGGCGCTGGCCGATAAGAAGTGCCGCTTGCCGGCGTCTTTCGGCAAAAGCGGCGCTCCGGAGCGCACCGCTGCCGCTCCAGTCATCTGTGCGCGAAGTAGCCGCTTCTTCGCCTCCGGCAGCCGGAGATCGCGGTAGCTTGCATAGGCGAAGAACGAAGCCGCGAAGAAGCCGGCTTGTGCGCGAAGCTCGCAGACTGCTGCAGGACGGTGGCTGCCGCTCTCCTGCCTGTTGAATTAACTTCTGGCATGCGAGTGGAAGGTGTTCCAGGACAACTTTCCTGGGTTTTGACGTAGTCCTGCTGCATCCCTCCTTGGAAATTCTTGCTGCTCCCCGGAGGCTCCGAGATGCAGAGAACACGATGGCAGCTGCTGAAAAGAAGGGCAGCAGTGAGTTTGTCAAGAAACAAGAATATAGGCAGCTGCCTGTGCTTGGCAAGGAGCAGCTGCTGCATTCTTGCACTTGCCTTCCTTCAGTGCGCACAGAAGCCCGCTGCTCTGCTGCTTGGTTTTTCCGCATTCAGTCAATTGCACAGGATTGAAGCTGGGGCAGGCTGTTCAGCTTTGCTGCTTTTCAGCATCTCAGCTGCCCTTCTGCTCTGTGACAGCTCTCCAGGTTTCTTGCCTTCTCCAGGCTGCAACGTGCCCGCTACTACCCAGAGCTGGGCAGGAGTGGGCAGAGAGCACGCTCATATGCCAGCAGTTTGCGGCTTGCCCAGGAAAGTGCAGTGTCCTTGGAATGTGCAGCAAATCCAATTTCTTGGCAAGTCCGGGGGAAGTGAGCAGTGCTGGTACACTTTCACCTTGAGAAATGGACTTGGAAAGCTTTTCGCTAAGATGTAGGCGACTAGAGAGGCAGAATACGGAGCTCCGGCGCTGGCCGATAAGAAGTGCCGCTTGCCGGCGTCTTTCGGCAAAAGCGGCGCTCCGGAGCGCACCGCTGCCGCTCCAGTCATCTGTGCGCGAAGTAGCCGCTTCTTCGCCTCCGGCAGCCGGAGATCGCGGTAGCTTGCATAGGCGAAGAACGAAGCCGCGAAGAAGCCGGCTTGTGCGCGAAGCTCGCAGACTGCTGCAGGACGGTGGCTGCCGCTCTCCTGCCTGTTGAATTCACTTCTGGCATGCGAGTGGAAGGTGTTCCAGGACAACTTTCCTGGGTTTTGACGTAGTCCTGCTGCATCCCTCCTTGGAAATTCTTGCTGCTCCCCGGAGGCTCCGAGATGCAGAGAACACGATGGCAGCTGCTGAAAAGAAGGGCAGCAGTGAGTTTGTCAAGAAACAAGAATATAGGCAGCTGCCTGTGCTTGGCAAGGAGCAGCTGCTGCATTCTTGCACTTGCCTTCCTTCAGTGCGCACAGAAGCCCGCTGCTCTGCTGCTTGGTTTTTCCGCATTCAGTCAATTGCACAGGATTGCAGCTGAGCCAGGCTGTTCAGCTTTGCTGCTTTTCAGCATCTCAGCTGCCCTTCTGCTCTGTGACAGCTCTCCAGGTTTCTTGCCTTCGCCAGGCTGCAACGTGCCCGCTACTACCCAGAGCTGGGCAGGAGTGGGCAGAGAGCACGCTCATATGCCAGCAGTTTGCGGCTTGCCCAGGAAAGTGCAGTGTCCTTGGAATGTGCAGCAAATCCAATTTCTTGGCAAGTCCGGGGGAAGTGAGCAGTGCAGGTACACTTTCTCCTTGAGAAATGGAGTTGGAAAGCTTTTCGCTAAGATGTAGGCGACTAGAGAGGCAGAATACGGAGCTCCGGCGCTGGCCGATAAGAAGTGCCGCTTCCCGTCGTCTTTCGGCAAAAGCGGCGCTCCGGAGCGCACCGCTGCCGCTCCAGTCATCTGTGCGCGAAGTAGCCGCTTCTTCGCCTCCGGCAGCCGGAGATCGCGGTAGCTTGCATAGGCGAAGAACGAAGCCGCGAAGAAGCCGGCTTGTGTGCGAAGCTCGCAGACAGCTGCAGGACGGTGGCTGCCGCTCTCCTGCCTGTTGAATTCACTTCTGGCATCCGAGTGGAAGGTGTTCCAGGACAACTTTCCTGGGTTTTGACGTAGTCCTGCTGCATCCCTCCTTGGAAATTCTTGCTGCTCCCCGGAGGCTCCGAGATGCAGAGAACACGATGGCAGCTGCTGAAAAGAAGGGCAGCAGTGAGTTTGTCAAGAAACAAGAATATAGGCAGCTGCCTGTGCTTGGCAAGGAGCAGCTGCTGCATTCTTGCACTTGCCTTCCTTCAGTGCGCACAGAAGCCCGCTGCTCTGCTGCTTGGTTTTTCCGCATTCAGTCAATTGCACAGGATTGCAGCTGAGCCAGGCTGTTCAGCTTTGCTGCTTTTCAGCATCTCAGCTGCCCTTCTGCTCTGTGACAGCTCTCCAGGTTTCTTGCCTTCGCCAGGCTGCAACGTGCCCGCTACTACCCAGAGCTGGGCAGGAGTGGGCAGAGAGCACGCTCATCTGCCAGCAGTTTGCGGCTTGCCCAGGAAAGTGCAGTGTCCTTGGAATGTGCAGCAAATCCAATTTCTTGGCAAGTCCGGGGGAAGTGAGCAGTGCAGGTACACTTTCTCCTTGAGAAATGGAGTTGGAAAGCTTTTCGCTAAGATGTAGGCGACTAGAGAGGCAGAATACGGAGCTCCGGCGCTGGCCGATAAGAAGTGCCGCTTCCCGTCGTCTTTCGGCAAAAGCGGCGCTCCGGAGCGCACCGCTGCCGCTCCAGTCATCTGTGCGCGAAGTAGCCGCTTCTTCGCCTCCGGCAGCCGGAGATCGCGGTAGCTTGCATAGGCGAAGAACGAAGCCGCGAAGAAGCCGGCTTGTGTGCGAAGCTCGCAGACAGCTGCAGGACGGTGGCTGCCGCTCTCCTGCCTGTTGAATTCACTTCTGGCATCCGAGTGGAAGGTGTTCCAGGACAACTTTCCTGGGTTTTGACGTAGTCCTGCTGCATCCCTCCTTGGAAATTCTTGCTGCTCCCCGGAGGCTCCGAGATGCAGAGAACACGATGGCAGCTGCTGAAAAGAAGGGCAGCAGTGAGTTTGTCAAGAAACAAGAATATAGGCAGCTGCCTGTGCTTGGCAAGGAGCAGCTGCTGCATTCTTGCACTTGCCTTCCTTCAGTGCGCACAGAAGCCCGCTGCTCTGCTGCTTGGTTTTTCCGCATTCAGTCAATTGCACAGGATTGCAGCTGAGCCAGGCTGTTCAGCTTTGCTGCTTTTCAGCATCTCAGCTGCCCTTCTGCTCTGTGACAGCTCTCCAGGTTTCTTGCCTTCTCCAGGCTGCAACGTGCCCGCTACTACCCAGAGCTGGGCAGGAGTGGGCAGAGAGCACGCTCATATGCCAGCAGTTTGCGGCTTGCCCAGGAAAGTGCAGTGTCCTTGGAATGTGCAGCAAATCCAATTTCTTGGCAAGTCCGGGGGAAGTGAGCAGTGCAGGTACACTTTCTCCTTGAGAAATGGAGTTGGAAAGCTTTTCGCTAAGATGTAGGCGACTAGAGAGGCAGAATACGGAGCTCCGGCGCTGGCCGATAAGAAGTGCCGCTTCCCGGCGTCTTTCGGCAAAAGCGGCGCTCCGGAGCGCACCGCTGCCGCTCCAGTCATCTGTGCGCGAAGTAGCCGCTTCTTCGCCTCCGGCAGCCGGAGATCGCGGTAGCTTGCATAGGCGAAGAACGAAGCCGCGAAGAAGCCGGCTTGTGTGCGAAGCTCGCAGACAGCTGCAGGACGGTGGCTGCCGCTCTCCTGCCTGTTGAATTCACTTCTGGCATCCGAGTGGAAGGTGTTCCAGGACAACTTTCCTGGGTTTTGACGTAGTCCTGCTGCATCCCTCCTTGGAAATTCTTGCTGCTCCCCGGAGGCTCCGAGATGCAGAGAACACGATGGCAGCTGCTGAAAAGAAGGGCAGCAGTGAGTTTGTCAAGAAACAAGAATATAGGCAGCTGCCTGTGCTTGGCAAGGAGCAGCTGCTGCATTCTTGCACTTGCCTTCCTTCAGTGCGCACAGAAGCCCGCTGCTCTGCTGCTTGGTTTTTCCGCATTCAGTCAATTGCACAGGATTGCAGCTGAGCCAGGCTGTTCAGCTTTGCTGCTTTTCAGCATCTCAGCTGCCCTTCTGCTCTGTGACAGCTCTCCAGGTTTCTTGCCTTCGCCAGGCTGCAACGTGCCCGCTACTACCCAGAGCTGGGCAGGAGTGGGCAGAGAGCACGCTCATATGCCAGCAGTTTGCGGCTTGCCCAGGAAAGTGCAGTGTCCTTGGAATGTGCAGCAAATCCAATTTCTTGGCAAGTCCGGGGGAAGTGAGCAGTGCAGGTACACTTTCTCCTTGAGAAATGGAGTTGGAAAGCTTTTCGCTAAGATGTAGGCGACTAGAGAGGCAGAATACGGAGCTCCGGCGCTGGCCGATAAGAAGTGCCGCTTCCCGGCGTCTTTCGGCAAAAGCGGCGCTCCGGAGCGCACCGCTGCCGCTCCAGTCATCTGTGCGCGAAGTAGCCGCTTCTTCGCCTCCGGCAGCCGGAGATCGCGGTAGCTTGCATAGGCGAAGAACGAAGCCGCGAAGAAGCCGGCTTGTGTGCGAAGCTCGCAGACAGCTGCAGGACGGTGGCTGCCGCTCTCCTGCCTGTTGAATTCACTTCTGGCATCCGAGTGGAAGGTGTTCCAGGACAACTTTCCTGGGTTTTGACGTAGTCCTGCTGCATCCCTCCTTGGAAATTCTTGCTGCTCCCCGGAGGCTCCGAGATGCAGAGAACACGATGGCAGCTGCTGAAAAGAAGGGCAGCAGTGAGTTTGTCAAGAAACAAGAATATAGGCAGCTGCCTGTGCTTGGCAAGGAGCAGCTGCTGCATTCTTGCACTTGCCTTCCTTCAGTGCGCACAGAAGCCCGCTGCTCTGCTGCTTGGTTTTTCCGCATTCAGTCAATTGCACAGGATTGCAGCTGAGCCAGGCTGTTCAGCTTTGCTGCTTTTCAGCATCTCAGCTGCCCTTCTGCTCTGTGACAGCTCTCCAGGTTTCTTGCCTTCGCCAGGCTGCAACGTGCCCGCTACTACCCAGAGCTGGGCAGGAGTGGGCAGAGAGCACGCTCATATGCCAGCAGTTTGCGGCTTGCCCAGGAAAGTGCAGTGTCCTTGGAATGTGCAGCAAATCCAATTTCTTGGCAAGTCCGGGGGAAGTGAGCAGTGCTGGTACACTTTCACCTTGAGAAATGGACTTGGAAAGCTTTTCGCTGAGATGTAGGCGACTAGAGAGGCAGAATACGGAGCTCCGGCGCTGGCCGATAAGAAGTGCCGCTTGCCGGCGTCTTTCGGCAAAAGCGGCGCTCCGGAGCGCACCGCTGCCGCTCCAGTCATCTGTACGCCAAGTAGCCGCTTCTTCGCCTCCGGCAGCCGGAGATCGCGGTAGCTTGCATAGGCGAAGAACGAAGCCGCGAAGAAGCCGGCTTGTGTGCGAAGCTCGCAGACAGCTGCAGGACGGTGGCTGCCGCTCTCCTGCCTGTTGAATTCATTTCTGGCATCCGAGTGGAAGGTGTTCCAGGACAACTTTCCTGGGTTTTGACGTAGTCCTGCTGCATCCCTCCTTGGAAATTCTTGCTGCTCCCCGGAGGCTCCGAGATGCAGAGAACACGATGGCAGCTGCTGAAAAGAAGGGCAGCAGTGAGTTTGTCAAGAAACAAGAATATAGGCAGCTGCCTGTGCTTGGCAAGGAGCAGCTGCTGCATTCTTGCACTTGCCTTCCTTCAGTGCGCACAGAAGCCCGCTGCTCTGCTGCTTGGTTTTTCCGCATTCAGTCAATTGCACAGGATTGAAGCTGGGGCAGGCTGTTCAGCTTTGCTGCTTTTCAGCATCTCAGCTGCCCTTCTGCTCTGTGACAGCTCTCCAGGTTTCTTGCCTTCTCCAGGCTGCAACGTGCCCGCTACTACCCAGAGCTGGGCAGGAGTGGGCAGAGAGCACGCTCATATGCCAGCAGTTTGCGGCTTGCCCAGGAAAGTGCAGTGTCCTTGGAATGTGCAGCAAATCCAATTTCTTGGCAAGTCCGGGGGAAGTGAGCAGTGCTGGTACACTTTCACCTTGAGAAATGGAGTTGGAAAGCTTTTCGCTAAGATGTAGGCGACTAGAGAGGCAGAATACGGAGCTCCGGCGCTGGCCGATAAGAAGTGCCGCTTCCCGGCGTCTTTCGGCAAAAGCGGCGCTCCGGAGCGCACCGCTGCCGCTCCAGTCATCTGTGCGCGAAGTAGCCGCTTCTTCGCCTCCGGCAGCCGGAGATCGCGGTAGCTTGCATAGGCGAAGAACGAAGCCGCGAAGAAGCCGACTTGTGCGCGAAGCTCGCAGACTGCTGCAGGACGGTGGCTGCCGCTCTCCTGCCTGTTGAATTCACTTCTGGCATGCGAGTGGAAGGTGTTCCAGGACAACTTTCCTGGGTTTTGACGTAGTCCTGCTGCATCCCTCCTTGGAAATTCTTGCTGCTCCCCGGAGGCTCCGAGATGCAGAGAACACGATGGCAGCTGCTGAAAAGAAGGGCAGCAGTGAGTTTGTCAAGAAACAAGAATATAGGCAGCTGCCTGTGCTTGGCAAGGAGCAGCTGCTGCATTCTTGCACTTGCCTTCCTTCAGTGCGCACAGAAACCCGCTGCTCTGCTGCTTGGTTTTTCTGCATTCAGTCAATTGCACAGGATTGAAGCTGAGCCAGGCTGTTCAGCTTTGCTGCTTTTCAGCATCTCAGCTGCCCTTCTGCTCTGTGACAGCTCTCCAGGTTTCTTGCCTTCTCCAGGCTGCAACGTGCCCGCTAGTACCCAGAGCTGGGCAGGAGTGGGCAGAGAGCACGCTCATGTGCCAGCAGTTTGCGGCTTGCCCAGGAAAGTGCAGTGTCCTTGGAATGTGCAGCAAATCCAATTTCTTGGCAAGTCCGGGGGAAGTGAGCAGTGCAGGTACACTTTCACCTTGAGAAATGGAGTTGGAAAGCTTTTCGCTAAGATGTAGGCGACTAGAGAGGCAGAATACGGAGCTCCGGCGCTGGCCGATAAGAAGTGCCGCTTCCCGGCGTCTTTCGGCAAAAGCGTCGCTCCGGAGCGCACCGCTGCCGCTCCAGTCATCTGTGCGCGAAGTAGCCGCTTCTTCGCCTCCGGCAGCCGGAGATCGCGGTAGCTTGCATAGGCGAAGAACGAAGCCGCGAAGAAGCCGGCTTGTGCGCGAAGCTCGCAGACTGCTGCAGGACGGTGGCTGCCGCTCTCCTGCCTGTTGAATTCACTTCTGGCATGCGAGTGGAAGGTGTTCCAGGACAACTTTCCTGGGTTTTGACGTAGTCCTGCTGCATCCCTCCTTGGAAATTCTTGCTGCTCCCCGGAGGCTCCGAGATGCAGAGAACACGATGGCAGCTGCTGAAAAGAAGGGCAGCAGTGAGTTTGTCAAGAAACAAGAATATAGGCAGCTGCCTGTGCTTGGCAAGGAGCAGCTGCTGCATTCTTGCACTTGCCTTCCTTCAGTGCGCACAGAAACCCGCTGCTCTGCTGCTTGGTTTTTCTGCATTCAGTCAATTGCACAGGATTGAAGCTGGGGCAGGCTGTTCAGCTTTGCTGCTTTTCAGCATCTCAGCTGCCCTTCTGCTCTGTGACAGCTCTCCAGGTTTCTTGCCTTCTCCAGGCTGCAACGTGCCCGCTAGTACCCAGAGCTGGGCAGGAGTGGGCAGAGAGCACGCTCATGTGCCAGCAGTTTGCGGCTTGCCCAGGAAAGTGCAGTGTCCTTGGAATGTGCAGCAAATCCAATTTCTTGGCAAGTCCGGGGGAAGTGAGCAGTGCTGGTACACTTTCACCTTGAGAAATGGACTTGGAAAGCTTTTCGCTAAGATGTAGGCGACTAGAGAGGCAGAATACGGAGCTCCGGCGCTGGCCGAAGGGAAGTGCCGCTTGCCGGCGTCTTTCGGCAAAAGCGGCGCTCCGGAGCGCACCGCTGCCGCTCCAGTCATCTGTGCGCGAAGTAGCCGCTTCTTCGCCTCCGGCAGCCGGAGATCGCGGTAGCTTGCATAGGCGAAGAACGAAGCCGCGAAGAAGCCGGCTTGTGCGCGAAGTTCGCAGACTGCTGCAGGACGGTGGCTGCCGCTCTCCTGCCTGTTGAATTCACTTCTGGCATGCGAGTGGAAGGTGTTCCAGGACAACTTTCCTGGGTTTTGACGTAGTCCTGCTGCATCCCTCCTTGGAAATTCTTGCTGCTCCCCGGAGGCTCCGAGATGCAGAGAACACGATGGCAGCTGCTGAAAAGAAGGGCAGCAGTGAGTTTGTCAAGAAACAAGAATATAGGCAGCTGCCTGTGCTTGGCAAGGAGCAGCTGCTGCATTCTTGCACTTGCCTTCCTTCAGTGCGCACAGAAGCCCGCTGCTCTGCTGCTTGGTTTTTCTGCATTCAGTCAATTGCACAGGATTGAAGCTGGGGCAGGCTGTTCAGCTTTGCTGCTTTTCAGCATCTCAGCTGCCCTTTGGCTCTGTTACAGCTCTCCAGGTTTCTTGCCTTTGCCAGGCTGCAACCTGCTGGCTAGTACCCAGAGCTGGGCAGGAGTGGGCAGAGAGCACGCTCATCAGCCAGCAGTTTGCGGTTTGCCCAGGAAAGTGCAGTGTCCTTGGAATGTGCAGCAAATCCAATTTCTTGGCAAGTCCGGGGGAAGTGAGCAGTGCAGGTACACTTTCACCTTGAGAAATGGACTTGGAAAGCTTTTCGCTAAGATGTAGGCGACTAGAGAGGCAGAATACGGAGCTCCGGCGCTGGCCGATAAGAAGTGCCGCTTCCCGGCGTCTTTCGGCAAAAGCGGCGCTCCGCAGAGCACCGCTGCCGCTCCGGTCATCTGTACGCCAAGTAGCCGCTTCTTCGCCTCCGGCAGCCGGAGATCGCGGTAGCTTGCAAGAGGCGAAGAATAAAGCCGCGAAGAAGCCGGCTTGTGCGCGAAGCTCGCAGACAGCTGCAGGACGGTGGCTGCCGCTCTCCTGCCTGTTGAATTCACTCTGGGCATGCGAGTGGAAGGTGTTCCAGGACAACTTTCCTGGGTTTTGACGTAGTCCTGCTGCATCCCTCCTTGGAAATTCTTGCTGCTCCCCGGAGGCTCCGAGATGCAGAGAACACGATGGCAGCTGCTGAAAAGAAGGGCAGCAGTGAGTTTGTCAAGAAACAAGAATATAGGCAGCTGCCTGTGCTTGGCAAGGAGCAGCTGCTGCATTCTTGCACTTGCCTTCCTTCAGTGCGCACAGAAGCCCGCTGCTCTGCTGCTTGGTTTTTCTGCTTTCAGTCAATTGCACAGGATTGAAGCTGGGGCAGGCTGTTCAGCTTTGCTGCTTTTCAGCATCTCAGCTGCCCTTCTGCTCTGTGACAGCTCTCCAGGTTTCTTGCCTTCTCCAGGCTGCAACGTGCCCGCTACTACCCAGAGCTGGGCAGGAGTGGGCAGAGAGCACGCTCATCTGCCAGCAGTTTGCGGCTTGCCCAGGAAAGTGCAGTGTCCTTGGAATGTGCAGCAAATCCAATTTCTTGGCAAGTCCGGGGGAAGTGAGCAGTGCTGGTACACTTTCACCTTGAGAAATGGAGTTGGAAAGCTTTTCGCTAAGATGTAGGCGACTAGAGAGGCAGAATACGGAGCTCCGGCGCTGGCCGATAAGTGCCGCTTGCCGGCGTCTTTCGGCAAAAGCGGCGCTCCGGAGCGCACCGCTGCCGCTCCAGTCATCTGTGCGCGAAGTTGCCGCTTCTTCGCCTCCGGCAGCCGGAGATCGCGGTAGCTTGCATAGGCGAAGAACGAAGCCGCGAAGAAGCCGGCTTGTGCGCGAAGCTCGCAGACTGCTGCAGGACGGTGGCTGCCGCTCTCCTGCCTGTTGAATTCACTTCTGGCATGCGAGTGGAAGGTGTTCCAGGACAACTTTCCTGGGTTTTGACGTAGTCCTGCTGCATCCCTCCTTGGAAATTCTTGCTGCTCCCCGGAGGCTCCGAGATGCAGAGAACACGATGGCAGCTGCTGAAAAGAAGGGCAGCAGTGAGTTTGTCAAGAAACAAGAATATAGGCAGCTGCCTGTGCTTGGCAAGGAGTAGCTGCTGCATTCTTGCACTTGCCTTCCTTCAGTGCGCACAGAAGCCCGCTGCTCTGCTGCTTGGTTTTTCCGCATTCAGTCAATTGCACAGGATTGAAGCTGGGGCAGGCTGTTCAGCTTTGCTGCTTTTCAGCATCTCAGCTGCCCTTCTGCTCTGTGACAGCTCTCCAGGTTTCTTGCCTTCTCCAGGCTGCAACGTGCCCGCTACTACCCAGAGCTGGGCAGGAGTGGGCAGAGAGCACGCTCATGTGCCAGCAGTTTGCGGTTTGCCCAGGAAAGTGCAGTGTCCTTGGAATGTGCAGCAAATCCAATTTCTTGGCAAGTCCGGGGGAAGTGAGCAGTGCTGGTACACTTTCACCTTGAGAAATGGAGTTGGAAAGCTTTTCGCTAAGATGTAGGCGACTAGAGAGGCAGAATACGGAGCTCCGGCGCTGGCCGAAGGGAAGTGCCGCTTGCCGGCGTCTTTCGGCAAAAGCGGCGCTCCGCAGAGCACCGCTGCCGCTCCGGTCATCTGTACGCCAAGTAGCCGCTTCTCCACCTCCGGCAGCCGGAGATCGCGGTAGCTTGCAAGAGGCGAAGAATAAAGCCGCGAAGAAGCCGGCTTGTGCGCGAAGCTCGCAGACAGCTGCAGGACGGTGGCTGCCGCTCTCCTGCCTGTTGAATTCACTCTGGGCATGCGAGTGGAAGGTGTTCCAGGACAACTTTCCTGGGTTTTGACGTAGTCCTGCTGCATCCCTCCTTGGAAATTCTTGCTGCTCCCCGGAGGCTCCGAGATGCAGAGAACACGATGGCAGCTGCTGAAAAGAAGGGCAGCAGTGAGTTTGTCAAGAAACAAGAATATAGGCAGCTGCCTGTGCTTGGCAAGGAGCAGCTGCTGCATTCTTGCACTTGCCTTCCTTCAGTGCGCACAGAAGCCCGCTGCTCTGCTGCTTGGTTTTTCCGCATTCAGTCAATTGCACAGGATTGCAGCTGAGCCAGGCTGTTCAGCTTGGCTGCTTTTCAGCATCTCAGCCGCCCTTCTGCTCTGTGACAGCTCTCCAGGTTTCTTGCCTTCGCCAGGCTGCAACGTGCCCGCTACTACCCAGAGCTGGGCAGGAGTGGGCAGAGAGCACGCTCATATGCCAGCAGTTTGCGGCTTGCCCAGGAAAGTGCAGTGTCCTTGGAATGTGCAGCAAATCCAATTTCTTGGCAAGTCCGGGGGAAGTGAGCAGTGCTGGTACACTTTCACCTTGAGAAATGGAGTTGGAAAGCTTTTCGCTAAGATGTAGGCGACTAGAGAGGCAGAATACGGAGCTCCGGCGCTGGCCGATAAGAAGTGCCGCTTCCCGGCGTCTTTCGGCAAAAGCGGCGCTCCGGAGCGCACCGCTGCCGCTCCAGTCATCTGTGCGCGAAGTTGCCGCTTCTTCGCCTCCGGCAGCCGGAGATCGCGGTAGCTTGCATAGGCGAAGAACGAAGCCGCGAAGAAGCCGGCTTGTGCGCGAAGCTCGCAGACTGCTGCAGGACGGTGGCTGCCGCTCTCCTGCCTGTTGAATTCACTTCTGGCATGCGAGTGGAAGGTGTTCCAGGACAACTTTCCTGGGTTTTGACGTAGTCCTGCTGCATCCCTCCTTGGAAATTCTTGCTGCTCCCCGGAGGCTCCGAGATGCAGAGAACACGATGGCAGCTGCTGAAAAGAAGGGCAGCAGTGAGTTTGTCAAGAAACAAGAATATAGGCAGCTGCCT
The DNA here is from genome assembly GCF_024509145.1 of Vidua macroura. Lineage (NCBI taxonomy): Eukaryota > Metazoa > Chordata > Aves > Passeriformes > Viduidae > Vidua > Vidua macroura. Next base: position 4,995,914 of record NC_071584.1, on the reverse strand, counting down.
GTGCTTGGCAAGGAGCAGCTGCTGCATTCTTGCACTTGCCTTCCTTCAGTGCGCACAGAAGCCCGCTGCTCTGCTGCTTGGTTTTTCCGCATTCAGTCAATTGCACAGGATTGAAGCTGGGGCAGGCTGTTCAGCTTTGCTGCTTTTCAGCATCTCAGCTGCCCTTCTGCTCTGTGACAGCTCTCCAGGTTTCTTGCCTTCTCCAGGCTGCAACGTGCCCGCTACTACCCAGAGCTGGGCAGGAGTGGGCAGAGAGCACGCTCATCTGCCAGCAGTTTGCGGCTTGCCCAGGAAAGTGCAGTGTCCTTGGAATGTGCAGCAAATCCAATTTCTTGGCAAGTCCGGGGGAAGTGAGCAGTGCTGGTACACTTTCACCTTGAGAAATGGAGTTGGAAAGCTTTTCGCTAAGATGTAGGCGACTAGAGAGGCAGAATACGGAGCTCCGGCGCTGGCCGATAAGAAGTGCCGCTTGCCGGCGTCTTTCGGCAAAAGCGGCGCTCCGGAGCGCACCGCTGCCGCTCCAGTCATCTGTGCGCGAAGTAGCCGCTTCTTCGCCTCCGGCAGCCGGAGATCGCGGTAGCTTGCATAGGCGAAGAACGAAGCCGCGAAGAAGCCGGCTTGTGCGCGAAGCTCGCAGACTGCTGCAGGACGGTGGCTGCCGCTCTCCTGCCTGTTGAATTCACTTCTGGCATGCGAGTGGAAGGTGTTCCAGGACAACTTTCCTGGGTTTTGACGTAGTCCTGCTGCATCCCTCCTTGGAAATTCTTGCTGCTCCCCGGAGGCTCCGAGATGCAGAGAACACGATGGCAGCTGCTGAAAAGAAGGGCAGCAGTGAGTTTGTCAAGAAACAAGAATATAGGCAGCTGCCTGTGCTTGGCAAGGAGCAGCTGCTGCATTCTTGCACTTGCCTTCCTTCAGTGCGCACAGAAGCCCGCTGCTCTGCTGCTTGGTTTTTCCGCATTCAGTCAATTGCACAGGATTGCAGCTGAGCCAGGCTGTTCAGCTTTGCTGCTTTTCAGCATCTCAGCTGCCCTTCTGCTCTGTGACAGCTCTCCAGGTTTCTTGCCTTCGCCAGGCTGCAACGTGCCCGCTACTACCCAGAGCTGGGCAGGAGTGGGCAGAGAGCACGCTCATATGCCAGCAGTTTGCGGCTTGCCCAGGAAAGTGCAGTGTCCTTGGAATGTGCAGCAAATCCAATTTCTTGGCAAGTCCGGGGGAAGTGAGCAGTGCAGGTACACTTTCTCCTTGAGAAATGGAGTTGGAAAGCTTTTCGCTAAGATGTAGGCGACTAGAGAGGCAGAATACGGAGCTCCGGCGCTGGCCGATAAGAAGTGCCGCTTCCCGTCGTCTTTCGGCAAAAGCGGCGCTCCGGAGCGCACCGCTGCCGCTCCAGTCATCTGTGCGCGAAGTAGCCGCTTCTTCGCCTCCGGCAGCCGGAGATCGCGGTAGCTTGCATAGGCGAAGAACGAAGCCGCGAAGAAGCCGGCTTGTGCGCGAAGCTCGCAGACTGCTGCAGGACGGTGGCTGCCGCTCTCCTGCCTGTTGAATTCACTTCTGGCATGCGAGTGGAAGGTGTTCCAGGACAACTTTCCTGGGTTTTGACGTAGTCCTGCTGCATCCCTCCTTGGAAATTCTTGCTGCTCCCCGGAGGCTCCGAGATGCAGAGAACACGATGGCAGCTGCTGAAAAGAAGGGCAGCAGTGAGTTTGTCAAGAAACAAGAATATAGGCAGCTGCCTGTGCTTGGCAAGGAGCAGCTGCTGCATTCTTGCACTTGCCTTCCTTCAGTGCGCACAGAAGCCCGCTGCTCTGCTGCTTGGTTTTTCCGCATTCAGTCAATTGCACAGGATTGCAGCTGAGCCAGGCTGTTCAGCTTTGCTGCTTTTCAGCATCTCAGCTGCCCTTCTGCTCTGTGACAGCTCTCCAGGTTTCTTGCCTTCGCCAGGCTGCAACGTGCCCGCTACTACCCAGAGCTGGGCAGGAGTGGGCAGAGAGCACGCTCATCTGCCAGCAGTTTGCGGCTTGCCCAGGAAAGTGCAGTGTCCTTGGAATGTGCAGCAAATCCAATTTCTTGGCAAGTCCGGGGGAAGTGAGCAGTGCAGGTACACTTTCTCCTTGAGAAATGGAGTTGGAAAGCTTTTCGCTAAGATGTAGGCGACTAGAGAGGCAGAATACGGAGCTCCGGCGCTGGCCGATAAGAAGTGCCGCTTCCCGTCGTCTTTCGGCAAAAGCGGCGCTCCGGAGCGCACCGCTGCCGCTCCAGTCATCTGTGCGCGAAGTAGCCGCTTCTTCGCCTCCGGCAGCCGGAGATCGCGGTAGCTTGCATAGGCGAAGAACGAAGCCGCGAAGAAGCCGGCTTGTGTGCGAAGCTCGCAGACAGCTGCAGGACGGTGGCTGCCGCTCTCCTGCCTGTTGAATTCACTTCTGGCATCCGAGTGGAAGGTGTTCCAGGACAACTTTCCTGGGTTTTGACGTAGTCCTGCTGCATCCCTCCTTGGAAATTCTTGCTGCTCCCCGGAGGCTCCGAGATGCAGAGAACACGATGGCAGCTGCTGAAAAGAAGGGCAGCAGTGAGTTTGTCAAGAAACAAGAATATAGGCAGCTGCCTGTGCTTGGCAAGGAGCAGCTGCTGCATTCTTGCACTTGCCTTCCTTCAGTGCGCACAGAAGCCCGCTGCTCTGCTGCTTGGTTTTTCCGCATTCAGTCAATTGCACAGGATTGCAGCTGAGCCAGGCTGTTCAGCTTTGCTGCTTTTCAGCATCTCAGCTGCCCTTCTGCTCTGTGACAGCTCTCCAGGTTTCTTGCCTTCGCCAGGCTGCAACGTGCCCGCTACTACCCAGAGCTGGGCAGGAGTGGGCAGAGAGCACGCTCATATGCCAGCAGTTTGCGGCTTGCCCAGGAAAGTGCAGTGTCCTTGGAATGTGCAGCAAATCCAATTTCTTGGCAAGTCCGGGGGAAGTGAGCAGTGCAGGTACACTTTCTCCTTGAGAAATGGAGTTGGAAAGCTTTTCGCTAAGATGTAGGCGACTAGAGAGGCAGAATACGGAGCTCCGGCGCTGGCCGATAAGAAGTGCAGCTTCCCGGCGTCTTTCGGCAAAAGCGGCGCTCCGGAGCGCACCGCTGCCGCTCCAGTCATCTGTGTGCGAAGTAGCCGCTTCTTCGCCTCCGGCAGCCGGAGATCGCGGTAGCTTGCATAGGCAAAGAACGAAGCCGCGAAGAAGCCGGCTTGTGCGCGAAGCTCGCAGACAGCTGCAGGACGGTGGCTGCCGCTCTCCTGCCTGTTGAATTCACTCTGGGCATGCGAGTGGAAGGTGTTCCAGGACAACTTTCCTGGGTTTTGACGTAGTCCTGCTGCATCCCTCCTTGGAAATTCTTGCTGCTCCCCGGAGGCTCCGAGATGCAGAGAACACGATGGCAGCTGCTGAAAAGAAGGGCAGCAGTGAGTTTGTCAAGAAACAAGAATATAGGCAGCTGCCTGTGCTTGGCAAGGAGCAGCTGCTGCATTCTTGCACTTGCCTTCCTTCAGTGCGCACAGAAGCCCGCTGCTCTGCTGCTTGGTTTTTCCGCATTCAGTCAATTGCACAGGATTGCAGCTGAGCCAGGCTGTTCAGCTTTGCTGCTTTTCAGCATCTCAGCTGCCCTTCTGCTCTGTGACAGCTCTCCAGGTTTCTTGCCTTCGCCAGGCTGCAACGTGCCCGCTACTACCCAGAGCTGGGCAGGAGTGGGCAGAGAGCACGCTCATATGCCAGCAGTTTGCGGCTTGCCCAGGAAAGTGCAGTGTCCTTGGAATGTGCAGCAAATCCAATTTCTTGGCAAGTCCGGGGGAAGTGAGCAGTGCAGGTACACTTTCTCCTTGAGAAATGGAGTTGGAAAGCTTTTCGCTAAGATGTAGGCGACTAGAGAGGCAGAATACGGAGCTCCGGCGCTGGCCGAAAAGAAGTGCCGCTTGCCGGCGTCTTTCGGCAAAAGCGGCGCTCCGGAGCGCACCGCTGCCGCTCCAGTCATCTGTGCGCGAAGTAGCCGCTTCTTCGCCTCCGGCAGCCGGAGATCGCGGTAGCTTGCATAGGCGAAGAACGAAGCCGCGAAGAAGCCGGCTTGTGTGCGAAGCTCGCAGACAGCTGCAGGACGGTGGCTGCCGCTCTCCTGCCTGTTGAATTCACTTCTGGCATCCGAGTGGAAGGTGTTCCAGGACAACTTTCCTGGGTTTTGACGTAGTCCTGCTGCATCCCTCCTTGGAAATTCTTGCTGCTCCCCGGAGGCTCCGAGATGCAGAGAACACGATGGCAGCTGCTGAAAAGAAGGGCAGCAGTGAGTTTGTCAAGAAACAAGAATATAGGCAGCTGCCTGTGCTTGGCAAGGAGCAGCTGCTGCATTCTTGCACTTGCCTTCCTTCAGTGCGCACAGAAGCCCGCTGCTCTGCTGCTTGGTTTTTCCGCATTCAGTCAATTGCACAGGATTGAAGCTGGGGCAGGCTGTTCAGCTTTGCTGCTTTTCAGCATCTCAGCTGCCCTTCTGCTCTGTGACAGCTCTCCAGGTTTCTTGCCTTCGCCAGGCTGCAACGTGCCCGCTACTACCCAGAGCTGGGCAGGAGTGGGCAGAGAGCACGCTCATCTGCCAGCAGTTTGCGGCTTGCCCAGGAAAGTGCAGTGTCCTTGGAATGTGCAGCAAATCCAATTTCTTGGCAAGTCCGGGGGAAGTGAGCAGTGCAGGTACACTTTCACCTTGAGAAATGGACTTGGAAAGCTTTTCGCTAAGATGTAGGCGACTAGAGAGGCAGAATACGGAGCTCCGGCGCTGGCCGATAAGAAGTGCCGCTTCCCGGCGTCTTTCGGCAAAAGCGGCGCTTCGGAGCGCACCGCTGCCGCTCCAGTCATCTGTGCGCGAAGTAGCCGCTTCTTCGCCTCCGGCAGCCGGAGATCGCGGTAGCTTGAATAGGCGAAGAATAAAGCTGCGAAGAAGCTGGCTTGTGCGCGAACCTTGAAGAGAGCTGCAGGATGGTGGCTGCCGCTCTCCTGCCTTTTGAATTCATTTCTGGCATGCGAGTGGAAGGTGTTCCAGGACAACTTTCCTGGGTTTTGACGTAGTCCTGCTGCATCCCTCCTTGGAAATTCTTGCTGCTCCCCGGAGGCTCCGAGATGCAGAGAACACGATGGCAGCTGCTGAAAAGAAGGGCAGCAGTGAGTTTGTCAAGAAACAAGAATATAGGCAGCTGCCTGTGCTTGGCAAGGAGCAGCTGCTGCATTCTTGCACTTGCCTTCCTGCAGTGCGCACAGAAGCCCGCTGCTCTGCTGCTTGGTTTTTCCGCATTCAGTCAATTGCACAGGATTGAAGCTGGGGCAGGCTGTTCAGCTTGGCTGCTTTTCAGCATCTCAGCTGCCCTTCTGCTCTGTGACAGCTCTCCAGGTTTCTTGCCTTCGCCAGGCTGCAACGTGCCCGCTACTACCCAGAGCTGGGCAGGAGTGGGCAGAGAGCACGCTCATCTGCCAGCAGTTTGCGGCTTGCCCAGGAAAGTGCAGTGTCCTTGGAATGTGCAGCAAATCCAATTTCTTGGCAAGTCCGGGGGAAGTGAGCAGTGCTGGTACACTTTCACCTTGAGAAATGGACTTGGAAAGCTTTTCGCTAAGATGTAGGCGACTAGAGAGGCAGAATACGGAGCTCCGGCGCTGGCCGATAAGAAGTGCCGCTTGCCGGCATCTTTCGGCAAAAGCGGCGCTCCGGAGCGCACCGCTGCCGCTCCAGTCATCTGTGCGCGAAGTAGCCGCTTCTTCGCCTCCGGCAGCCGGAGATCGCGGTAGCTTGCATAGGCGAAGAACGAAGCCGCGAAGAAGCCGGCTTGTGCGCGAACCTCGCAGACTGCTGCAGGACGGTGGCTGCCGCTCTCCTGCCTGTTGAATTCACTCTGGGCATGCGAGTGGAAGGTGTTCCAGGACAACTTTCCTGGGTTTTGACGTAGTCCTGCTGCATCCCTCCTTGGAAATTCTTGCTGCTCCCCGGAGGCTCCGAGATGCAGAGAACACGATGGCAGCTGCTGAAAAGAAGGGCAGCAGTGAGTTTGTCAAGAAACAAGAATATAGGCAGCTGCCTGTGCTTGGCAAGGAGCAGCTGCTGCATTCTTGCACTTGCCTTCCTTCAGTGCGCACAGAAGCCCGCTGCTCTGCTGCTTGGTTTTTCTGCTTTCAGTCAATTGCACAGGATTGAAGCTGGGGCAGGCTGTTCAGCTTTGCTGCTTTTCAGCATCTCAGCTGCCCTTCTGCTCTGTGACAGCTCTCCAGGTTTCTTGCCTTCGCCAGGCTGCAACGTGCCCGCTACTACCCAGAGCTGGGCAGGAGTGGGCAGAGAGCACGCTCATCTGCCAGCAGTTTGCGGCTTGCCCAGGAAAGTGCAGTATCCTTGGAATGTGCAGCAAATCCAATTTCTTGGCAAGTCCGGGGGAAGTGAGCAGTGCTGGTACACTTTCACCTTGAGAAATGGACTTGGAAAGCTTTTCGCTAAGATGTAGGCGACTAGAGAGGCAGAATACGGAGCTCCGGCGCTGGCCGATAAGAAGTGCCGCTTGCCGGCGTCTTTCGGCAAAAGCGGCGCTCCGGAGCGCACCGCTGCCGCTCCAGTCATCTGTACGCCAAGTAGCCGCTTCTTCGCCTCCGGCAGCCGGAGATCGCGGTAGCTTGCATAGGCGAAGAACGAAGCCGCGAAGAAGCCGGCTTGTGTGCGAAGCTCGCAGACAGCTGCAGGACGGTGGCTGCCGCTCTCCTGCCTGTTGAATTCATTTCTGGCATCCGAGTGGAAGGTGTTCCAGGACAACTTTCCTGGGTTTTGACGTAGTCCTGCTGCATCCCTCCTTGGAAATTCTTGCTGCTCCCCGGAGGCTCCGAGATGCAGAGAACACGATGGCAGCTGCTGAAAAGAAGGGCAGCAGTGAGTTTGTCAAGAAACAAGAATATAGGCAGCTGCCTGTGCTTGGCAAGGAGCAGCTGCTGCATTCTTGCACTTGCCTTCCTTCAGTGCGCACAGAAGCCCGCTGCTCTGCTGCTTGGTTTTTCCGCATTCAGTCAATTGCACAGGATTGAAGCTGGGGCAGGCTGTTCAGCTTTGCTGCTTTTCAGCATCTCAGCTGCCCTTCTGCTCTGTGACAGCTCTCCAGGTTTCTTGCCTTCTCCAGGCTGCAACGTGCCCGCTACTACCCAGAGCTGGGCAGGAGTGGGCAGAGAGCACGCTCATATGCCAGCAGTTTGCGGCTTGCCCAGGAAAGTGCAGTGTCCTTGGAATGTGCAGCAAATCCAATTTCTTGGCAAGTCCGGGGGAAGTGAGCAGTGCTGGTACACTTTCACCTTGAGAAATGGAGTTGGAAAGCTTTTCGCTAAGATGTAGGCGACTAGAGAGGCAGAATACGGAGCTCCGGCGCTGGCCGATAAGAAGTGCCGCTTGCCGGCGTCTTTCGGCAAAAGCGGCGCTCCGGAGCGCACCGCTGCCGCTCCAGTCATCTGTGCGCGAAGTAGCCGCTTCTTCGCCTCCGGCAGCCGGAGATCGCGGTAGCTTGCATAGGCGAAGAACGAAGCCGCGAAGAAGCCGGCTTGTGCGCGAAGCTCGCAGACTGCTGCAGGACGGTGGCTGCCGCTCTCCTGCCTGTTGAATTCACTTCTGGCATGCGAGTGGAAGGTGTTCCAGGACAACTTTCCTGGGTTTTGACGTAGTCCTGCTGCATCCCTCCTTGGAAATTCTTGCTGCTCCCCGGAGGCTCCGAGATGCAGAGAACACGATGGCAGCTGCTGAAAAGAAGGGCAGCAGTGAGTTTGTCAAGAAACAAGAATATAGGCAGCTGCCTGTGCTTGGCAAGGAGCAGCTGCTGCATTCTTGCACTTGCCTTCCTTCAGTGCGCACAGAAACCCGCTGCTCTGCTGCTTGGTTTTTCTGCATTCAGTCAATTGCACAGGATTGAAGCTGGGGCAGGCTGTTCAGCTTTGCTGCTTTTCAGCATCTCAGCTGCCCTTCTGCTCTGTGACAGCTCTCCAGGTTTCTTGCCTTCTCCAGGCTGCAACGTGCCCGCTAGTACCCAGAGCTGGGCAGGAGTGGGCAGAGAGCACGCTCATGTGCCAGCAGTTTGCGGCTTGCCCAGGAAAGTGCAGTGTCCTTGGAATGTGCAGCAAATCCAATTTCTTGGCAAGTCCGGGGGAAGTGAGCAGTGCAGGTACACTTTCACCTTGAGAAATGGAGTTGGAAAGCTTTTCGCTAAGATGTAGGCGACTAGAGAGGCAGAATACGGAGCTCCGGCGCTGGCCGATAAGAAGTGCCGCTTCCCGGCGTCTTTCGGCAAAAGCGTCGCTCCGGAGCGCACCGCTGCCGCTCCAGTCATCTGTGCGCGAAGTAGCCGCTTCTTCGCCTCCGGCAGCCGGAGATCGCGGTAGCTTGCATAGGCGAAGAACGAAGCCGCGAAGAAGCCGGCTTGTGCGCGAAGCTCGCAGACTGCTGCAGGACGGTGGCTGCCGCTCTCCTGCCTGTTGAATTCACTTCTGGCATGCGAGTGGAAGGTGTTCCAGGACAACTTTCCTGGGTTTTGACGTAGTCCTGCTGCATCCCTCCTTGGAAATTCTTGCTGCTCCCCGGAGGCTCCGAGATGCAGAGAACACGATGGCAGCTGCTGAAAAGAAGGGCAGCAGTGAGTTTGTCAAGAAACAAGAATATAGGCAGCTGCCTGTGCTTGGCAAGGAGCAGCTGCTGCATTCTTGCACTTGCCTTCCTTCAGTGCGCACAGAAACCCGCTGCTCTGCTGCTTGGTTTTTCTGCATTCAGTCAATTGCACAGGATTGAAGCTGGGGCAGGCTGTTCAGCTTTGCTGCTTTTCAGCATCTCAGCTGCCCTTCTGCTCTGTGACAGCTCTCCAGGTTTCTTGCCTTCTCCAGGCTGCAACGTGCCCGCTAGTACCCAGAGCTGGGCAGGAGTGGGCAGAGAGCACGCTCATGTGCCAGCAGTTTGCGGCTTGCCCAGGAAAGTGCAGTGTCCTTGGAATGTGCAGCAAATCCAATTTCTTGGCAAGTCCGGGGGAAGTGAGCAGTGCTGGTACACTTTCACCTTGAGAAATGGACTTGGAAAGCTTTTCGCTAAGATGTAGGCGACTAGAGAGGCAGAATACGGAGCTCCGGCGCTGGCCGATAAGAAGTGCCGCTTCCCGGCGTCTTTCGGCAAAAGCGGCGCTCCGGAGCGCACCGCTGCCGCTCCAGTCATCTGTGCGCGAAGTTGCCGCTTCTTCGCCTCCGGCAGCCGGAGATCGCGGTAGCTTGCATAGGCGAAGAACGAAGGCGCGAAGAAGCCGGCTTGTGCGCGAAGCTCGCAGACTGCTGCAGGACGGTGGCTGCCGCTCTCCTGCCTGTTGAATTCACTTCTGGCATGCGAGTGGAAGGTGTTCCAGGACAACTTTCCTGGGTTTTGACGTAGTCCTGCTGCATCCCTCCTTGGAAATTCTTGCTGCTCCCCGGAGGCTCCGAGATGCAGAGAACACGATGGCAGCTGCTGAAAAGAAGGGCAGCAGTGAGTTTGTCAAGAAACAAGAATATAGGCAGCTGCCTGTGCTTGGCAAGGAGCAGCTGCTGCATTCTTGCACTTGCCTTCCTTCAGTGCGCACAGAAGCCCGCTGCTCTGCTGCTTGGTTTTTCCGCATTCAGTCAATTGCACAGGATTGAAGCTGGGGCAGGCTGTTCAGCTTTGCTGCTTTTCAGCATCTCAGCTGCCCTTCTGCTCTGTGACAGCTCTCCAGGTTTCTTGCCTTCGCCAGGCTGCAACGTGCCCGCTACTACCCAGAGCTGGGCAGGAGTGGGCAGAGAGCACGCTCATATGCCAGCAGTTTGCGGCTTGCCCAGGAAAGTGCAGTGTCCTTGGAATGTGCAGCAAATCCAATTTCTTGGCAAGTCCGGGGGAAGTGAGCAGTGCAGGTACACTTTCACCTTGAGAAATGGACTTGGAAAGCTTTTCGCTAAGATGTAGGCGACTAGAGAGGCAGAATACGGAGCTCCGGCGCTGGCCGAAGGGAAGTGCCGCTTCCCGGCGTCTTTCGGCAAAAGCGGCGCTCCGGAGCGCACCGCTGCCGCTCCAGTCATCTGTGCGCGAAGTTGCCGCTTCTTCGCCTCCGGCAGCCGGAGATCGCGGTAGCTTGCATAGGCGAAGAACGAAGCCGCGAAGAAGCCGGCTTGTGCGCGAAGCTCGCAGACTGCTGCAGGACGGTGGCTGCCGCTCTCCTGCCTGTTGAATTCACTTCTGGCATCCGAGTGGAAGGTGTTCCAGGACAACTTTCCTGGGTTTTGACGTAGTCCTGCTGCATCCCTCCTTGGAAATTCTTGCTGCTCCCCGGAGGCTCCGAGATGCAGAGAACACGATGGCAGCTGCTGAAAAGAAGGGCAGCAGTGAGTTTGTCAAGAAACAAGAATATAGGCAGCTGCCTGTGCTTGGCAAGGAGCAGCTGCTGTATTCTTGCACTTGCCTTCCTTCAGTGCGCACAGAAGCCCGCTGCTCTGCTGCTTGGTTTTTCCGCATTCAGTCAATTGCACAGGATTGAAGCTGGGGCAGGCTGTTCAGCTTTGCTGCTTTTCAGCATCTCAGCTGCCCTTCTGCTCTGTGACAGCTCTCCAGGTTTCTTGCCTTCTCCAGGCTGCAACGTGCCCGCTACTACCCAGAGCTGGGCAGGAGTGGGCAGAGAGCACGCTCATATGCCAGCAGTTTGCGGCTTGCCCAGGAAAGTGCAGTGTCCTTGGAATGTGCAGCAAATCCAATTTCTTGGCAAGTCCGGGGGAAGTGAGCAGTGCTGGTACACTTTCACCTTGAGAAATGGAGTTGGAAAGCTTTTCGCTAAGATGTAGGCGACTAGAGAGGCAGAATACGGAGCTCCGGCGCTGGCCGATAAGAAGTGCCGCTTCCCGGCGTCTTTCGGCAAAAGCGGCGCTCCGGAGCGCACCGCTGCCGCTCCAGTCATCTGTGCGCGAAGTAGCCGCTTCTTCGCCTCCGGCAGCCGGAGATCGCGGTAGCTTGCATAGGCGAAGAACGAAGCCGCGAAGAAGCCGGCTTGTGCGCGAAGCTCGCAGACTGCTGCAGGACGGTGGCTGCCGCTCTCCTGCCTGTTGAATTCACTTCTGGCATGCGAGTGGAAGGTGTTCCAGGACAACTTTCCTGGGTTTTGACGTAGTCCTGCTGCATCCCTCCTTGGAAATTCTTGCTGCTCCCCGGAGGCTCCGAGATGCAGAGAACACGATGGCAGCTGCTGAAAAGAAGGGCAGCAGTGAGTTTGTCAAGAAACAAGAATATAGGCAGCTGCCTGTGCTTGGCAAGGAGCAGCTGCTGCATTCTTGCACTTGCCTTCCTTCAGTGCGCACAGAAACCCGCTGCTCTGCTGCTTGGTTTTTCTGCATTCAGTCAATTGCACAGGATTGAAGCTGGGGCAGGCTGTTCAGCTTTGCTGCTTTTCAGCATCTCAGCTGCCCTTCTGCTCTGTGACAGCTCTCCAGGTTTCTTGCCTTCTCCAGGCTGCAACGTGCCCGCTAGTACCCAGAGCTGGGCAGGAGTGGGCAGAGAGCACGCTCATGTGCCAGCAGTTTGCGGCTTGCCCAGGAAAGTGCAGTGTCCTTGGAATGTGCAGCAAATCCAATTTCTTGGCAAGTCCGGGGGAAGTGAGCAGTGCAGGTACACTTTCACCTTGAGAAATGGACTTGGAAAGCTTTTCGCTAAGATGTAGGCGACTAGAGAGGCAGAATACGGAGCTCCGGCGCTGGCCGATAAGAAGTGCCGCTTCCCGGCGTCTTTCGGCAAAAGCGTCGCTCCGGAGCGCACCGCTGCCGCTCCAGTCATCTGTGCGCGAAGTAGCCGCTTCTTCGCCTCCGGCAGCCGGAGATCGCGGTAGCTTGCATAGGCGAAGAACGAAGCCGCGAAGAAGCCGGCTTGTGCGCGAAGCTCGCAGACTGCTGCAGGACGGTGGCTGCCGCTCTCCTGCCTGTTGAATTCACTTCTGGCATGCGAGTGGAAGGTGTTCCAGGACAACTTTCCTGGGTTTTGACGTAGTCCTGCTGCATCCCTCCTTGGAAATTCTTGCTGCTCCCCGGAGGCTCCGAGATGCAGAGAACACGATGGCAGCTGCTGAAAAGAAGGGCAGCAGTGAGTTTGTCAAGAAACAAGAATATAGGCAGCTGCCTGTGCTTGGCAAGGAGCAGCTGCTGCATTCTTGCACTTGCCTTCCTTCAGTGCGCACAGAAACCCGCTGCTCTGCTGCTTGGTTTTTCTGCATTCAGTCAATTGCACAGGATTGAAGCTGGGGCAGGCTGTTCAGCTTTGCTGCTTTTCAGCATCTCAGCTGCCCTTCTGCTCTGTGACAGCTCTCCAGGTTTCTTGCCTTCTCCAGGCTGCAACGTGCCCGCTAGTACCCAGAGCTGGGCAGGAGTGGGCAGAGAGCACGCTCATGTGCCAGCAGTTTGCGGCTTGCCCAGGAAAGTGCAGTGTCCTTGGAATGTGCAGCAAATCCAATTTCTTGGCAAGTCCGGGGGAAGTGAGCAGTGCTGGTACACTTTCACCTTGAGAAATGGACTTGGAAAGCTTTTCGCTAAGATGTAGGCGACTAGAGAGGCAGAATACGGAGCTCCGGCGCTGGCCGATAAGAAGTGCCGCTTCCCGGCGTCTTTCGGCAAAAGCGGCGCTCCGGAGCGCACCGCTGCCGCTCCAGTCATCTGTGCGCGAAGTTGCCGCTTCTTCGCCTCCGGCAGCCGGAGATCGCGGTAGCTTGCATAGGCGAAGAACGAAGGCGCGAAGAAGCCGGCTTGTGCGCGAAGCTCGCAGACTGCTGCAGGACGGTGGCTGCCGCTCTCCTGCCTGTTGAATTCACTTCTGGCATGCGAGTGGAAGGTGTTCCAGGACAACTTTCCTGGGTTTTGACGTAGTCCTGCTGCATCCCTCCTTGGAAATTCTTGCTGCTCCCCGGAGGCTCCGAGATGCAGAGAACACGATGGCAGCTGCTGAAAAGAAGGGCAGCAGTGAGTTTGTCAAGAAACAAGAATATAGGCAGCTGCCTGTGCTTGGCAAGGAGCAGCTGCTGCATTCTTGCACTTGCCTTCCTTCAGTGCGCACAGAAGCCCGCTGCTCTGCTGCTTGGTTTTTCCGCATTCAGTCAATTGCACAGGATTGAAGCTGGGGCAGGCTGTTCAGCTTTGCTGCTTTTCAGCATCTCAGCTGCCCTTCTGCTCTGTGACAGCTCTCCAGGTTTCTTGCCTTCGCCAGGCTGCAACGTGCCCGCTACTACCCAGAGCTGGGCAGGAGTGGGCAGAGAGCACGCTCATATGCCAGCAGTTTGCGGCTTGCCCAGGAAAGTGCAGTGTCCTTGGAATGTGCAGCAAATCCAATTTCTTGGCAAGTCCGGGGGAAGTGAGCAGTGCAGGTACACTTTCACCTTGAGAAATGGACTTGGAAAGCTTTTCGCTAAGATGTAGGCGACTAGAGAGGCAGAATACGGAGCTCCGGCGCTGGCCGATAAGAAGTGCCGCTTCCCGGCGTCTTTCGGCAAAAGCGGCGCTCCGGAGCGCACCGCTGCCGCTCCAGTCATCTGTGCGCGAAGTTGCCGCTTCTTCGCCTCCGGCAGCCGGAGATCGCGGTAGCTTGCATAGGCGAAGAACGAAGCCGCGAAGAAGCCGGCTTGTGCGCGAAGCTCGCAGACTGCTGCAGGACGGTGGCTGCCGCTCTCCTGCCTGTTGAATTCACTTCTGGCATGCGAGTGGAAGGTGTTCCAGGACAACTTTCCTGGGTTTTGACGTAGTCCTGCTGCATCCCTCCTTGGAAATTCTTGCTGCTCCCCGGAGGCTCCGAGATGCAGAGAACACGATGGCAGCTGCTGAAAAGAAGGGCAGCAGTGAGTTTGTCAAGAAACAAGAATATAGGCAGCTGCCTGTGCTTGGCAAGGAGCAGCTGCTGCATTCTTGCACTTGCCTTCCTTCAGTGCGCACAGAAACCCGCTGCTCTGCTGCTTGGTTTTTCTGCATTCAGTCAATTGCACAGGATTGAAGCTGGGGCAGGCTGTTCAGCTTTGCTGCTTTTCAGCATCTCAGCTGCCCTTCTGCTCTGTGACAGCTCTCCAGGTTTCTTGCCTTCTCCAGGCTGCAACGTGCCCGCTAGTACCCAGAGCTGGGCAGGAGTGGGCAGAGAGCACGCTCATGTGCCAGCAGTTTGCGGCTTGCCCAGGAAAGTGCAGTGTCCTTGGAATGTGCAGCAAATCCAATTTCTTGGCAAGTCCGGGGGAAGTGAGCAGTGCAGGTACACTTTCACCTTGAGAAATGGAGTTGGAAAGCTTTTCGCTAAGATGTAGGCGACTAGAGAGGCAGAATACGGAGCTCCGGCGCTGGCCGATAAGAAGTGCCGCTTCCCGGCGTCTTTCGGCAAAAGCGTCGCTCCGGAGCGCACCGCTGCCGCTCCAGTCATCTGTGCGCGAAGTAGCCGCTTCTTCGCCTCCGGCAGCCGGAGATCGCGGTAGCTTGCATAGGCGAAGAACGAAGCCGCGAAGAAGCCGGCTTGTGCGCGAAGCTCGCAGACTGCTGCAGGACGGTGGCTGCCGCTCTCCTGCCTGTTGAATTCACTTCTGGCATGCGAGTGGAAGGTGTTCCAGGACAACTTTCCTGGGTTTTGACGTAGTCCTGCTGCATCCCTCCTTGGAAATTCTTGCTGCTCCCCGGAGGCTCCGAGATGCAGAGAACACGATGGCAGCTGCTGAAAAGAAGGGCAGCAGTGAGTTTGTCAAGAAACAAGAATATAGGCAGCTGCCTGTGCTTGGCAAGGAGCAGCTGCTGCATTCTTGCACTTGCCTTCCTTCAGTGCGCACAGAAACCCGCTGCTCTGCTGCTTGGTTTTTCTGCATTCAGTCAATTGCACAGGATTGAAGCTGGGGCAGGCTGTTCAGCTTTGCTGCTTTTCAGCATCTCAGCTGCCCTTCTGCTCTGTGACAGCTCTCCAGGTTTCTTGCCTTCTCCAGGCTGCAACGTGCCCGCTAGTACCCAGAGCTGGGCAGGAGTGGGCAGAGAGCACGCTCATGTGCCAGCAGTTTGCGGCTTGCCCAGGAAAGTGCAGTGTCCTTGGAATGTGCAGCAAATCCAATTTCTTGGCAAGTCCGGGGGAAGTGAGCAGTGCTGGTACACTTTCACCTTGAGAAATGGACTTGGAAAGCTTTTCGCTAAGATGTAGGCGACTAGAGAGGCAGAATACGGAGCTCCGGCGCTGGCCGATAAGAAGTGCCGCTTCCCGGCGTCTTTCGGCAAAAGCGGCGCTCCGGAGCGCACCGCTGCCGCTCCAGTCATCTGTGCGCGAAGTTGCCGCTTCTTCGCCTCCGGCAGCCGGAGATCGCGGTAGCTTGCATAGGCGAAGAACGAAGGCGCGAAGAAGCCGGCTTGTGCGCGAAGCTCGCAGACTGCTGCAGGACGGTGGCTGCCGCTCTCCTGCCTGTTGAATTCACTTCTGGCATGCGAGTGGAAGGTGTTCCAGGACAACTTTCCTGGGTTTTGACGTAGTCCTGCTGCATCCCTCCTTGGAAATTCTTGCTGCTCCCCGGAGGCTCCGAGATGCAGAGAACACGATGGCAGCTGCTGAAAAGAAGGGCAGCAGTGAGTTTGTCAAGAAACAAGAATATAGGCAGCTGCCTGTGCTTGGCAAGGAGCAGCTGCTGCATTCTTGCACTTGCCTTCCTTCAGTGCGCACAGAAGCCCGCTGCTCTGCTGCTTGGTTTTTCCGCATTCAGTCAATTGCACAGGATTGAAGCTGGGGCAGGCTGTTCAGCTTTGCTGCTTTTCAGCATCTCAGCTGCCCTTCTGCTCTGTGACAGCTCTCCAGGTTTCTTGCCTTCGCCAGGCTGCAACGTGCCCGCTACTACCCAGAGCTGGGCAGGAGTGGGCAGAGAGCACGCTCATATGCCAGCAGTTTGCGGCTTGCCCAGGAAAGTGCAGTGTCCTTGGAATGTGCAGCAAATCCAATTTCTTGGCAAGTCCGGGGGAAGTGAGCAGTGCAGGTACACTTTCACCTTGAGAAATGGACTTGGAAAGCTTTTCGCTAAGATGTAGGCGACTAGAGAGGCAGAATACGGAGCTCCGGCGCTGGCCGAAGGGAAGTGCCGCTTCCCGGCGTCTTTCGGCAAAAGCGGCGCTCCGGAGCGCACCGCTGCCGCTCCAGTCATCTGTGCGCGAAGTTGCCGCTTCTTCGCCTCCGGCAGCCGGAGATCGCGGTAGCTTGCATAGGCGAAGAACGAAGCCGCGAAGAAGCCGGCTTGTGCGCGAAGCTCGCAGACTGCTGCAGGACGGTGGCTGCCGCTCTCCTGCCTGTTGAATTCACTTCTGGCATCCGAGTGGAAGGTGTTCCAGGACAACTTTCCTGGGTTTTGACGTAGTCCTGCTGCATCCCTCCTTGGAAATTCTTGCTGCTCCCCGGAGGCTCCGAGATGCAGAGAACACGATGGCAGCTGCTGAAAAGAAGGGCAGCAGTGAGTTTGTCAAGAAACAAGAATATAGGCAGCTGCCTGTGCTTGGCAAGGAGCAGCTGCTGTATTCTTGCACTTGCCTTCCTTCAGTGCGCACAGAAGCCCGCTGCTCTGCTGCTTGGTTTTTCCGCATTCAGTCAATTGCACAGGATTGAAGCTGGGGCAGGCTGTTCAGCTTTGCTGCTTTTCAGCATCTCAGCTGCCCTTCTGCTCTGTGACAGCTCTCCAGGTTTCTTGCCTTCTCCAGGCTGCAACGTGCCCGCTACTACCCAGAGCTGGGCAGGAGTGGGCAGAGAGCACGCTCATATGCCAGCAGTTTGCGGCTTGCCCAGGAAAGTGCAGTGTCCTTGGAATGTGCAGCAAATCCAATTTCTTGGCAAGTCCGGGGGAAGTGAGCAGTGCTGGTACACTTTCACCTTGAGAAATGGAGTTGGAAAGCTTTTCGCTAAGATGTAGGCGACTAGAGAGGCAGAATACGGAGCTCCGGCGCTGGCCGATAAGAAGTGCCGCTTCCCGGCGTCTTTCGGCAAAAGCGGCGCTCCGGAGCGCACCGCTGCCGCTCCAGTCATCTGTGCGCGAAGTAGCCGCTTCTTCGCCTCCGGCAGCCGGAGATCGCGGTAGCTTGCATAGGCGAAGAACGAAGCCGCGAAGAAGCCGGCTTGTGCGCGAAGCTCGCAGACTGCTGCAGGACGGTGGCTGCCGCTCTCCTGCCTGTTGAATTCACTTCTGGCATGCGAGTGGAAGGTGTTCCAGGACAACTTTCCTGGGTTTTGACGTAGTCCTGCTGCATCCCTCCTTGGAAATTCTTGCTGCTCCCCGGAGGCTCCGAGATGCAGAGAACACGATGGCAGCTGCTGAAAAGAAGGGCAGCAGTGAGTTTGTCAAGAAACAAGAATATAGGCAGCTGCCTGTGCTTGGCAAGGAGCAGCTGCTGCATTCTTGCACTTGCCTTCCTTCAGTGCGCACAGAAACCCGCTGCTCTGCTGCTTGGTTTTTCTGCATTCAGTCAATTGCACAGGATTGAAGCTGGGGCAGGCTGTTCAGCTTTGCTGCTTTTCAGCATCTCAGCTGCCCTTCTGCTCTGTGACAGCTCTCCAGGTTTCTTGCCTTCTCCAGGCTGCAACGTGCCCGCTAGTACCCAGAGCTGGGCAGGAGTGGGCAGAGAGCACGCTCATGTGCCAGCAGTTTGCGGCTTGCCCAGGAAAGTGCAGTGTCCTTGGAATGTGCAGCAAATCCAATTTCTTGGCAAGTCCGGGGGAAGTGAGCAGTGCAGGTACACTTTCACCTTGAGAAATGGACTTGGAAAGCTTTTCGCTAAGATGTAGGCGACTAGAGAGGCAGAATACGGAGCTCCGGCGCTGGCCGATAAGAAGTGCCGCTTCCCGGCGTCTTTCGGCAAAAGCGTCGCTCCGGAGCGCACCGCTGCCGCTCCAGTCATCTGTGCGCGAAGTAGCCGCTTCTTCGCCTCCGGCAGCCGGAGATCGCGGTAGCTTGCATAGGCGAAGAACGAAGCCGCGAAGAAGCCGGCTTGTGCGCGAAGCTCGCAGACTGCTGCAGGACGGTGGCTGCCGCTCTCCTGCCTGTTGAATTCACTTCTGGCATGCGAGTGGAAGGTGTTCCAGGACAACTTTCCTGGGTTTTGACGTAGTCCTGCTGCATCCCTCCTTGGAAATTCTTGCTGCTCCCCGGAGGCTCCGAGATGCAGAGAACACGATGGCAGCTGCTGAAAAGAAGGGCAGCAGTGAGTTTGTCAAGAAACAAGAATATAGGCAGCTGCCTGTGCTTGGCAAGGAGCAGCTGCTGCATTCTTGCACTTGCCTTCCTTCAGTGCGCACAGAAACCCGCTGCTCTGCTGCTTGGTTTTTCTGCATTCAGTCAATTGCACAGGATTGAAGCTGGGGCAGGCTGTTCAGCTTTGCTGCTTTTCAGCATCTCAGCTGCCCTTCTGCTCTGTGACAGCTCTCCAGGTTTCTTGCCTTCTCCAGGCTGCAACGTGCCCGCTAGTACCCAGAGCTGGGCAGGAGTGGGCAGAGAGCACGCTCATGTGCCAGCAGTTTGCGGCTTGCCCAGGAAAGTGCAGTGTCCTTGGAATGTGCAGCAAATCCAATTTCTTGGCAAGTCCGGGGGAAGTGAGCAGTGCTGGTACACTTTCACCTTGAGAAATGGACTTGGAAAGCTTTTCGCTAAGATGTAGGCGACTAGAGAGGCAGAATACGGAGCTCCGGCGCTGGCCGATAAGAAGTGCCGCTTCCCGGCGTCTTTCGGCAAAAGCGGCGCTCCGGAGCGCACCGCTGCCGCTCCAGTCATCTGTGCGCGAAGTTGCCGCTTCTTCGCCTCCGGCAGCCGGAGATCGCGGTAGCTTGCATAGGCGAAGAACGAAGGCGCGAAGAAGCCGGCTTGTGCGCGAAGCTCGCAGACTGCTGCAGGACGGTGGCTGCCGCTCTCCTGCCTGTTGAATTCACTTCTGGCATGCGAGTGGAAGGTGTTCCAGGACAACTTTCCTGGGTTTTGACGTAGTCCTGCTGCATCCCTCCTTGGAAATTCTTGCTGCTCCCCGGAGGCTCCGAGATGCAGAGAACACGATGGCAGCTGCTGAAAAGAAGGGCAGCAGTGAGTTTGTCAAGAAACAAGAATATAGGCAGCTGCCTGTGCTTGGCAAGGAGCAGCTGCTGCATTCTTGCACTTGCCTTCCTTCAGTGCGCACAGAAGCCCGCTGCTCTGCTGCTTGGTTTTTCCGCATTCAGTCAATTGCACAGGATTGAAGCTGGGGCAGGCTGTTCAGCTTTGCTGCTTTTCAGCATCTCAGCTGCCCTTCTGCTCTGTGACAGCTCTCCAGGTTTCTTGCCTTCGCCAGGCTGCAACGTGCCCGCTACTACCCAGAGCTGGGCAGGAGTGGGCAGAGAGCACGCTCATATGCCAGCAGTTTGCGGCTTGCCCAGGAAAGTGCAGTGTCCTTGGAATGTGCAGCAAATCCAATTTCTTGGCAAGTCCGGGGGAAGTGAGCAGTGCAGGTACACTTTCACCTTGAGAAATGGACTTGGAAAGCTTTTCGCTAAGATGTAGGCGACTAGAGAGGCAGAATACGGAGCTCCGGCGCTGGCCGATAAGAAGTGCCGCTTCCCGGCGTCTTTCGGCAAAAGCGGCGCTCCGGAGCGCACCGCTGCCGCTCCAGTCATCTGTGCGCGAAGTTGCCGCTTCTTCGCCTCCGGCAGCCGGAGATCGCGGTAGCTTGCATAGGCGAAGAACGAAGCCGCGAAGAAGCCGGCTTGTGCGCGAAGCTCGCAGACTGCTGCAGGACGGTGGCTGCCGCTCTCCTGCCTGTTGAATTCACTTCTGGCATCCGAGTGGAAGGTGTTCCAGGACAACTTTCCTGGGTTTTGACGTAGTCCTGCTGCATCCCTCCTTGGAAATTCTTGCTGCTCCCCGGAGGCTCCGAGATGCAGAGAACACGATGGCAGCTGCTGAAAAGAAGGGCAGCAGTGAGTTTGTCAAGAAACAAGAATATAGGCAGCTGCCTGTGCTTGGCAAGGAGCAGCTGCTGTATTCTTGCACTTGCCTTCCTTCAGTGCGCACAGAAGCCCGCTGCTCTGCTGCTTGGTTTTTCCGCATTCAGTCAATTGCACAGGATTGAAGCTGGGGCAGGCTGTTCAGCTTTGCTGCTTTTCAGCATCTCAGCTGCCCTTCTGCTCTGTGACAGCTCTCCAGGTTTCTTGCCTTCTCCAGGCTGCAACGTGCCCGCTACTACCCAGAGCTGGGCAGGAGTGGGCAGAGAGCACGCTCATATGCCAGCAGTTTGCGGCTTGCCCAGGAAAGTGCAGTGTCCTTGGAATGTGCAGCAAATCCAATTTCTTGGCAAGTCCGGGGGAAGTGAGCAGTGCTGGTACACTTTCACCTTGAGAAATGGAGTTGGAAAGCTTTTCGCTAAGATGTAGGCGACTAGAGAGGCAGAATACGGAGCTCCGGCGCTGGCCGATAAGAAGTGCCGCTTGCCGGCGTCTTTCGGCAAAAGCGGCGCTCCGGAGCGCACCGCTGCCGCTCCAGTCATCTGTGCGCGAAGTAGCCGCTTCTTCGCCTCCGGCAGCCGGAGATCGCGGTAGCTTGCATAGGCGAAGAACGAAGCCGCGAAGAAGCCGGCTTGTGCGCGAAGCTCGCAGACTGCTGCAGGACGGTGGCTGCCGCTCTCCTGCCTGTTGAATTCACTTCTGGCATGCGAGTGGAAGGTGTTCCAGGACAACTTTCCTGGGTTTTGACGTAGTCCTGCTGCATCCCTCCTTGGAAATTCTTGCTGCTCCCCGGAGGCTCCGAGATGCAGAGAACACGATGGCAGCTGCTGAAAAGAAGGGCAGCAGTGAGTTTGTCAAGAAACAAGAATATAGGCAGCTGCCTGTGCTTGGCAAGGAGCAGCTGCTGCATTCTTGCACTTGCCTTCCTTCAGTGCGCACAGAAACCCGCTGCTCTGCTGCTTGGTTTTTCTGCATTCAGTCAATTGCACAGGATTGAAGCTGGGGCAGGCTGTTCAGCTTTGCTGCTTTTCAGCATCTCAGCTGCCCTTTGGCTCTGTGACAGCTCTCCAGGTTTCTTGCCTTCTCCAGGCTGCAACGTGCCCGCTAGTACCCAGAGCTGGGCAGGAGTGGGCAGAGAGCACGCTCATGTGCCAGCAGTTTGCGGCTTGCCCAGGAAAGTGCAGTGTCCTTGGAATGTGCAGCAAATCCAATTTCTTGGCAAGTCCGGGGGAAGTGAGCAGTGCAGGTACACTTTCACCTTGAGAAATGGAGTTGGAAAGCTTTTCGCTAAGATGTAGGCGACTAGAGAGGCAGAATACGGAGCTCCGGCGCTGGCCGATAAGAAGTGCCGCTTCCCGGCGTCTTTCGGCAAAAGCGTCGCTCCGGAGCGCACCGCTGCCGCTCCAGTCATCTGTGCGCGAAGTAGCCGCTTCTTCGCCTCCGGCAGCCGGAGATCGCGGTAGCTTGCATAGGCGAAGAACGAAGCCGCGAAGAAGCCGGCTTGTGCGCGAAGCTCGCAGACTGCTGCAGGACGGTGGCTGCCGCTCTCCTGCCTGTTGAATTCACTTCTGGCATGCGAGTGGAAGGTGTTCCAGGACAACTTTCCTGGGTTTTGACGTAGTCCTGCTGCATCCCTCCTTGGAAATTCTTGCTGCTCCCCGGAGGCTCCGAGATGCAGAGAACACGATGGCAGCTGCTGAAAAGAAGGGCAGCAGTGAGTTTGTCAAGAAACAAGAATATAGGCAGCTGCCTGTGCTTGGCAAGGAGCAGCTGCTGCATTCTTGCACTTGCCTTCCTTCAGTGCGCACAGAAACCCGCTGCTCTGCTGCTTGGTTTTTCTGCATTCAGTCAATTGCACAGGATTGAAGCTGGGGCAGGCTGTTCAGCTTTGCTGCTTTTCAGCATCTCAGCTGCCCTTCTGCTCTGTGACAGCTCTCCAGGTTTCTTGCCTTCTCCAGGCTGCAACGTGCCCGCTAGTACCCAGAGCTGGGCAGGAGTGGGCAGAGAGCACGCTCATGTGCCAGCAGTTTGCGGCTTGCCCAGGAAAGTGCAGTGTCCTTGGAATGTGCAGCAAATCCAATTTCTTGGCAAGTCCGGGGGAAGTGAGCAGTGCAGGTACACTTTCACCTTGAGAAATGGACTTGGAAAGCTTTTCGCTAAGATGTAGGCGACTAGAGAGGCAGAATACGGAGCTCCGGCGCTGGCCGATAAGAAGTGCCGCTTCCCGGCGTCTTTCGGCAAAAGCGGCGCTCCGGAGCGCACCGCTGCCGCTCCAGTCATCTGTGCGCGAAGTAGCCGCTTCTTCGCCTCCGGCAGCCGGAGATCGCGGTAGCTTGCATAGGCGAAGAACGAAGCCGCGAAGAAGCCGGCTTGTGCGCGAAGCTCGCAGACTGCTGCAGGACGGTGGCTGCCGCTCTCCTGCCTGTTGAATTCACTTCTGGCATCCGAGTGGAAGGTGTTCCAGGACAACTTTCCTGGGTTTTGACGTAGTCCTGCTGCATCCCTCCTTGGAAATTCTTGCTGCTCCCCGGAGGCTCCGAGATGCAGAGAACACGATGGCAGCTGCTGAAAAGAAGGGCAGCAGTGAGTTTGTCAAGAAACAAGAATATAGGCAGCTGCCTGTGCTTGGCAAGGAGCAGCTGCTGCATTCTTGCACTTGCCTTCCTTCAGTGCGCACAGAAGCCCGCTGCTCTGCTGCTTGGTTTTTCCGCATTCAGTCAATTGCACAGGATTGAAGCTGGGGCAGGCTGTTCAGCTTTGCTGCTTTTCAGCATCTCAGCTGCCCTTCTGCTCTGTGACAGCTCTCCAGGTTTCTTGCCTTCGCCAGGCTGCAACGTGCCCGCTACTACCCAGAGCTGGGCAGGAGTGGGCAGAGAGCACGCTCATATGCCAGCAGTTTGCGGCTTGCCCAGGAAAGTGCAGTGTCCTTGGAATGTGCAGCAAATCCAATTTCTTGGCAAGTCCGGGGGAAGTGAGCAGTGCAGGTACACTTTCACCTTGAGAAATGGACTTGGAAAGCTTTTCGCTAAGATGTAGGCGACTAGAGAGGCAGAATACGGAGCTCCGCAGCTGGCCGATAAGAAGTGCCGCTTCCCGGCGTCTTTCGGCAAAAGCGGCGCTCCGGAGCGCACCGCTGCCGCTCCAGTCATCTGTGCGCGAAGTTGCCGCTTCTTCGCCTCCGGCAGCCGGAGATCGCGGTAGCTTGCATAGGCGAAGAACGAAGCCGCGAAGAAGCCGGCTTGTGCGCGAAGCTCGCAGACTGCTGCAGGACGGTGGCTGCCGCTCTCCTGCCTGTTGAATTCACTTCTGGCATCCGAGTGGAAGGTGTTCCAGGACAACATTCCTGGGTTTTGACGTAGTCCTGCTGCATCCCTCCTTGGAAATTCTTGCTGCTCCCCGGAGGCTCCGAGATGCAGAGAACACGATGGCAGCTGCTGAAAAGAAGGGCAGCAGTGAGTTTGTCAAGAAACAAGAATATAGGCAGCTGCCTGTGCTTGGCAAGGAGCAGCTGCTGTATTCTTGCACTTGCCTTCCTTCAGTGCGCACAGAAGCCCGCTGCTCTGCTGCTTGGTTTTTCCGCATTCAGTCAATTGCACAGGATTGAAGCTGGGGCAGGCTGTTCAGCTTGGCTGCTTTTCAGCATCTCAGCTGCCCTTCTGCTCTGTGACAGCTCTCCAGGTTTCTTGCCTTCTCCAGGCTGCAACGTGCCCGCTACTACCCAGAGCTGGGCAGGAGTGGGCAGAGAGCACGCTCATATGCCAGCAGTTTGCGGCTTGCCCAGGAAAGTGCAGTGTCCTTGGAATGTGCAGCAAATCCAATTTCTTGGCAAGTCCGGGGGAAGTGAGCAGTGCTGGTACACTTTCACCTTGAGAAATGGACTTGGAAAGCTTTTCGCTAAGATGTAGGCGACTAGAGAGGCAGAATACGGAGCTCCGGCGCTGGCCGATAAGAAGTGCCGCTTGCCGGCGTCTTTCGGCAAAAGCGGCGCTCCGGAGCGCACCGCTGCCGCTCCAGTCATCTGTGCGCCAAGTAGCCGCTTCTTCGCCTCCGGCAGCCGGAGATCGCGGTAGCTTGCATAGGCGAAGAACGAAGCCGCGAAGAAGCCGGCTTGTGTGCGAAGCTCGCAGACTGCTGCAGGACGGTGGCTGCCGCTCTCCTGCCTGTTGAATTCACTCTGGGCATGCGAGTGGAAGGTGTTCCAGGACAACTTTCCTGGGTTTTGACGTAGTCCTGCTGCATCCCTCCTTGGAAATTCTTGCTGCTCCCCGGAGGCTCCGAGATGCAGAGAACACGATGGCAGCTGCTGAAAAGAAGGGCAGCAGTGAGTTTGTCAAGAAACAAGAATATAGGCAGCTGCCTGTGCTTGGCAAGGAGCAGCTGCTGCATTCTTGCACTTGCCTTCCTGCAGTGCGCACAGAAGCCCGCTGCTCTGCTGCTTGGTTTTTCCGCATTCAGTCAATTGCACAGGATTGAAGCTGGGGCAGGCTGTTCAGCTTGGCTGCTTTTCAGCATCTCAGCTGCCCTTCTGCTCTGTGACAGCTCTCCAGGTTTCTTGCCTTCGCCAGGCTGCAACGTGCCCGCTACTACCCAGAGCTGGGCAGGAGTGGGCAGAGAGCACGCTCATCTGCCAGCAGTTTGCGGCTTGCCCAGGAAAGTGCAGTGTCCTTGGAATGTGCAGCAAATCCAATTTCTTGGCAAGTCCGGGGGAAGTGAGCAGTGCTGGTACACTTTCACCTTGAGAAATGGAGTTGGAAAGCTTTTCGCTAAGATGTAGGCGACTAGAGAGGCAGAATACGGAGCTCCGGCGCTGGCCGATAAGAAGTGCCGCTTCCCGGCGTCTTTCGGCAAAAGCGGCGCTCCGGAGCGCACCGCTGCCGCTCCAGTCATCTGTGCGCCAAGTAGCCGCTTCTTCGCCTCCGGCAGCCGGAGATCGCGGTAGCTTGCATAGGCGAAGAACGAAGCCGCGAAGAAGCCGGCTTGTGCGCGAAGCTCGCAGACTGCTGCAGGACGGTGGCTGCCGCTCTCCTGCCTGTTGAATTCACTTCTGGCATCCGAGTGGAAGGTGTTCCAGGACAACTTTCCTGGGTTTTGACGTAGTCCTGCTGCATCCCTCCTTGGAAATTCTTGCTGCTCCCCGGAGGCTCCGAGATGCAGAGAACACGATGGCAGCTGCTGAAAAGAAGGGCAGCAGTGAGTTTGTCAAGAAACAAGAATATAGGCAGCTGCCTGTGCTTGGCAAGGAGCAGCTGCTGCATTCTTGCACTTGCCTTCCTTCAGTGCGCACAGAAGCCCGCTGCTCTGCTGCTTGGTTTTTCTGCATTCAGTCAATTGCACAGGATTGAAGCTGGGGCAGGCTGTTCAGCTTTGCTGCTTTTCAGCATCTCAGCTGCCCTTCTGCTCTGTGACAGCTCTCCAGGTTTCTTGCCTTCGCCAGGCTGCAACGTGCCCGCTACTACCCAGAGCTGGGCAGGAGTGGGCAGAGAGCACGCTCATATGCCAGCAGTTTGCGGCTTGCCCAGGAAAGTGCAGTGTCCTTGGAATGTGCAGCAAATCCAATTTCTTGGCAAGTCCGGGGGAAGTGAGCAGTGCTGGTACACTTTCACCTTGAGAAATGGAGTGGCAAAGCTTTTCGCTAAGATGTAGGCGACTGGAGAGGCAGAATACGGAGCTCCGGCGCTGGCCGAAGGGAAGTGCCGCTTGCCGGCGTCTTTCGGCAAAAGCGGCGCTCCGGAGCGCACCGCTGCCGCTCCAGTCAGCTGTGCGCGAAGTAGCCGCTTCTTCGCCTCCGGCAGCCGGAGATCGCGGTAGCTTGAATAGGCGAAGAATAAAGCTGCGAAGAAGCTGGCTTGTGCGCGAACCTTGCAGACAGCTGCAGGATGGTGGCTGCCGCTCTCCTGCCTTTTGAATTCATTTCTGGCATGCGAGTGGAAGGTGTTCCAGGACAACTTTCCTGGGTTTTGACGTAGTCCTGCTGCATCCCTCCTTGGAAATTCTTGCTGCTCCCCGGAGGCTCCGAGATGCAGAGAACACGATGGCAGCTGCTGAAAAGAAGGGCAGCAGTGAGTTTGTCAAGAAACAAGAATATAGGCAGCTGCCTGTGCTTGGCAAGGAGCAGCTGCTGCATTCTTGCACTTGCCTTCCTTCAGTGTGCACAGAAGCCCGCTGCTCTGCTGCTTGGTTTTTCCGCATTCAGTCAATTGCACAGGATTGAAGCTGGGGCAGGCTGTTCAGCTTGGCTGCTTTTCAGCATCTCAGCTGCCCTTCTGCTCTGTGACAGCTCTCCAGGTTTCTTGCCTTCGCCAGGCTGCAACGTGCCCGCTACTACCCAGAGCTGGGCAGGAGTGGGCAGAGAGCACGCTCATCTGCCAGCAGTTTGCGGCTTGCCCAGGAAAGTGCAGTGTCCTTGGAATGTGCAGCAAATCCAATTTCTTGGCAAGTCCGGGGGAAGTGAGCAGTGCTGGTACACTTTCACCTTGAGAAATGGAGTTGGAAAGCTTTTCGCTAAGATGTAGGCGACTAGAGAGGCAGAATACGGAGCTCCGGCGCTGGCCGATAAGAAGTGCCGCTTCCCGGCGTCTTTCGGCAAAAGCGGCGCTCCGGAGCGCACCGCTGCCGCTCCAGTCATCTGTGCGCGAAGTAGCCGCTTCTTCGCCTCCGGCAGCCGGAGATCGCGGTAGCTTGCATAGGCGAAGAACGAAGCCGCGAAGAAGCCGGCTTGTGCGCGAAGCTCGCAGACTGCTGCAGGACGGTGGCTGCCGCTCTCCTGCCTGTTGAATTCACTTCTGGCATGCGAGTGGAAGGTGTTCCAGGACAACTTTCCTGGGTTTTGACGTAGTCCTGCTGCATCCCTCCTTGGAAATTCTTGCTGCTCCCCGGAGGCTCCGAGATGCAGAGAACACGATGGCAGCTGCTGAAAAGAAGGGCAGCAGTGAGTTTGTCAAGAAACAAGAATATAGGCAGCTGCCTGTGCTTGGCAAGGAGCAGCTGCTGCATTCTTGCACTTGCCTTCCTTCAGTGCGCACAGAAACCCGCTGCTCTGCTGCTTGGTTTTTCTGCATTCAGTCAATTGCACAGGATTGAAGCTGGGGCAGGCTGTTCAGCTTTGCTGCTTTTCAGCATCTCAGCTGCCCTTCTGCTCTGTGACAGCTCTCCAGGTTTCTTGCCTTCTCCAGGCTGCAACGTGCCCGCTACTACCCAGAGCTGGGCAGGAGTGGGCAGAGAGCACGCTCATGTGCCAGCAGTTTGCGGCTTGCCCAGGAAAGTGCAGTGTCCTTGGAATGTGCAGCAAATCCAATTTCTTGGCAAGTCCGGGGGAAGTGAGCAGTGCTGGTACACTTTCACCTTGAGAAATGGACTTGGAAAGCTTTTCGCTAAGATGTAGGCGACTAGAGAGGCAGAATACGGAGCTCCGGCGCTGGCCGATAAGAAGTGCCGCTTCCCGGCGTCTTTCGGCAAAAGCGGCGCTCCGGAGCGCACCGCTGCCGCTCCAGTCATCTGTGCGCGAAGTTGCCGCTTCTTCGCCTCCGGCAGCCGGAGATCGCGGTAGCTTGCATAGGCGAAGAACGAAGCCGCGAAGAAGCCGGCTTGTGCGCGAAGCTCGCAGACTGCTGCAGGACGGTGGCTGCCGCTCTCCTGCCTGTTGAATTCACTTCTGGCATGCGAGTGGAAGGTGTTCCAGGACAACTTTCCTGGGTTTTGACGTAGTCCTGCTGCATCCCTCCTTGGAAATTCTTGCTGCTCCCCGGAGGCTCCGAGATGCAGAGAACACGATGGCAGCTGCTGAAAAGAAGGGCAGCAGTGAGTTTGTCAAGAAACAAGAATATAGGCAGCTGCCTGTGCTTGGCAAGGAGCAGCTGCTGCATTCTTGCACTTGCCTTCCTTCAGTGCGCACAGAAGCCCGCTGCTCTGCTGCTTGGTTTTTCCGCATTCAGTCAATTGCACAGGATTGAAGCTGGGGCAGGCTGTTCAGCTTTGCTGCTTTTCAGCATCTCAGCTGCCCTTCTGCTCTGTGACAGCTCTCCAGGTTTCTTGCCTTCTCCAGGCTGCAACGTGCCCGCTACTACCCAGAGCTGGGCAGGAGTGGGCAGAGAGCACGCTCATATGCCAGCAGTTTGCGGCTTGCCCAGGAAAGTGCAGTGTCCTTGGAATGTGCAGCAAATCCAATTTCTTGGCAAGTCCGGGGGAAGTGAGCAGTGCTGGTACACTTTCACCTTGAGAAATGGAGTTGGAAAGCTTTTCGCTAAGATGTAGGCGACTAGAGAGGCAGAATACGGAGCTCCGGCGCTGGCCGATAAGAAGTGCCGCTTCCCGGCGTCTTTCGGCAAAAGCGGCGCTCCGGAGCGCACCGCTGCCGCTCCAGTCATCTGTGCGCGAAGTAGCCGCTTCTTCGCCTCCGGCAGCCGGAGATCGCGGTAGCTTGCATAGGCGAAGAACGAAGCCGCGAAGAAGCCGGCTTGTGCGCGAAGCTCGCAGACTGCTGCAGGACGGTGGCTGCCGCTCTCCTGCCTGTTGAATTCACTTCTGGCATGCGAGTGGAAGGTGTTCCAGGACAACTTTCCTGGGTTTTGACGTAGTCCTGCTGCATCCCTCCTTGGAAATTCTTGCTGCTCCCCGGAGGCTCCGAGATGCAGAGAACACGATGGCAGCTGCTGAAAAGAAGGGCAGCAGTGAGTTTGTCAAGAAACAAGAATATAGGCAGCTGCCTGTGCTTGGCAAGGAGCAGCTGCTGCATTCTTGCACTTGCCTTCCTTCAGTGCGCACAGAAGCCCGCTGCTCTGCTGCTTGGTTTTTCCGCATTCAGTCAATTGCACAGGATTGCAGCTGAGCCAGGCTGTTCAGCTTTGCTGCTTTTCAGCATCTCAGCTGCCCTTCTGCTCTGTGACAGCTCTCCAGGTTTCTTGCCTTCGCCAGGCTGCAACCTGCTGGCTAGTACCCAGAGCTGGGCAGGAGTGGGCAGAGAGCACGCTCATCTGCCAGCAGTTTGCGGCTTGCCCAGGAAAGTGCAGTGTCCTTGGAATGTGCAGCAAATCCAATTTCTTGGCAAGTCCGGGGGAAGTGAGCAGTGCAGGTACACTTTCTCCTTCAGAAATGGAGTTGGAAAGCTTTTCGCTAAGATGTAGGCGACTAGAGAGGCAGAATACGGAGCTCCGGCGCTGGCCGATAAGAAGTGCCGCTTCCCGGCGTCTTTCGGCAAAAGCGGCGCTCCGGAGCGCACCGCTGCCGCTCCAGTCATCTGTGCGCGAAGTTGCCGCTTCTTCGCCTCCGGCAGCCGGAGATCGCGGTAGCTTGCATAGGCGAAGAACGAAGCCGCGAAGAAGCCGGCTTGTGCGCGAAGCTCGCAGACTGCTGCAGGACGGTGGCTGCCGCTCTCCTGCCTGTTGAATTCACTTCTGGCATCCGAGTGGAAGGTGTTCCAGGACAACTTTCCTGGGTTTTGACGTAGTCCTGCTGCATCCCTCCTTGGAAATTCTTGCTGCTCCCCGGAGGCTCCGAGATGCAGAGAACACGATGGCAGCTGCTGAAAAGAAGGGCAGCAGTGAGTTTGTCAAGAAACAAGAATATAGGCAGCTGCCTGTGCTTGGCAAGGAGCAGCTGCTGTATTCTTGCACTTGCCTTCCTTCAGTGCGCACAGAAGCCCGCTGCTCTGCTGCTTGGTTTTTCCGCATTCAGTCAATTGCACAGGATTGAAGCTGGGGCAGGCTGTTCAGCTTTGCTGCTTTTCAGCATCTCAGCTGCCCTTCTGCTCTGTGACAGCTCTCCAGGTTTCTTGCCTTCGCCAGGCTGCAACGTGCCCGCTACTACCCAGAGCTGGGCAGGAGTGGGCAGAGAGCACGCTCATCTGCCAGCAGTTTGCGGCTTGCCCAGGAAAGTGCAGTGTCCTTGGAATGTGCAGCAAATCCAATTTCTTGGCAAGTCCGGGGGAAGTGAGCAGTGCTGGTACACTTTCACCTTGAGAAATGGAGTTGGAAAGCTTTTCGCTAAGATGTAGGCGACTAGAGAGGCAGAATACGGAGCTCCGGCGCTGGCCGATAAGAAGTGCCGCTTCCCGGCGTCTTTCGGCAAAAGCGGCGCTCCGGAGCGCACCGCTGCCGCTCCAGTCATCTGTGCGCGAAGTAGCCGCTTCTTCGCCTCCGGCAGCCGGAGATCGCGGTAGCTTGCATAGGCGAAGAACGAAGCCGCGAAGAAGCCGGCTTGTGCGCGAACCTCGCAGACTGCTGCAGGACGGTGGCTGCCGCTCTCCTGCCTGTTGAATTCACTTCTGGCATGCGAGTGGAAGGTGTTCCAGGACAACTTTCCTGGGTTTTGACGTAGTCCTGCTGCATCCCTCCTTGGAAATTCTTGCTGCTCCCCGGAGGCTCCGAGATGCAGAGAACACGATGGCAGCTGCTGAAAAGAAGGGCAGCAGTGAGTTTGTCAAGAAACAAGAATATAGGCAGCTGCCTGTGCTTGGCAAGGAGCAGCTGCTGCATTCTTGCACTTGCCTTCCTTCAGTGCGCACAGAAACCCGCTGCTCTGCTGCTTGGTTTTTCTGCATTCAGTCAATTGCACAGGATTGAAGCTGGGGCAGGCTGTTCAGCTTTGCTGCTTTTCAGCATCTCAGCTGCCCTTCTGCTCTGTGACAGCTCTCCAGGTTTCTTGCCTTCTCCAGGCTGCAACGTGCCCGCTAGTACCCAGAGCTGGGCAGGAGTGGGCAGAGAGCACGCTCATGTGCCAGCAGTTTGCGGCTTGCCCAGGAAAGTGCAGTGTCCTTGGAATGTGCAGCAAATCCAATTTCTTGGCAAGTCCGGGGGAAGTGAGCAGTGCAGGTACACTTTCACCTTGAGAAATGGACTTGGAAAGCTTTTCGCTAAGATGTAGGCGACTAGAGAGGCAGAATACGGAGCTCCGGCGCTGGCCGATAAGAAGTGCCGCTTCCCGGCGTCTTTCGGCAAAAGCGTCGCTCCGGAGCGCACCGCTGCCGCTCCAGTCATCTGTGCGCGAAGTAGCCGCTTCTTCGCCTCCGGCAGCCGGAGATCGCGGTAGCTTGCATAGGCGAAGAACGAAGCCGCGAAGAAGCCGGCTTGTGCGCGAAGCTCGCAGACTGCTGCAGGACGGTGGCTGCCGCTCTCCTGCCTGTTGAATTCACTTCTGGCATGCGAGTGGAAGGTGTTCCAGGACAACTTTCCTGGGTTTTGACGTAGTCCTGCTGCATCCCTCCTTGGAAATTCTTGCTGCTCCCCGGAGGCTCCGAGATGCAGAGAACACGATGGCAGCTGCTGAAAAGAAGGGCAGCAGTGAGTTTGTCAAGAAACAAGAATATAGGCAGCTGCCTGTGCTTGGCAAGGAGCAGCTGCTGCATTCTTGCACTTGCCTTCCTTCAGTGCGCACAGAAACCCGCTGCTCTGCTGCTTGGTTTTTCTGCATTCAGTCAATTGCACAGGATTGAAGCTGGGGCAGGCTGTTCAGCTTTGCTGCTTTTCAGCATCTCAGCTGCCCTTCTGCTCTGTGACAGCTCTCCAGGTTTCTTGCCTTCTCCAGGCTGCAACGTGCCCGCTAGTACCCAGAGCTGGGCAGGAGTGGGCAGAGAGCACGCTCATGTGCCAGCAGTTTGCGGCTTGCCCAGGAAAGTGCAGTGTCCTTGGAATGTGCAGCAAATCCAATTTCTTGGCAAGTCCGGGGGAAGTGAGCAGTGCTGGTACACTTTCACCTTGAGAAATGGACTTGGAAAGCTTTTCGCTAAGATGTAGGCGACTAGAGAGGCAGAATACGGAGCTCCGGCGCTGGCCGATAAGAAGTGCCGCTTCCCGGCGTCTTTCGGCAAAAGCGGCGCTCCGGAGCGCACCGCTGCCGCTCCAGTCATCTGTGCGCGAAGTTGCCGCTTCTTCGCCTCCGGCAGCCGGAGATCGCGGTAGCTTGCATAGGCGAAGAACGAAGCCGCGAAGAAGACGGCTTGTACGCGAAGCTCGCAGACTGCTGCAGGACGGTGGCTGCCGCTCTCCTGCCTGTTGAATTCACTTCTGGCATGCGAGTGGAAGGTGTTCCAGGACAACTTTCCTGGGTTTTGACGTAGTCCTGCTGCATCCCTCCTTGGAAATTCTTGCTGCTCCCCGGAGGCTCCGAGATGCAGAGAACACGATGGCAGCTGCTGAAAAGAAGGGCAGCAGTGAGTTTGTCAAGAAACAAGAATATAGGCAGCTGCCTGTGCTTGGCAAGGAGCAGCTGCTGCATTCTTGCACTTGCCTTCCTTCAGTGCGCACAGAAGCCCGCTGCTCTGCTGCTTGGTTTTTCCGCATTCAGTCAATTGCACAGGATTGAAGCTGGGGCAGGCTGTTCAGCTTTGCTGCTTTTCAGCATCTCAGCTGCCCTTCTGCTCTGTGACAGCTCTCCAGGTTTCTTGCCTTCGCCAGGCTGCAACGTGCCCGCTACTACCCAGAGCTGGGCAGGAGTGGGCAGAGAGCACGCTCATATGCCAGCAGTTTGCGGCTTGCCCAGGAAAGTGCAGTGTCCTTGGAATGTGCAGCAAATCCAATTTCTTGGCAAGTCCGGGGGAAGTGAGCAGTGCAGGTACACTTTCACCTTGAGAAATGGACTTGGAAAGCTTTTCGCTAAGATGTAGGCGACTAGAGAGGCAGAATACGGAGCTCCGGCGCTGGCCGATAAGAAGTGCCGCTTCCCGGCGTCTTTCGGCAAAAGCGGCGCTCCGGAGCGCACCGCTGCCGCTCCAGTCATCTGTGCGCGAAGTTGCCGCTTCTTCGCCTCCGGCAGCCGGAGATCGCGGTAGCTTGCATAGGCGAAGAACGAAGCCGCGAAGAAGCCGGCTTGTGCGCGAAGCTCGCAGACTGCTGCAGGACGGTGGCTGCCGCTCTCCTGCCTGTTGAATTCACTTCTGGCATCCGAGTGGAAGGTGTTCCAGGACAACTTTCCTGGGTTTTGACGTAGTCCTGCTGCATCCCTCCTTGGAAATTCTTGCTGCTCCCCGGAGGCTCCGAGATGCAGAGAACACGATGGCAGCTGCTGAAAAGAAGGGCAGCAGTGAGTTTGTCAAGAAACAAGAATATAGGCAGCTGCCTGTGCTTGGCAAGGAGCAGCTGCTGTATTCTTGCACTTGCCTTCCTTCAGTGCGCACAGAAGCCCGCTGCTCTGCTGCTTGGTTTTTCCGCATTCAGTCAATTGCACAGGATTGAAGCTGGGGCAGGCTGTTCAGCTTTGCTGCTTTTCAGCATCTCAGCTGCCCTTCTGCTCTGTGACAGCTCTCCAGGTTTCTTGCCTTCTCCAGGCTGCAACGTGCCCGCTACTACCCAGAGCTGGGCAGGAGTGGGCAGAGAGCACGCTCATATGCCAGCAGTTTGCGGCTTGCCCAGGAAAGTGCAGTGTCCTTGGAATGTGCAGCAAATCCAATTTCTTGGCAAGTCCGGGGGAAGTGAGCAGTGCTGGTACACTTTCACCTTGAGAAATGGAGTTGGAAAGCTTTTCGCTAAGATGTAGGCGACTAGAGAGGCAGAATACGGAGCTCCGGCGCTGGCCGATAAGAAGTGCCGCTTGCCGGCGTCTTTCGGCAAAAGCGGCGCTCCGGAGCGCACCGCTGCCGCTCCAGTCATCTGTGCGCCAAGTAGCCGCTTCTTCGCCTCCGGCAGCCGGAGATCGCGGTAGCTTGCATAGGCGAAGAACGAAGCCGCGAAGAAGCCGGCTTGTGTGCGAAGCTCGCAGACTGCTGCAGGACGGTGGCTGCCGCTCTCCTGCCTGTTGAATTCACTCTGGGCATGCGAGTGGAAGGTGTTCCAGGACAACTTTCCTGGGTTTTGACGTAGTCCTGCTGCATCCCTCCTTGGAAATTCTTGCTGCTCCCCGGAGGCTCCGAGATGCAGAGAACACGATGGCAGCTGCTGAAAAGAAGGGCAGCAGTGAGTTTGTCAAGAAACAAGAATATAGGCAGCTGCCTGTGCTTGGCAAGGAGCAGCTGCTGCATTCTTGCACTTGCCTTCCTGCAGTGCGCACAGAAGCCCGCTGCTCTGCTGCTTGGTTTTTCCGCATTCAGTCAATTGCACAGGATTGAAGCTGGGGCAGGCTGTTCAGCTTGGCTGCTTTTCAGCATCTCAGCTGCCCTTCTGCTCTGTGACAGCTCTCCAGGTTTCTTGCCTTCGCCAGGCTGCAACGTGCCCGCTACTACCCAGAGCTGGGCAGGAGTGGGCAGAGAGCACGCTCATATGCCAGCAGTTTGCGGCTTGCCCAGGAAAGTGCAGTGTCCTTGGAATGTGCAGCAAATCCAATTTCTTGGCAAGTCCGGGGGAAGTGAGCAGTGCAGGTACACTTTCACCTTGAGAAATGGAGTTGGAAAGCTTTTCGCTAAGATGTAGGCGACTAGAGAGGCAGAATACGGAGCTCCGGCTCTGGCCGATAAGAAGTGCCGCTTCCCGGCGTCTTTCGGCAAAAGCGGCGCTCCGGAGCGCACCGCTGCCGCTCCAGTCATCTGTGCGCGAAGTAGCCGCTTCTTCGCCTCCGGCAGCCGGAGATCGCGGTAGCTTGAATAGGCGAAGAATAAAGCTGCGAAGAAGCTGGCTTGTGCGCGAACCTTGCAGAGAGCTGCAGGATGGTGGCTGCCGCTCTCCTGCCTTTTGAATTCATTTCTGGCATGCGAGTGGAAGGTGTTCCAGGACAACTTTCCTGGGTTTTGACGTAGTCCTGCTGCATCCCTCCTTGGAAATTCTTGCTGCTCCCCGGAGGCTCCGAGATGCAGAGAACACGATGGCAGCTGCTGAAAAGAAGGGCAGCAGTGAGTTTGTCAAGAAACAAGAATATAGGCAGCTGCCTGTGCTTGGCAAGGAGCAGCTGCTGCATTCTTGCACTTGCCTTCCTGCAGTGCGCACAGAAGCCCGCTGCTCTGCTGCTTGGTTTTTCCGCATTCAGTCAATTGCACAGGATTGAAGCTGGGGCAGGCTGTTCAGCTTTGCTGCTTTTCAGCATCTCAGCTGCCCTTCTGCTCTGTGACAGCTCTCCAGGTTTCTTGCCTTCGCCAGGCTGCAACGTGCCCGCTACTACCCAGAGCTGGGCAGGAGTGGGCAGAGAGCACGCTCATCTGCCAGCAGTTTGCGGCTTGCCCAGGAAAGTGCAGTGTCCTTGGAATGTGCAGCAAATCCAATTTCTTGGCAAGTCCGGGGGAAGTGAGCAGTGCTGGTACACTTTCACCTTGAGAAATGGAGTTGGAAAGCTTTTCGCTAAGATGTAGGCGACTAGAGAGGCAGAATACGGAGCTCCGGCGCTGGCCGATAAGAAGTGCCGCTTCCCGGCGTCTTTCGGCAAAAGCGGCGCTCCGGAGCGCACCGCTGCCGCTCCAGTCAGCTGTGCGCGAAGTAGCCGCTTCTTCGCCTCCGGCAGCCGGAGATCGCGGTAGCTTGCATAGGCGAAGAACGAAGCCGCGAAGAAGCCGGCTTGTGCGCGAAGCTCGCAGACTGCTGCAGGACGGTGGCTGCCGCTCTCCTGCCTGTTGAATTCACTTCTGGCATCCGAGTGGAAGGTGTTCCAGGACAACTTTCCTGGGTTTTGACGTAGTCCTGCTGCATCCCTCCTTGGAAATTCTTGCTGCTCCCCGGAGGCTCCGAGATGCAGAGAACACGATGGCAGCTGCTGAAAAGAAGGGCAGCAGTGAGTTTGTCAAGAAACAAGAATATAGGCAGCTGCCTGTGCTTGGCAAGGAGCAGCTGCTGCATTCTTGCACTTGCCTTCCTTCAGTGCGCACAGAAGCCCGCTGCTCTGCTGCTTGGTTTTTCTGCATTCAGTCAATTGCACAGGATTGAAGCTGGGGCAGGCTGTTCAGCTTTGCTGCTTTTCAGCATCTCAGCTGCCCTTCTGCTCTGTGACAGCTCTCCAGGTTTCTTGCCTTCGCCAGGCTGCAACGTGCCCGCTACTACCCAGAGCTGGGCAGGAGTGGGCAGAGAGCACGCTCATATGCCAGCAGTTTGCGGCTTGCCCAGGAAAGTGCAGTGTCCTTGGAATGTGCAGCAAATCCAATTTCTTGGCAAGTCCGGGGGAAGTGAGCAGTGCTGGTACACTTTCACCTTGAGAAATGGAGTGGCAAAGCTTTTCGCTAAGATGTAGGCGACTGGAGAGGCAGAATACGGAGCTCCGGCGCTGGCCGAAGGGAAGTGCCGCTTCCCGGCGTCTTTCGGCAAAAGCGGCGCTCCGGAGCGCACCGCTGCCGCTCCAGTCAGCTGTGCGCGAAGTAGCCGCTTCTTCGCCTCCGGCAGCCGGAGATCGCGGTAGCTTGAATAGGCGAAGAATAAAGCTGCGAAGAAGCTGGCTTGTGCGCGAACCTTGCAGACTGCTGCAGGACGGTGGCTGCCGCTCTCCTGCCTGTTGAATTCACTTCTGGCATCCGAGTGGAAGGTGTTCCAGGACAACTTTCCTGGGTTTTGACGTAGTCCTGCTGCATCCCTCCTTGGAAATTCTTGCTGCTCCCCGGAGGCTCCGAGATGCAGAGAACACGATGGCAGCTGCTGAAAAGAAGGGCAGCAGTGAGTTTGTCAAGAAACAAGAATATAGGCAGCTGCCTGTGCTTGGCAAGGAGCAGCTGCTGTATTCTTGCACTTGCCTTCCTTCAGTGCGCACAGAAGCCCGCTGCTCTGCTGCTTGGTTTTTCCGCATTCAGTCAATTGCACAGGATTGAAGCTGGGGCAGGCTGTTCAGCTTTGCTGCTTTTCAGCATCTCAGCTGCCCTTCTGCTCTGTGACAGCTCTCCAGGTTTCTTGCCTTCTCCAGGCTGCAACGTGCCCGCTACTACCCAGAGCTGGGCAGGAGTGGGCAGAGAGCACGCTCATATGCCAGCAGTTTGCGGCTTGCCCAGGAAAGTGCAGTGTCCTTGGAATGTGCAGCAAATCCAATTTCTTGGCAAGTCCGGGGGAAGTGAGCAGTGCTGGTACACTTTCACCTTGAGAAATGGAGTTGGAAAGCTTTTCGCTAAGATGTAGGCGACTAGAGAGGCAGAATACGGAGCTCCGGCGCTGGCCGATAAGAAGTGCCGCTTGCCGGCGTCTTTCGGCAAAAGCGGCGCTCCGGAGCGCACCGCTGCCGCTCCAGTCATCTGTGCGCCAAGTAGCCGCTTCTTCGCCTCCGGCAGCCGGAGATCGCGGTAGCTTGAATAGGCGAAGAATAAAGCTGCGAAGAAGCTGGCTTGTGCGCGAACCTTGCAGAGAGCTGCAGGATGGTGGCTGCCGCTCTCCTGCCTTTTGAATTCATTTCTGGCATGCGAGTGGAAGGTGTTCCAGGACAACTTTCCTGGGTTTTGACGTAGTCCTGCTGCATCCCTCCTTGGAAATTCTTGCTGCTCCCCGGAGGCTCCGAGATGCAGAGAACACGATGGCAGCTGCTGAAAAGAAGGGCAGCAGTGAGTTTGTCAAGAAACAAGAATATAGGCAGCTGCCTGTGCTTGGCAAGGAGCAGCTGCTGCATTCTTGCACTTGCCTTCCTGCAGTGCGCACAGAAGCCCGCTGCTCTGCTGCTTGGTTTTTCCGCATTCAGTCAATTGCACAGGATTGAAGCTGGGGCAGGCTGTTCAGCTTTGCTGCTTTTCAGCATCTCAGCTGCCCTTCTGCTCTGTGACAGCTCTCCAGGTTTCTTGCCTTCGCCAGGCTGCAACGTGCCCGCTACTACCCAGAGCTGGGCAGGAGTGGGCAGAGAGCACGCTCATCTGCCAGCAGTTTGCGGCTTGCCCAGGAAAGTGCAGTGTCCTTGGAATGTGCAGCAAATCCAATTTCTTGGCAAGTCCGGGGGAAGTGAGCAGTGCTGGTACACTTTCACCTTGAGAAATGGAGTTGGAAAGCTTTTCGCTAAGATGTAGGCGACTAGAGAGGCAGAATACGGAGCTCCGGCGCTGGCCGATAAGAAGTGCCGCTTCCCGGCGTCTTTCGGCAAAAGCGGCGCTCCGGAGCGCACCGCTGCCGCTCCAGTCAGCTGTGCGCGAAGTAGCCGCTTCTTCGCCTCCGGCAGCCGGAGATCGCGGTAGCTTGCATAGGCGAAGAACGAAGCCGCGAAGAAGCCGGCTTGTGCGCGAAGCTCGCAGACTGCTGCAGGACGGTGGCTGCCGCTCTCCTGCCTGTTGAATTCACTTCTGGCATCCGAGTGGAAGGTGTTCCAGGACAACTTTCCTGGGTTTTGACGTAGTCCTGCTGCATCCCTCCTTGGAAATTCTTGCTGCTCCCCGGAGGCTCCGAGATGCAGAGAACACGATGGCAGCTGCTGAAAAGAAGGGCAGCAGTGAGTTTGTCAAGAAACAAGAATATAGGCAGCTGCCTGTGCTTGGCAAGGAGCAGCTGCTGCATTCTTGCACTTGCCTTCCTTCAGTGCGCACAGAAGCCCGCTGCTCTGCTGCTTGGTTTTTCTGCATTCAGTCAATTGCACAGGATTGAAGCTGGGGCAGGCTGTTCAGCTTTGCTGCTTTTCAGCATCTCAGCTGCCCTTCTGCTCTGTGACAGCTCTCCAGGTTTCTTGCCTTCGCCAGGCTGCAACCTGCTGGCTAGTACCCAGAGCTGGGCAGGAGTGGGCAGAGAGCACGCTCATCTGCCAGCAGTTTGCGGCTTGCCCAGGAAAGTGCAGTGTCCTTGGAATGTGCAGCAAATCCAATTTCTTGGCAAGTCCGGGGGAAGTGAGCAGTGCTGGTACACTTTCACCTTGAGAAATGGAGTGGCAAAGCTTTTCGCTAAGATGTAGGCGACTGGAGAGGCAGAATACGGAGCTCCGGCGCTGGCCGAAGGGAAGTGCCGCTTCCCGGCGTCTTTCGGCAAAAGCGGCGCTCCGGAGCGCACCGCTGCCGCTCCAGTCAGCTGTGCGCGAAGTAGCCGCTTCTTCGCCTCCGGCAGCCGGAGATCGCGGTAGCTTGAATAGGCGAAGAATAAAGCTGCGAAGAAGCTGGCTTGTGCGCGAACCTTGCAGACAGCTGCAGGATGGTGGCTGCCGCTCTCCTGCCTTTTGAATTCATTTCTGGCATGCGAGTGGAAGGTGTTCCAGGACAACTTTCCTGGGTTTTGACGTAGTCCTGCTGCATCCCTCCTTGGAAATTCTTGCTGCTCCCCGGAGGCTCCGAGATGCAGAGAACACGATGGCAGCTGCTGAAAAGAAGGGCAGCAGTGAGTTTGTCAAGAAACAAGAATATAGGCAGCTGCCTGTGCTTGGCAAGGAGCAGCTGCTGCATTCTTGCACTTGCCTTCCTTCAGTGTGCACAGAAGCCCGCTGCTCTGCTGCTTGGTTTTTCCGCATTCAGTCAATTGCACAGGATTGAAGCTGGGGCAGGCTGTTCAGCTTGGCTGCTTTTCAGCATCTCAGCTGCCCTTCTGCTCTGTGACAGCTCTCCAGGTTTCTTGCCTTCGCCAGGCTGCAACGTGCCCGCTACTACCCAGAGCTGGGCAGGAGTGGGCAGAGAGCACGCTCATCTGCCAGCAGTTTGCGGCTTGCCCAGGAAAGTGCAGTGTCCTTGGAATGTGCAGCAAATCCAATTTCTTGGCAAGTCCGGGGGAAGTGAGCAGTGCAGGTACACTTTCACCTTGAGAAATGGACTTGGAAAGCTTTTCGCTAAGATGTAGGCGACTAGAGAGGCAGAATACGGAGCTCCGGCGCTGGCCGATAAGAAGTGCCGCTTCCCGGCGTCTTTCGGCAAAAGCGGCGCTTCGGAGCGCACCGCTGCCGCTCCAGTCATCTGTGCGCGAAGTAGCCGCTTCTTCGCCTCCGGCAGCCGGAGATCGCGGTAGCTTGAATAGGCGAAGAATAAAGCCGCGAAGAAGCTGGCTTGTGCGCGAACCTTGCAGAGAGCTGCAGGATGGTGGCTGCCGCTCTCCTGCCTTTTGAATTCATTTCTGGCATGCGAGTGGAAGGTGTTCCAGGACAACTTTCCTGGGTTTTGACGTAGTCCTGCTGCATCCCTCCTTGGAAATTCTTGCTGCTCCCCGGAGGCTCCGAGATGCAGAGAACACGATGGCAGCTGCTGAAAAGAAGGGCAGCAGTGAGTTTGTCAAGAAACAAGAATATAGGCAGCTGCCTGTGCTTGGCAAGGAGCAGCTGCTGCATTCTTGCACTTGCCTTCCTGCAGTGCGCACAGAAGCCCGCTGCTCTGCTGCTTGGTTTTTCCGCATTCAGTCAATTGCACAGGATTGAAGCTGGGGCAGGCTGTTCAGCTTTGCTGCTTTTCAGCATCTCAGCTGCCCTTCTGCTCTGTGACAGCTCTCCAGGTTTCTTGCCTTCGCCAGGCTGCAACGTGCCCGCTACTACCCAGAGCTGGGCAGGAGTGGAGAGAGAGCACGCTCATCTGCCAGCAGTTTGCGGCTTGCCCAGGAAAGTGCAGTGTCCTTGGAATGTGCAGCAAATCCA
This sequence comes from Vidua macroura, assembly GCF_024509145.1. Lineage (NCBI taxonomy): Eukaryota > Metazoa > Chordata > Aves > Passeriformes > Viduidae > Vidua > Vidua macroura. The sequence goes on along the minus strand of NC_071584.1, from coordinate 4,955,613 downwards.
ATTTCTTGGCAAGTCCGGGGGAAGTGAGCAGTGCTGGTACACTTTCACCTTGAGAAATGGAGTTGGAAAGCTTTTCGCTAAGATGTAGGCGACTAGAGAGGCAGAATACGGAGCTCCGGCGCTGGCCGATAAGAAGTGCCGCTTCCCGGCGTCTTTCGGCAAAAGCGGCGCTCCGGAGCGCACCGCTGCCGCTCCAGTCATCTGTGCGCGAAGTAGCCGCTTCTTCGCCTCCGGCAGCCGGAGATCGCGGTAGCTTGCATAGGCGAAGAACGAAGCCGCGAAGAAGCCGGCTTGTGCGCGAAGCTCGCAGACTGCTGCAGGACGGTGGCTGCCGCTCTCCTGCCTGTTGAATTCACTTCTGGCATCCGAGTGGAAGGTGTTCCAGGACAACTTTCCTGGGTTTTGACGTAGTCCTGCTGCATCCCTCCTTGGAAATTCTTGCTGCTCCCCGGAGGCTCCGAGATGCAGAGAACACGATGGCAGCTGCTGAAAAGAAGGGCAGCAGTGAGTTTGTCAAGAAACAAGAATATAGGCAGCTGCCTGTGCTTGGCAAGGAGCAGCTGCTGCATTCTTGCACTTGCCTTCCTTCAGTGCGCACAGAAGCCCGCTGCTCTGCTGCTTGGTTTTTCCGCATTCAGTCAATTGCACAGGATTGAAGCTGGGGCAGGCTGTTCAGCTTTGCTGCTTTTCAGCATCTCAGCTGCCCTTCTGCTCTGTGACAGCTCTCCAGGTTTCTTGCCTTCGCCAGGCTGCAACGTGCCCGCTACTACCCAGAGCTGGGCAGGAGTGGGCAGAGAGCACGCTCATATGCCAGCAGTTTGCGGCTTGCCCAGGAAAGTGCAGTGTCCTTGGAATGTGCAGCAAATCCAATTTCTTGGCAAGTCCGGGGGAAGTGAGCAGTGCTGGTACACTTTCACCTTGAGAAATGGAGTGGCAAAGCTTTTCGCTAAGATGTAGGCGACTGGAGAGGCAGAATACGGAGCTCCGGCGCTGGCCGAAGGGAAGTGCCGCTTCCCGGCGTCTTTCGGCAAAAGCGGCGCTCCGGAGCGCACCGCTGCCGCTCCAGTCAGCTGTGCGCGAAGTAGCCGCTTCTTCGCCTCCGGCAGCCGGAGATCGCGGTAGCTTGAATAGGCGAAGAATAAAGCTGCGAAGAAGCTGGCTTGTGCGCGAACCTTGCAGACTGCTGCAGGACGGTGGCTGCCGCTCTCCTGCCTGTTGAATTCACTTCTGGCATCCGAGTGGAAGGTGTTCCAGGACAACTTTCCTGGGTTTTGACGTAGTCCTGCTGCATCCCTCCTTGGAAATTCTTGCTGCTCCCCGGAGGCTCCGAGATGCAGAGAACACGATGGCAGCTGCTGAAAAGAAGGGCAGCAGTGAGTTTGTCAAGAAACAAGAATATAGGCAGCTGCCTGTGCTTGGCAAGGAGCAGCTGCTGTATTCTTGCACTTGCCTTCCTTCAGTGCGCACAGAAGCCCGCTGCTCTGCTGCTTGGTTTTTCCGCATTCAGTCAATTGCACAGGATTGAAGCTGGGGCAGGCTGTTCAGCTTTGCTGCTTTTCAGCATCTCAGCTGCCCTTCTGCTCTGTGACAGCTCTCCAGGTTTCTTGCCTTCTCCAGGCTGCAACGTGCCCGCTACTACCCAGAGCTGGGCAGGAGTGGGCAGAGAGCACGCTCATATGCCAGCAGTTTGCGGCTTGCCCAGGAAAGTGCAGTGTCCTTGGAATGTGCAGCAAATCCAATTTCTTGGCAAGTCCGGGGGAAGTGAGCAGTGCTGGTACACTTTCACCTTGAGAAATGGAGTTGGAAAGCTTTTCGCTAAGATGTAGGCGACTAGAGAGGCAGAATACGGAGCTCCGGCGCTGGCCGATAAGAAGTGCCGCTTGCCGGCGTCTTTCGGCAAAAGCGGCGCTCCGGAGCGCACCGCTGCCGCTCCAGTCATCTGTGCGCCAAGTAGCCGCTTCTTCGCCTCCGGCAGCCGGAGATCGCGGTAGCTTGAATAGGCGAAGAATAAAGCTGCGAAGAAGCTGGCTTGTGCGCGAACCTTGCAGAGAGCTGCAGGATGGTGGCTGCCGCTCTCCTGCCTTTTGAATTCATTTCTGGCATGCGAGTGGAAGGTGTTCCAGGACAACTTTCCTGGGTTTTGACGTAGTCCTGCTGCATCCCTCCTTGGAAATTCTTGCTGCTCCCCGGAGGCTCCGAGATGCAGAGAACACGATGGCAGCTGCTGAAAAGAAGGGCAGCAGTGAGTTTGTCAAGAAACAAGAATATAGGCAGCTGCCTGTGCTTGGCAAGGAGCAGCTGCTGCATTCTTGCACTTGCCTTCCTGCAGTGCGCACAGAAGCCCGCTGCTCTGCTGCTTGGTTTTTCCGCATTCAGTCAATTGCACAGGATTGAAGCTGGGGCAGGCTGTTCAGCTTTGCTGCTTTTCAGCATCTCAGCTGCCCTTCTGCTCTGTGACAGCTCTCCAGGTTTCTTGCCTTCGCCAGGCTGCAACGTGCCCGCTACTACCCAGAGCTGGGCAGGAGTGGGCAGAGAGCACGCTCATCTGCCAGCAGTTTGCGGCTTGCCCAGGAAAGTGCAGTGTCCTTGGAATGTGCAGCAAATCCAATTTCTTGGCAAGTCCGGGGGAAGTGAGCAGTGCTGGTACACTTTCACCTTGAGAAATGGAGTTGGAAAGCTTTTCGCTAAGATGTAGGCGACTAGAGAGGCAGAATACGGAGCTCCGGCGCTGGCCGATAAGAAGTGCCGCTTCCCGGCGTCTTTCGGCAAAAGCGGCGCTCCGGAGCGCACCGCTGCCGCTCCAGTCAGCTGTGCGCGAAGTAGCCGCTTCTTCGCCTCCGGCAGCCGGAGATCGCGGTAGCTTGCATAGGCGAAGAACGAAGCCGCGAAGAAGCCGGCTTGTGCGCGAAGCTCGCAGACTGCTGCAGGACGGTGGCTGCCGCTCTCCTGCCTGTTGAATTCACTTCTGGCATCCGAGTGGAAGGTGTTCCAGGACAACTTTCCTGGGTTTTGACGTAGTCCTGCTGCATCCCTCCTTGGAAATTCTTGCTGCTCCCCGGAGGCTCCGAGATGCAGAGAACACGATGGCAGCTGCTGAAAAGAAGGGCAGCAGTGAGTTTGTCAAGAAACAAGAATATAGGCAGCTGCCTGTGCTTGGCAAGGAGCAGCTGCTGCATTCTTGCACTTGCCTTCCTTCAGTGCGCACAGAAGCCCGCTGCTCTGCTGCTTGGTTTTTCTGCATTCAGTCAATTGCACAGGATTGAAGCTGGGGCAGGCTGTTCAGCTTTGCTGCTTTTCAGCATCTCAGCTGCCCTTCTGCTCTGTGACAGCTCTCCAGGTTTCTTGCCTTCGCCAGGCTGCAACCTGCTGGCTAGTACCCAGAGCTGGGCAGGAGTGGGCAGAGAGCACGCTCATCTGCCAGCAGTTTGCGGCTTGCCCAGGAAAGTGCAGTGTCCTTGGAATGTGCAGCAAATCCAATTTCTTGGCAAGTCCGGGGGAAGTGAGCAGTGCTGGTACACTTTCACCTTGAGAAATGGAGTGGCAAAGCTTTTCGCTAAGATGTAGGCGACTGGAGAGGCAGAATACGGAGCTCCGGCGCTGGCCGAAGGGAAGTGCCGCTTCCCGGCGTCTTTCGGCAAAAGCGGCGCTCCGGAGCGCACCGCTGCCGCTCCAGTCAGCTGTGCGCGAAGTAGCCGCTTCTTCGCCTCCGGCAGCCGGAGATCGCGGTAGCTTGAATAGGCGAAGAATAAAGCTGCGAAGAAGCTGGCTTGTGCGCGAACCTTGCAGACAGCTGCAGGATGGTGGCTGCCGCTCTCCTGCCTTTTGAATTCATTTCTGGCATGCGAGTGGAAGGTGTTCCAGGACAACTTTCCTGGGTTTTGACGTAGTCCTGCTGCATCCCTCCTTGGAAATTCTTGCTGCTCCCCGGAGGCTCCGAGATGCAGAGAACACGATGGCAGCTGCTGAAAAGAAGGGCAGCAGTGAGTTTGTCAAGAAACAAGAATATAGGCAGCTGCCTGTGCTTGGCAAGGAGCAGCTGCTGCATTCTTGCACTTGCCTTCCTTCAGTGTGCACAGAAGCCCGCTGCTCTGCTGCTTGGTTTTTCCGCATTCAGTCAATTGCACAGGATTGAAGCTGGGGCAGGCTGTTCAGCTTGGCTGCTTTTCAGCATCTCAGCTGCCCTTCTGCTCTGTGACAGCTCTCCAGGTTTCTTGCCTTCGCCAGGCTGCAACGTGCCCGCTACTACCCAGAGCTGGGCAGGAGTGGGCAGAGAGCACGCTCATCTGCCAGCAGTTTGCGGCTTGCCCAGGAAAGTGCAGTGTCCTTGGAATGTGCAGCAAATCCAATTTCTTGGCAAGTCCGGGGGAAGTGAGCAGTGCAGGTACACTTTCACCTTGAGAAATGGACTTGGAAAGCTTTTCGCTAAGATGTAGGCGACTAGAGAGGCAGAATACGGAGCTCCGGCGCTGGCCGATAAGAAGTGCCGCTTCCCGGCGTCTTTCGGCAAAAGCGGCGCTTCGGAGCGCACCGCTGCCGCTCCAGTCATCTGTGCGCGAAGTAGCCGCTTCTTCGCCTCCGGCAGCCGGAGATCGCGGTAGCTTGAATAGGCGAAGAATAAAGCCGCGAAGAAGCTGGCTTGTGCGCGAACCTTGCAGAGAGCTGCAGGATGGTGGCTGCCGCTCTCCTGCCTTTTGAATTCATTTCTGGCATGCGAGTGGAAGGTGTTCCAGGACAACTTTCCTGGGTTTTGACGTAGTCCTGCTGCATCCCTCCTTGGAAATTCTTGCTGCTCCCCGGAGGCTCCGAGATGCAGAGAACACGATGGCAGCTGCTGAAAAGAAGGGCAGCAGTGAGTTTGTCAAGAAACAAGAATATAGGCAGCTGCCTGTGCTTGGCAAGGAGCAGCTGCTGCATTCTTGCACTTGCCTTCCTGCAGTGCGCACAGAAGCCCGCTGCTCTGCTGCTTGGTTTTTCCGCATTCAGTCAATTGCACAGGATTGAAGCTGGGGCAGGCTGTTCAGCTTTGCTGCTTTTCAGCATCTCAGCTGCCCTTCTGCTCTGTGACAGCTCTCCAGGTTTCTTGCCTTCGCCAGGCTGCAACGTGCCCGCTACTACCCAGAGCTGGGCAGGAGTGGAGAGAGAGCACGCTCATCTGCCAGCAGTTTGCGGCTTGCCCAGGAAAGTGCAGTGTCCTTGGAATGTGCAGCAAATCCAATTTCTTGGCAAGTCCGGGGGAAGTGAGCAGTGCAGGTACACTTTCACCTTGAGAAATGGACTTGGAAAGCTTTTCGCTAAGATGTAGGCGACTAGAGAGGCAGAATACGGAGCTCCGGCGCTGGCCGATAAGAAGTGCCGCTTCCCGGCGTCTTTCGGCAAAAGCGGCGCTTCGGAGCGCACCGCTGCCGCTCCAGTCATCTGTGCGCGAAGTAGCCGCTTCTTCGCCTCCGGCAGCCGGAGATCGCGGTAGCTTGAATAGGCGAAGAATAAAGCCGCGAAGAAGCTGGCTTGTGCGCGAACCTTGCAGAGAGCTGCAGGATGGTGGCTGCCGCTCTCCTGCCTTTTGAATTCATTTCTGGCATGCGAGTGGAAGGTGTTCCAGGACAACTTTCCTGGGTTTTGACGTAGTCCTGCTGCATCCCTCCTTGGAAATTCTTGCTGCTCCCCGGAGGCTCCGAGATGCAGAGAACACGATGGCAGCTGCTGAAAAGAAGGGCAGCAGTGAGTTTGTCAAGAAACAAGAATATAGGCAGCTGCCTGTGCTTGGCAAGGAGCAGCTGCTGCATTCTTGCACTTGCCTTCCTGCAGTGCGCACAGAAGCCCGCTGCTCTGCTGCTTGGTTTTTCCGCATTCAGTCAATTGCACAGGATTGAAGCTGGGGCAGGCTGTTCAGCTTTGCTGCTTTTCAGCATCTCAGCTGCCCTTCTGCTCTGTGACAGCTCTCCAGGTTTCTTGCCTTCGCCAGGCTGCAACGTGCCCGCTACTACCCAGAGCTGGGCAGGAGTGGGCAGAGAGCACGCTCATCTGCCAGCAGTTTGCGGCTTGCCCAGGAAAGTGCAGTGTCCTTGGAATGTGCAGCAAATCCAATTTCTTGGCAAGTCCGGGGGAAGTGAGCAGTGCTGGTACACTTTCACCTTGAGAAATGGAGTTGGAAAGCTTTTCGCTAAGATGTAGGCGACTAGAGAGGCAGAATACGGAGCTCCGGCGCTGGCCGATAAGAAGTGCCGCTTCCCGGCGTCTTTCGGCAAAAGCGGCGCTCCGGAGCGCACCGCTGCCGCTCCAGTCAGCTGTGCGCGAAGTAGCCGCTTCTTCGCCTCCGGCAGCCGGAGATCGCGGTAGCTTGCATAGGCGAAGAACGAAGCCGCGAAGAAGCCGGCTTGTGCGCGAAGCTCGCAGACTGCTGCAGGACGGTGGCTGCCGCTCTCCTGCCTGTTGAATTCACTTCTGGCATCCGAGTGGAAGGTGTTCCAGGACAACTTTCCTGGGTTTTGACGTAGTCCTGCTGCATCCCTCCTTGGAAATTCTTGCTGCTCCCCGGAGGCTCCGAGATGCAGAGAACACGATGGCAGCTGCTGAAAAGAAGGGCAGCAGTGAGTTTGTCAAGAAACAAGAATATAGGCAGCTGCCTGTGCTTGGCAAGGAGCAGCTGCTGCATTCTTGCACTTGCCTTCCTTCAGTGCGCACAGAAGCCCGCTGCTCTGCTGCTTGGTTTTTCTGCATTCAGTCAATTGCACAGGATTGAAGCTGGGGCAGGCTGTTCAGCTTTGCTGCTTTTCAGCATCTCAGCTGCCCTTCTGCTCTGTGACAGCTCTCCAGGTTTCTTGCCTTCGCCAGGCTGCAACCTGCTGGCTAGTACCCAGAGCTGGGCAGGAGTGGGCAGAGAGCACGCTCATCTGCCAGCAGTTTGCGGCTTGCCCAGGAAAGTGCAGTGTCCTTGGAATGTGCAGCAAATCCAATTTCTTGGCAAGTCCGGGGGAAGTGAGCAGTGCTGGTACACTTTCACCTTGAGAAATGGAGTGGCAAAGCTTTTCGCTAAGATGTAGGCGACTGGAGAGGCAGAATACGGAGCTCCGGCGCTGGCCGAAGGGAAGTGCCGCTTCCCGGCGTCTTTCGGCAAAAGCGGCGCTCCGGAGCGCACCGCTGCCGCTCCAGTCAGCTGTGCGCGAAGTAGCCGCTTCTTCGCCTCCGGCAGCCGGAGATCGCGGTAGCTTGAATAGGCGAAGAATAAAGCTGCGAAGAAGCTGGCTTGTGCGCGAACCTTGCAGACAGCTGCAGGATGGTGGCTGCCGCTCTCCTGCCTTTTGAATTCATTTCTGGCATGCGAGTGGAAGGTGTTCCAGGACAACTTTCCTGGGTTTTGACGTAGTCCTGCTGCATCCCTCCTTGGAAATTCTTGCTGCTCCCCGGAGGCTCCGAGATGCAGAGAACACGATGGCAGCTGCTGAAAAGAAGGGCAGCAGTGAGTTTGTCAAGAAACAAGAATATAGGCAGCTGCCTGTGCTTGGCAAGGAGCAGCTGCTGCATTCTTGCACTTGCCTTCCTTCAGTGTGCACAGAAGCCCGCTGCTCTGCTGCTTGGTTTTTCCGCATTCAGTCAATTGCACAGGATTGAAGCTGGGGCAGGCTGTTCAGCTTGGCTGCTTTTCAGCATCTCAGCTGCCCTTCTGCTCTGTGACAGCTCTCCAGGTTTCTTGCCTTCGCCAGGCTGCAACGTGCCCGCTACTACCCAGAGCTGGGCAGGAGTGGGCAGAGAGCACGCTCATCTGCCAGCAGTTTGCGGCTTGCCCAGGAAAGTGCAGTGTCCTTGGAATGTGCAGCAAATCCAATTTCTTGGCAAGTCCGGGGGAAGTGAGCAGTGCAGGTACACTTTCACCTTGAGAAATGGACTTGGAAAGCTTTTCGCTAAGATGTAGGCGACTAGAGAGGCAGAATACGGAGCTCCGGCGCTGGCCGATAAGAAGTGCCGCTTCCCGGCGTCTTTCGGCAAAAGCGGCGCTTCGGAGCGCACCGCTGCCGCTCCAGTCATCTGTGCGCGAAGTAGCCGCTTCTTCGCCTCCGGCAGCCGGAGATCGCGGTAGCTTGAATAGGCGAAGAATAAAGCCGCGAAGAAGCTGGCTTGTGCGCGAACCTTGCAGAGAGCTGCAGGATGGTGGCTGCCGCTCTCCTGCCTTTTGAATTCATTTCTGGCATGCGAGTGGAAGGTGTTCCAGGACAACTTTCCTGGGTTTTGACGTAGTCCTGCTGCATCCCTCCTTGGAAATTCTTGCTGCTCCCCGGAGGCTCCGAGATGCAGAGAACACGATGGCAGCTGCTGAAAAGAAGGGCAGCAGTGAGTTTGTCAAGAAACAAGAATATAGGCAGCTGCCTGTGCTTGGCAAGGAGCAGCTGCTGCATTCTTGCACTTGCCTTCCTGCAGTGCGCACAGAAGCCCGCTGCTCTGCTGCTTGGTTTTTCCGCATTCAGTCAATTGCACAGGATTGAAGCTGGGGCAGGCTGTTCAGCTTTGCTGCTTTTCAGCATCTCAGCTGCCCTTCTGCTCTGTGACAGCTCTCCAGGTTTCTTGCCTTCGCCAGGCTGCAACGTGCCCGCTACTACCCAGAGCTGGGCAGGAGTGGAGAGAGAGCACGCTCATCTGCCAGCAGTTTGCGGCTTGCCCAGGAAAGTGCAGTGTCCTTGGAATGTGCAGCAAATCCAATTTCTTGGCAAGTCCGGGGGAAGTGAGCAGTGCTGGTACACTTTCACCTTGAGAAATGGAGTTGGAAAGCTTTTCGCTAAGATGTAGGCGACTAGAGAGGCAGAATACGGAGCTCCGGCGCTGGCCGATAAGAAGTGCCGCTTCCCGGCGTCTTTCGGCAAAAGCGGCGCTCCGGAGCGCACCGCTGCCGCTCCAGTCATCTGTGCGCGAAGTAGCCGCTTCTTCGCCTCCGGCAGCCGGAGATCGCGGTAGCTTGCATAGGCGAAGAACGAAGCCGCGAAGAAGCCGGCTTGTGCGCGAAGCTCGCAGACTGCTGCAGGACGGTGGCTGCCGCTCTCCTGCCTGTTGAATTCACTTCTGGCATCCGAGTGGAAGGTGTTCCAGGACAACTTTCCTGGGTTTTGACGTAGTCCTGCTGCATCCCTCCTTGGAAATTCTTGCTGCTCCCCGGAGGCTCCGAGATGCAGAGAACACGATGGCAGCTGCTGAAAAGAAGGGCAGCAGTGAGTTTGTCAAGAAACAAGAATATAGGCAGCTGCCTGTGCTTGGCAAGGAGCAGCTGCTGCATTCTTGCACTTGCCTTCCTTCAGTGCGCACAGAAGCCCGCTGCTCTGCTGCTTGGTTTTTCCGCATTCAGTCAATTGCACAGGATTGAAGCTGGGGCAGGCTGTTCAGCTTTGCTGCTTTTCAGCATCTCAGCTGCCCTTCTGCTCTGTGACAGCTCTCCAGGTTTCTTGCCTTCGCCAGGCTGCAACGTGCCCGCTACTACCCAGAGCTGGGCAGGAGTGGGCAGAGAGCACGCTCATATGCCAGCAGTTTGCGGCTTGCCCAGGAAAGTGCAGTGTCCTTGGAATGTGCAGCAAATCCAATTTCTTGGCAAGTCCGGGGGAAGTGAGCAGTGCTGGTACACTTTCACCTTGAGAAATGGAGTGGCAAAGCTTTTCGCTAAGATGTAGGCGACTGGAGAGGCAGAATACGGAGCTCCGGCGCTGGCCGAAGGGAAGTGCCGCTTCCCGGCGTCTTTCGGCAAAAGCGGCGCTCCGGAGCGCACCGCTGCCGCTCCAGTCAGCTGTGCGCGAAGTAGCCGCTTCTTCGCCTCCGGCAGCCGGAGATCGCGGTAGCTTGAATAGGCGAAGAATAAAGCTGCGAAGAAGCTGGCTTGTGCGCGAACCTTGCAGACTGCTGCAGGACGGTGGCTGCCGCTCTCCTGCCTGTTGAATTCACTTCTGGCATCCGAGTGGAAGGTGTTCCAGGACAACTTTCCTGGGTTTTGACGTAGTCCTGCTGCATCCCTCCTTGGAAATTCTTGCTGCTCCCCGGAGGCTCCGAGATGCAGAGAACACGATGGCAGCTGCTGAAAAGAAGGGCAGCAGTGAGTTTGTCAAGAAACAAGAATATAGGCAGCTGCCTGTGCTTGGCAAGGAGCAGCTGCTGTATTCTTGCACTTGCCTTCCTTCAGTGCGCACAGAAGCCCGCTGCTCTGCTGCTTGGTTTTTCCGCATTCAGTCAATTGCACAGGATTGAAGCTGGGGCAGGCTGTTCAGCTTTGCTGCTTTTCAGCATCTCAGCTGCCCTTCTGCTCTGTGACAGCTCTCCAGGTTTCTTGCCTTCTCCAGGCTGCAACGTGCCCGCTACTACCCAGAGCTGGGCAGGAGTGGGCAGAGAGCACGCTCATATGCCAGCAGTTTGCGGCTTGCCCAGGAAAGTGCAGTGTCCTTGGAATGTGCAGCAAATCCAATTTCTTGGCAAGTCCGGGGGAAGTGAGCAGTGCTGGTACACTTTCACCTTGAGAAATGGAGTTGGAAAGCTTTTCGCTAAGATGTAGGCGACTAGAGAGGCAGAATACGGAGCTCCGGCGCTGGCCGATAAGAAGTGCCGCTTCCCGGCGTCTTTCGGCAAAAGCGGCGCTCCGGAGCGCACCGCTGCCGCTCCAGTCATCTGTGCGCCAAGTAGCCGCTTCTTCGCCTCCGGCAGCCGGAGATCGCGGTAGCTTGAATAGGCGAAGAATAAAGCTGCGAAGAAGCTGGCTTGTGCGCGAACCTTGCAGAGAGCTGCAGGATGGTGGCTGCCGCTCTCCTGCCTTTTGAATTCATTTCTGGCATGCGAGTGGAAGGTGTTCCAGGACAACTTTCCTGGGTTTTGACGTAGTCCTGCTGCATCCCTCCTTGGAAATTCTTGCTGCTCCCCGGAGGCTCCGAGATGCAGAGAACACGATGGCAGCTGCTGAAAAGAAGGGCAGCAGTGAGTTTGTCAAGAAACAAGAATATAGGCAGCTGCCTGTGCTTGGCAAGGAGCAGCTGCTGCATTCTTGCACTTGCCTTCCTGCAGTGCGCACAGAAGCCCGCTGCTCTGCTGCTTGGTTTTTCCGCATTCAGTCAATTGCACAGGATTGAAGCTGGGGCAGGCTGTTCAGCTTTGCTGCTTTTCAGCATCTCAGCTGCCCTTCTGCTCTGTGACAGCTCTCCAGGTTTCTTGCCTTCGCCAGGCTGCAACGTGCCCGCTACTACCCAGAGCTGGGCAGGAGTGGGCAGAGAGCACGCTCATCTGCCAGCAGTTTGCGGCTTGCCCAGGAAAGTGCAGTGTCCTTGGAATGTGCAGCAAATCCAATTTCTTGGCAAGTCCGGGGGAAGTGAGCAGTGCTGGTACACTTTCACCTTGAGAAATGGAGTTGGAAAGCTTTTCGCTAAGATGTAGGCGACTAGAGAGGCAGAATACGGAGCTCCGGCGCTGGCCGATAAGAAGTGCCGCTTCCCGGCGTCTTTCGGCAAAAGCGGCGCTCCGGAGCGCACCGCTGCCGCTCCAGTCAGCTGTGCGCGAAGTAGCCGCTTCTTCGCCTCCGGCAGCCGGAGATCGCGGTAGCTTGCATAGGCGAAGAACGAAGCCGCGAAGAAGCCGGCTTGTGCGCGAAGCTCGCAGACTGCTGCAGGACGGTGGCTGCCGCTCTCCTGCCTGTTGAATTCACTTCTGGCATCCGAGTGGAAGGTGTTCCAGGACAACTTTCCTGGGTTTTGACGTAGTCCTGCTGCATCCCTCCTTGGAAATTCTTGCTGCTCCCCGGAGGCTCCGAGATGCAGAGAACACGATGGCAGCTGCTGAAAAGAAGGGCAGCAGTGAGTTTGTCAAGAAACAAGAATATAGGCAGCTGCCTGTGCTTGGCAAGGAGCAGCTGCTGCATTCTTGCACTTGCCTTCCTTCAGTGCGCACAGAAGCCCGCTGCTCTGCTGCTTGGTTTTTCTGCATTCAGTCAATTGCACAGGATTGAAGCTGGGGCAGGCTGTTCAGCTTTGCTGCTTTTCAGCATCTCAGCTGCCCTTCTGCTCTGTGACAGCTCTCCAGGTTTCTTGCCTTCGCCAGGCTGCAACCTGCTGGCTAGTACCCAGAGCTGGGCAGGAGTGGGCAGAGAGCACGCTCATCTGCCAGCAGTTTGCGGCTTGCCCAGGAAAGTGCAGTGTCCTTGGAATGTGCAGCAAATCCAATTTCTTGGCAAGTCCGGGGGAAGTGAGCAGTGCTGGTACACTTTCACCTTGAGAAATGGAGTGGCAAAGCTTTTCGCTAAGATGTAGGCGACTGGAGAGGCAGAATACGGAGCTCCGGCGCTGGCCGAAGGGAAGTGCCGCTTCCCGGCGTCTTTCGGCAAAAGCGGCGCTCCGGAGCGCACCGCTGCCGCTCCAGTCAGCTGTGCGCGAAGTAGCCGCTTCTTCGCCTCCGGCAGCCGGAGATCGCGGTAGCTTGAATAGGCGAAGAATAAAGCTGCGAAGAAGCTGGCTTGTGCGCGAACCTTGCAGACAGCTGCAGGATGGTGGCTGCCGCTCTCCTGCCTTTTGAATTCATTTCTGGCATGCGAGTGGAAGGTGTTCCAGGACAACTTTCCTGGGTTTTGACGTAGTCCTGCTGCATCCCTCCTTGGAAATTCTTGCTGCTCCCCGGAGGCTCCGAGATGCAGAGAACACGATGGCAGCTGCTGAAAAGAAGGGCAGCAGTGAGTTTGTCAAGAAACAAGAATATAGGCAGCTGCCTGTGCTTGGCAAGGAGCAGCTGCTGCATTCTTGCACTTGCCTTCCTTCAGTGTGCACAGAAGCCCGCTGCTCTGCTGCTTGGTTTTTCCGCATTCAGTCAATTGCACAGGATTGAAGCTGGGGCAGGCTGTTCAGCTTGGCTGCTTTTCAGCATCTCAGCTGCCCTTCTGCTCTGTGACAGCTCTCCAGGTTTCTTGCCTTCGCCAGGCTGCAACGTGCCCGCTACTACCCAGAGCTGGGCAGGAGTGGGCAGAGAGCACGCTCATCTGCCAGCAGTTTGCGGCTTGCCCAGGAAAGTGCAGTGTCCTTGGAATGTGCAGCAAATCCAATTTCTTGGCAAGTCCGGGGGAAGTGAGCAGTGCAGGTACACTTTCACCTTGAGAAATGGACTTGGAAAGCTTTTCGCTAAGATGTAGGCGACTAGAGAGGCAGAATACGGAGCTCCGGCGCTGGCCGATAAGAAGTGCCGCTTCCCGGCGTCTTTCGGCAAAAGCGGCGCTTCGGAGCGCACCGCTGCCGCTCCAGTCATCTGTGCGCGAAGTAGCCGCTTCTTCGCCTCCGGCAGCCGGAGATCGCGGTAGCTTGAATAGGCGAAGAATAAAGCCGCGAAGAAGCTGGCTTGTGCGCGAACCTTGCAGAGAGCTGCAGGATGGTGGCTGCCGCTCTCCTGCCTTTTGAATTCATTTCTGGCATGCGAGTGGAAGGTGTTCCAGGACAACTTTCCTGGGTTTTGACGTAGTCCTGCTGCATCCCTCCTTGGAAATTCTTGCTGCTCCCCGGAGGCTCCGAGATGCAGAGAACACGATGGCAGCTGCTGAAAAGAAGGGCAGCAGTGAGTTTGTCAAGAAACAAGAATATAGGCAGCTGCCTGTGCTTGGCAAGGAGCAGCTGCTGCATTCTTGCACTTGCCTTCCTGCAGTGCGCACAGAAGCCCGCTGCTCTGCTGCTTGGTTTTTCCGCATTCAGTCAATTGCACAGGATTGAAGCTGGGGCAGGCTGTTCAGCTTTGCTGCTTTTCAGCATCTCAGCTGCCCTTCTGCTCTGTGACAGCTCTCCAGGTTTCTTGCCTTCGCCAGGCTGCAACGTGCCCGCTACTACCCAGAGCTGGGCAGGAGTGGAGAGAGAGCACGCTCATCTGCCAGCAGTTTGCGGCTTGCCCAGGAAAGTGCAGTGTCCTTGGAATGTGCAGCAAATCCAATTTCTTGGCAAGTCCGGGGGAAGTGAGCAGTGCAGGTACACTTTCACCTTGAGAAATGGACTTGGAAAGCTTTTCGCTAAGATGTAGGCGACTAGAGAGGCAGAATACGGAGCTCCGGCGCTGGCCGATAAGAAGTGCCGCTTCCCGGCGTCTTTCGGCAAAAGCGGCGCTTCGGAGCGCACCGCTGCCGCTCCAGTCATCTGTGCGCGAAGTAGCCGCTTCTTCGCCTCCGGCAGCCGGAGATCGCGGTAGCTTGAATAGGCGAAGAATAAAGCCGCGAAGAAGCTGGCTTGTGCGCGAACCTTGCAGAGAGCTGCAGGATGGTGGCTGCCGCTCTCCTGCCTTTTGAATTCATTTCTGGCATGCGAGTGGAAGGTGTTCCAGGACAACTTTCCTGGGTTTTGACGTAGTCCTGCTGCATCCCTCCTTGGAAATTCTTGCTGCTCCCCGGAGGCTCCGAGATGCAGAGAACACGATGGCAGCTGCTGAAAAGAAGGGCAGCAGTGAGTTTGTCAAGAAACAAGAATATAGGCAGCTGCCTGTGCTTGGCAAGGAGCAGCTGCTGCATTCTTGCACTTGCCTTCCTGCAGTGCGCACAGAAGCCCGCTGCTCTGCTGCTTGGTTTTTCCGCATTCAGTCAATTGCACAGGATTGAAGCTGGGGCAGGCTGTTCAGCTTTGCTGCTTTTCAGCATCTCAGCTGCCCTTCTGCTCTGTGACAGCTCTCCAGGTTTCTTGCCTTCGCCAGGCTGCAACGTGCCCGCTACTACCCAGAGCTGGGCAGGAGTGGAGAGAGAGCACGCTCATCTGCCAGCAGTTTGCGGCTTGCCCAGGAAAGTGCAGTGTCCTTGGAATGTGCAGCAAATCCAATTTCTTGGCAAGTCCGGGGGAAGTGAGCAGTGCTGGTACACTTTCACCTTGAGAAATGGAGTTGGAAAGCTTTTCGCTAAGATGTAGGCGACTAGAGAGGCAGAATACGGAGCTCCGGCGCTGGCCGATAAGAAGTGCCGCTTCCCGGCGTCTTTCGGCAAAAGCGGCGCTCCGGAGCGCACCGCTGCCGCTCCAGTCATCTGTGCGCGAAGTAGCCGCTTCTTCGCCTCCGGCAGCCGGAGATCGCGGTAGCTTGCATAGGCGAAGAACGAAGCCGCGAAGAAGCCGGCTTGTGCGCGAAGCTCGCAGACTGCTGCAGGACGGTGGCTGCCGCTCTCCTGCCTGTTGAATTCACTTCTGGCATCCGAGTGGAAGGTGTTCCAGGACAACTTTCCTGGGTTTTGACGTAGTCCTGCTGCATCCCTCCTTGGAAATTCTTGCTGCTCCCCGGAGGCTCCGAGATGCAGAGAACACGATGGCAGCTGCTGAAAAGAAGGGCAGCAGTGAGTTTGTCAAGAAACAAGAATATAGGCAGCTGCCTGTGCTTGGCAAGGAGCAGCTGCTGCATTCTTGCACTTGCCTTCCTTCAGTGCGCACAGAAGCCCGCTGCTCTGCTGCTTGGTTTTTCTGCATTCAGTCAATTGCACAGGATTGAAGCTGGGGCAGGCTGTTCAGCTTTGCTGCTTTTCAGCATCTCAGCTGCCCTTCTGCTCTGTGACAGCTCTCCAGGTTTCTTGCCTTCGCCAGGCTGCAACGTGCCCGCTACTACCCAGAGCTGGGCAGGAGTGGGCAGAGAGCACGCTCATATGCCAGCAGTTTGCGGCTTGCCCAGGAAAGTGCAGTGTCCTTGGAATGTGCAGCAAATCCAATTTCTTGGCAAGTCCGGGGGAAGTGAGCAGTGCTGGTACACTTTCACCTTGAGAAATGGAGTGGCAAAGCTTTTCGCTAAGATGTAGGCGACTGGAGAGGCAGAATACGGAGCTCCGGCGCTGGCCGAAGGGAAGTGCCGCTTCCCGGCGTCTTTCGGCAAAAGCGGCGCTCCGGAGCGCACCGCTGCCGCTCCAGTCAGCTGTGCGCGAAGTAGCCGCTTCTTCGCCTCCGGCAGCCGGAGATCGCGGTAGCTTGAATAGGCGAAGAATAAAGCTGCGAAGAAGCTGGCTTGTGCGCGAACCTTGCAGACAGCTGCAGGATGGTGGCTGCCGCTCTCCTGCCTTTTGAATTCATTTCTGGCATGCGAGTGGAAGGTGTTCCAGGACAACTTTCCTGGGTTTTGACGTAGTCCTGCTGCATCCCTCCTTGGAAATTCTTGCTGCTCCCCGGAGGCTCCGAGATGCAGAGAACACGATGGCAGCTGCTGAAAAGAAGGGCAGCAGTGAGTTTGTCAAGAAACAAGAATATAGGCAGCTGCCTGTGCTTGGCAAGGAGCAGCTGCTGCATTCTTGCACTTGCCTTCCTTCAGTGCGCACAGAAGCCCGCTGCTCTGCTGCTTGGTTTTTCCGCATTCAGTCAATTGCACAGGATTGAAGCTGGGGCAGGCTGTTCAGCTTTGCTGCTTTTCAGCATCTCAGCTGCCCTTCTGCTCTGTGACAGCTCTCCAGGTTTCTTGCCTTCGCCAGGCTGCAACGTGCCCGCTACTACCCAGAGCTGGGCAGGAGTGGGCAGAGAGCACGCTCATATGCCAGCAGTTTGCGGCTTGCCCAGGAAAGTGCAGTGTCCTTGGAATGTGCAGCAAATCCAATTTCTTGGCAAGTCCGGGGGAAGTGAGCAGTGCTGGTACACTTTCACCTTGAGAAATGGAGTTGGAAAGCTTTTCGCTAAGATGTAGGCGACTAGAGAGGCAGAATACGGAGCTCCGGCGCTGGCCGATAAGAAGTGCCGCTTCCCGGCGTCTTTCGGCAAAAGCGTCGCTCCGGAGCGCACCGCTGCCGCTCCAGTCATCTGTGCGCGAAGTAGCCGCTTCTTCGCCTCCGGCAGCCGGAGATCGCGGTAGCTTGCATAGGCGAAGAACGAAGCCGCGAAGAAGCCGGCTTGTGCGCGAAGCTCGCAGACTGCTGCAGGACGGTGGCTGCCGCTCTCCTGCCTGTTGAATTCACTTCTGGCATCCGAGTGGAAGGTGTTCCAGGACAACTTTCCTGGGTTTTGACGTAGTCCTGCTGCATCCCTCCTTGGAAATTCTTGCTGCTCCCCGGAGGCTCCGAGATGCAGAGAACACGATGGCAGCTGCTGAAAAGAAGGGCAGCAGTGAGTTTGTCAAGAAACAAGAATATAGGCAGCTGCCTGTGCTTGGCAAGGAGCAGCTGCTGCATTCTTGCACTTGCCTTCCTTCAGTGCGCACAGAAGCCCGCTGCTCTGCTGCTTGGTTTTTCCGCATTCAGTCAATTGCACAGGATTGCAGCTGAGCCAGGCTGTTCAGCTTTGCTGCTTTTCAGCATCTCAGCTGCCCTTCTGCTCTGTGACAGCTCTCCAGGTTTCTTGCCTTCGCCAGGCTGCAACCTGCTGGCTAGTACCCAGAGCTGGGCAGGAGTGGGCAGAGAGCACGCTCATCTGCCAGCAGTTTGCGGCTTGCCCAGGAAAGTGCAGTGTCCTTGGAATGTGCAGCAAATCCAATTTCTTGGCAAGTCCGGGGGAAGTGAGCAGTGCAGGTACACTTTCTCCTTCAGAAATGGAGTTGGAAAGCTTTTCGCTAAGATGTAGGCGACTAGAGAGGCAGAATACGGAGCTCCGGCGCTGGCCGATAAGAAGTGCCGCTTCCCGGCGTCTTTCGGCAAAAGCGGCGCTCCGGAGCGCACCGCTGCCGCTCCAGTCAGCTGTGCGCGAAGTAGCCGCTTCTTCGCCTCCGGCAGCCGGAGATCGCGGTAGCTTGCATAGGCGAAGAACGAAGCCGCGAAGAAGCCGGCTTGTGTGCGAAGCTCGCAGACAGCTGCAGGACGGTGGCTGCCGCTCTCCTGCCTGTTGAATTCACTTGTGGCATGCGAGTGGAAGGTGTTCCAGGACAACTTTCCTGGGTTTTGACGTAGTCCTGCTGCATCCCTCCTTGGAAATTCTTGCTGCTCCCCGGAGGCTCCGAGATGCAGAGAACACGATGGCAGCTGCTGAAAAGAAGGGCAGCAGTGAGTTTGTCAAGAAACAAGAATATAGGCAGCTGCCTGTGCTTGGCAAGGAGCAGCTGCTGCATTCTTGCACTTGCCTTCCTTCAGTGCGCACAGAAGCCCGCTGCTCTGCTGCTTGGTTTTTCCGCATTCAGTCAATTGCACAGGATTGCAGCTGAGCCAGGCTGTTCAGCTTTGCTGCTTTTCAGCATCTCAGCTGCCCTTCTGCTCTGTGACAGCTCTCCAGGTTTCTTGCCTTCGCCAGGCTGCAACGTGCCCGCTACTACCCAGAGCTGGGCAGGAGTGGGCAGAGAGCACGCTCATATGCCAGCAGTTTGCGGCTTGCCCAGGAAAGTGCAGTGTCCTTGGAATGTGCAGCAAATCCAATTTCTTGGCAAGTCCGGGGGAAGTGAGCAGTGCAGGTACACTTTCTCCTTGAGAAATGGACTTGGAAAGCTTTTCGCTAAGATGTAGGCGACTAGAGAGGCAGAATACGGAGCTCCGGCGCTGGCCGAAGGGAAGTGCCGCTTCCCGGCGTCTTTCGGCAAAAGCGGCGCTCCGGAGCGCACCGCTGCCGCTCCAGTCATCTGTGCGCGAAGTAGCCGCTTCTTCGCCTCCGGCAGCCGGAGATCGCGGTAGCTTGCATAGGCGAAGAACGAAGCCGCGAAGAAGCCGGCTTGTGTGCGAAGCTCGCAGACAGCTGCAGGACGGTGGCTGCCGCTCTCCTGCCTGTTGAATTCACTTCTGGCATCCGAGTGGAAGGTGTTCCAGGACAACTTTCCTGGGTTTTGACGTAGTCCTGCTGCATCCCTCCTTGGAAATTCTTGCTGCTCCCCGGAGGCTCCGAGATGCAGAGAACACGATGGCAGCTGCTGAAAAGAAGGGCAGCAGTGAGTTTGTCAAGAAACAAGAATATAGGCAGCTGCCTGTGCTTGGCAAGGAGCAGCTGCTGCATTCTTGCACTTGCCTTCCTGCAGTGCGCACAGAAGCCCGCTGCTCTGCTGCTTGGTTTTTCCGCATTCAGTCAATTGCACAGGATTGAAGCTGGGGCAGGCTGTTCAGCTTGGCTGCTTTTCAGCATCTCAGCTGCCCTTCTGCTCTGTGACAGCTCTCCAGGTTTCTTGCCTTCGCCAGGCTGCAACGTGCCCGCTACTACCCAGAGCTGGGCAGGAGTGGGCAGAGAGCACGCTCATCTGCCAGCAGTTTGCGGCTTGCCCAGGAAAGTGCAGTGTCCTTGGAATGTGCAGCAAATCCAATTTCTTGGCAAGTCCGGGGGAAGTGAGCAGTGCTGGTACACTTTCACCTTGAGAAATGGACTTGGAAAGCTTTTCGCTAAGATGTAGGCGACTAGAGAGGCAGAATACGGAGCTCCGGCGCTGGCCGATAAGAAGTGCCGCTTCCCGGCGTCTTTCGGCAAAAGCGGCGCTCCGGAGCGCACCGCTGCCGCTCCAGTCATCTGTGCGCGAAGTAGCCGCTTCTTCGCCTCCGGCAGCCGGAGATCGCGGTAGCTTGCATAGGCGAAGAACGAAGCCGCGAAGAAGCCGGCTTGTGCGCGAAGCTCGCAGACTGCTGCAGGACGGTGGCTGCCGCTCTCCTGCCTGTTGAATTCACTTCTGGCATCCGAGTGGAAGGTGTTCCAGGACAACTTTCCTGGGTTTTGACGTAGTCCTGCTGCATCCCTCCTTGGAAATTCTTGCTGCTCCCCGGAGGCTCCGAGATGCAGAGAACACGATGGCAGCTGCTGAAAAGAAGGGCAGCAGTGAGTTTGTCAAGAAACAAGAATATAGGCAGCTGCCTGTGCTTGGCAAGGAGCAGCTGCTGCATTCTTGCACTTGCCTTCCTTCAGTGCGCACAGAAGCCCGCTGCTCTGCTGCTTGGTTTTTCCGCATTCAGTCAATTGCACAGGATTGCAGCTGAGCCAGGCTGTTCAGCTTTGCTGCTTTTCAGCATCTCAGCTGCCCTTCTGCTCTGTGACAGCTCTCCAGGTTTCTTGCCTTCGCCAGGCTGCAACCTGCTGGCTAGTACCCAGAGCTGGGCAGGAGTGGGCAGAGAGCACGCTCATCTGCCAGCAGTTTGCGGCTTGCCCAGGAAAGTGCAGTGTCCTTGGAATGTGCAGCAAATCCAATTTCTTGCCAAGTCCGAGGGAAGTGAGCAGTGCAGGTACACTTTCTCCTTCAGAAATGGAGTTGGAAAGCTTTTCGCTAAGATGTAGGCGACTAGAGAGGCAGAATACGGAGCTCCGGCGCTGGCCGATAAGAAGTGCCGCTTCCCGGCGTCTTTCGGCAAAAGCGGCGCTCCGGAGCGCACCGCTGCCGCTCCAGTCATCTGTGCGCGAAGTAGCCGCTTCTTCGCCTCCGGCAGCCGGAGATCGCGGTAGCTTGCATAGGCGAAGAACGAAGCCGCGAAGAAGCCGGCTTGTGTGCGAAGCTCGCAGACAGCTGCAGGACGGTGGCTGCCGCTCTCCTGCCTGTTGAATTCACTTCTGGCATGCGAGTGGAAGGTGTTCCAGGACAACTTTCCTGGGTTTTGACGTAGTCCTGCTGCATCCCTCCTTGGAAATTCTTGCTGCTCCCCGGAGGCTCCGAGATGCAGAGAACACGATGGCAGCTGCTGAAAAGAAGGGCAGCAGTGAGTTTGTCAAGAAACAAGAATATAGGCAGCTGCCTGTGCTTGGCAAGGAGCAGCTGCTGCATTCTTGCACTTGCCTTCCTTCAGTGCGCACAGAAGCCCGCTGCTCTGCTGCTTGGTTTTTCCGCATTCAGTCAATTGCACAGGATTGCAGCTGAGCCAGGCTGTTCAGCTTTGCTGCTTTTCAGCATCTCAGCTGCCCTTCTGCTCTGTGACAGCTCTCCAGGTTTCTTGCCTTCGCCAGGCTGCAACGTGCCCGCTACTACCCAGAGCTGGGCAGGAGTGGGCAGAGAGCACGCTCATATGCCAGCAGTTTGCGGCTTGCCCAGGAAAGTGCAGTGTCCTTGGAATGTGCAGCAAATCCAATTTCTTGGCAAGTCCGGGGGAAGTGAGCAGTGCAGGTACACTTTCTCCTTGAGAAATGGAGTTGGAAAGCTTTTCGCTAAGATGTAGGCGACTAGAGAGGCAGAATACGGAGCTCCGGCGCTGGCCGATAAGAAGTGCCGCTTCCCGGCGTCTTTCGGCAAAAGCGGCGCTCCGGAGCGCACCGCTGCCGCTCCAGTCATCTGTGCGCGAAGTAGCCGCTTCTTCGCCTCCGGCAGCCGGAGATCGCGGTAGCTTGCATAGGCGAAGAACGAAGCCGCGAAGAAGCCGGCTTGTGTGCGAAGCTCGCAGACAGCTGCAGGACGGTGGCTGCCGCTCTCCTGCCTGTTGAATTCACTTCTGGCATGCGAGTGGAAGGTGTTCCAGGACAACTTTCCTGGGTTTTGACGTAGTCCTGCTGCATCCCTCCTTGGAAATTCTTGCTGCTCCCCTGAGGCTCCGAGATGCAGAGAACACGATGGCAGCTGCTGAAAAGAAGGGCAGCAGTGAGTTTGTCAAGAAACAAGAATATAGGCAGCTGCCTGTGCTTGGCAAGGAGCAGCTGCTGCATTCTTGCAATTTCCTGCAGTGCGCACAGAAGCCCGCTGCTCTGCTGCTTGGTTTTTCCGCATTCAGTCAATTGCACAGGATTGAAGCTGGGGCAGGCTGTTCAGCTTGGCTGCTTTTCAGCATCTCAGCTGCCCTTCTGCTCTGTGACAGCTCTCCAGGTTTCTTGCCTTCGCCAGGCTGCAACGTGCCCGCTACTACCCAGAGCTGGGCAGGAGTGGGCAGAGAGCACGCTCATCTGCCAGCAGTTTGCGGCTTGCCCAGGAAAGTGCAGTGTCCTTGGAATGTGCAGCAAATCCAATTTCTTGGCAAGTCCGGGGGAAGTGAGCAGTGCAGGTACACTTTCACCTTGAGAAATGGACTTGGAAAGCTTTTCGCTAAGATGTAGGCGACTAGAGAGGCAGAATACGGAGCTCCGGCGCTGGCCGATAAGAAGTGCCGCTTCCCGGCGTCTTTCGGCAAAAGCGGCGCTTCGGAGCGCACCGCTGCCGCTCCAGTCATCTGTGCGCGAAGTAGCCGCTTCTTCGCCTCCGGCAGCCGGAGATCGCGGTAGCTTGAATAGGCGAAGAATAAAGCTGCGAAGAAGCTGGCTTGTGCGCGAACCTTGCAGAGAGCTGCAGGATGGTGGCTGCCGCTCTCCTGCCTTTTGAATTCATTTCTGGCATGCGAGTGGAAGGTGTTCCAGGACAACTTTCCTGGGTTTTGACGTAGTCCTGCTGCATCCCTCCTTGGAAATTCTTGCTGCTCCCCGGAGGCTCCGAGATGCAGAGAACACGATGGCAGCTGCTGAAAAGAAGGGCAGCAGTGAGTTTGTCAAGAAACAAGAATATAGGCAGCTGCCTGTGCTTGGCAAGGAGCAGCTGCTGCATTCTTGCACTTGCCTTCCTGCAGTGCGCACAGAAGCCCGCTGCTCTGCTGCTTGGTTTTTCCGCATTCAGTCAATTGCACAGGATTGAAGCTGGGGCAGGCTGTTCAGCTTGGCTGCTTTTCAGCATCTCAGCTGCCCTTCTGCTCTGTGACAGCTCTCCAGGTTTCTTGCCTTCGCCAGGCTGCAACGTGCCCGCTACTACCCAGAGCTGGGCAGGAGTGGGCAGAGAGCACGCTCATCTGCCAGCAGTTTGCGGCTTGCCCAGGAAAGTGCAGTGTCCTTGGAATGTGCAGCAAATCCAATTTCTTGGCAAGTCCGGGGGAAGTGAGCAGTGCTGGTACACTTTCACCTTGAGAAATGGAGTTGGAAAGCTTTTCGCTAAGATGTAGGCGACTAGAGAGGCAGAATACTGAGCTCCGGCGCTGGCCGATAAGAAGTGCCGCTTCCCGGCGTCTTTCGGCAAAAGCGGCGCTCCGGAGCGCACCGCTGCCGCTCCAGTCAGCTGTGCGCGAAGTAGCCGCTTCTTCGCCTCCGGCAGCCGGAGATCGCGGTAGCTTGCATAGGCGAAGAACGAAGCCGCGAAGAAGCCGGCTTGTGCGCGAAGCTCGCAGACTGCTGCAGGACGGTGGCTGCCGCTCTCCTGCCTGTTGAATTCACTTCTGGCATGCGAGTGGAAGGTGTTCCAGGACAACTTTCCTGGGTTTTGACGTAGTCCTGCTGCATCCCTCCTTGGAAATTCTTGCTGCTCCCCGGAGGCTCCGAGATGCAGAGAACACGATGGCAGCTGCTGAAAAGAAGGGCAGCAGTGAGTTTGTCAAGAAACAAGAATATAGGCAGCTGCCTGTGCTTGGCAAGGAGCAGCTGCTGCATTCTTGCACTTGCCTTCCTTCAGTGCGCACAGAAGCCCGCTGCTCTGCTGCTTGGTTTTTCTGCATTCAGTCAATTGCACAGGATTGAAGCTGGGGCAGGCTGTTCAGCTTTGCTGCTTTTCAGCATCTCAGCTGCCCTTCTGCTCTGTGACAGCTCTCCAGGTTTCTTGCCTTCGCCAGGCTGCAACGTGCCCGCTACTACCCAGAGCTGGGCAGGAGTGGGCAGAGAGCACGCTCATATGCCAGCAGTTTGCGGCTTGCCCAGGAAAGTGCAGTGTCCTTGGAATGTGCAGCAAATCCAATTTCTTGGCAAGTCCGGGGGAAGTGAGCAGTGCTGGTACACTTTCACCTTGAGAAATGGAGTGGCAAAGCTTTTCGCTAAGATGTAGGCGACTAGAGAGGCAGAATACGGAGCTCCGGCGCTGGCCGAAGGGAAGTGCCGCTTGCCGGCGTCTTTCGGCAAAAGCGGCGCTCCGGAGCGCACCGCTGCCGCTCCAGTCATCTGTGCGCGAAGTAGCCTCTTCTTCGCCTCCGGCAGCCGGAGATCGCGGTAGCTTGCATAGGCGAAGAACGAAGCCGCGAAGAAGCCGGCTTGTGCGCGAAGCTCGCAGACAGCTGCAGGATGGTGGCTGCCGCTCTCCTGCCTGTTGAATTCACTTCTGGCATGCGAGTGGAAGGTGTTCCAGGACAACTTTCCTGGGTTTTGACGTAGTCCTGCTGCATCCCTCCTTGGAAATTCTTGCTGCTCCCCGGAGGCTCCGAGATGCAGAGAACACGATGGCAGCTGCTGAAAAGAAGGGCAGCAGTGAGTTTGTCAAGAAACAAGAATATAGGCAGCTGCCTGTGCTTGGCAAGGAGCAGCTGCTGCATTCTTGCACTTGCCTTCCTTCAGTGCGCACAGAAGCCCGCTGCTCTGCTGCTTGGTTTTTCTGCATTCAGTCAATTGCACAGGATTGAAGCTGGGGCAGGCTGTTCAGCTTGGCTGCTTTTCAGCATCTCAGCTGCCCTTCTGCTCTGTGACAGCTCTCCAGGTTTCTTGCCTTCTCCAGGCTGCAACGTGCCCGCTACTACCCAGAGCTGGGCAGGAGTGGGCAGAGAGCACGCTCATCTGCCAGCAGTTTGCGGCTTGCCCAGGAAAGTGCAGTGTCCTTGGAATGTGCAGCAAATCCAATTTCTTGGCAAGTCCGGGGGAAGTGAGCAGTGCTGGTACACTTTCACCTTGAGAAATGGACTTGGAAAGCTTTTCGCTAAGATGTAGGCGACTGGAGAGGCAGAATACGGAGCTCCGGCGCTGGCCGAAGGGAAGTGCCGCTTCCCGGCGTCTTTCGGCAAAAGCGGCGCTCCGGAGCGCACCGCTGCCGCTCCAGTCAGCTGTGCGCGAAGTAGCCGCTTCTTCGCCTCCGGCAGCCGGAGATCGCGGTAGCTTGAATAGGCGAAGAATAAAGCTGCGAAGAAGCTGGCTTGTGCGCGAACCTTGCAGACAGCTGCAGGATGGTGGCTGCCGCTCTCCTGCCTTTTGAATTCATTTCTGGCATGCGAGTGGAAGGTGTTCCAGGACAACTTTCCTGGGTTTTGACGTAGTCCTGCTGCATCCCTCCTTGGAAATTCTTGCTGCTCCCCGGAGGCTCCGAGATGCAGAGAACACGATGGCAGCTGCTGAAAAGAAGGGCAGCAGTGAGTTTGTCAAGAAACAAGAATATAGGCAGCTGCCTGTGCTTGGCAAGGAGCAGCTGCTGCATTCTTGCACTTGCCTTCCTTCAGTGTGCACAGAAGCCCGCTGCTCTGCTGCTTGGTTTTTCCGCATTCAGTCAATTGCACAGGATTGAAGCTGGGGCAGGCTGTTCAGCTTTGCTGCTTTTCAGCATCTCAGCTGCCCTTCTGCTCTGTGACAGCTCTCCAGGTTTCTTGCCTTCGCCAGGCTGCAACGTGCCCGCTACTACCCAGAGCTGGGCAGGAGTGGGCAGAGAGCACGCTCATATGCCAGCAGTTTGCGGCTTGCCCAGGAAAGTGCAGTGTCCTTGGAATGTGCAGCAAATCCAATTTCTTGGCAAGTCCGGGGGAAGTGAGCAGTGCTGGTACACTTTCACCTTGAGAAATGGACTTGGAAAGCTTTTCGCTAAGATGTAGGCGACTAGAGAGGCAGAATACGGAGCTCCGGCGCTGGCCGATAAGAAGTGCCGCTTGCCGGCGTCTTTCGGCAAAAGCGGCGCTCCGGAGCGCACCGCTGCCGCTGCAGTCAGCTGTGCGCGAAGTAGCCGCTTCTTCGCCTCCGGCAGCCGGAGATCGCGGTAGCTTGCATAGGCGAAGAACGAAGCCGCGAAGAAGCCGGCTTGTGCGCGAAGCTCGCAGACTGCTGCAGGACGGTGGCTGCCGCTCTCCTGCCTGTTGAATTCACTCTGGGCATGCGAGTGGAAGGTGTTCCAGGACAACTTTCCTGGGTTTTGACGTAGTCCTGCTGCATCCCTCCTTGGAAATTCTTGCTGCTCCCCGGAGGCTCCGAGATGCAGAGAACACGATGGCAGCTGCTGAAAAGAAGGGCAGCAGTGAGTTTGTCAAGAAACAAGAATATAGGCAGCTGCCTGTGCTTGGCAAGGAGCAGCTGCTGCATTCTTGCAATTTCCTGCAGTGCGCACAGAAGCCCGCTGCTCTGCTGCTTGGTTTTTCCGCATTCAGTCAATTGCACAGGATTGAAGCTGGGGCAGGCTGTTCAGCTTGGCTGCTTTTCAGCATCTCAGCTGCCCTTCTGCTCTGTGACAGCTCTCCAGGTTTCTTGCCTTCGCCAGGCTGCAACGTGCCCGCTACTACCCAGAGCTGGGCAGGAGTGGGCAGAGAGCACGCTCATCTGCCAGCAGTTTGCGGCTTGCCCAGGAAAGTGCAGTGTCCTTGGAATGTGCAGCAAATCCAATTTCTTGGCAAGTCCGGGGGAAGTGAGCAGTGCAGGTACACTTTCACCTTGAGAAATGGACTTGGAAAGCTTTTCGCTAAGATGTAGGCGACTAGAGAGGCAGAATACGGAGCTCCGGCGCTGGCCGATAAGAAGTGCCGCTTCCCGGCGTCTTTCGGCAAAAGCGGCGCTTCGGAGCGCACCGCTGCCGCTCCAGTCATCTGTGCGCGAAGTAGCCGCTTCTTCGCCTCCGGCAGCCGGAGATCGCGGTAGCTTGCATAGGCGAAGAACGAAGCCGCGAAGAAGCCGGCTTGTGCGCGAAGCTCGCAGACTGCTGCAGGACGGTGGCTGCCGCTCTCCTGCCTGTTGAATTCACTTCTGGCATGCGAGTGGAAGGTGTTCCAGGACAACTTTCCTGGGTTTTGACGTAGTCCTGCTGCATCCCTCCTTGGAAATTCTTGCTGCTCCCCGGAGGCTCCGAGATGCAGAGAACACGATGGCAGCTGCTGAAAAGAAGGGCAGCAGTGAGTTTGTCAAGAAACAAGAATATAGGCAGCTGCCTGTGCTTGGCAAGGAGCAGCTGCTGCATTCTTGCACTTGCCTTCCTTCAGTGCGCACAGAAGCCCGCTGCTCTGCTGCTTGGTTTTTCTGCATTCAGTCAATTGCACAGGATTGAAGCTGGGGCAGGCTGTTCAGCTTTGCTGCTTTTCAGCATCTCAGCTGCCCTTCTGCTCTGTGACAGCTCTCCAGGTTTCTTGCCTTCGCCAGGCTGCAACGTGCCCGCTACTACCCAGAGCTGGGCAGGAGTGGGCAGAGAGCACGCTCATATGCCAGCAGTTTGCGGCTTGCCCAGGAAAGTGCAGTGTCCTTGGAATGTGCAGCAAATCCAATTTCTTGGCAAGTCCGGGGGAAGTGAGCAGTGCTGGTACACTTTCACCTTGAGAAATGGAGTGGCAAAGCTTTTCGCTAAGATGTAGGCGACTAGAGAGGCAGAATACGGAGCTCCGGCGCTGGCCGATAAGAAGTGCCGCTTCCCGGCGTCTTTCGGCAAAAGCGGCGCTCCGGAGCGCACCGCTGCCGCTCCAGTCATCTGTGCGCGAAGTAGCCTCTTCTTCGCCTCCGGCAGCCGGAGATCGCGGTAGCTTGCATAGGCGAAGAACGAAGCCGCGAAGAAGCCGGCTTGTGCGCGAAGCTCGCAGACAGCTGCAGGATGGTGGCTGCCGCTCTCCTGCCTGTTGAATTCACTCTGGGCATGCGAGTGGAAGGTGTTCCAGGACAACTTTCCTGGGTTTTGACGTAGTCCTGCTGCATCCCTCCTTGGAAATTCTTGCTGCTCCCCGGAGGCTCCGAGATGCAGAGAACACGATGGCAGCTGCTGAAAAGAAGGGCAGCAGTGAGTTTGTCAAGAAACAAGAATATAGGCAGCTGCCTGTGCTTGGCAAGGAGCAGCTGCTGCATTCTTGCACTTGCCTTCCTTCAGTGCGCACAGAAGCCCGCTGCTCTGCTGCTTGGTTTTTCTGCATTCAGTCAATTGCACAGGATTGAAGCTGGGGCAGGCTGTTCAGCTTGGCTGCTTTTCAGCATCTCAGCTGCCCTTCTGCTCTGTGACAGCTCTCCAGGTTTCTTGCCTTCTCCAGGCTGCAACGTGCCCGCTACTACCCAGAGCTGGGCAGGAGTGGGCAGAGAGCACGCTCATCTGCCAGCAGTTTGCGGCTTGCCCAGGAAAGTGCAGTGTCCTTGGAATGTGCAGCAAATCCAATTTCTTGGCAAGTCCGGGGGAAGTGAGCAGTGCTGGTACACTTTCACCTTGAGAAATGGACTTGGAAAGCTTTTCGCTAAGATGTAGGCGACTGGAGAGGCAGAATACGGAGCTCCGGCGCTGGCCGAAGGGAAGTGCCGCTTCCCGGCGTCTTTCGGCAAAAGCGGCGCTCCGGAGCGCACCGCTGCCGCTCCAGTCAGCTGTGCGCGAAGTAGCCGCTTCTTCGCCTCCGGCAGCCGGAGATCGCGGTAGCTTGAATAGGCGAAGAATAAAGCTGCGAAGAAGCTGGCTTGTGCGCGAACCTTGCAGACAGCTGCAGGATGGTGGCTGCCGCTCTCCTGCCTTTTGAATTCATTTCTGGCATGCGAGTGGAAGGTGTTCCAGGACAACTTTCCTGGGTTTTGACGTAGTCCTGCTGCATCCCTCCTTGGAAATTCTTGCTGCTCCCCGGAGGCTCCGAGATGCAGAGAACACGATGGCAGCTGCTGAAAAGAAGGGCAGCAGTGAGTTTGTCAAGAAACAAGAATATAGGCAGCTGCCTGTGCTTGGCAAGGAGCAGCTGCTGCATTCTTGCACTTGCCTTCCTTCAGTGTGCACAGAAGCCCGCTGCTCTGCTGCTTGGTTTTTCCGCATTCAGTCAATTGCACAGGATTGAAGCTGGGGCAGGCTGTTCAGCTTTGCTGCTTTTCAGCATCTCAGCTGCCCTTCTGCTCTGTGACAGCTCTCCAGGTTTCTTGCCTTCGCCAGGCTGCAACGTGCCCGCTACTACCCAGAGCTGGGCAGGAGTGGGCAGAGAGCACGCTCATATGCCAGCAGTTTGCGACTTGCCCAGGAAAGTGCAGTGTCCTTGGAATGTGCAGCAAATCCAATTTCTTGGCAAGTCCGGGGGAAGTGAGCAGTGCTGGTACACTTTCACCTTGAGAAATGGACTTGGAAAGCTTTTCGCTAAGATGTAGGCGACTAGAGAGGCAGAATACGGAGCTCCGGCGCTGGCCGATAAGAAGTGCCGCTTGCCGGCGTCTTTCGGCAAAAGCGGCGCTCCGGAGCGCACCGCTGCCGCTGCAGTCAGCTGTGCGCGAAGTAGCCGCTTCTTCGCCTCCGGCAGCCGGAGATCGCGGTAGCTTGCATAGGCGAAGAACGAAGCCGCGAAGAAGCCGGCTTGTGCGCGAAGCTCGCAGACTGCTGCAGGACGGTGGCTGCCGCTCTCCTGCCTGTTGAATTCACTCTGGGCATGCGAGTGGAAGGTGTTCCAGGACAACTTTCCTGGGTTTTGACGTAGTCCTGCTGCATCCCTCCTTGGAAATTCTTGCTGCTCCCCGGAGGCTCCGAGATGCAGAGAACACGATGGCAGCTGCTGAAAAGAAGGGCAGCAGTGAGTTTGTCAAGAAACAAGAATATAGGCAGCTGCCTGTGCTTGGCAAGGAGCAGCTGCTGCATTCTTGCACTTGCCTTCCTTCAGTGCGCACAGAAGCCCGCTGCTCTGCTGCTTGGTTTTTCTGCTTTCAGTCAATTGCACAGGATTGAAGCTGGGGCAGGCTGTTCAGCTTTGCTGCTTTTCAGCATCTCAGCTGCCCTTCTGCTCTGTGACAGCTCTCCAGGTTTCTTGCCTTCGCCAGGCTGCAACGTGCCCGCTACTACCCAGAGCTGGGCAGGAGTGGGCAGAGAGCACGCTCATCTGCCAGCAGTTTGCGGCTTGCCCAGGAAAGTGCAGTATCCTTGGAATGTGCAGCAAATCCAATTTCTTGGCAAGTCCGGGGGAAGTGAGCAGTGCTGGTACACTTTCACCTTGAGAAATGGACTTGGAAAGCTTTTCGCTAAGATGTAGGCGACTAGAGAGGCAGAATACGGAGCTCCGGCGCTGGCCGATAAGAAGTGCCGCTTCCCGGCGTCTTTCGGCAAAAGCGGCGCTCCGGAGCGCACCGCTGCCGCTCCAGTCATCTGTGCGCGAAGTAGCCGCTTCTTCGCCTCCGGCAGCCGGAGATCGCGGTAGCTTGCATAGGCGAAGAACGAAGCCGCGAAGAAGCCGGCTTGTGTGCGAAGCTCGCAGACAGCTGCAGGACGGTGGCTGCCGCTCTCCTGCCTGTTGAATTCATTTCTGGCATCCGAGTGGAAGGTGTTCCAGGACAACTTTCCTGGGTTTTGACGTAGTCCTGCTGCATCCCTCCTTGGAAATTCTTGCTGCTCCCCGGAGGCTCCGAGATGCAGAGAACACGATGGCAGCTGCTGAAAAGAAGGGCAGCAGTGAGTTTGTCAAGAAACAAGAATATAGGCAGCTGCCTGTGCTTGGCAAGGAGCAGCTGCTGCATTCTTGCACTTGCCTTCCTTCAGTGCGCACAGAAGCCCGCTGCTCTGCTGCTTGGTTTTTCCGCATTCAGTCAATTGCACAGGATTGAAGCTGGGGCAGGCTGTTCAGCTTTGCTGCTTTTCAGCATCTCAGCTGCCCTTCTGCTCTGTGACAGCTCTCCAGGTTTCTTGCCTTCGCCAGGCTGCAACGTGCCCGCTACTACCCAGAGCTGGGCAGGAGTGGGCAGAGAGCACGCTCATATGCCAGCAGTTTGCGGCTTGCCCAGGAAAGTGCAGTGTCCTTGGAATGTGCAGCAAATCCAATTTCTTGGCAAGTCCGGGGGAAGTGAGCAGTGCTGGTACACTTTCACCTTGAGAAATGGAGTTGGAAAGCTTTTCGCTAAGATGTAGGCGACTAGAGAGGCAGAATACGGAGCTCCGGCGCTGGCCGATAAGAAGTGCCGCTTCCCGGCGTCTTTCGGCAAAAGCGTCGCTCCGGAGCGCACCGCTGCCGCTCCAGTCATCTGTGCGCGAAGTAGCCGCTTCTTCGCCTCCGGCAGCCGGAGATCGCGGTAGCTTGCATAGGCGAAGAACGAAGCCGCGAAGAAGCCGGCTTGTGCGCGAAGCTCGCAGACTGCTGCAGGACGGTGGCTGCCGCTCTCCTGCCTGTTGAATTCACTTCTGGCATGCGAGTGGAAGGTGTTCCAGGACAACTTTCCTGGGTTTTGACGTAGTCCTGCTGCATCCCTCCTTGGAAATTCTTGCTGCTCCCCGGAGGCTCCGAGATGCAGAGAACACGATGGCAGCTGCTGAAAAGAAGGGCAGCAGTGAGTTTGTCAAGAAACAAGAATATAGGCAGCTGCCTGTGCTTGGCAAGGAGCAGCTGCTGCATTCTTGCACTTGCCTTCCTTCAGTGCGCACAGAAACCCGCTGCTCTGCTGCTTGGTTTTTCTGCATTCAGTCAATTGCACAGGATTGAAGCTGGGGCAGGCTGTTCAGCTTTGCTGCTTTTCAGCATCTCAGCTGCCCTTCTGCTCTGTGACAGCTCTCCAGGTTTCTTGCCTTCTCCAGGCTGCAACGTGCCCGCTAGTACCCAGAGCTGGGCAGGAGTGGGCAGAGAGCACGCTCATGTGCCAGCAGTTTGCGGCTTGCCCAGGAAAGTGCAGTGTCCTTGGAATGTGCAGCAAATCCAATTTCTTGGCAAGTCCGGGGGAAGTGAGCAGTGCTGGTACACTTTCACCTTGAGAAATGGACTTGGAAAGCTTTTCGCTAAGATGTAGGCGACTAGAGAGGCAGAATACGGAGCTCCGGCGCTGGCCGATAAGAAGTGCCGCTTCCCGGCGTCTTTCGGCAAAAGCGGCGCTCCGGAGCGCACCGCTGCCGCTCCAGTCATCTGTGCGCGAAGTTGCCGCTTCTTCGCCTCCGGCAGCCGGAGATCGCGGTAGCTTGCATAGGCGAAGAACGAAGCCGCGAAGAAGCCGGCTTGTGCGCGAAGCTCGCAGACTGCTGCAGGACGGTGGCTGCCGCTCTCCTGCCTGTTGAATTCACTTCTGGCATCCGAGTGGAAGGTGTTCCAGGACAACTTTCCTGGGTTTTGACGTAGTCCTGCTGCATCCCTCCTTGGAAATTCTTGCTGCTCCCCGGAGGCTCCGAGATGCAGAGAACACGATGGCAGCTGCTGAAAAGAAGGGCAGCAGTGAGTTTGTCAAGAAACAAGAATATAGGCAGCTGCCTGTGCTTGGCAAGGAGCAGCTGCTGCATTCTTGCACTTGCCTTCCTTCAGTGCGCACAGAAGCCCGCTGCTCTGCTGCTTGGTTTTTCCGCATTCAGTCAATTGCACAGGATTGCAGCTGAGCCAGGCTGTTCAGCTTTGCTGCTTTTCAGCATCTCAGCTGCCCTTCTGCTCTGTGACAGCTCTCCAGGTTTCTTGCCTTCGCCAGGCTGCAACCTGCTGGCTAGTACCCAGAGCTGGGCAGGAGTGGGCAGAGAGCACGCTCATCTGCCAGCAGTTTGCGGCTTGCCCAGGAAAGTGCAGTGTCCTTGGAATGTGCAGCAAATCCAATTTCTTGGCAAGTCCGGGGGAAGTGAGCAGTGCAGGTACACTTTCTCCTTGAGAAATGGAGTTGGAAAGCTTTTCGCTAAGATGTAGGCGACTAGAGAGGCAGAATACGGATCTCCGGCGCTGGCCGATAAGAAGTGCCGCTTCCCGGCGTCTTTCGGCAAAAGCGGCGCTCCGGAGCGCACCGCTGCCGCTCCAGTCATCTGTGCGCGAAGTAGCCGCTTCTTCGCCTCCGGCAGCCGGAGATCGCGGTAGCTTGCATAGGCGAAGAACGAAGCCGCGAAGAAGCCGGCTTGTGTGCGAAGCTCGCAGACAGCTGCAGGACGGTGGCTGCCGCTCTCCTGCCTGTTGAATTCACTTGTGGCATGCGAGTGGAAGGTGTTCCAGGACAACTTTCCTGGGTTTTGACGTAGTCCTGCTGCATCCCTCCTTGGAAATTCTTGCTGCTCCCCGGAGGCTCCGAGATGCAGAGAACACGATGGCAGCTGCTGAAAAGAAGGGCAGCAGTGAGTTTGTCAAGAAACAAGAATATAGGCAGCTGCCTGTGCTTGGCAAGGAGCAGCTGCTGCATTCTTGCACTTGCCTTCCTTCAGTGCGCACAGAAGCCCGCTGCTCTGCTGCTTGGTTTTTCCGCATTCAGTCAATTGCACAGGATTGCAGCTGAGCCAGGCTGTTCAGCTTTGCTGCTTTTCAGCATCTCAGCTGCCCTTCTGCTCTGTGACAGCTCTCCAGGTTTCTTGCCTTCGCCAGGCTGCAACGTGCCCGCTACTACCCAGAGCTGGGCAGGAGTGGGCAGAGAGCACGCTCATATGCCAGCAGTTTGCGGCTTGCCCAGGAAAGTGCAGTGTCCTTGGAATGTGCAGCAAATCCAATTTCTTGGCAAGTCCGGGGGAAGTGAGCAGTGCAGGTACACTTTCTCCTTGAGAAATGGAGTTGGAAAGCTTTTCGCTAAGATGTAGGCGACTAGAGAGGCAGAATACGGAGCTCCGGCGCTGGCCGATAAGAAGTGCCGCTTCCCGGCGTCTTTCGGCAAAAGCGGCGCTCCGGAGCGCACCGCTGCCGCTCCAGTCATCTGTGCGCGAAGTAGCCGCTTCTTCGCCTCCGGCAGCCGGAGATCGCGGTAGCTTGCATAGGCGAAGAACGAAGCCGCGAAGAAGCCGGCTTGTGTGCGAAGCTCGCAGACAGCTGCAGGACGGTGGCTGCCGCTCTCCTGCCTGTTGAATTCACTTCTGGCATGCGAGTGGAAGGTGTTCCAGGACAACTTTCCTGGGTTTTGACGTAGTCCTGCTGCATCCCTCCTTGGAAATTCTTGCTGCTCCCCGGAGGCTCCGAGATGCAGAGAACACGATGGCAGCTGCTGAAAAGAAGGGCAGCAGTGAGTTTGTCAAGAAACAAGAATATAGGCAGCTGCCTGTGCTTGGCAAGGAGCAGCTGCTGCATTCTTGCAATTTCCTGCAGTGCGCACAGAAGCCCGCTGCTCTGCTGCTTGGTTTTTCCGCATTCAGTCAATTGCACAGGATTGAAGCTGGGGCAGGCTGTTCAGCTTGGCTGCTTTTCAGCATCTCAGCTGCCCTTCTGCTCTGTGACAGCTCTCCAGGTTTCTTGCCTTCGCCAGGCTGCAACGTGCCCGCTACTACCCAGAGCTGGGCAGGAGTGGGCAGAGAGCACGCTCATCTGCCAGCAGTTTGCGGCTTGCCCAGGAAAGTGCAGTGTCCTTGGAATGTGCAGCAAATCCAATTTCTTGGCAAGTCCGGGGGAAGTGAGCAGTGCAGGTACACTTTCACCTTGAGAAATGGAGTTGGAAAGCTTTTCGCTAAGATGTAGGCGACTAGAGAGGCAGAATACGGAGCTCCGGCGCTGGCCGATAAGAAGTGCCGCTTCCCGGCGTCTTTCGGCAAAAGCGGCGCTTCGGAGCGCACCGCTGCCGCTCCAGTCATCTGTGCGCGAAGTAGCCGCTTCTTCGCCTCCGGCAGCCGGAGATCGCGGTAGCTTGAATAGGCGAAGAATAAAGCTGCGAAGAAGCTGGCTTGTGCGCGAACCTTGCAGAGAGCTGCAGGATGGTGGCTGCCGCTCTCCTGCCTTTTGAATTCATTTCTGGCATGCGAGTGGAAGGTGTTCCAGGACAACTTTCCTGGGTTTTGACGTAGTCCTGCTGCATCCCTCCTTGGAAATTCTTGCTGCTCCCCGGAGGCTCCGAGATGCAGAGAACACGATGGCAGCTGCTGAAAAGAAGGGCAGCAGTGAGTTTGTCAAGAAACAAGAATATAGGCAGCTGCCTGTGCTTGGCAAGGAGCAGCTGCTGCATTCTTGCACTTGCCTTCCTGCAGTGCGCACAGAAGCCCGCTGCTCTGCTGCTTGGTTTTTCCGCATTCAGTCAATTGCACAGGATTGAAGCTGGGGCAGGCTGTTCAGCTTGGCTGCTTTTCAGCATCTCAGCTGCCCTTCTGCTCTGTGACAGCTCTCCAGGTTTCTTGCCTTCGCCAGGCTGCAACGTGCCCGCTACTACCCAGAGCTGGGCAGGAGTGGGCAGAGAGCACGCTCATCTGCCAGCAGTTTGCGGCTTGCCCAGGAAAGTGCAGTGTCCTTGGAATGTGCAGCAAATCCAATTTCTTGGCAAGTCCGGGGGAAGTGAGCAGTGCTGGTACACTTTCACCTTGAGAAATGGACTTGGAAAGCTTTTCGCTAAGATGTAGGCGACTAGAGAGGCAGAATACGGAGCTCCGGCGCTGGCCGAAGGGAAGTGCCGCTTGCCGGCGTCTTTCGGCAAAAGCGGCGCTCCGGAGCGCACCGCTGCCGCTCCAGTCATCTGTGCGCGAAGTAGCCTCTTCTTCGCCTCCGGCAGCCGGAGATCGCGGTAGCTTGCATAGGCGAAGAACGAAGCCGCGAAGAAGCCGGCTTGTGCGCGAAGCTCGCAGACAGCTGCAGGACGGTGGCTGCCGCTCTCCTGCCTGTTGAATTCACTCTGGGCATGCGAGTGGAAGGTGTTCCAGGACAACTTTCCTGGGTTTTGACGTAGTCCTGCTGCATCCCTCCTTGGAAATTCTTGCTGCTCCCCGGAGGCTCCGAGATGCAGAGAACACGATGGCAGCTGCTGAAAAGAAGGGCAGCAGTGAGTTTGTCAAGAAACAAGAATATAGGCAGCTGCCTGTGCTTGGCAAGGAGCAGCTGCTGCATTCTTGCACTTGCCTTCCTTCAGTGCGCACAGAAGCCCGCTGCTCTGCTGCTTGGTTTTTCTGCATTCAGTCAATTGCACAGGATTGAAGCTGGGGCAGGCTGTTCAGCTTTGCTGCTTTTCAGCATCTCAGCTGCCCTTCTGCTCTGTGACAGCTCTCCAGGTTTCTTGCCTTCTCCAGGCTGCAACGTGCCCGCTACTACCCAGAGCTGGGCAGGAGTGGGCAGAGAGCACGCTCATCTGCCAGCAGTTTGCGGCTTGCCCAGGAAAGTGCAGTGTCCTTGGAATGTGCAGCAAATCCAATTTCTTGGCAAGTCCGGGGGAAGTGAGCAGTGCTGGTACACTTTCACCTTGAGAAATGGACTTGGAAAGCTTTTCGCTAAGATGTAGGCGACTGGAGAGGCAGAATACGGAGCTCCGGCGCTGGCCGATAAGAAGTGCCGCTTCCCGGCGTCTTTCGGCAAAAGCGGCGTTCCGGAGCGCACCGCTGCCGCTCCAGTCAGCTGTGCGCGAAGTAGCCGCTTCTTCGCCTCCGGCAGCCGGAGATCGCGGTAGCTTGAATAGGCGAAGAATAAAGCTGCGAAGAAGCTGGCTTGTGCGCGAACCTTGCAGACAGCTGCAGGATGGTGGCTGCCGCTCTCCTGCCTTTTGAATTCATTTCTGGCATGCGAGTGGAAGGTGTTCCAGGACAACTTTCCTGGGTTTTGACGTAGTCCTGCTGCATCCCTCCTTGGAAATTCTTGCTGCTCCCCGGAGGCTCCGAGATGCAGAGAACACGATGGCAGCTGCTGAAAAGAAGGGCAGCAGTGAGTTTGTCAAGAAACAAGAATATAGGCAGCTGCCTGTGCTTGGCAAGGAGCAGCTGCTGCATTCTTGCACTTGCCTTCCTTCAGTGTGCACAGAAGCCCGCTGCTCTGCTGCTTGGTTTTTCCGCATTCAGTCAATTGCACAGGATTGAAGCTGGGGCAGGCTGTTCAGCTTTGCTGCTTTTCAGCATCTCAGCTGCCCTTCTGCTCTGTGACAGCTCTCCAGGTTTCTTGCCTTCTCCAGGCTGCAACGTGCCTGCTACTACCCAGAGCTGGGCAGGAGTGGGCAGAGAGCACGCTCATATGCCAGCAGTTTGCGGCTTGCCCAGGAAAGTGCAGTGTCCTTGGAATGTGCAGCAAATCCAATTTCTTGGCAAGTCCGGGGGAAGTGAGCAGTGCTGGTACACTTTCACCTTGAGAAATGGACTTGGAAAGCTTTTCGCTAAGATGTAGGCGACTAGAGAGGCAGAATACGGAGCTCCGGCGCTGGCCGATAAGAAGTGCCGCTTGCCGGCGTCTTTCGGCAAAAGCGGCGCTCCGGAGCGCACCGCTGCCGCTGCAGTCAGCTGTGCGCGAAGTAGCCGCTTCTTCGCCTCCGGCAGCCGGAGATCGCGGTAGCTTGCATAGGCGAAGAACGAAGCCGCGAAGAAGCCGGCTTGTGCGCGAAGCTCGCAGACTGCTGCAGGACGGTGGCTGCCGCTCTCCTGCCTGTTGAATTCACTCTGGGCATGCGAGTGGAAGGTGTTCCAGGACAACTTTCCTGGGTTTTGACGTAGTCCTGCTGCATCCCTCCTTGGAAATTCTTGCTGCTCCCCGGAGGCTCCGAGATGCAGAGAACACGATGGCAGCTGCTGAAAAGAAGGGCAGCAGTGAGTTTGTCAAGAAACAAGAATATAGGCAGCTGCCTGTGCTTGGCAAGGAGCAGCTGCTGCATTCTTGCACTTGCCTTCCTTCAGTGCGCACAGAAGCCCGCTGCTCTGCTGCTTGGTTTTTCTGCATTCAGTCAATTGCACAGGATTGAAGCTGGGGCAGGCTGTTCAGCTTTGCTGCTTTTCAGCATCTCAGCTGCCCTTCTGCTCTGTGACAGCTCTCCAGGTTTCTTGCCTTCGCCAGGCTGCAACGTGCCCGCTACTACCCAGAGCTGGGCAGGAGTGGGCAGAGAGCACGCTCATCTGCCAGCAGTTTGCGGCTTGCCCAGGAAAGTGCAGTATCCTTGGAATGTGCAGCAAATCCAATTTCTTGGCAAGTCCGGGGGAAGTGAGCAGTGCTGGTACACTTTCACCTTGAGAAATGGACTTGGAAAGCTTTTCGCTAAGATGTAGGCGACTAGAGAGGCAGAATACGGAGCTCCGGCGCTGGCCGATAAGAAGTGCCGCTTCCCGGCGTCTTTCGGCAAAAGCGGCGCTCCGGAGCGCACCGCTGCCGCTCCAGTCATCTGTGCGCGAAGTAGCCGCTTCTTCGCCTCCGGCAGCCGGAGATCGCGGTAGCTTGCATAGGCGAAGAACGAAGCCGCGAAGAAGCCGGCTTGTGTGCGAAGCTCGCAGACAGCTGCAGGACGGTGGCTGCCGCTCTCCTGCCTGTTGAATTCATTTCTGGCATCCGAGTGGAAGGTGTTCCAGGACAACTTTCCTGGGTTTTGACGTAGTCCTGCTGCATCCCTCCTTGGAAATTCTTGCTGCTCCCCGGAGGCTCCGAGATGCAGAGAACACGATGGCAGCTGCTGAAAAGAAGGGCAGCAGTGAGTTTGTCAAGAAACAAGAATATAGGCAGCTGCCTGTGCTTGGCAAGGAGCAGCTGCTGCATTCTTGCACTTGCCTTCCTTCAGTGCGCACAGAAGCCCGCTGCTCTGCTGCTTGGTTTTTCCGCATTCAGTCAATTGCACAGGATTGAAGCTGGGGCAGGCTGTTCAGCTTTGCTGCTTTTCAGCATCTCAGCTGCCCTTCTGCTCTGTGACAGCTCTCCAGGTTTCTTGCCTTCTCCAGGCTGCAACGTGCCCGCTACTACCCAGAGCTGGGCAGGAGTGGGCAGAGAGCACGCTCATATGCCAGCAGTTTGCGGCTTGCCCAGGAAAGTGCAGTGTCCTTGGAATGTGCAGCAAATCCAATTTCTTGGCAAGTCCGGGGGAAGTGAGCAGTGCTGGTACACTTTCACCTTGAGAAATGGAGTTGGAAAGCTTTTCGCTAAGATGTAGGCGACTAGAGAGGCAGAATACGGAGCTCCGGCGCTGGCCGATAAGAAGTGCCGCTTGCCGGCGTCTTTCGGCAAAAGCGGCGCTCCGGAGCGCACCGCTGCCGCTCCAGTCATCTGTGCGCGAAGTAGCCGCTTCTTCGCCTCCGGCAGCCGGAGATCGCGGTAGCTTGCATAGGCGAAGAACGAAGCCGCGAAGAAGCCGGCTTGTGCGCGAAGCTCGCAGACTGCTGCAGGACGGTGGCTGCCGCTCTCCTGCCTGTTGAATTCACTTCTGGCATGCGAGTGGAAGGTGTTCCAGGACAACTTTCCTGGGTTTTGACGTAGTCCTGCTGCATCCCTCCTTGGAAATTCTTGCTGCTCCCCGGAGGCTCCGAGATGCAGAGAACACGATGGCAGCTGCTGAAAAGAAGGGCAGCAGTGAGTTTGTCAAGAAACAAGAATATAGGCAGCTGCCTGTGCTTGGCAAGGAGCAGCTGCTGCATTCTTGCACTTGCCTTCCTTCAGTGCGCACAGAAACCCGCTGCTCTGCTGCTTGGTTTTTCTGCATTCAGTCAATTGCACAGGATTGAAGCTGGGGCAGGCTGTTCAGCTTTGCTGCTTTTCAGCATCTCAGCTGCCCTTCTGCTCTGTGACAGCTCTCCAGGTTTCTTGCCTTCTCCAGGCTGCAACGTGCCCGCTAGTACCCAGAGCTGGGCAGGAGTGGGCAGAGAGCACGCTCATGTGCCAGCAGTTTGCGGCTTGCCCAGGAAAGTGCAGTGTCCTTGGAATGTGCAGCAAATCCAATTTCTTGGCAAGTCCGGGGGAAGTGAGCAGTGCTGGTACACTTTCACCTTGAGAAATGGACTTGGAAAGCTTTTCGCTAAGATGTAGGCGACTAGAGAGGCAGAATACGGAGCTCCGGCGCTGGCCGATAAGAAGTGCCGCTTCCCGGCGTCTTTCGGCAAAAGCGGCGCTCCGGAGCGCACCGCTGCCGCTCCAGTCATCTGTGCGCGAAGTTGCCGCTTCTTCGCCTCCGGCAGCCGGAGATCGCGGTAGCTTGCATAGGCGAAGAACGAAGCCGCGAAGAAGCCGGCTTGTGCGCGAAGCTCGCAGACTGCTGCAGGACGGTGGCTGCCGCTCTCCTGCCTGTTGAATTCACTTCTGGCATGCGAGTGGAAGGTGTTCCAGGACAACTTTCCTGGGTTTTGACGTAGTCCTGCTGCATCCCTCCTTGGAAATTCTTGCTGCTCCCCGGAGGCTCCGAGATGCAGAGAACACGATGGCAGCTGCTGAAAAGAAGGGCAGCAGTGAGTTTGTCAAGAAACAAGAATATAGGCAGCTGCCTGTGCTTGGCAAGGAGCAGCTGCTGCATTCTTGCACTTGCCTTCCTTCAGTGCGCACAGAAGCCCGCTGCTCTGCTGCTTGGTTTTTCCGCATTCAGTCAATTGCACAGGATTGAAGCTGGGGCAGGCTGTTCAGCTTTGCTGCTTTTCAGCATCTCAGCTGCCCTTCTGCTCTGTGACAGCTCTCCAGGTTTCTTGCCTTCGCCAGGCTGCAACGTGCCCGCTACTACCCAGAGCTGGGCAGGAGTGGGCAGAGAGCACGCTCATATGCCAGCAGTTTGCGGCTTGCCCAGGAAAGTGCAGTGTCCTTGGAATGTGCAGCAAATCCAATTTCTTGGCAAGTCCGGGGGAAGTGAGCAGTGCAGGTACACTTTCACCTTGAGAAATGGACTTGGAAAGCTTTTCGCTAAGATGTAGGCGACTAGAGAGGCAGAATACGGAGCTCCGGCGCTGGCCGATAAGAAGTGCCGCTTCCCGGCGTCTTTCGGCAAAAGCGGCGCTCCGGAGCGCACCGCTGCCGCTCCAGTCATCTGTGCGCGAAGTTGCCGCTTCTTCGCCTCCGGCAGCCGGAGATCGCGGTAGCTTGCATAGGCGAAGAACGAAGCCGCGAAGAAGCCGGCTTGTGCGCGAAGCTCGCAGACTGCTGCAGGACGGTGGCTGCCGCTCTCCTGCCTGTTGAATTCACTTCTGGCATCCGAGTGGAAGGTGTTCCAGGACAACTTTCCTGGGTTTTGACGTAGTCCTGCTGCATCCCTCCTTGGAAATTCTTGCTGCTCCCCGGAGGCTCCGAGATGCAGAGAACACGATGGCAGCTGCTGAAAAGAAGGGCAGCAGTGAGTTTGTCAAGAAACAAGAATATAGGCAGCTGCCTGTGCTTGGCAAGGAGCAGCTGCTGCATTCTTGCACTTGCCTTCCTTCAGTGCGCACAGAAGCCCGCTGCTCTGCTGCTTGGTTTTTCCGCATTCAGTCAATTGCACAGGATTGAAGCTGGGGCAGGCTGTTCAGCTTTGCTGCTTTTCAGCATCTCAGCTGCCCTTCTGCTCTGTGACAGCTCTCCAGGTTTCTTGCCTTCTCCAGGCTGCAACGTGCCCGCTACTACCCAGAGCTGGGCAGGAGTGGGCAGAGAGCACGCTCATATGCCAGCAGTTTGCGGCTTGCCCAGGAAAGTGCAGTGTCCTTGGAATGTGCAGCAAATCCAATTTCTTGGCAAGTCCGGGGGAAGTGAGCAGTGCTGGTACACTTTCACCTTGAGAAATGGAGTTGGAAAGCTTTTCGCTAAGATGTAGGCGACTAGAGAGGCAGAATACGGAGCTCCGGCGCTGGCCGATAAGAAGTGCCGCTTCCCGGCGTCTTTCGGCAAAAGCGGCGCTCCGGAGCGCACCGCTGCCGCTCCAGTCATCTGTGCGCGAAGTAGCCGCTTCTTCGCCTCCGGCAGCCGGAGATCGCGGTAGCTTGCATAGGCGAAGAACGAAGCCGCGAAGAAGCCGGCTTGTGTGCGAAGCTCGCAGACAGCTGCAGGACGGTGGCTGCCGCTCTCCTGCCTGTTGAATTCACTTGTGGCATGCGAGTGGAAGGTGTTCCAGGACAACTTTCCTGGGTTTTGACGTAGTCCTGCTGCATCCCTCCTTGGAAATTCTTGCTGCTCCCCGGAGGCTCCGAGATGCAGAGAACACGATGGCAGCTGCTGAAAAGAAGGGCAGCAGTGAGTTTGTCAAGAAACAAGAATATAGGCAGCTGCCTGTGCTTGGCAAGGAGCAGCTGCTGCATTCTTGCACTTGCCTTCCTTCAGTGCGCACAGAAGCCCGCTGCTCTGCTGCTTGGTTTTTCTGCATTCAGTCAATTGCACAGGATTGAAGCTGGGGCAGGCTGTTCAGCTTTGCTGCTTTTCAGCATGTCAGCTGCCCTTTGGCTCTGTTACAGCTCTCCAGGTTTCTTGCCTTTGCCAGGCTGCAACCTGCTGGCTAGTACCCAGAGCTGGGCAGGAGTGGGCAGAGAGCACGCTCATGTGCCAGCAGTTTGCGGCTTGCCCAGGAAAGTGCAGTGTCCTTGGAATGTGCAGCAAATCCAATTTCTTGGCAAGTCCGGGGGAAGTGAGCAGTGCTGGTACACTTTCACCTTGAGAAATGGAGTTGGAAAGCTTTTCGCTAAGATGTAGGCGACTAGAGAGGCAGAATACGGAGCTCCGGCGCTGGCCGAAAAGAAGTGCCGCTTGCCGGCGTCTTTCGGCAAAAGCGGCGCTCCGGAGCGCACCGCTGCCGCTCCAGTCATCTGTGCGCCAAGTAGCCGCTTCTTCGCCTCCGGCAGCCGGAGATCGCGGTAGCTTGCATAGGCGAAGAACGAAGCCGCGAAGAAGCCGGCTTGTGTGCGAAGCTCGCAGACTGCTGCAGGACGGTGGCTGCCGCTCTCCTGCCTGTTGAATTCACTCTGGGCATGCGAGTGGAAGGTGTTCCAGGACAACTTTCCTGGGTTTTGACGTAGTCCTGCTGCATCCCTCCTTGGAAATTCTTGCTGCTCCCCGGAGGCTCCGAGATGCAGAGAACACGATGGCAGCTGCTGAAAAGAAGGGCAGCAGTGAGTTTGTCAAGAAACAAGAATATAGGCAGCTGCCTGTGCTTGGCAAGGAGCAGCTGCTGCATTCTTGCACTTGCCTTCCTGCAGTGCGCACAGAAGCCCGCTGCTCTGCTGCTTGGTTTTTCCGCATTCAGTCAATTGCACAGGATTGCAGCTGAGCCAGGCTGTTCAGCTTTGCTGCTTTTCAGCATCTCAGCTGCCCTTCTGCTCTGTGACAGCTCTCCAGGTTTCTTGCCTTCGCCAGGCTGCAACGTGCCCGCTACTACCCAGAGCTGGGCAGGAGTGGGCAGAGAGCACGCTCATCTGCCAGCAGTTTGCGGCTTGCCCAGGAAAGTGCAGTGTCCTTGGAATGTGCAGCAAATCCAATTTCTTGGCAAGTCCGGGGGAAGTGAGCAGTGCAGGTACACTTTCTCCTTGAGAAATGGAGTTGGAAAGCTTTTCGCTAAGATGTAGGCGACTAGAGAGGCAGAATACGGAGCTCCGGCGCTGGCCGATAAGAAGTGCCGCTTCCCGGCGTCTTTCGGCAAAAGCGGCGCTCCGGAGCGCACCGCTGCCGCTCCAGTCATCTGTGCGCGAAGTAGCCGCTTCTTCGCCTCCGGCAGCCGGAGATCGCGGTAGCTTGCATAGGCGAAGAACGAAGCCGCGAAGAAGCCGGCTTGTGTGCGAAGCTCGCAGACAGCTGCAGGACGGTGGCTGCCGCTCTCCTGCCTGTTGAATTCACTTCTGGCATCCGAGTGGAAGGTGTTCCAGGACAACTTTCCTGGGTTTTGACGTAGTCCTGCTGCATCCCTCCTTGGAAATTCTTGCTGCTCCCCGGAGGCTCCGAGATGCAGAGAACACGATGGCAGCTGCTGAAAAGAAGGGCAGCAGTGAGTTTGTCAAGAAACAAGAATATAGGCAGCTGCCTGTGCTTGGCAAGGAGCAGCTGCTGCATTCTTGCAATTTCCTGCAGTGCGCACAGAAGCCCGCTGCTCTGCTGCTTGGTTTTTCCGCATTCAGTCAATTGCACAGGATTGAAGCTGGGGCAGGCTGTTCAGCTTGGCTGCTTTTCAGCATCTCAGCTGCCCTTCTGCTCTGTGACAGCTCTCCAGGTTTCTTGCCTTCGCCAGGCTGCAACCTGCCCGCTACTACCCAGAGCTGGGCAGGAGTGGGCAGAGAGCACGCTCATCTGCCAGCAGTTTGCGGCTTGCCCAGGAAAGTGCAGTGTCCTTGGAATGTGCAGCAAATCCAATTTCTTGGCAAGTCCGGGGGAAGTGAGCAGTGCAGGTACACTTTCTCCTTGAGAAATGGAGTTGGAAAGCTTTTCGCTAAGATGTAGGCGACTAGAGAGGCAGAATACGGAGCTCCGGCGCTGGCCGAAAAGAAGTGCCGCTTGCCGGCGTCTTTCGGCAGAAGCGGCGCTCCGCAGAGCGCCGCTGCCCCTCCGGTCATCTGTACGCCAAGTAGCCGCTTCTTCGCCTCCGGCAGCCGGAGATCGCGGTAGCTTGCATAGGCGAAGAACGAAGCCGCGAAGAAGCCGGCTTGTGCGCGTAGCTCGCAGACAGCTGCAGGACGGTGGCTGCCGCTCTCCTGCCTGTTGAATTCACTCTGGGCATGCGAGTGGAAGGTGTTCCAGGACAACTTTCCTGGGTTTTGACGTAGTCCTGCTGCATCCCTCCTTGGAAATTCTTGCTGCTCCCCGGAGGCTCCGAGATGCAGAGAACACGATGGCAGCTGCTGAAAAGAAGGGCAGCAGTGAGTTTGTCAAGAAACAAGAATATAGGCAGCTGCCTGTGCTTGGCAAGGAGCAGCTGCTGCATTCTTGCACTTGCCTTCCTTCAGTGCGCACAGAAGCCCGCTGCTCTGCTGCTTGGTTTTTCTGCATTCAGTCAATTGCACAGGATTGAAGCTGGGGCAGGCTGTTCAGCTTTGCTGCTTTTCAGCATCTCAGCTGCCCTTCTGCTCTGTGACAGCTCTCCAGGTTTCTTGCCTTCTCCAGGCTGCAACGTGCCCGCTACTACCCAGAGCTGGGCAGGAGTGGGCAGAGAGCACGCTCATCAGCCAGCAGTTTGCGGTTTGCCCAGGAAAGTGCAGTGTCCTTGGAATGTGCAGCAAATCCAATTTCTTGGCAAGTCCGGGGGAAGTGAGCAGTGCAGGTACACTTTCACCTTGAGAAATGGAGTTGGAAAGCTTTTCGCTAAGATGTAGGCGACTAGAGAGGCAGAATACGGAGCTCCGGCGCTGGCCGATAAGAAGTGCCGCTTCCCGGCGTCTTTCGGCAAAAGCGGCGCTCCGGAGCGCACCGCTGCCGCTCCAGTCATCTGTGCGCGAAGTAGCCGCTTCTTCGCCTCCGGCAGCCGGAGATCGCGGTAGCTTGAATAGGCGAAGAATAAAGCTGCGAAGAAGCTGGCTTGTGCGCGAACCTTGCAGAGAGCTGCAGGATGGTGGCTGCCGCTCTCCTGCCTTTTGAATTCATTTCTGGCATCCGAGTGGAAGGTGTTCCAGGACAACTTTCCTGGGTTTTGACGTAGTCCTGCTGCATCCCTCCTTGGAAATTCTTGCTGCTCCCCGGAGGCTCCGAGATGCAGAGAACACGATGGCAGCTGCTGAAAAGAAGGGCAGCAGTGAGTTTGTCAAGAAACAAGAATATAGGCAGCTGCCTGTGCTTGGCAAGGAGCAGCTGC
This sequence comes from Vidua macroura, assembly GCF_024509145.1. Taxonomy (NCBI): domain Eukaryota; kingdom Metazoa; phylum Chordata; class Aves; order Passeriformes; family Viduidae; genus Vidua; species Vidua macroura. The sequence continues at coordinate 4,910,746 of NC_071584.1, read as the reverse complement.
TGCATTCTTGCACTTGCCTTCCTTCAGTGCGCACAGAAGCCCGCTGCTCTGCTGCTTGGTTTTTCCGCATTCAGTCAATTGCACAGGATTGAAGCTGGGGCAGGCTGTTCAGCTTTGCTGCTTTTCAGCATCTCAGCTGCCCTTCTGCTCTGTGACAGCTCTCCAGGTTTCTTGCCTTCTCCAGGCTGCAACGTGCCCGCTACTACCCAGAGCTGGGCAGGAGTGGGCAGAGAGCACGCTCATATGCCAGCAGTTTGCGGCTTGCCCAGGAAAGTGCAGTGTCCTTGGAATGTGCAGCAAATCCAATTTCTTGGCAAGTCCGGGGGAAGTGAGCAGTGCTGGTACACTTTCACCTTGAGAAATGGAGTTGGAAAGCTTTTCGCTAAGATGTAGGCGACTAGAGAGGCAGAATACGGAGCTCCGGCGCTGGCCGATAAGAAGTGCCGCTTCCCGGCGTCTTTCGGCAAAAGCGGCGCTCCGGAGCGCACCGCTGCCGCTCCAGTCATCTGTGCGCGAAGTAGCCGCTTCTTCGCCTCCGGCAGCCGGAGATCGCGGTAGCTTGCATAGGCGAAGAACGAAGCCGCGAAGAAGCCGGCTTGTGCGCGAAGCTCGCAGACAGCTGCAGGACGGTGGCTGCCGCTCTCCTGCCTGTTGAATTCACTTCTGGCATGCGAGTGGAAGGTGTTCCAGGACAACTTTCCTGGGTTTTGACGTAGTCCTGCTGCATCCCTCCTTGGAAATTCTTGCTGCTCCCCGGAGGCTCCGAGATGCAGAGAACACGATGGCAGCTGCTGAAAAGAAGGGCAGCAGTGAGTTTGTCAAGAAACAAGAATATAGGCAGCTGCCTGTGCTTGGCAAGGAGCAGCTGCTGCATTCTTGCACTTGCCTTCCTTCAGTGAGCACAGAAGCCCGCTGCTCTGCTGCTTGGTTTTTCCGCATTCAGTCAATTGCACAGGATTGCAGCTGAGCCAGGCTGTTCAGCTTTGCTGCTTTTCAGCATCTCAGCTGCCCTTCTGCTCTGTGACAGCTCTCCAGGTTTCTTGCCTTCGCCAGGCTGCAACCTGCCCGCTACTACCCAGAGCTGGGCAGGAGTGGGCAGAGAGCACGCTCATATGCCAGCAGTTTGCGGCTTGCCCAGGAAAGTGCAGTGTCCTTGGAATGTGCAGCAAATCCAATTTCTTGGCAAGTCCGGGGGAAGTGAGCAGTGCAGGTACACTTTCACCTTGAGAAATGGAGTTGGAAAGCTTTTCGCTAAGATGTAGGCGACTAGAGAGGCAGAATACGGAGCTCCGGCGCTGGCCGATAAGAAGTGCCGCTTCCCGGCGTCTTTCGGCAAAAGCGGCGCTCCGGAGCGCACCGCTGCCGCTCCAGTCATCTGTGCGCGAAGTAGCCGCTTCTTCGCCTCCGGCAGCCGGAGATCGCGGTAGCTTGCATAGGCGAAGAACGAAGCCGCGAAGAAGCCGGCTTGTGTGCGAAGCTCGCAGACAGCTGCAGGACGGTGGCTGCCGCTCTCCTGCCTGTTGAATTCACTTGTGGCATGCGAGTGGAAGGTGTTCCAGGACAACTTTCCTGGGTTTTGACGTAGTCCTGCTGCATCCCTCCTTGGAAATTCTTGCTGCTCCCCGGAGGCTCCGAGATGCAGAGAACACGATGGCAGCTGCTGAAAAGAAGGGCAGCAGTGAGTTTGTCAAGAAACAAGAATATAGGCAGCTGCCTGTGCTTGGCAAGGAGCAGCTGCTGCATTCTTGCACTTGCCTTCCTTCAGTGCGCACAGAAGCCCGCTGCTCTGCTGCTTGGTTTTTCTGCATTCAGTCAATTGCACAGGATTGAAGCTGGGGCAGGCTGTTCAGCTTTGCTGCTTTTCAGCATGTCAGCTGCCCTTTGGCTCTGTTACAGCTCTCCAGGTTTCTTGCCTTTGCCAGGCTGCAACCTGCTGGCTAGTACCCAGAGCTGGGCAGGAGTGGGCAGAGAGCACGCTCATGTGCCAGCAGTTTGCGGCTTGCCCAGGAAAGTGCAGTGTCCTTGGAATGTGCAGCAAATCCAATTTCTTGGCAAGTCTGGGGGAAGTGAGCAGTGCTGGTACACTTTCACCTTGAGAAATGGACTTGGAAAGCTTTTCGCTAAGATGTAGGCGACTAGAGAGGCAGAATACGGAGCTCCGGCGCTGGCCGAAAAGAAGTGCCGCTTGCCGGCGTCTTTCGGCAAAAGCGGCGCTCCGGAGCGCACCGCTGCCGCTCCAGTCATCTGTGCGCCAAGTAGCCGCTTCTTCGCCTCCGGCAGCCGGAGATCGCGGTAGCTTGCATAGGCGAAGAACGAAGCCGCGAAGAAGCCGGCTTGTGTGCGAAGCTCGCAGACTGCTGCAGGACGGTGGCTGCCGCTCTCCTGCCTGTTGAATTCACTCTGGGCATGCGAGTGGAAGGTGTTCCAGGACAACTTTCCTGGGTTTTGACGTAGTCCTGCTGCATCCCTCCTTGGAAATTCTTGCTGCTCCCCGGAGGCTCCGAGATGCAGAGAACACGATGGCAGCTGCTGAAAAGAAGGGCAGCAGTGAGTTTGTCAAGAAACAAGAATATAGGCAGCTGCCTGTGCTTGGCAAGGAGCAGCTGCTGCATTCTTGCACTTGCCTTCCTTCAGTGCGCACAGAAGCCCGCTGCTCTGCTGCTTGGTTTTTCCGCATTCAGTCAATTGCACAGGATTGCAGCTGAGCCAGGCTGTTCAGCTTTGCTGCTTTTCAGCATCTCAGCTGCCCTTCTGCTCTGTGACAGCTCTCCAGGTTTCTTGCCTTCGCCAGGCTGCAACGTGCCCGCTACTACCCAGAGCTGGGCAGGAGTGGGCAGAGAGCACGCTCATATGCCAGCAGTTTGCGGCTTGCCCAGGAAAGTGCAGTGTCCTTGGAATGTGCAGCAAATCCAATTTCTTGGCAAGTCCGGGGGAAGTGAGCAGTGCAGGTACACTTTCTCCTTGAGAAATGGAGTTGGAAAGCTTTTCGCTAAGATGTAGGCGACTAGAGAGGCAGAATACGGAGCTCCGGCGCTGGCCGATAAGAAGTGCCGCTTCCCGGCGTCTTTCGGCAAAAGCGGCGCTCCGGAGCGCACCGCTGCCGCTCCAGTCATCTGTGCGCGAAGTAGCCGCTTCTTCGCCTCCGGCAGCCGGAGATCGCGGTAGCTTGCATAGGCGAAGAACGAAGCCGCGAAGAAGCCGGCTTGTGTGCGAAGCTCGCAGACAGCTGCAGGATGGTGGCTGCCGCTCTCCTGCCTGTTGAATTCACTTCTGGCATCCGAGTGGAAGGTGTTCCAGGACAACTTTCCTGGGTTTTGACGTAGTCCTGCTGCATCCCTCCTTGGAAATTCTTGCTGCTCCCCGGAGGCTCCGAGATGCAGAGAACACGATGGCAGCTGCTGAAAAGAAGGGCAGCAGTGAGTTTGTCAAGAAACAAGAATATAGGCAGCTGCCTGTGCTTGGCAAGGAGCAGCTGCTGCATTCTTGCAATTTCCTGCAGTGCGCACAGAAGCCCGCTGCTCTGCTGCTTGGTTTTTCCGCATTCAGTCAATTGCACAGGATTGAAGCTGGGGCAGGCTGTTCAGCTTGGCTGCTTTTCAGCATCTCAGCTGCCCTTCTGCTCTGTGACAGCTCTCCAGGTTTCTTGCCTTCGCCAGGCTGCAACCTGCCCGCTACTAGCCAGAGCTGGGCAGGAGTGGGCAGAGAGCACGCTCATCTGCCAGCAGTTTGCGGCTTGCCCAGGAAAGTGCAGTGTCCTTGGAATGTGCAGCAAATCCAATTTCTTGGCAAGTCCGGGGGAAGTGAGCAGTGCAGGTACACTTTCTCCTTGAGAAATGGAGTTGGAAAGCTTTTCGCTAAGATGTAGGCGACTAGAGAGGCAGAATACGGAGCTCCGGCGCTGGCCGAAAAGAAGTGCCGCTTGCCGGCGTCTTTCGGCAGAAGCGGCGCTCCGCAGAGCGCCGCTGCCGCTCCGGTCATCTGTACGCCAAGTAGCCGCTTCTTCGCCTCCGGCAGCCGGAGATCGCGGTAGCTTGCATAGGCGAAGAACGAAGCCGCGAAGAAGCCGGCTTGTGCGCGAAGCTCGCAGACAGCTGCAGGACGGTGGCTGCCGCTCTCCTGCCTGTTGAATTCACTCTGGGCATGCGAGTGGAAGGTGTTCCAGGACAACTTTCCTGGGTTTTGACGTAGTCCTGCTGCATCCCTCCTTGGAAATTCTTGCTGCTCCCCGGAGGCTCCGAGATGCAGAGAACACGATGGCAGCTGCTGAAAAGAAGGGCAGCAGTGAGTTTGTCAAGAAACAAGAATATAGGCAGCTGCCTGTGCTTGGCAAGGAGCAGCTGCTGCATTCTTGCACTTGCCTTCCTTCAGTGCGCACAGAAGCCCGCTGCTCTGCTGCTTGGTTTTTCTGCATTCAGTCAATTGCACAGGATTGAAGCTGGGGCAGGCTGTTCAGCTTTGCTGCTTTTCAGCATCTCAGCTGCCCTTCTGCTCTGTGACAGCTCTCCAGGTTTCTTGCCTTCTCCAGGCTTCAACGTGCCCGCTACTACCCAGAGCTGGGCAGGAGTGGGCAGAGAGCACGCTCATCAGCCAGCAGTTTGCGGTTTGCCCAGGAAAGTGCAGTGTCCTTGGAATGTGCAGCAAATCCAATTTCTTGGCAAGTCCGGGGGAAGTGAGCAGTGCAGGTACACTTTCACCTTGAGAAATGGAGTTGGAAAGCTTTTCGCTAAGATGTAGGCGACTAGAGAGGCAGAATACGGAGCTCCGGCGCTGGCCGAAAAGAAGTGCCGCTTGCCGGCGTCTTTCGGCAAAAGCGGCGCTCCGCAGAGCACCGCTGCCGCTCCAGTCATCTGTGCGCGAAGTTGCCGCTTCTTCGCCTCCGGCAGCCGGAGATCGCGGTAGCTTGCATAGGCGAAGAACGAAGCCGCGAAGAAGCCGGCTTGTGCGCGAAGCTCGCAGACTGCTGCAGGACGGTGGCTGCCGCTCTCCTGCCTGTTGAATTCACTTCTGGCATGCGAGTGGAAGGTGTTCCAGGACAACTTTCCTGGGTTTTGACGTAGTCCTGCTGCATCCCTCCTTGGAAATTCTTGCTGCTCCCCGGAGGCTCCGAGATGCAGAGAACACGATGGCAGCTGCTGAAAAGAAGGGCAGCAGTGAGTTTGTCAAGAAACAAGAATATAGGCAGCTGCCTGTGCTTGGCAAGGAGCAGCTGCTGCATTCTTGCACTTGCCTTCCTGCAGTGTGCACAGAAGCCCGCTGTTCTGCTGCTTGGTTTTTCCGCATTCAGTCAATTGCACAGGATTGAAGCTGGGGCAGGCTGTTCAGCTTGGCTGCTTTTCAGCATCTCAGCTGCCCTTCTGCTCTGTGACAGCTCTCCAGGTTTCTTGCCTTCGCCAGGCTGCAACTTGCCCGCTACTACCCAGAGCTGGGCAGGAGTGGGCAGAGAGCACGCTCATATGCCAGCAGTTTGCGGCTTGCCCAGGAAAGTGCAGTGTCCTTGGAATGTGCAGCAAATCCAATTTCTTGGCAAGTCCGGGGGAAGTGAGCAGTGCTGGTACACTTTCACCTTGAGAAATGGAGTTGGAAAGCTTTTCGCTAAGATGTAGGCGACTAGAGAGACAGAATACGGAGCTCCGGCGCTGGCCGATAAGAAGTGCCGCTTCCCGGCGTCTTTCGGCAAAAGCGGCGCTCCGGAGCGCACCGCTGCCGCTCCAGTCATCTGTGCGCGAAGTAGCCGCTTCTTCGCCTCCGGCAGCCGGAGATCGCGGTAGCTTGAATAGGCGAAGAATAAAGCTGCGAAGAAGCTGGCTTGTGCGCGAACCTTGCAGAGAGCTGCAGGATGGTGGCTGCCGCTCTCCTGCCTTTTGAATTCATTTCTGGCATGCGAGTGGAAGGTGTTCCAGGACAACTTTCCTGGGTTTTGACGTAGTCCTGCTGCATCCCTCCTTGGAAATTCTTGCTGCTCCCCGGAGGCTCCGAGATGCAGAGAACACGATGGCAGCTGCTGAAAAGAAGGGCAGCAGTGAGTTTGTCAAGAAACAAGAATATAGGCAGCTGCCTGTGCTTGGCAAGGAGCAGCTGCTGCATTCTTGCACTTGCCTTCCTGCAGTGCGCACAGAAGCCCGCTGCTCTGCTGCTTGGTTTTTCCGCATTCAGTCAATTGCACAGGATTGAAGCTGGGGCAGGCTGTTCAGCTTGGCTGCTTTTCAGCATCTCAGCTGCCCTTCTGCTCTGTGACAGCTCTCCAGGTTTCTTGCCTTCGCCAGGCTGCAACGTGCCCGCTACTACCCAGAGCTGGGCAGGAGTGGGCAGAGAGCACGCTCATCTGCCAGCAGTTTGCGGCTTGCCCAGGAAAGTGCAGTGTCCTTGGAATGTGCAGCAAATCCAATTTCTTGGCAAGTCCGGGGGAAGTGAGCAGTGCTGGTACACTTTCACCTTGAGAAATGGAGTTGGAAAGCTTTTCGCTAAGATGTAGGCGACTAGAGAGGCAGAATACGGAGCTCCGGCGCTGGCCGATAAGAAGTGCCGCTTCCCGGCGTCTTTCGGCAAAAGCGGCGCTCCGGAGCGCACCGCTGCCGCTCCAGTCATCTGTGCGCGAAGTAGCCGCTTCTTCGCCTCCGGCAGCCGGAGATCGCGGTAGCTTGCATAGGCGAAGAACGAAGCCGCGAAGAAGCCGGCTTGTGCGCGAAGCTCGCAGACTGCTGCAGGACGGTGGCTGCCGCTCTCCTGCCTGTTGAATTCACTTCTGGCATCCGAGTGGAAGGTGTTCCAGGACAACTTTCCTGGGTTTTGACGTAGTCCTGCTGCATCCCTCCTTGGAAATTCTTGCTGCTCCCCGGAGGCTCCGAGATGCAGAGAACACGATGGCAGCTGCTGAAAAGAAGGGCAGCAGTGAGTTTGTCAAGAAACAAGAATATAGGCAGCTGCCTGTGCTTGGCAAGGAGCAGCTGCTGCATTCTTGCACTTGCCTTCCTTCAGTGCGCACAGAAGCCCGCTGCTCTGCTGCTTGGTTTTTCTGCATTCAGTCAATTGCACAGGATTGAAGCTGGGGCAGGCTGTTCAGCTTTGCTGCTTTTCAGCATCTCAGCTGCCCTTCTGCTCTGTGACAGCTCTCCAGGTTTCTTGCCTTCGCCAGGCTGCAACGTGCCCGCTACTACCCAGAGCTGGGCAGGAGTGGGCAGAGAGCACGCTCATATGCCAGCAGTTTGCGGCTTGCCCAGGAAAGTGCAGTGTCCTTGGAATGTGCAGCAAATCCAATTTCTTGGCAAGTCCGGGGGAAGTGAGCAGTGCTGGTACACTTTCACCTTGAGAAATGGACTTGGAAAGCTTTTCGCTAAGATGTAGGCGACTGGAGAGGCAGAATACGGAGCTCCGGCGCTGGCCGAAGGGAAGTGCCGCTTCCCGGCGTCTTTCGGCAAAAGCGGCGCTCCGGAGCGCACCGCTGCCGCTCCAGTGATCTGTGCGCGAAGTAGCCGCTTCTTCGCCTCCGGCAGCCGGAGATCGCGGTAGCTTGAATAGGCGAAGAATAAAGCTGCGAAGAAGCTGGCTTGTGCGCGAACCTTGCAGACAGCTGCAGGATGGTGGCTGCCGCTCTCCTGCCTTTTGAATTCATTTCTGGCATGCGAGTGGAAGGTGTTCCAGGACAACTTTCCTGGGTTTTGACGTAGTCCTGCTGCATCCCTCCTTGGAAATTCTTGCTGCTCCCCGGAGGCTCCAAGATGCAGAGAACACGATGGCAGCTGCTGAAAAGAAGGGCAGCAGTGAGTTTGTCAAGAAACAAGAATATAGGCAGCTGCCTGTGCTTGGCAAGGAGCAGCTGCTGCATTCTTGCACTTGCCTTCCTTCAGTGCGCACAGAAGCCCGCTGCTCTGCTGCTTGGTTTTTCCGCATTCAGTCAATTGCACAGGATTGAAGCTGGGGCAGGCTGTTCAGCTTTGCTGCTTTTCAGCATCTCAGCTGCCCTTCTGCTCTGTGACAGCTCTCCAGGTTTCTTGCCTTCGCCAGGCTGCAACGTGCCCGCTACTACCCAGAGCTGGGCAGGAGTGGGCAGAGAGCACGCTCATATGCCAGCAGTTTGCGGCTTGCCCAGGAAAGTGCAGTGTCCTTGGAATGTGCAGCAAATCCAATTTCTTGGCAAGTCCGGGGGAAGTGAGCAGTGCTGGTACACTTTCACCTTGAGAAATGGACTTGGAAAGCTTTTCGCTAAGATGTAGGCGACTAGAGAGGCAGAATACGGAGCTCCGGCGCTGGCCGATAAGAAGTGCCGCTTGCCGGCGTCTTTCGGCAAAAGCGGCGCTCCGGAGCGCACCGCTGCCGCTGCAGTCAGCTGTGCGCGAAGTAGCCGCTTCTTCGCCTCCGGCAGCCGGAGATCGCGGTAGCTTGCATAGGCGAAGAACGAAGCCGCGAAGAAGCCGGCTTGTGCGCGAAGCTCGCAGACAGCTGCAGGACGGTGGCTGCCGCTCTCCTGCCTGTTGAATTCACTCTGGGCATGCGAGTGGAAGGTGTTCCAGGACAACTTTCCTGGGTTTTGACGTAGTCCTGCTGCATCCCTCCTTGGAAATTCTTGCTGCTCCCCGGAGGCTCCGAGATGCAGAGAACACGATGGCAGCTGCTGAAAAGAAGGGCAGCAGTGAGTTTGTCAAGAAACAAGAATATAGGCAGCTGCCTGTGCTTGGCAAGGAGCAGCTGCTGCATTCTTGCACTTGCCTTCCTTCAGTGCGCACAGAAGCCCGCTGCTCTGCTGCTTGGTTTTTCTGCTTTCAGTCAATTGCACAGGATTGAAGCTGGGGCAGGCTGTTCAGCTTTGCTGCTTTTCAGCATCTCAGCTGCCCTTCTGCTCTGTGACAGCTCTCCAGGTTTCTTGCCTTCGCCAGGCTGCAACGTGCCCGCTACTACCCAGAGCTGGGCAGGAGTGGGCAGAGAGCACGCTCATCTGCCAGCAGTTTGCGGCTTGCCCAGGAAAGTGCAGTATCCTTGGAATGTGCAGCAAATCCAATTTCTTGGCAAGTCCGGGGGAAGTGAGCAGTGCTGGTACACTTTCACCTTGAGAAATGGACTTGGAAAGCTTTTCGCTAAGATGTAGGCGACTAGAGAGGCAGAATACGGAGCTCCGGCGCTGGCCGATAAGAAGTGCCGCTTCCCGGCGTCTTTCGGCAAAAGCGGCGCTCCGGAGCGCACCGCTGCCGCTCCAGTCATCTGTACGCCAAGTAGCCGCTTCTTCGCCTCCGGCAGCCGGAGATCGCGGTAGCTTGCATAGGCGAAGAACGAAGCCGCGAAGAAGCCGGCTTGTGTGCGAAGCTCGCAGACAGCTGCAGGACGGTGGCTGCCGCTCTCCTGCCTGTTGAATTCATTTCTGGCATCCGAGTGGAAGGTGTTCCAGGACAACTTTCCTGGGTTTTGACGTAGTCCTGCTGCATCCCTCCTTGGAAATTCTTGCTGCTCCCCGGAGGCTCCGAGATGCAGAGAACACGATGGCAGCTGCTGAAAAGAAGGGCAGCAGTGAGTTTGTCAAGAAACAAGAATATAGGCAGCTGCCTGTGCTTGGCAAGGAGCAGCTGCTGCATTCTTGCACTTGCCTTCCTGCAGTGCGCACAGAAGCCCGCTGTTCTGCTGCTTGGTTTTTCCGCATTCAGTCAATTGCACAGGATTGAAGCTGGGGCAGGCTGTTCAGCTTTGCTGCTTTTCAGCATCTCAGCTGCCCTTCTGCTCTGTGACAGCTCTCCAGGTTTCTTGCCTTCTCCAGGCTGCAACGTGCCCGCTACTACCCAGAGCTGGGCAGGAGTGGGCAGAGAGCACGCTCATATGCCAGCAGTTTGCGGCTTGCCCAGGAAAGTGCAGTGTCCTTGGAATGTGCAGCAAATCCAATTTCTTGGCAAGTCCGGGGGAAGTGAGCAGTGCTGGTACACTTTCACCTTGAGAAATGGACTTGGAAAGCTTTTCGCTAAGATGTAGGCGACTAGAGAGGCAGACTACGGAGCTCCGGCGCTGGCCGATAAGAAGTGCCGCTTCCCGGCGTCTTTCGGCAAAAGCGGCGCTCCGGAGCGCACCGCTGCCGCTCCAGTCATCTGTGCGCGAAGTAGCCGCTTCTTCGCCTCCGGCAGCCGGAGATCGCGGTAGCTTGCATAGGCGAAGAACGAAGCCGCGAAGAAGCCGGCTTGTGCGCGAAGCTCGCAGACTGCTGCAGGACGGTGGCTGCCGCTCTCCTGCCTGTTGAATTCACTTCTGGCATGCGAGTGGAAGGTGTTCCAGGACAACTTTCCTGGGTTTTGACGTAGTCCTGCTGCATCCCTCCTTGGAAATTCTTGCTGCTCCCCGGAGGCTCCGAGATGCAGAGAACACGATGGCAGCTGCTGAAAAGAAGGGCAGCAGTGAGTTTGTCAAGAAACAAGAATATAGGCAGCTGCCTGTGCTTGGCAAGGAGCAGCTGCTGCATTCTTGCACTTGCCTTCCTTCACTGCGCACAGAAGCCCGCTGCTCTGCTGCTTGGTTTTTCTGCATTCAGTCAATTGCACAGGATTGAAGCTGGGGCAGGCTGTTCAGCTTTGCTGCTTTTCAGCATCTCAGCTGCCCTTTGGCTCTGTTACAGCTCTCCAGGTTTCTTGCCTTTGCCAGGCTGCAACCTGCTGGCTAGTACCCAGAGCTGGGCAGGAGTGGGCAGAGAGCACGCTCATATGCCAGCAGTTTGCGGTTTGCCCAGGAAAGTGCAGTGTCCTTGGAATGTGCAGCAAATCCAATTTCTTGGCAAGTCCGGGGGAAGTGAGCAGTGCAGGTACACTTTCACCTTGAGAAATGGACTTGGAAAGCTTTTCGCTAAGATGTAGGCGACTAGAGAGGCAGAATACGGAGCTCCGGCGCTGGCCGAAAAGAAGTGCCGCTTGCCGGCGTCTTTCGGCAAAAGCGGCGCTCCGCAGAGCACCGCTGCCGCTCCGGTCATCTGTACGCCAAGTAGCCGCTTCTTCGCCTCCGGCAGCCGGAGATCGCGGTAGCTTGCAAGAGGCGAAGAATAAAGCCGCGAAGAAGCCGGCTTGTGCGCGAAGCTCGCAGACAGCTGCAGGACGGTGGCTGCCGCTCTCCTGCCTGTTGAATTCACTCTGGGCATGCGAGTGGAAGGTGTTCCAGGACAACTTTCCTGGATTTTGACGTAGTCCTGCTGCATCCCTCCTTGGAAATTCTTGCTGCTCCCCGGAGGCTCCGAGATGCAGAGAACACGATGGCAGCTGCTGAAAAGAAGGGCAGCAGTGAGTTTGTCAAGAAACAAGAATATAGGCAGCTGCCTGTGCTTGGCAAGGAGCAGCTGCTGCATTCTTGCACTTGCCTTCCTTCAGTGCGCACAGAAGCCCGCTGCTCTGCTGCTTGGTTTTTCTGCATTCAGTCAATTGCACAGGATTGAAGCTGGGGCAGGCTGTTCAGCTTTGCTGCTTTTCAGCATCTCAGCTGCCCTTCTGCTCTGTGACAGCTCTCCAGGTTTCTTGCCTTCTCCAGGCTGCAACGTGCCCGCTAGTACCCAGAGCTGGGCAGGAGTGGGCAGAGAGCACGCTCATGTGCCAGCAGTTTGCGGCTTGCCCAGGAAAGTGCAGTGTCCTTGGAATGTGCAGCAAATCCAATTTCTTGGCAAGTCCGGGGGAAGTGAGCAGTGCTGGTACACTTTCACCTTGAGAAATGGAGTTGGAAAGCTTTTCGCTAAGATGTAGGCGACTAGAGAGGCAGAATACGGAGCTCCGGCGCTGGCCGATAAGAAGTGCCGCTTCCCGGCGTCTTTCGGCAAAAGCGGCGCTCCGGAGCGCACCGCTGCCGCTCCAGTCATCTGTGCGCGAAGTTGCCGCTTCTTCGCCTCCGGCAGCCGGAGATCGCGGTAGCTTGCATAGGCGAAGAACGAAGCCGCGAAGAAGCCGGCTTGTGCGCGAAGCTCGCAGACTGCTGCAGGACGGTGGCTGCCGCTCTCCTGCCTGTTGAATTCACTTCTGGCATGCGAGTGGAAGGTGTTCCAGGACAACTTTCCTGGGTTTTGACGTAGTCCTGCTGCATCCCTCCTTGGAAATTCTTGCTGCTCCCCGGAGGCTCCGAGATGCAGAGAACACGATGGCAGCTGCTGAAAAGAAGGGCAGCAGTGAGTTTGTCAAGAAACAAGAATATAGGCAGCTGCCTGTGCTTGGCAAGGAGCAGCTGCTGCATTCTTGCACTTGCCTTCCTGCAGTGTGCACAGAAGCCCGCTGTTCTGCTGCTTGGTTTTTCCGCATTCAGTCAATTGCACAGGATTGAAGCTGGGGCAGGCTGTTCAGCTTGGCTGCTTTTCAGCATCTCAGCTGCCCTTCTGCTCTGTGACAGCTCTCCAGGTTTCTTGCCTTCGCCAGGCTGCAACGTGCCCGCTACTACCCAGAGCTGGGCAGGAGTGGGCAGAGAGCACGCTCATATGCCAGCAGTTTGCGGCTTGCCCAGGAAAGTGCAGTGTCCTTGGAATGTGCAGCAAATCCAATTTCTTGGCAAGTCCGGGGGAAGTGAGCAGTGCTGGTACACTTTCACCTTGAGAAATGGACTTGGAAAGCTTTTCGCTAAGATGTAGGCGACTGGAGAGGCAGAATACGGAGCTCCGGCGCTGGCCGAAGGGAAGTGCCGCTTCCCGGCGTCTTTCGGCAAAAGCGGCGCTCCGGAGCGCACCGCTGCCGCTCCAGTGATCTGTGCGCGAAGTAGCCGCTTCTTCGCCTCCGGCAGCCGGAGATCGCGGTAGCTTGAATAGGCGAAGAATAAAGCTGCGAAGAAGCTGGCTTGTGCGCGAACCTTGCAGACAGCTGCAGAATGGTGGCTGCCGCTCTCCTGCCTTTTGAATTCATTTCTGGCATGCGAGTGGAAGGTGTTCCAGGACAACTTTCCTGGGTTTTGACGTAGTCCTGCTGCATCCCTCCTTGGAAATTCTTGCTGCTCCCCGGAGGCTCCGAGATGCAGAGAACACGATGGCAGCTGCTGAAAAGAAGGGCAGCAGTGAGTTTGTCAAGAAACAAGAATATAGGCAGCTGCCTGTGCTTGGCAAGGAGCAGCTGCTGCATTCTTGCACTTGCCTTCCTTCAGTGCGCACAGAAGCCCGCTGCTCTGCTGCTTGGTTTTTCCGCATTCAGTCAATTGCACAGGATTGAAGCTGGGGCAGGCTGTTCAGCTTTGCTGCTTTTCAGCATCTCAGCTGCCCTTCTGCTCTGTGACAGCTCTCCAGGTTTCTTGCCTTCGCCAGGCTGCAACGTGCCCGCTACTACCCAGAGCTGGGCAGGAGTGGGCAGAGAGCACGCTCATATGCCAGCAGTTTGCGGCTTGCCCAGGAAAGTGCAGTGTCCTTGGAATGTGCAGCAAATCCAATTTCTTGGCAAGTCCGGGGGAAGTGAGCAGTGCTGGTACACTTTCACCTTGAGAAATGGACTTGGAAAGCTTTTCGCTAAGATGTAGGCGACTAGAGAGGCAGAATACGGAGCTCCGGCGCTGGCCGAAAAGAAGTGCCGCTTGCCGGCGTCTTTCGGCAAAAGCGGCGCTCCGCAGAGCACCGCTGCCGCTCCGGTCATCTGTACGCCAAGTAGCCGCTTCTTCGCCTCCGGCAGCCGGAGATCGCGGTAGCTTGCAAGAGGCGAAGAATAAAGCCGCGAAGAAGCCGGCTTGTGCGCGAAGCTCGCAGACAGCTGCAGGACGGTGGCTGCCGCTCTCCTGCCTGTTGAATTCACTCTGGGCATGCGAGTGGAAGGTGTTCCAGGACAACTTTCCTGGGTTTTGACGTAGTCCTGCTGCATCCCTCCTTGGAAATTCTTGCTGCTCCCCGGAGGCTCCGAGATGCAGAGAACACGATGGCAGCTGCTGAAAAGAAGGGCAGCAGTGAGTTTGTCAAGAAACAAGAATATAGGCAGCTGCCTGTGCTTGGCAAGGAGCAGCTGCTGCATTCTTGCACTTGCCTTCCTTCAGTGCGCACAGAAGCCCGCTGCTCTGCTGCTTGGTTTTTCTGCATTCAGTCAATTGCACAGGATTGAAGCTGGGGCAGGCTGTTCAGCTTTGCTGCTTTTCAGCATCTCAGCTGCCCTTCTGCTCTGTGACAGCTCTCCAGGTTTCTTGCCTTCTCCAGGCTGCAACGTGCCCGCTAGTACCCAGAGCTGGGCAGGAGTGGGCAGAGAGCACGCTCATGTGCCAGCAGTTTGCGGCTTGCCCAGGAAAGTGCAGTGTCCTTGGAATGTGCAGCAAATCCAATTTCTTGGCAAGTCCGGGGGAAGTGAGCAGTGCTGGTACACTTTCACCTTGAGAAATGGAGTTGGAAAGCTTTTCGCTAAGATGTAGGCGACTAGAGAGGCAGAATACGGAGCTCCGGCGCTGGCCGATAAGAAGTGCCGCTTCCCGGCGTCTTTCGGCAAAAGCGGCGCTCCGGAGCGCACCGCTGCCGCTCCAGTCATCTGTGCGCGAAGTTGCCGCTTCTTCGCCTCCGGCAGCCGGAGATCGCGGTAGCTTGCATAGGCGAAGAACGAAGCCGCGAAGAAGCCGGCTTGTGCGCGAAGCTCGCAGACTGCTGCAGGACGGTGGCTGCCGCTCTCCTGCCTGTTGAATTCACTTCTGGCATGCGAGTGGAAGGTGTTCCAGGACAACTTTCCTGGGTTTTGACGTAGTCCTGCTGCATCCCTCCTTGGAAATTCTTGCTGCTCCCCGGAGGCTCCGAGATGCAGAGAACACGATGGCAGCTGCTGAAAAGAAGGGCAGCAGTGAGTTTGTCAAGAAACAAGAATATAGGCAGCTGCCTGTGCTTGGCAAGGAGCAGCTGCTGCATTCTTGCACTTGCCTTCCTGCAGTGTGCACAGAAGCCCGCTGTTCTGCTGCTTGGTTTTTCCGCATTCAGTCAATTGCACAGGATTGAAGCTGGGGCAGGCTGTTCAGCTTGGCTGCTTTTCAGCATCTCAGCTGCCCTTCTGCTCTGTGACAGCTCTCCAGGTTTCTTGCCTTCGCCAGGCTGCAACGTGCCCGCTACTACCCAGAGCTGGGCAGGAGTGGGCAGAGAGCACGCTCATATGCCAGCAGTTTGCGGCTTGCCCAGGAAAGTGCAGTGTCCTTGGAATGTGCAGCAAATCCAATTTCTTGGCAAGTCCGGGGGAAGTGAGCAGTGCTGGTACACTTTCACCTTGAGAAATGGACTTGGAAAGCTTTTCGCTAAGATGTAGGCGACTGGAGAGGCAGAATACGGAGCTCCGGCGCTGGCCGAAGGGAAGTGCCGCTTCCCGGCGTCTTTCGGCAAAAGCGGCGCTCCGGAGCGCACCGCTGCCGCTCCAGTGATCTGTGCGCGAAGTAGCCGCTTCTTCGCCTCCGGCAGCCGGAGATCGCGGTAGCTTGAATAGGCGAAGAATAAAGCTGCGAAGAAGCTGGCTTGTGCGCGAACCTTGCAGACAGCTGCAGAATGGTGGCTGCCGCTCTCCTGCCTTTTGAATTCATTTCTGGCATGCGAGTGGAAGGTGTTCCAGGACAACTTTCCTGGGTTTTGACGTAGTCCTGCTGCATCCCTCCTTGGAAATTCTTGCTGCTCCCCGGAGGCTCCGAGATGCAGAGAACACGATGGCAGCTGCTGAAAAGAAGGGCAGCAGTGAGTTTGTCAAGAAACAAGAATATAGGCAGCTGCCTGTGCTTGGCAAGGAGCAGCTGCTGCATTCTTGCACTTGCCTTCCTTCAGTGCGCACAGAAGCCCGCTGCTCTGCTGCTTGGTTTTTCCGCATTCAGTCAATTGCACAGGATTGAAGCTGGGGCAGGCTGTTCAGCTTTGCTGCTTTTCAGCATCTCAGCTGCCCTTCTGCTCTGTGACAGCTCTCCAGGTTTCTTGCCTTCGCCAGGCTGCAACGTGCCCGCTACTACCCAGAGCTGGGCAGGAGTGGGCAGAGAGCACGCTCATATGCCAGCAGTTTGCGGCTTGCCCAGGAAAGTGCAGTGTCCTTGGAATGTGCAGCAAATCCAATTTCTTGGCAAGTCCGGGGGAAGTGAGCAGTGCTGGTACACTTTCACCTTGAGAAATGGACTTGGAAAGCTTTTCGCTAAGATGTAGGCGACTAGAGAGGCAGAATACGGAGCTCCGGCGCTGGCCGATAAGAAGTGCCGCTTGCCGGCGTCTTTCGGCAAAAGCGGCGCTCCGGAGCGCACCGCTGCCGCTGCAGTCAGCTGTGCGCGAAGTAGCCGCTTCTTCGCCTCCGGCAGCCGGAGATCGCGGTAGCTTGCATAGGCGAAGAACGAAGCCGCGAAGAAGCCGGCTTGTGCGCGAAGCTCGCAGACAGCTGCAGGACGGTGGCTGCCGCTCTCCTGCCTGTTGAATTCACTCTGGGCATGCGAGTGGAAGGTGTTCCAGGACAACTTTCCTGGGTTTTGACGTAGTCCTGCTGCATCCCTCCTTGGAAATTCTTGCTGCTCCCCGGAGGCTCCGAGATGCAGAGAACACGATGGCAGCTGCTGAAAAGAAGGGCAGCAGTGAGTTTGTCAAGAAACAAGAATATAGGCAGCTGCCTGTGCTTGGCAAGGAGCAGCTGCTGCATTCTTGCACTTGCCTTGCTTCAGTGCGCACAGAAGCCCGCTGCTCTGCTGCTTGGTTTTTCTGCTTTCAGTCAATTGCACAGGATTGAAGCTGGGGCAGGCTGTTCAGCTTGGCTGCTTTTCAGCATCTCAGCTGCCCTTCTGCTCTGTGACAGCTCTCCAGGTTTCTTGCCTTCGCCAGGCTGCAACGTGCCCGCTACTACCCAGAGCTGGGCAGGAGTGGGCAGAGAGCACGCTCATCTGCCAGCAGTTTGCGGCTTGCCCAGGAAAGTGCAGTATCCTTGGAATGTGCAGCAAATCCAATTTCTTGGCAAGTCCGGGGGAAGTGAGCAGTGCTGGTACACTTTCACCTTGAGAAATGGACTTGGAAAGCTTTTCGCTAAGATGTAGGCGACTAGAGAGGCAGAATACGGAGCTCCGGCGCTGGCCGATAAGAAGTGCCGCTTCCCGGCGTCTTTCGGCAAAAGCGGCGCTCCGGAGCGCACCGCTGCCGCTCCAGTCATCTGTACGCCAAGTATCCGCTTCTTCGCCTCCGGCAGCCGGAGATCGCGGTAGCTTGCATAGGCGAAGAACGAAGCCGCGAAGAAGCCGGCTTGTGTGCGAAGCTCGCAGACAGCTGCAGGACGGTGGCTGCCGCTCTCCTGCCTGTTGAATTCATTTCTGGCATCCGAGTGGAAGGTGTTCCAGGACAACTTTCCTGGGTTTTGACGTAGTCCTGCTGCATCCCTCCTTGGAAATTCTTGCTGCTCCCCGGAGGCTCCGAGATGCAGAGAACACGATGGCAGCTGCTGAAAAGAAGGGCAGCAGTGAGTTTGTCAAGAAACAAGAATATAGGCAGCTGCCTGTGCTTGGCAAGGAGCAGCTGCTGCATTCTTGCACTTGCCTTCCTGCAGTGCGCACAGAAGCCCGCTGTTCTGCTGCTTGGTTTTTCCGCATTCAGTCAATTGCACAGGATTGAAGCTGGGGCAGGCTGTTCAGCTTTGCTGCTTTTCAGCATCTCAGCTGCCCTTCTGCTCTGTGACAGCTCTCCAGGTTTCTTGCCTTCTCCAGGCTGCAACGTGCCCGCTACTACCCAGAGCTGGGCAGGAGTGGGCAGAGAGCACGCTCATATGCCAGCAGTTTGCGGCTTGCCCAGGAAAGTGCAGTGTCCTTGGAATGTGCAGCAAATCCAATTTCTTGGCAAGTCCGGGGGAAGTGAGCAGTGCAGGTACACTTTCACCTTGAGAAATGGACTTGGAAAGCTTTTCGCTAAGATGTAGGCGACTAGAGAGGCAGAATACGGAGCTCCGGCGCTGGCCGAAAAGAAGTGCCGCTTGCCGGCGTCTTTCGGCAAAAGCGGCGCTCCGCAGAGCACCGCTGCCGCTCCGGTCATCTGTACGCCAAGTAGCCGCTTCTTCGCCTCCGGCAGCCGGAGATCGCGGTAGCTTGCAAGAGGCGAAGAATAAAGCCGCGAAGAAGCCGGCTTGTGCGCGAAGCTCGCAGACAGCTGCAGGACGGTGGCTGCCGCTCTCCTGCCTGTTGAATTCACTCTGGGCATGCGAGTGGAAGGTGTTCCAGGACAACTTTCCTGGGTTTTGACGTAGTCCTGCTGCATCCCTCCTTGGAAATTCTTGCTGCTCCCCGGAGGCTCCGAGATGCAGAGAACACGATGGCAGCTGCTGAAAAGAAGGGCAGCAGTGAGTTTGTCAAGAAACAAGAATATAGGCAGCTGCCTGTGCTTGGCAAGGAGCAGCTGCTGCATTCTTGCACTTGCCTTCCTTCAGTGCGCACAGAAGCCCGCTGCTCTGCTGCTTGGTTTTTCTGCATTCAGTCAATTGCACAGGATTGAAGCTGGGGCAGGCTGTTCAGCTTTGCTGCTTTTCAGCATCTCAGCTGCCCTTCTGCTCTGTGACAGCTCTCCAGGTTTCTTGCCTTCTCCAGGCTGCAACGTGCCCGCTAGTACCCAGAGCTGGGCAGGAGTGGGCAGAGAGCACGCTCATGTGCCAGCAGTTTGCGGCTTGCCCAGGAAAGTGCAGTGTCCTTGGAATGTGCAGCAAATCCAATTTCTTGGCAAGTCCGGGGGAAGTGAGCAGTGCTGGTACACTTTCACCTTGAGAAATGGAGTTGGAAAGCTTTTCGCTAAGATGTAGGCGACTAGAGAGGCAGAATACGGAGCTCCGGCGCTGGCCGATAAGAAGTGCCGCTTCCCGGCGTCTTTCGGCAAAAGCGGCGCTCCGGAGCGCACCGCTGCCGCTCCAGTCATCTGTGCGCGAAGTTGCCGCTTCTTCGCCTCCGGCAGCCGGAGATCGCGGTAGCTTGCATAGGCGAAGAACGAAGCCGCGAAGAAGCCGGCTTGTGCGCGAAGCTCGCAGACTGCTGCAGGACGGTGGCTGCCGCTCTCCTGCCTGTTGAATTCACTTCTGGCATGCGAGTGGAAGGTGTTCCAGGACAACTTTCCTGGGTTTTGACGTAGTCCTGCTGCATCCCTCCTTGGAAATTCTTGCTGCTCCCCGGAGGCTCCGAGATGCAGAGAACACGATGGCAGCTGCTGAAAAGAAGGGCAGCAGTGAGTTTGTCAAGAAACAAGAATATAGGCAGCTGCCTGTGCTTGGCAAGGAGCAGCTGCTGCATTCTTGCACTTGCCTTCCTGCAGTGTGCACAGAAGCCCGCTGTTCTGCTGCTTGGTTTTTCCGCATTCAGTCAATTGCACAGGATTGAAGCTGGGGCAGGCTGTTCAGCTTGGCTGCTTTTCAGCATCTCAGCTGCCCTTCTGCTCTGTGACAGCTCTCCAGGTTTCTTGCCTTCGCCAGGCTGCAACGTGCCCGCTACTACCCAGAGCTGGGCAGGAGTGGGCAGAGAGCACGCTCATATGCCAGCAGTTTGCGGCTTGCCCAGGAAAGTGCAGTGTCCTTGGAATGTGCAGCAAATCCAATTTCTTGGCAAGTCCGGGGGAAGTGAGCAGTGCTGGTACACTTTCACCTTGAGAAATGGAGTTGGAAAGCTTTTCGCTAAGATGTAGGCGACTAGAGAGGCAGAATACGGAGCTCCGGCGCTGGCCGATAAGAAGTGCCGCTTCCCGGCGTCTTTCGGCAAAAGCGGCGCTCCGGAGCGCACCGCTGCCGCTCCAGTCATCTGTGCGCGAAGTAGCCGCTTCTTCGCCTCCGGCAGCCGGAGATCGCGGTAGCTTGAATAGGCGAAGAATAAAGCTGCGAAGAAGCCGGCTTGTGCGCGAACCTTGCAGACAGCTGCAGGATGGTGGCTGCCGCTCTCCTGCCTGTTGAATTCACTTCTGGCATGCGAGTGGAAGGTGTTCCAGGACAACTTTCCTGGGTTTTGACGTAGTCCTGCTGCATCCCTCCTTGGAAATTCTTGCTGCTCCCCGGAGGCTCCGAGATGCAGAGAACACGATGGCAGCTGCTGAAAAGAAGGGCAGCAGTGAGTTTGTCAAGAAACAAGAATATAGGCAGCTGCCTGTGCTTGGCAAGGAGCAGCTGCTGCATTCTTGCACTTGCCTTCCTTCAGTGCGCACAGAAGCCCGCTGCTCTGCTGCTTGGTTTTTCCGCATTCAGTCAATTGCACAGGATTGAAGCTGGGGCAGGCTGTTCAGCTTGGCTGCTTTTCAGCATCTCAGCTGCCCTTCTGCTCTGTGACAGCTCTCCAGGTTTCTTGCCTTCGCCAGGCTGCAACGTGCCCGCTACTACCCAGAGCTGGGCAGGAGTGGGCAGAGAGCACGCTCATCTGCCAGCAGTTTGCGGCTTGCCCAGGAAAGTGCAGTGTCCTTGGAATGTGCAGCAAATCCAATTTCTTGGCAAGTCCGGGGGAAGTGAGCAGTGCTGGTACACTTTCACCTTGAGAAATGGAGTTGGAAAGCTTTTCGCTAAGATGTAGGCGACTAGAGAGGCAGAATACGGAGCTCCGGCGCTGGCCGATAAGAAGTGCCGCTTGCCGGCGTCTTTCGGCAAAAGCGGCGCTCCGGAGCGCACCGCTGCCGCTCCAGTCATCTGTGCGCGAAGTAGCCGCTTCTTCGCCTCCGGCAGCCGGAGATCGCGGTAGCTTGCATAGGCGAAGAACGAAGCCGCGAAGAAGCCGGCTTGTGCGCGAAGCTCGCAGACAGCTGCAGGACGGTGGCTGCCGCTCTCCTGCCTGTTGAATTCACTCTGGGCATGCGAGTGGAAGGTGTTCCAGGACAACTTTCCTGGGTTTTGACGTAGTCCTGCTGCATCCCTCCTTGGAAATTCTTGCTGCTCCCCGGAGGCTCCGAGATGCAGAGAACACGATGGCAGCTGCTGAAAAGAAGGGCAGCAGTGAGTTTGTCAAGAAACAAGAATATAGGCAGCTGCCTGTGCTTGGCAAGGAGCAGCTGCTGCATTCTTGCACTTGCCTTCCTTCAGTGCGCACAGAAGCCCGCTGCTCTGCTGCTTGGTTTTTCCGCATTCAGTCAATTGCACAGGATTGAAGCTGGGGCAGGCTGTTCAGCTTGGCTGCTTTTCAGCATCTCAGCTGCCCTTCTGCTCTGTGACAGCTCTCCAGGTTTCTTGCCTTCGCCAGGCTGCAACGTGCCCGCTACTACCCAGAGCTGGGCAGGAGTGGGCAGAGAGCACGCTCATCTGCCAGCAGTTTGCGGCTTGCCCAGGAAAGTGCAGTATCCTTGGAATGTGCAGCAAATCCAATTTCTTGGCAAGTCCGGGGGAAGTGAGCAGTGCTGGTACACTTTCACCTTGAGAAATGGACTTGGAAAGCTTTTCGCTAAGATGTAGGCGACTGGAGAGGCAGAATACGGAGCTCCGGCGCTGGCCGAAGGGAAGTGCCGCTTCCCGGCGTCTTTCGGCAAAAGCGGCGCTCCGGAGCGCACCGCTGCCGCTCCAGTGATCTGTGCGCGAAGTAGCCGCTTCTTCGCCTCCGGCAGCCGGAGATCGCGGTAGCTTGAATAGGCGAAGAATAAAGCTGCGAAGAAGCTGGCTTGTGCGCGAACCTTGCAGACAGCTGCAGGATGGTGGCTGCCGCTCTCCTGCCTTTTGAATTCATTTCTGGCATGCGAGTGGAAGGTGTTCCAGGACAACTTTCCTGGGTTTTGACGTAGTCCTGCTGCATCCCTCCTTGGAAATTCTTGCTGCTCCCCGGAGGCTCCGAGATGCAGAGAACACGATGGCAGCTGCTGAAAAGAAGGGCAGCAGTGAGTTTGTCAAGAAACAAGAATATAGGCAGCTGCCTGTGCTTGGCAAGGAGCAGCTGCTGCATTCTTGCACTTGCCTTCCTTCAGTGCGCACAGAAGCCCGCTGCTCTGCTGCTTGGTTTTTCCGCATTCAGTCAATTGCACAGGATTGAAGCTGGGGCAGGCTGTTCAGCTTTGCTGCTTTTCAGCATCTCAGCTGCCCTTCTGCTCTGTGACAGCTCTCCAGGTTTCTTGCCTTCGCCAGGCTGCAACGTGCCCGCTACTACCCAGAGCTGGGCAGGAGTGGGCAGAGAGCACGCTCATATGCCAGCAGTTTGCGGCTTGCCCAGGAAAGTGCAGTGTCCTTGGAATGTGCAGCAAATCCAATTTCTTGGCAAGTCCGGGGGAAGTGAGCAGTGCTGGTACACTTTCACCTTGAGAAATGGACTTGGAAAGCTTTTCGCTAAGATGTAGGCGACTAGAGAGGCAGAATACGGAGCTCCGGCGCTGGCCGATAAGAAGTGCCGCTTGCCGGCGTCTTTCGGCAAAAGCGGCGCTCCGGAGCGCACCGCTGCCGCTGCAGTCAGCTGTGCGCGAAGTAGCCGCTTCTTCGCCTCCGGCAGCCGGAGATCGCGGTAGCTTGCATAGGCGAAGAACGAAGCCGCGAAGAAGCCGGCTTGTGCGCGAAGCTCGCAGACAGCTGCAGGACGGTGGCTGCCGCTCTCCTGCCTGTTGAATTCACTCTGGGCATGCGAGTGGAAGGTGTTCCAGGACAACTTTCCTGGGTTTTGACGTAGTCCTGCTGCATCCCTCCTTGGAAATTCTTGCTGCTCCCCGGAGGCTCCGAGATGCAGAGAACACGATGGCAGCTGCTGAAAAGAAGGGCAGCAGTGAGTTTGTCAAGAAACAAGAATATAGGCAGCTGCCTGTGCTTGGCAAGGAGCAGCTGCTGCATTCTTGCACTTGCCTTCCTTCAGTGCGCACAGAAGCCCGCTGCTCTGCTGCTTGGTTTTTCTGCTTTCAGTCAATTGCACAGGATTGAAGCTGGGGCAGGCTGTTCAGCTTGGCTGCTTTTCAGCATCTCAGCTGCCCTTCTGCTCTGTGACAGCTCTCCAGGTTTCTTGCCTTCGCCAGGCTGCAACGTGCCCGCTACTACCCAGAGCTGGGCAGGAGTGGGCAGAGAGCACGCTCATCTGCCAGCAGTTTGCGGCTTGCCCAGGAAAGTGCAGTATCCTTGGAATGTGCAGCAAATCCAATTTCTTGGCAAGTCCGGGGGAAGTGAGCAGTGCTGGTACACTTTCACCTTGAGAAATGGACTTGGAAAGCTTTTCGCTAAGATGTAGGCGACTAGAGAGGCAGAATACGGAGCTCCGGCGCTGGCCGATAAGAAGTGCCGCTTCCCGGCGTCTTTCGGCAAAAGCGGCGCTCCGGAGCGCACCGCTGCCGCTCCAGTCATCTGTACGCCAAGTATCCGCTTCTTCGCCTCCGGCAGCCGGAGATCGCGGTAGCTTGCATAGGCGAAGAACGAAGCCGCGAAGAAGCCGGCTTGTGTGCGAAGCTCGCAGACAGCTGCAGGACGGTGGCTGCCGCTCTCCTGCCTGTTGAATTCATTTCTGGCATCCGAGTGGAAGGTGTTCCAGGACAACTTTCCTGGGTTTTGACGTAGTCCTGCTGCATCCCTCCTTGGAAATTCTTGCTGCTCCCCGGAGGCTCCGAGATGCAGAGAACACGATGGCAGCTGCTGAAAAGAAGGGCAGCAGTGAGTTTGTCAAGAAACAAGAATATAGGCAGCTGCCTGTGCTTGGCAAGGAGCAGCTGCTGCATTCTTGCACTTGCCTTCCTGCAGTGCGCACAGAAGCCCGCTGTTCTGCTGCTTGGTTTTTCCGCATTCAGTCAATTGCACAGGATTGAAGCTGGGGCAGGCTGTTCAGCTTTGCTGCTTTTCAGCATCTCAGCTGCCCTTCTGCTCTGTGACAGCTCTCCAGGTTTCTTGCCTTCTCCAGGCTGCAACGTGCCCGCTACTACCCAGAGCTGGGCAGGAGTGGGCAGAGAGCACGCTCATATGCCAGCAGTTTGCGGCTTGCCCAGGAAAGTGCAGTGTCCTTGGAATGTGCAGCAAATCCAATTTCTTGGCAAGTCCGGGGGAAGTGAGCAGTGCTGGTACACTTTCACCTTGAGAAATGGACTTGGAAAGCTTTTCGCTAAGATGTAGGCGACTAGAGAGGCAGAATACGGAGCTCCGGCGCTGGCCGATAAGAAGTGCCGCTTCCCGGCGTCTTTCGGCAAAAGCGGCGCTCCGGAGCGCACCGCTGCCGCTCCAGTCATCTGTGCGCGAAGTAGCCGCTTCTTCGCCTCCGGCAGCCGGAGATCGCGGTAGCTTGCATAGGCGAAGAACGAAGCCGCGAAGAAGCCGGCTTGTGCGCGAAGCTCGCAGACTGCTGCAGGACGGTGGCTGCCGCTCTCCTGCCTGTTGAATTCACTTGTGGCATGCGAGTGGAAGGTGTTCCAGGACAACTTTCCTGGGTTTTGACGTAGTCCTGCTGCATCCCTCCTTGGAAATTCTTGCTGCTCCCCGGAGGCTCCGAGATGCAGAGAACACGATGGCAGCTGCTGAAAAGAAGGGCAGCAGTGAGTTTGTCAAGAAACAAGAATATAGGCAGCTGCCTGTGCTTGGCAAGGAGCAGCTGCTGCATTCTTGCACTTGCCTTCCTTCAGTGCGCACAGAAGCCCGCTGCTCTGCTGCTTGGTTTTTCTGCATTCAGTCAATTGCACAGGATTGAAGCTGGGGCAGGCTGTTCAGCTTTGCTGCTTTTCAGCATCTCAGCTGCCCTTTGGCTCTGTTACAGCTCTCCAGGTTTCTTGCCTTTGCCAGGCTGCAACGTGCCCGCTACTACCCAGAGCTGGGCAGGAGTGGGCAGAGAGCACGCTCATCTGCCAGCAGTTTGCGGCTTGCCCAGGAAAGTGCAGTGTCCTTGGAATGTGCAGCAAATCCAATTTCTTGGCAAGTCCGGGGGAAGTGAGCAGTGCAGGTACACTTTCACCTTGAGAAATGGACTTGGAAAGCTTTTCGCTAAGATGTAGGCGACTAGAGAGGCAGAATACGGAGCTCCGGCGCTGGCCGAAAAGAAGTGCCGCTTGCCGGCGTCTTTCGGCAAAAGCGGCGCTCCGCAGAGCACCGCTGCCGCTCCGGTCATCTGTACGCCAAGTAGCCGCTTCTTCGCCTCCGGCAGCCGGAGATCGCGGTAGCTTGCAAGAGGCGAAGAATAAAGCCGCGAAGAAGCCGGCTTGTGCGCGAAGCTCGCAGACAGCTGCAGGACGGTGGCTGCCGCTCTCCTGCCTGTTGAATTCACTCTGGGCATGCGAGTGGAAGGTGTTCCAGGACAACTTTCCTGGGTTTTGACGTAGTCCTGCTGCATCCCTCCTTGGAAATTCTTGCTGCTCCCCGGAGGCTCCGAGATGCAGAGAACACGATGGCAGCTGCTGAAAAGAAGGGCAGCAGTGAGTTTGTCAAGAAACAAGAATATAGGCAGCTGCCTGTGCTTGGCAAGGAGCAGCTGCTGCATTCTTGCACTTGCCTTCCTTCAGTGCGCACAGAAGCCCGCTGCTCTGCTGCTTGGTTTTTCTGCATTCAGTCAATTGCACAGGATTGAAGCTGGGGCAGGCTGTTCAGCTTTGCTGCTTTTCAGCATCTCAG
Organism: Vidua macroura; assembly: GCF_024509145.1. Classification (NCBI taxonomy): domain Eukaryota; kingdom Metazoa; phylum Chordata; class Aves; order Passeriformes; family Viduidae; genus Vidua; species Vidua macroura. Next base: position 4,885,409 of record NC_071584.1, on the reverse strand, counting down.
CTGCCCTTCTGCTCTGTGACAGCTCTCCAGGTTTCTTGCCTTCTCCAGGCTGCAACGTGCCCGCTAGTACCCAGAGCTGGGCAGGAGTGGGCAGAGAGCACGCTCATGTGCCAGCAGTTTGCGGCTTGCCCAGGAAAGTGCAGTGTCCTTGGAATGTGCAGCAAATCCAATTTCTTGGCAAGTCCGGGGGAAGTGAGCAGTGCTGGTACACTTTCACCTTGAGAAATGGACTTGGAAAGCTTTTCGCTAAGATGTAGGCGACTAGAGAGGCAGAATACGGAGCTCCGGCGCTGGCCGATAAGAAGTGCCGCTTCCCGGCGTCTTTCGGCAAAAGCGGCGCTCCGGAGCGCACCGCTGCCGCTCCAGTCATCTGTGCGCGAAGTTGCCGCTTCTTCGCCTCCGGCAGCCGGAGATCGCGGTAGCTTGCATAGGCGAAGAACGAAGCCGCGAAGAAGCCGGCTTGTGCGCGAAGCTCGCAGACTGCTGCAGGACGGTGGCTGCCGCTCTCCTGCCTGTTGAATTCACTTCTGGCATGCGAGTGGAAGGTGTTCCAGGACAACTTTCCTGGGTTTTGACGTAGTCCTGCTGCATCCCTCCTTGGAAATTCTTGCTGCTCCCCGGAGGCTCCGAGATGCAGAGAACACGATGGCAGCTGCTGAAAAGAAGGGCAGCAGTGAGTTTGTCAAGAAACAAGAATATAGGCAGCTGCCTGTGCTTGGCAAGGAGCAGCTGCTGCATTCTTGCACTTGCCTTCCTGCAGTGTGCACAGAAGCCCGCTGTTCTGCTGCTTGGTTTTTCCGCATTCAGTCAATTGCACAGGATTGAAGCTGGGGCAGGCTGTTCAGCTTGGCTGCTTTTCAGCATCTCAGCTGCCCTTCTGCTCTGTGACAGCTCTCCAGGTTTCTTGCCTTCGCCAGGCTGCAACGTGCCCGCTACTACCCAGAGCTGGGCAGGAGTGGGCAGAGAGCACGCTCATATGCCAGCAGTTTGCGGCTTGCCCAGGAAAGTGCAGTGTCCTTGGAATGTGCAGCAAATCCAATTTCTTGGCAAGTCCGGGGGAAGTGAGCAGTGCTGGTACACTTTCACCTTGAGAAATGGAGTTGGAAAGCTTTTCGCTAAGATGTAGGCGACTAGAGAGGCAGAATACGGAGCTCCGGCGCTGGCCGATAAGAAGTGCCGCTTCCCGGCGTCTTTCGGCAAAAGCGGCGCTCCGGAGCGCACCGCTGCCGCTCCAGTCATCTGTGCGCGAAGTAGCCGCTTCTTCGCCTCCGGCAGCCGGAGATCGCGGTAGCTTGAATAGGCGAAGAATAAAGCTGCGAAGAAGCCGGCTTGTGCGCGAACCTTGCAGACAGCTGCAGGATGGTGGCTGCCGCTCTCCTGCCTGTTGAATTCACTTCTGGCATGCGAGTGGAAGGTGTTCCAGGACAACTTTCCTGGGTTTTGACGTAGTCCTGCTGCATCCCTCCTTGGAAATTCTTGCTGCTCCCCGGAGGCTCCGAGATGCAGAGAACACGATGGCAGCTGCTGAAAAGAAGGGCAGCAGTGAGTTTGTCAAGAAACAAGAATATAGGCAGCTGCCTGTGCTTGGCAAGGAGCAGCTGCTGCATTCTTGCACTTGCCTTCCTGCAGTGCGCACAGAAGCCCGCTGTTCTGCTGCTTGGTTTTTCCGCATTCAGTCAATTGCACAGGATTGAAGCTGGGGCAGGCTGTTCAGCTTTGCTGCTTTTCAGCATCTCAGCTGCCCTTCTGCTCTGTGACAGCTCTCCAGGTTTCTTGCCTTCTCCAGGCTGCAACGTGCCCGCTACTACCCAGAGCTGGGCAGGAGTGGGCAGAGAGCACGCTCATATGCCAGCAGTTTGCGGCTTGCCCAGGAAAGTGCAGTGTCCTTGGAATGTGCAGCAAATCCAATTTCTTGGCAAGTCCGGGGGAAGTGAGCAGTGCTGGTACACTTTCACCTTGAGAAATGGACTTGGAAAGCTTTTCGCTAAGATGTAGGCGACTAGAGAGGCAGAATACGGAGCTCCGGCGCTGGCCGATAAGAAGTGCCGCTTGCCGGCGTCTTTCGGCAAAAGCGGCGCTCCGGAGCGCACCGCTGCCGCTGCAGTCAGCTGTGCGCGAAGTAGCCGCTTCTTCGCCTCCGGCAGCCGGAGATCGCGGTAGCTTGCATAGGCGAAGAACGAAGCCGCGAAGAAGCCGGCTTGTGCGCGAAGCTCGCAGACAGCTGCAGGACGGTGGCTGCCGCTCTCCTGCCTGTTGAATTCACTCTGGGCATGCGAGTGGAAGGTGTTCCAGGACAACTTTCCTGGGTTTTGACGTAGTCCTGCTGCATCCCTCCTTGGAAATTCTTGCTGCTCCCCGGAGGCTCCGAGATGCAGAGAACACGATGGCAGCTGCTGAAAAGAAGGGCAGCAGTGAGTTTGTCAAGAAACAAGAATATAGGCAGCTGCCTGTGCTTGGCAAGGAGCAGCTGCTGCATTCTTGCACTTGCCTTGCTTCAGTGCGCACAGAAGCCCGCTGCTCTGCTGCTTGGTTTTTCTGCTTTCAGTCAATTGCACAGGATTGAAGCTGGGGCAGGCTGTTCAGCTTGGCTGCTTTTCAGCATCTCAGCTGCCCTTCTGCTCTGTGACAGCTCTCCAGGTTTCTTGCCTTCGCCAGGCTGCAACGTGCCCGCTACTACCCAGAGCTGGGCAGGAGTGGGCAGAGAGCACGCTCATCTGCCAGCAGTTTGCGGCTTGCCCAGGAAAGTGCAGTATCCTTGGAATGTGCAGCAAATCCAATTTCTTGGCAAGTCCGGGGGAAGTGAGCAGTGCTGGTACACTTTCACCTTGAGAAATGGACTTGGAAAGCTTTTCGCTAAGATGTAGGCGACTAGAGAGGCAGAATACGGAGCTCCGGCGCTGGCCGATAAGAAGTGCCGCTTCCCGGCGTCTTTCGGCAAAAGCGGCGCTCCGGAGCGCACCGCTGCCGCTCCAGTCATCTGTACGCCAAGTATCCGCTTCTTCGCCTCCGGCAGCCGGAGATCGCGGTAGCTTGCATAGGCGAAGAACGAAGCCGCGAAGAAGCCGGCTTGTGTGCGAAGCTCGCAGACAGCTGCAGGACGGTGGCTGCCGCTCTCCTGCCTGTTGAATTCATTTCTGGCATCCGAGTGGAAGGTGTTCCAGGACAACTTTCCTGGGTTTTGACGTAGTCCTGCTGCATCCCTCCTTGGAAATTCTTGCTGCTCCCCGGAGGCTCCGAGATGCAGAGAACACGATGGCAGCTGCTGAAAAGAAGGGCAGCAGTGAGTTTGTCAAGAAACAAGAATATAGGCAGCTGCCTGTGCTTGGCAAGGAGCAGCTGCTGCATTCTTGCACTTGCCTTCCTGCAGTGCGCACAGAAGCCCGCTGTTCTGCTGCTTGGTTTTTCCGCATTCAGTCAATTGCACAGGATTGAAGCTGGGGCAGGCTGTTCAGCTTTGCTGCTTTTCAGCATCTCAGCTGCCCTTCTGCTCTGTGACAGCTCTCCAGGTTTCTTGCCTTCTCCAGGCTGCAACGTGCCCGCTACTACCCAGAGCTGGGCAGGAGTGGGCAGAGAGCACGCTCATATGCCAGCAGTTTGCGGCTTGCCCAGGAAAGTGCAGTGTCCTTGGAATGTGCAGCAAATCCAATTTCTTGGCAAGTCCGGGGGAAGTGAGCAGTGCAGGTACACTTTCACCTTGAGAAATGGACTTGGAAAGCTTTTCGCTAAGATGTAGGCGACTAGAGAGGCAGAATACGGAGCTCCGGCGCTGGCCGAAAAGAAGTGCCGCTTGCCGGCGTCTTTCGGCAAAAGCGGCGCTCCGCAGAGCACCGCTGCCGCTCCGGTCATCTGTACGCCAAGTAGCCGCTTCTTCGCCTCCGGCAGCCGGAGATCGCGGTAGCTTGCAAGAGGCGAAGAATAAAGCCGCGAAGAAGCCGGCTTGTGCGCGAAGCTCGCAGACAGCTGCAGGACGGTGGCTGCCGCTCTCCTGCCTGTTGAATTCACTCTGGGCATGCGAGTGGAAGGTGTTCCAGGACAACTTTCCTGGGTTTTGACGTAGTCCTGCTGCATCCCTCCTTGGAAATTCTTGCTGCTCCCCGGAGGCTCCGAGATGCAGAGAACACGATGGCAGCTGCTGAAAAGAAGGGCAGCAGTGAGTTTGTCAAGAAACAAGAATATAGGCAGCTGCCTGTGCTTGGCAAGGAGCAGCTGCTGCATTCTTGCACTTGCCTTCCTTCAGTGCGCACAGAAGCCCGCTGCTCTGCTGCTTGGTTTTTCTGCATTCAGTCAATTGCACAGGATTGAAGCTGGGGCAGGCTGTTCAGCTTTGCTGCTTTTCAGCATCTCAGCTGCCCTTCTGCTCTGTGACAGCTCTCCAGGTTTCTTGCCTTCTCCAGGCTGCAACGTGCCCGCTACTACCCAGAGCTGGGCAGGAGTGGGCAGAGAGCACGCTCATGTGCCAGCAGTTTGCGGCTTGCCCAGGAAAGTGCAGTGTCCTTGGAATGTGCAGCAAATCCAATTTCTTGGCAAGTCCGGGGGAAGTGAGCAGTGCTGGTACACTTTCACCTTGAGAAATGGAGTTGGAAAGCTTTTCGCTAAGATGTAGGCGACTAGAGAGGCAGAATACGGAGCTCCGGCGCTGGCCGATAAGAAGTGCCGCTTCCCGGCGTCTTTCGGCAAAAGCGGCGCTCCGGAGCGCACCGCTGCCGCTCCAGTCATCTGTGCGCGAAGTTGCCGCTTCTTCGCCTCCGGCAGCCGGAGATCGCGGTAGCTTGCATAGGCGAAGAACGAAGCCGCGAAGAAGCCGGCTTGTGCGCGAAGCTCGCAGACTGCTGCAGGACGGTGGCTGCCGCTCTCCTGCCTGTTGAATTCACTTCTGGCATGCGAGTGGAAGGTGTTCCAGGACAACTTTCCTGGGTTTTGACGTAGTCCTGCTGCATCCCTCCTTGGAAATTCTTGCTGCTCCCCGGAGGCTCCGAGATGCAGAGAACACGATGGCAGCTGCTGAAAAGAAGGGCAGCAGTGAGTTTGTCAAGAAACAAGAATATAGGCAGCTGCCTGTGCTTGGCAAGGAGCAGCTGCTGCATTCTTGCACTTGCCTTCCTGCAGTGTGCACAGAAGCCCGCTGTTCTGCTGCTTGGTTTTTCCGCATTCAGTCAATTGCACAGGATTGAAGCTGGGGCAGGCTGTTCAGCTTGGCTGCTTTTCAGCATCTCAGCTGCCCTTCTGCTCTGTGACAGCTCTCCAGGTTTCTTGCCTTCGCCAGGCTGCAACGTGCCCGCTACTACCCAGAGCTGGGCAGGAGTGGGCAGAGAGCACGCTCATATGCCAGCAGTTTGCGGCTTGCCCAGGAAAGTGCAGTGTCCTTGGAATGTGCAGCAAATCCAATTTCTTGGCAAGTCCGGGGGAAGTGAGCAGTGCTGGTACACTTTCACCTTGAGAAATGGAGTTGGAAAGCTTTTCGCTAAGATGTAGGCGACTAGAGAGGCAGAATACGGAGCTCCGGCGCTGGCCGATAAGAAGTGCCGCTTCCCGGCGTCTTTCGGCAAAAGCGGCGCTCCGGAGCGCACCGCTGCCGCTCCAGTCATCTGTGCGCGAAGTAGCCGCTTCTTCGCCTCCGGCAGCCGGAGATCGCGGTAGCTTGAATAGGCGAAGAATAAAGCTGCGAAGAAGCCGGCTTGTGCGCGAACCTTGCAGACAGCTGCAGGATGGTGGCTGCCGCTCTCCTGCCTGTTGAATTCACTTCTGGCATGCGAGTGGAAGGTGTTCCAGGACAACTTTCCTGGGTTTTGACGTAGTCCTGCTGCATCCCTCCTTGGAAATTCTTGCTGCTCCCCGGAGGCTCCGAGATGCAGAGAACACGATGGCAGCTGCTGAAAAGAAGGGCAGCAGTGAGTTTGTCAAGAAACAAGAATATAGGCAGCTGCCTGTGCTTGGCAAGGAGCAGCTGCTGCATTCTTGCACTTGCCTTCCTTCAGTGCGCACAGAAGCCCGCTGCTCTGCTGCTTGGTTTTTCCGCATTCAGTCAATTGCACAGGATTGAAGCTGGGGCAGGCTGTTCAGCTTGGCTGCTTTTCAGCATCTCAGCTGCCCTTCTGCTCTGTGACAGCTCTCCAGGTTTCTTGCCTTCGCCAGGCTGCAACGTGCCCGCTACTACCCAGAGCTGGGCAGGAGTGGGCAGAGAGCACGCTCATCTGCCAGCAGTTTGCGGCTTGCCCAGGAAAGTGCAGTGTCCTTGGAATGTGCAGCAAATCCAATTTCTTGGCAAGTCCGGGGGAAGTGAGCAGTGCTGGTACACTTTCACCTTGAGAAATGGAGTTGGAAAGCTTTTCGCTAAGATGTAGGCGACTAGAGAGGCAGAATACGGAGCTCCGGCGCTGGCCGATAAGAAGTGCCGCTTGCCGGCGTCTTTCGGCAAAAGCGGCGCTCCGGAGCGCACCGCTGCCGCTCCAGTCATCTGTGCGCGAAGTAGCCGCTTCTTCGCCTCCGGCAGCCGGAGATCGCGGTAGCTTGCATAGGCGAAGAACGAAGCCGCGAAGAAGCCGGCTTGTGCGCGAAGCTCGCAGACAGCTGCAGGACGGTGGCTGCCGCTCTCCTGCCTGTTGAATTCACTCTGGGCATGCGAGTGGAAGGTGTTCCAGGACAACTTTCCTGGGTTTTGACGTAGTCCTGCTGCATCCCTCCTTGGAAATTCTTGCTGCTCCCCGGAGGCTCCGAGATGCAGAGAACACGATGGCAGCTGCTGAAAAGAAGGGCAGCAGTGAGTTTGTCAAGAAACAAGAATATAGGCAGCTGCCTGTGCTTGGCAAGGAGCAGCTGCTGCATTCTTGCACTTGCCTTCCTTCAGTGCGCACAGAAGCCCGCTGCTCTGCTGCTTGGTTTTTCCGCATTCAGTCAATTGCACAGGATTGAAGCTGGGGCAGGCTGTTCAGCTTGGCTGCTTTTCAGCATCTCAGCTGCCCTTCTGCTCTGTGACAGCTCTCCAGGTTTCTTGCCTTCGCCAGGCTGCAACGTGCCCGCTACTACCCAGAGCTGGGCAGGAGTGGGCAGAGAGCACGCTCATCTGCCAGCAGTTTGCGGCTTGCCCAGGAAAGTGCAGTATCCTTGGAATGTGCAGCAAATCCAATTTCTTGGCAAGTCCGGGGGAAGTGAGCAGTGCTGGTACACTTTCACCTTGAGAAATGGACTTGGAAAGCTTTTCGCTAAGATGTAGGCGACTGGAGAGGCAGAATACGGAGCTCCGGCGCTGGCCGAAGGGAAGTGCCGCTTCCCGGCGTCTTTCGGCAAAAGCGGCGCTCCGGAGCGCACCGCTGCCGCTCCAGTCATCTGTACGCCAAGTATCCGCTTCTTCGCCTCCGGCAGCCGGAGATCGCGGTAGCTTGCATAGGCGAAGAACGAAGCCGCGAAGAAGCCGGCTTGTGTGCGAAGCTCGCAGACAGCTGCAGGACGGTGGCTGCCGCTCTCCTGCCTGTTGAATTCATTTCTGGCATCCGAGTGGAAGGTGTTCCAGGACAACTTTCCTGGGTTTTGACGTAGTCCTGCTGCATCCCTCCTTGGAAATTCTTGCTGCTCCCCGGAGGCTCCGAGATGCAGAGAACACGATGGCAGCTGCTGAAAAGAAGGGCAGCAGTGAGTTTGTCAAGAAACAAGAATATAGGCAGCTGCCTGTGCTTGGCAAGGAGCAGCTGCTGCATTCTTGCACTTGCCTTCCTGCAGTGCGCACAGAAGCCCGCTGTTCTGCTGCTTGGTTTTTCCGCATTCAGTCAATTGCACAGGATTGAAGCTGGGGCAGGCTGTTCAGCTTTGCTGCTTTTCAGCATCTCAGCTGCCCTTCTGCTCTGTGACAGCTCTCCAGGTTTCTTGCCTTCTCCAGGCTGCAACGTGCCCGCTACTACCCAGAGCTGGGCAGGAGTGGGCAGAGAGCACGCTCATATGCCAGCAGTTTGCGGCTTGCCCAGGAAAGTGCAGTGTCCTTGGAATGTGCAGCAAATCCAATTTCTTGGCAAGTCCGGGGGAAGTGAGCAGTGCTGGTACACTTTCACCTTGAGAAATGGACTTGGAAAGCTTTTCGCTAAGATGTAGGCGACTAGAGAGGCAGAATACGGAGCTCCGGCGCTGGCCGATAAGAAGTGCCGCTTCCCGGCGTCTTTCGGCAAAAGCGGCGCTCCGGAGCGCACCGCTGCCGCTCCAGTCATCTGTGCGCGAAGTAGCCGCTTCTTCGCCTCCGGCAGCCGGAGATCGCGGTAGCTTGCATAGGCGAAGAACGAAGCCGCGAAGAAGCCGGCTTGTGCGCGAAGCTCGCAGACTGCTGCAGGACGGTGGCTGCCGCTCTCCTGCCTGTTGAATTCACTTGTGGCATGCGAGTGGAAGGTGTTCCAGGACAACTTTCCTGGGTTTTGACGTAGTCCTGCTGCATCCCTCCTTGGAAATTCTTGCTGCTCCCCGGAGGCTCCGAGATGCAGAGAACACGATGGCAGCTGCTGAAAAGAAGGGCAGCAGTGAGTTTGTCAAGAAACAAGAATATAGGCAGCTGCCTGTGCTTGGCAAGGAGCAGCTGCTGCATTCTTGCACTTGCCTTCCTTCAGTGCGCACAGAAGCCCGCTGCTCTGCTGCTTGGTTTTTCTGCATTCAGTCAATTGCACAGGATTGAAGCTGGGGCAGGCTGTTCAGCTTTGCTGCTTTTCAGCATCTCAGCTGCCCTTTGGCTCTGTTACAGCTCTCCAGGTTTCTTGCCTTTGCCAGGCTGCAACGTGCCCGCTACTACCCAGAGCTGGGCAGGAGTGGGCAGAGAGCACGCTCATCTGCCAGCAGTTTGCGGCTTGCCCAGGAAAGTGCAGTGTCCTTGGAATGTGCAGCAAATCCAATTTCTTGGCAAGTCCGGGGGAAGTGAGCAGTGCAGGTACACTTTCACCTTGAGAAATGGACTTGGAAAGCTTTTCGCTAAGATGTAGGCGACTAGAGAGGCAGAATACGGAGCTCCGGCGCTGGCCGAAAAGAAGTGCCGCTTGCCGGCGTCTTTCGGCAAAAGCGGCGCTCCGCAGAGCACCGCTGCCGCTCCGGTCATCTGTACGCCAAGTAGCCGCTTCTTCGCCTCCGGCAGCCGGAGATCGCGGTAGCTTGCAAGAGGCGAAGAATAAAGCCGCGAAGAAGCCGGCTTGTGCGCGAAGCTCGCAGACAGCTGCAGGACGGTGGCTGCCGCTCTCCTGCCTGTTGAATTCACTCTGGGCATGCGAGTGGAAGGTGTTCCAGGACAACTTTCCTGGGTTTTGACGTAGTCCTGCTGCATCCCTCCTTGGAAATTCTTGCTGCTCCCCGGAGGCTCCGAGATGCAGAGAACACGATGGCAGCTGCTGAAAAGAAGGGCAGCAGTGAGTTTGTCAAGAAACAAGAATATAGGCAGCTGCCTGTGCTTGGCAAGGAGCAGCTGCTGCATTCTTGCACTTGCCTTCCTTCAGTGCGCACAGAAGCCCGCTGCTCTGCTGCTTGGTTTTTCTGCATTCAGTCAATTGCACAGGATTGAAGCTGGGGCAGGCTGTTCAGCTTTGCTGCTTTTCAGCATCTCAGCTGCCCTTCTGCTCTGTGACAGCTCTCCAGGTTTCTTGCCTTCTCCAGGCTGCAACGTGCCCGCTAGTACCCAGAGCTGGGCAGGAGTGGGCAGAGAGCACGCTCATGTGCCAGCAGTTTGCGGCTTGCCCAGGAAAGTGCAGTGTCCTTGGAATGTGCAGCAAATCCAATTTCTTGGCAAGTCCGGGGGAAGTGAGCAGTGCTGGTACACTTTCACCTTGAGAAATGGACTTGGAAAGCTTTTCGCTAAGATGTAGGCGACTAGAGAGGCAGAATACGGAGCTCCGGCGCTGGCCGATAAGAAGTGCCGCTTCCCGGCGTCTTTCGGCAAAAGCGGCGCTCCGGAGCGCACCGCTGCCGCTCCAGTCATCTGTGCGCGAAGTTGCCGCTTCTTCGCCTCCGGCAGCCGGAGATCGCGGTAGCTTGCATAGGCGAAGAACGAAGCCGCGAAGAAGCCGGCTTGTGCGCGAAGCTCGCAGACTGCTGCAGGACGGTGGCTGCCGCTCTCCTGCCTGTTGAATTCACTTCTGGCATGCGAGTGGAAGGTGTTCCAGGACAACTTTCCTGGGTTTTGACGTAGTCCTGCTGCATCCCTCCTTGGAAATTCTTGCTGCTCCCCGGAGGCTCCGAGATGCAGAGAACACGATGGCAGCTGCTGAAAAGAAGGGCAGCAGTGAGTTTGTCAAGAAACAAGAATATAGGCAGCTGCCTGTGCTTGGCAAGGAGCAGCTGCTGCATTCTTGCACTTGCCTTCCTGCAGTGTGCACAGAAGCCCGCTGTTCTGCTGCTTGGTTTTTCCGCATTCAGTCAATTGCACAGGATTGAAGCTGGGGCAGGCTGTTCAGCTTGGCTGCTTTTCAGCATCTCAGCTGCCCTTCTGCTCTGTGACAGCTCTCCAGGTTTCTTGCCTTCGCCAGGCTGCAACGTGCCCGCTACTACCCAGAGCTGGGCAGGAGTGGGCAGAGAGCACGCTCATATGCCAGCAGTTTGCGGCTTGCCCAGGAAAGTGCAGTGTCCTTGGAATGTGCAGCAAATCCAATTTCTTGGCAAGTCCGGGGGAAGTGAGCAGTGCTGGTACACTTTCACCTTGAGAAATGGAGTTGGAAAGCTTTTCGCTAAGATGTAGGCGACTAGAGAGGCAGAATACGGAGCTCCGGCGCTGGCCGATAAGAAGTGCCGCTTCCCGGCGTCTTTCGGCAAAAGCGGCGCTCCGGAGCGCACCGCTGCCGCTCCAGTCATCTGTGCGCGAAGTAGCCGCTTCTTCGCCTCCGGCAGCCGGAGATCGCGGTAGCTTGAATAGGCGAAGAATAAAGCTGCGAAGAAGCCGGCTTGTGCGCGAACCTTGCAGACAGCTGCAGGATGGTGGCTGCCGCTCTCCTGCCTGTTGAATTCACTTCTGGCATGCGAGTGGAAGGTGTTCCAGGACAACTTTCCTGGGTTTTGACGTAGTCCTGCTGCATCCCTCCTTGGAAATTCTTGCTGCTCCCCGGAGGCTCCGAGATGCAGAGAACACGATGGCAGCTGCTGAAAAGAAGGGCAGCAGTGAGTTTGTCAAGAAACAAGAATATAGGCAGCTGCCTGTGCTTGGCAAGGAGCAGCTGCTGCATTCTTGCACTTGCCTTCCTTCAGTGCGCACAGAAGCCCGCTGCTCTGCTGCTTGGTTTTTCCGCATTCAGTCAATTGCACAGGATTGAAGCTGGGGCAGGCTGTTCAGCTTGGCTGCTTTTCAGCATCTCAGCTGCCCTTCTGCTCTGTGACAGCTCTCCAGGTTTCTTGCCTTCGCCAGGCTGCAACGTGCCCGCTACTACCCAGAGCTGGGCAGGAGTGGGCAGAGAGCACGCTCATCTGCCAGCAGTTTGCGGCTTGCCCAGGAAAGTGCAGTGTCCTTGGAATGTGCAGCAAATCCAATTTCTTGGCAAGTCCGGGGGAAGTGAGCAGTGCTGGTACACTTTCACCTTGAGAAATGGAGTTGGAAAGCTTTTCGCTAAGATGTAGGCGACTAGAGAGGCAGAATACGGAGCTCCGGCGCTGGCCGATAAGAAGTGCCGCTTGCCGGCGTCTTTCGGCAAAAGCGGCGCTCCGGAGCGCACCGCTGCCGCTCCAGTCATCTGTGCGCGAAGTAGCCGCTTCTTCGCCTCCGGCAGCCGGAGATCGCGGTAGCTTGCATAGGCGAAGAACGAAGCCGCGAAGAAGCCGGCTTGTGCGCGAAGCTCGCAGACAGCTGCAGGACGGTGGCTGCCGCTCTCCTGCCTGTTGAATTCACTCTGGGCATGCGAGTGGAAGGTGTTCCAGGACAACTTTCCTGGGTTTTGACGTAGTCCTGCTGCATCCCTCCTTGGAAATTCTTGCTGCTCCCCGGAGGCTCCGAGATGCAGAGAACACGATGGCAGCTGCTGAAAAGAAGGGCAGCAGTGAGTTTGTCAAGAAACAAGAATATAGGCAGCTGCCTGTGCTTGGCAAGGAGCAGCTGCTGCATTCTTGCACTTGCCTTCCTTCAGTGCGCACAGAAGCCCGCTGCTCTGCTGCTTGGTTTTTCCGCATTCAGTCAATTGCACAGGATTGAAGCTGGGGCAGGCTGTTCAGCTTGGCTGCTTTTCAGCATCTCAGCTGCCCTTCTGCTCTGTGACAGCTCTCCAGGTTTCTTGCCTTCGCCAGGCTGCAACCTGCCCGCTACTACCCAGAGCTGGGCAGGAGTGGGCAGAGAGCACGCTCATCTGCCAGCAGTTTGCGGCTTGCCCAGGAAAGTGCAGTATCCTTGGAATGTGCAGCAAATCCAATTTCTTGGCAAGTCCGGGGGAAGTGAGCAGTGCTGGTACACTTTCACCTTGAGAAATGGACTTGGAAAGCTTTTCGCTAAGATGTAGGCGACTAGAGAGGCAGAATACGGAGCTCCGGCGCTGGCCGATAAGAAGTGCCGCTTGCCGGCGTCTTTCGGCAAAAGCGGCGCTCCGGAGCGCACCGCTGCCGCTCCAGTCATCTGTACGCCAAGTAGCCGCTTCTTCGCCTCCGGCAGCCGGAGATCGCGGTAGCTTGCATAGGCGAAGAACGAAGCCGCGAAGAAGCCGGCTTGTGTGCGAAGCTCGCAGACAGCTGCAGGACGGTGGCTGCCGCTCTCCTGCCTGTTGAATTCATTTCTGGCATCCGAGTGGAAGGTGTTCCAGGACAACTTTCCTGGGTTTTGACGTAGTCCTGCTGCATCCCTCCTTGGAAATTCTTGCTGCTCCCCGGAGGCTCCGAGATGCAGAGAACACGATGGCAGCTGCTGAAAAGAAGGGCAGCAGTGAGTTTGTCAAGAAACAAGAATATAGGCAGCTGCCTGTGCTTGGCAAGGAGCAGCTGCTGCATTCTTGCACTTGCCTTCCTGCAGTGCGCACAGAAGCCCGCTGTTCTGCTGCTTGGTTTTTCCGCATTCAGTCAATTGCACAGGATTGAAGCTGGGGCAGGCTGTTCAGCTTTGCTGCTTTTCAGCATCTCAGCTGCCCTTCTGCTCTGTGACAGCTCTCCAGGTTTCTTGCCTTCGCCAGGCTGCAACGTGCCCGCTACTACCCAGAGCTGGGCAGGAGTGGGCAGAGAGCACGCTCATATGCCAGCAGTTTGCGGCTTGCCCAGGAAAGTGCAGTGTCCTTGGAATGTGCAGCAAATCCAATTTCTTGGCAAGTCCGGGGGAAGTGAGCAGTGCTGGTACACTTTCACCTTGAGAAATGGACTTGGAAAGCTTTTCGCTAAGATGTAGGCGACTAGAGAGGCAGAATACGGAGCTCCGGCGCTGGCCGATAAGAAGTGCCGCTTCCCGGCGTCTTTCGGCAAAAGCGGCGCTCCGGAGCGCACCGCTGCCGCTCCAGTCATCTGTGCGCGAAGTAGCCGCTTCTTCGCCTCCGGCAGCCGGAGATCGCGGTAGCTTGCATAGGCGAAGAACGAAGCCGCGAAGAAGCCGGCTTGTGCGCGAAGCTCGCAGACTGCTGCAGGACGGTGGCTGCCGCTCTCCTGCCTGTTGAATTCACTTCTGGCATGCGAGTGGAAGGTGTTCCAGGACAACTTTCCTGGGTTTTGACGTAGTCCTGCTGCATCCCTCCTTGGAAATTCTTGCTGCTCCCCGGAGGCTCCGAGATGCAGAGAACACGATGGCAGCTGCTGAAAAGAAGGGCAGCAGTGAGTTTGTCAAGAAACAAGAATATAGGCAGCTGCCTGTGCTTGGCAAGGAGCAGCTGCTGCATTCTTGCACTTGCCTTCCTTCAGTGCGCACAGAAGCCCGCTGCTCTGCTGCTTGGTTTTTCTGCTTTCAGTCAATTGCACAGGATTGAAGCTGGGGCAGGCTGTTCAGCTTTGCTGCTTTTCAGCATCTCAGCTGCCCTTCTGCTCTGTGACAGCTCTCCAGGTTTCTTGCCTTCGCCAGGCTGCAACGTGCCCGCTACTACCCAGAGCTGGGCAGGAGTGGGCAGAGAGCACGCTCATCTGCCAGCAGTTTGCGGCTTGCCCAGGAAAGTGCAGTATCCTTGGAATGTGCAGCAAATCCAATTTCTTGGCAAGTCCGGGGGAAGTGAGCAGTGCTGGTACACTTTCACCTTGAGAAATGGACTTGGAAAGCTTTTCGCTAAGATGTAGGCGACTAGAGAGGCAGAATACGGAGCTCCGGCGCTGGCCGATAAGAAGTGCCGCTTCCCGGCGTCTTTCGGCAAAAGCGGCGCTCCGGAGCGCACCGCTGCCGCTCCAGTCATCTGTACGCCAAGTAGCCGCTTCTTCGCCTCCGGCAGCCGGAGATCGCGGTAGCTTGCATAGGCGAAGAACGAAGCCGCGAAGAAGCCGGCTTGTGCGCGAAGCTCGCAGACAGCTGCAGGACGGTGGCTGCCGCTCTCCTGCCTGTTGAATTCACTTCTGGCATGCGGGTGGAAGGTGTTCCAGGACAACTTTCCTGGGTTTTGACGTAGTCCTGCTGCATCCCTCCTTGGAAATTCTTGCTGCTCCCCGGAGGCTCCGAGATGCAGAGAACACGATGGCAGCTGCTGAAAAGAAGGGCAGCAGTGAGTTTGTCAAGAAACAAGAATATAGGCAGCTGCCTGTGCTTGGCAAGGAGCAGCTGCTGCATTCTTGCACTTGCCTTCCTTCAGTGCGCACAGAAGCCCGCTGCTCTGCTGCTTGGTTTTTCTGCATTCAGTCAATTGCACAGGATTGAAGCTGGGGCAGGCTGTTCAGCTTTGCTGCTTTTCAGCATGTCAGCTGCCCTTTGGCTCTGTTACAGCTCTCCAGGTTTCTTGCCTTTGCCAGGCTGCAACCTGCTGGCTAGTACCCAGAGCTGGGCAGGAGTGGGCAGAGAGCACGCTCATCAGCCAGCAGTTTGCGGTTTGCCCAGGAAAGTGCAGTGTCCTTGGAATGTGCAGCAAATCCAATTTCTTGGCAAGTCCGGGGGAAGTGAGCAGTGCTGGTACACTTTCACCTTGAGAAATGGAGTTGGAAAGCTTTTCGCTAAGATGTAGGCGACTAGAGAGGCAGAATACGGAGCTCCGGCGCTGGCCGATAAGAAGTGCCGCTTCCCGGCGTCTTTCGGCAAAAGCGGCGCTCCGGAGCGCACCGCTGCCGCTCCAGTCATCTGTGCGCGAAGTTGCCGCTTCTTCGCCTCCGGCAGCCGGAGATCGCGGTAGCTTGCATAGGCGAAGAACGAAGCCGCAAAGAAGCCGGCTTGTGCGCGAAGCTCGCAGACTGCTGCAGGACGGTGGCTGCCGCTCTCCTGCCTGTTGAATTCACTTCTGGCATGCGAGTGGAAGGTGTTCCAGGACAACTTTCCTGGGTTTTGACGTAGTCCTGCTGCATCCCTCCTTGGAAATTCTTGCTGCTCCCCGGAGGCTCCGAGATGCAGAGAACACGATGGCAGCTGCTGAAAAGAAGGGCAGCAGTGAGTTTGTCAAGAAACAAGAATATAGGCAGCTGCCTGTGCTTGGCAAGGAGCAGCTGCTGCATTCTTGCACTTGCCTTCCTGCAGTGTGCACAGAAGCCCGCTGTTCTGCTGCTTGGTTTTTCCGCATTCAGTCAATTGCACAGGATTGAAGCTGGGGCAGGCTGTTCAGCTTGGCTGCTTTTCAGCATCTCAGCTGCCCTTCTGCTCTGTGACAGCTCTCCAGGTTTCTTGCCTTCGCCAGGCTGCAACGTGCCCGCTACTACCCAGAGCTGGGCAGGAGTGGGCAGAGAGCACGCTCATATGCCAGCAGTTTGCGGCTTGCCCAGGAAAGTGCAGTGTCCTTGGAATGTGCAGCAAATCCAATTTCTTGGCAAGTCCGGGGGAAGTGAGCAGTGCTGGTACACTTTCACCTTGAGAAATGGAGTTGGAAAGCTTTTCGCTAAGATGTAGGCGACTAGAGAGACAGAATACGGAGCTCCGGCGCTGGCCGATAAGAAGTGCCGCTTGCCGGCGTCTTTCGGCAAAAGCGGCGCTCCGGAGCGCACCGCTGCCGCTCCAGTCATCTGTGCGCGAAGTAGCCGCTTCTTCGCCTCCGGCAGCCGGAGATCGCGGTAGCTTGAATAGGTGAAGAATAAAGCTGCGAAGAAGCCGGCTTGTGCGCGAACCTTGCAGACAGCTGCAGGATGGTGGCTGCCGCTCTCCTGCCTGTTGAATTCACTTCTGGCATGCGAGTGGAAGGTGTTCCAGGACAACTTTCCTGGGTTTTGACGTAGTCCTGCTGCATCCCTCCTTGGAAATTCTTGCTGCTCCCCGGAGGCTCCGAGATGCAGAGAACACGATGGCAGCTGCTGAAAAGAAGGGCAGCAGTGAGTTTGTCAAGAAACAAGAATATAGGCAGCTGCCTGTGCTTGGCAAGGAGCAGCTGCTGCATTCTTGCACTTGCCTTCCTTCAGTGCGTACAGAAGCCCGCTACTCTGCTGCTTGGTTTTTCCGCATTCAGTCAATTGCACAGGATTGAAGCTGGGGCAGGCTGTTCAGCTTTGCTGCTTTTCAGCATCTCAGCTGCCCTTCTGCTCTGTGACAGCTCTCCAGGTTTCTTGCCTTCGCCAGGCTGCAACGTGCCCGCTACTACCCAGAGCTGGGCAGGAGTGGGCAGAGAGCACGCTCATCTGCCAGCAGTTTGCGGCTTGCCCAGGAAAGTGCAGTGTCCTTGGAATGTGCAGCAAATCCAATTTCTTGGCAAGTCCGGGGGAAGTGAGCAGTGCTGGTACACTTTCACCTTGAGAAATGGAGTTGGAAAGCTTTTCGCTAAGATGTAGGCGACTAGAGAGGCAGAATACGGAGCTCCGGCGCTGGCCGATAAGAAGTGCCGCTTCCCGGCGTCTTTCGGCAAAAGCGGCGCTCCGGAGCGCACCGCTGCCGCTCCAGTCATCTGTGCGCGAAGTAGCCGCTTCTTCGCCTCCGGCAGCCGGAGATCGCGGTAGCTTGCATAGGCGAAGAACGAAGCCGCGAAGAAGCCGGCTTGTGCGCGAAGCTCGCAGACAGCTGCAGGACGGTGGCTGCCGCTCTCCTGCCTGTTGAATTCACTCTGGGCATGCGAGTGGAAGGTGTTCCAGGACAACTTTCCTGGGTTTTGACGTAGTCCTGCTGCATCCCTCCTTGGAAATTCTTGCTGCTCCCCGGAGGCTCCGAGATGCAGAGAACACGATGGCAGCTGCTGAAAAGAAGGGCAGCAGTGAGTTTGTCAAGAAACAAGAATATAGGCAGCTGCCTGTGCTTGGCAAGGAGCAGCTGCTGCATTCTTGCACTTGCCTTCCTTCAGTGCGCACAGAAGCCCGCTGTTCTGCTGCTTGGTTTTTCCGCATTCAGTCAATTGCACAGGATTGAAGCTGGGGCAGGCTGTTCAGCTTTGCTGCTTTTCAGCATCTCAGCTGCCCTTCTGCTCTGTGACAGCTCTCCAGGTTTCTTGCCTTCTCCAGGCTGCAACGTGCCCGCTACTACCCAGAGCTGGGCAGGAGTGGGCAGAGAGCACGCTCATATGCCAGCAGTTTGCGGCTTGCCCAGGAAAGTGCAGTGTCCTTGGAATGTGCAGCAAATCCAATTTCTTGGCAAGTCCGGGGGAAGTGAGCAGTGCTGGTACACTTTCACCTTGAGAAATGGACTTGGAAAGCTTTTCGCTAAGATGTAGGCGACTAGAGAGGCAGAATACGGAGCTCCGGCGCTGGCCGATAAGAAGTGCCGCTTCCCGGCGTCTTTCGGCAAAAGCGGCGCTCCGGAGCGCACCGCTGCCGCTCCAGTCATCTGTGCGCGAAGTAGCCGCTTCTTCGCCTCCGGCAGCCGGAGATCGCGGTAGCTTGCATAGGCGAAGAACGAAGCCGCGAAGAAGCCGGCTTGTGCGCGAAGCTCGCAGACTGCTGCAGGACGGTGGCTGCCGCTCTCCTGCCTGTTGAATTCACTTCTGGCATGCGAGTGGAAGGTGTTCCAGGACAACTTTCCTGGGTTTTGACGTAGTCCTGCTGCATCCCTCCTTGGAAATTCTTGCTGCTCCCCGGAGGCTCCGAGATGCAGAGAACACGATGGCAGCTGCTGAAAAGAAGGGCAGCAGTGAGTTTGTCAAGAAACAAGAATATAGGCAGCTGCCTGTGCTTGGCAAGGAGCAGCTGCTGCATTCTTGCACTTGCCTTCCTTCAGTGCGCACAGAAGCCCGCTGCTCTGCTGCTTGGTTTTTCTGCTTTCAGTCAATTGCACAGGATTGAAGCTGGGGCAGGCTGTTCAGCTTTGCTGCTTTTCAGCATCTCAGCTGCCCTTCTGCTCTGTGACAGCTCTCCAGGTTTCTTGCCTTCGCCAGGCTGCAACGTGCCCGCTACTACCCAGAGCTGGGCAGGAGTGGGCAGAGAGCACGCTCATCAGCCAGCAGTTTGCGGCTTTCCCAGGAAAGTGCAGTATCCTTGGAATGTGCAGCAAATCCAATTTCTTGGCAAGTCCGGGGGAAGTGAGCAGTGCAGGTACACTTTCACCTTGAGAAATGGACTTGGAAAGCTTTTCGCTAAGATGTAGGCGACTAGAGAGGCAGAATACGGAGCTCCGGCGCTGGCCGATAAGAAGTGCCGCTTCCCGGCGTCTTTCGGCAAAAGCGGCGCTCCGGAGCGCACCGCTGCCGCTCCAGTCATCTGTACGCCAAGTAGCCGCTTCTTCGCCTCCGGCAGCCGGAGATCGCGGTAGCTTGCATAGGCGAAGAACGAAGCCGCGAAGAAGCCGGCTTGTGTGCGAAGCTCGCAGACAGCTGCAGGACGGTGGCTGCCGCTCTCCTGCCTGTTGAATTCATTTCTGGCATCCGAGTGGAAGGTGTTCCAGGACAACTTTCCTGGGTTTTGACGTAGTCCTGCTGCATCCCTCCTTGGAAATTCTTGCTGCTCCCCGGAGGCTCCGAGATGCAGAGAACACGATGGCAGCTGCTGAAAAGAAGGGCAGCAGTGAGTTTGTCAAGAAACAAGAATATAGGCAGCTGCCTGTGCTTGGCAAGGAGCAGCTGCTGCATTCTTGCACTTGCCTTCCTGCAGTGCGCACAGAAGCCCGCTGTTCTGCTGCTTGGTTTTTCCGCATTCAGTCAATTGCACAGGATTGAAGCTGGGGCAGGCTGTTCAGCTTTGCTGCTTTTCAGCATCTCAGCTGCCCTTCTGCTCTGTGACAGCTCTCCAGGTTTCTTGCCTTCTCCAGGCTGCAACGTGCCCGCTACTACCCAGAGCTGGGCAGGAGTGGGCAGAGAGCACGCTCATATGCCAGCAGTTTGCGGCTTGCCCAGGAAAGTGCAGTGTCCTTGGAATGTGCAGCAAATCCAATTTCTTGGCAAGTCCGGGGGAAGTGAGCAGTGCTGGTACACTTTCACCTTGAGAAATGGACTTGGAAAGCTTTTCGCTAAGATGTAGGCGACTAGAGAGGCAGAATACGGAGCTCCGGCGCTGGCCGATAAGAAGTGCCGCTTCCCGGCGTCTTTCGGCAAAAGCGGCGCTCCGGAGCGCACCGCTGCCGCTCCAGTCATCTGTGCGCGAAGTAGCCGCTTCTTCGCCTCCGGCAGCCGGAGATCGCGGTAGCTTGCATAGGCGAAGAACGAAGCCGCGAAGAAGCCGGCTTGTGCGCGAAGCTCGCAGACTGCTGCAGGACGGTGGCTGCCGCTCTCCTGCCTGTTGAATTCACTTCTGGCATGCGAGTGGAAGGTGTTCCAGGACAACTTTCCTGGGTTTTGACGTAGTCCTGCTGCATCCCTCCTTGGAAATTCTTGCTGCTCCCCGGAGGCTCCGAGATGCAGAGAACACGATGGCAGCTGCTGAAAAGAAGGGCAGCAGTGAGTTTGTCAAGAAACAAGAATATAGGCAGCTGCCTGTGCTTGGCAAGGAGCAGCTGCTGCATTCTTGCACTTGCCTTCCTTCAGTGCGCACAGAAGCCCGCTGCTCTGCTGCTTGGTTTTTCTGCATTCAGTCAATTGCACAGGATTGAAGCTGGGGCAGGCTGTTCAGCTTTGCTGCTTTTCAGCATGTCAGCTGCCCTTTGGCTCTGTTACAGCTCTCCAGGTTTCTTGCCTTTGCCAGGCTGCAACCTGCTGGCTAGTACCCAGAGCTGGGCAGGAGTGGGCAGAGAGCACGCTCATCAGCCAGCAGTTTGCGGTTTGCCCAGGAAAGTGCAGTGTCCTTGGAATGTGCAGCAAATCCAATTTCTTGGCAAGTCCGGGGGAAGTGAGCAGTGCTGGTACACTTTCACCTTGAGAAATGGAGTTGGAAAGCTTTTCGCTAAGATGTAGGCGACTAGAGAGGCAGAATACGGAGCTCCGGCGCTGGCCGATAAGAAGTGCCGCTTCCCGTCGTCTTTCGGCAAAAGCGGCGCTCCGGAGCGCACCGCTGCCGCTCCAGTCATCTGTGCGCGAAGTTGCCGCTTCTTCGCCTCCGGCAGCCGGAGATCGCGGTAGCTTGCATAGGCGAAGAACGAAGCCGCAAAGAAGCCGGCTTGTGCGCGAAGCTCGCAGACTGCTGCAGGACGGTGGCTGCCGCTCTCCTGCCTGTTGAATTCACTTCTGGCATGCGAGTGGAAGGTGTTCCAGGACAACTTTCCTGGGTTTTGACGTAGTCCTGCTGCATCCCTCCTTGGAAATTCTTGCTGCTCCCCGGAGGCTCCGAGATGCAGAGAACACGATGGCAGCTGCTGAAAAGAAGGGCAGCAGTGAGTTTGTCAAGAAACAAGAATATAGGCAGCTGCCTGTGCTTGGCAAGGAGCAGCTGCTGCATTCTTGCACTTGCCTTCCTGCAGTGTGCACAGAAGCCCGCTGTTCTGCTGCTTGGTTTTTCCGCATTCAGTCAATTGCACAGGATTGAAGCTGGGGCAGGCTGTTCAGCTTGGCTGCTTTTCAGCATCTCAGCTGCCCTTCTGCTCTGTGACAGCTCTCCAGGTTTCTTGCCTTCGCCAGGCTGCAACGTGCCCGCTACTACCCAGAGCTGGGCAGGAGTGGGCAGAGAGCACGCTCATATGCCAGCAGTTTGCGGCTTGCCCAGGAAAGTGCAGTGTCCTTGGAATGTGCAGCAAATCCAATTTCTTGGCAAGTCCGGGGGAAGTGAGCAGTGCTGGTACACTTTCACCTTGAGAAATGGAGTTGGAAAGCTTTTCGCTAAGATGTAGGCGACTAGAGAGACAGAATACGGAGCTCCGGCGCTGGCCGATAAGAAGTGCCGCTTCCCGGCGTCTTTCGGCAAAAGCGGCGCTCCGGAGCGCACCGCTGCCGCTCCAGTCATCTGTGCGCGAAGTAGCCGCTTCTTCGCCTCCGGCAGCCGGAGATCGCGGTAGCTTGAATAGGCGAAGAATAAAGCTGCGAAGAAGCCGGCTTGTGCGCGAACCTTGCAGACAGCTGCAGGATGGTGGCTGCCGCTCTCCTGCCTGTTGAATTCACTTCTGGCATGCGAGTGGAAGGTGTTCCAGGACAACTTTCCTGGGTTTTGACGTAGTCCTGCTGCATCCCTCCTTGGAAATTCTTGCTGCTCCCCGGAGGCTCCGAGATGCAGAGAACACGATGGCAGCTGCTGAAAAGAAGGGCAGCAGTGAGTTTGTCAAGAAACAAGAATATAGGCAGCTGCCTGTGCTTGGCAAGGAGCAGCTGCTGCATTCTTGCACTTGCCTTCCTTCAGTGCGCACAGAAGCCCGCTGCTCTGCTGCTTGGTTTTTCCGCATTCAGTCAATTGCACAGGATTGAAGCTGGGGCAGGCTGTTCAGCTTTGCTGCTTTTCAGCATCTCAGCTGCCCTTCTGCTCTGTGACAGCTCTCCAGGTTTCTTGCCTTCGCCAGGCTGCAACGTGCCCGCTACTACCCAGAGCTGGGCAGGAGTGGGCAGAGAGCACGCTCATCTGCCAGCAGTTTGCGGCTTGCCCAGGAAAGTGCAGTGTCCTTGGAATGTGCAGCAAATCCAATTTCTTGGCAAGTCCGGGGGAAGTGAGCAGTGCTGGTACACTTTCACCTTGAGAAATGGAGTTGGAAAGCTTTTCGCTAAGATGTAGGCGACTAGAGAGGCAGAATACGGAGCTCCGGCGCTGGCCGATAAGAAGTGCCGCTTCCCGGCGTCTTTCGGCAAAAGCGGCGCTCCGGAGCGCACCGCTGCCGCTCCAGTCATCTGTGCGCGAAGTAGCCGCTTCTTCGCCTCCGGCAGCCGGAGATCGCGGTAGCTTGCATAGGCGAAGAACGAAGCCGCGAAGAAGCCGGCTTGTGCGCGAAGCTCGCAGACAGCTGCAGGACGGTGGCTGCCGCTCTCCTGCCTGTTGAATTCACTCTGGGCATGCGAGTGGAAGGTGTTCCAGGACAACTTTCCTGGGTTTTGACGTAGTCCTGCTGCATCCCTCCTTGGAAATTCTTGCTGCTCCCCGGAGGCTCCGAGATGCAGAGAACACGATGGCAGCTGCTGAAAAGAAGGGCAGCAGTGAGTTTGTCAAGAAACAAGAATATAGGCAGCTGCCTGTGCTTGGCAAGGAGCAGCTGCTGCATTCTTGCACTTGCCTTCCTTCAGTGCGCACAGAAGCCCGCTGCTCTGCTGCTTGGTTTTTCTGCTTTCAGTCAATTGCACAGGATTGAAGCTGGGGCAGGCTGTTCAGCTTGGCTGCTTTTCAGCATCTCAGCTGCCCTTCTGCTCTGTGACAGCTCTCCAGGTTTCTTGCCTTCTCCAGGCTGCAACGTGCCCGCTACTACCCAGAGCTGGGCAGGAGTGGGCAGAGAGCACGCTCATATGCCAGCAGTTTGCGGCTTGCCCAGGAAAGTGCAGTGTCCTTGGAATGTGCAGCAAATCCAATTTCTTGGCAAGTCCGGGGGAAGTGAGCAGTGCTGGTACACTTTCACCTTGAGAAATGGAGTTGGAAAGCTTTTCGCTAAGATGTAGGCGACTAGAGAGGCAGAATACGGAGCTCCGGCGCTGGCCGATAAGAAGTGCCGCTTGCCGGCGTCTTTCGGCAAAAGCGGCGCTCCGGAGCGCACCGCTGCCGCTCCAGTCATCTGTGCGCGAAGTAGCCGCTTCTTCGCCTCCGGCAGCCGGAGATCGCGGTAGCTTGAATAGGCGAAGAATAAAGCTGCGAAGAAGCCGGCTTGTGCGCGAACCTTGCAGACAGCTGCAGGATGGTGGCTGCCGCTCTCCTGCCTGTTGAATTCACTTCTGGCATGCGAGTGGAAGGTGTTCCAGGACAACTTTCCTGGGTTTTGACGTAGTCCTGCTGCATCCCTCCTTGGAAATTCTTGCTGCTCCCCGGAGGCTCCGAGATGCAGAGAACACGATGGCAGCTGCTGAAAAGAAGGGCAGCAGTGAGTTTGTCAAGAAACAAGAATATAGGCAGCTGCCTGTGCTTGGCAAGGAGCAGCTGCTGCATTCTTGCACTTGCCTTCCTTCAGTGCGCACAGAAGCCCGCTGCTCTGCTGCTTGGTTTTTCTGCATTCAGTCAATTGCACAGGATTGAAGCTGGGGCAGGCTGTTCAGCTTTGCTGCTTTTCAGCATCTCAGCTGCCCTTTGGCTCTGTTACAGCTCTCCAGGTTTCTTGCCTTTGCCAGGCTGCAACCTGCTGGCTAGTACCCAGAGCTGGGCAGGAGTGGGCAGAGAGCACGCTCATCAGCCAGCAGTTTGCGGTTTGCCCAGGAAAGTGCAGTGTCCTTGGAATGTGCAGCAAATCCAATTTCTTGGCAAGTCCGGGGGAAGTGAGCAGTGCAGGTACACTTTCACCTTGAGAAATGGACTTGGAAAGCTTTTCGCTAAGATGTAGGCGACTAGAGAGGCAGAATACGGAGCTCCGGCGCTGGCCGAAAAGAAGTGCCGCTTGCCGGCGTCTTTCGGCAAAAGCGGCGCTCCGCAGAGCACCGCTGCCGCTCCGGTCATCTGTACGCCAAGTAGCCGCTTCTTCGCCTCCGGCAGCCGGAGATCGCGGTAGCTTGCAAGAGGCGAAGAATAAAGCCGCGAAGAAGCCGGCTTGTGCGCGAAGCTCGCAGACAGCTGCAGGACGGTGGCTGCCGCTCTCCTGCCTGTTGAATTCACTCTGGGCATGCGAGTGGAAGGTGTTCCAGGACAACTTTCCTGGGTTTTGACGTAGTCCTGCTGCATCCCTCCTTGGAAATTCTTGCTGCTCCCCGGAGGCTCCGAGATGCAGAGAACACGATGGCAGCTGCTGAAAAGAAGGGCAACTGTGAGTTTGTCAAGAAACAAGAATATAGGCAGCTGCCTGTGCTTGGCAAGGAGCAGCTGCTGCATTCTTGCACTTGCCTTCCTTCAGTGCGCACAGAAGCCCGCTGCTCTGCTGCTTGGTTTTTCTGCATTCAGTCAATTGCACAGGATTGAAGCTGGGGCAGGCTGTTCAGCTTGGCTGCTTTTCAGCATCTCAGCTGCCCTTCTGCTCTGTGACAGCTCTCCAGGTTTCTTGCCTTCTCCAGGCTGCAACGTGCCCGCTACTACCCAGAGCTGGGCAGGAGTGGGCAGAGAGCACGCTCATCTGCCAGCAGTTTGCGGCTTGCCCAGGAAAGTGCAGTGTCCTTGGAATGTGCAGCAAATCCAATTTCTTGGCAAGTCCGGGGGAAGTGAGCAGTGCTGGTACACTTTCACCTTGAGAAATGGAGTTGGAAAGCTTTTCGCTAAGATGTAGGCGACTAGAGAGGCAGAATACGGAGCTCCGGCGCTGGCCGAAGGGAAGTGCCGCTTGCCGGCGTCTTTCGGCAAAAGCGGCGCTCCGGAGCGCACCGCTGCCGCTCCAGTCAGCTGTGCGCGAAGTTGCCGCTTCTTCGCCTCCGGCAGCCGGAGATCGCGGTAGCTTGCATAGGCGAAGAACGAAGCCGCGAAGAAGCCGGCTTGTGCGCGAAGCTCGCAGACTGCTGCAGGACGGTGGCTGCCGCTCTCCTGCCTGTTGAATTCACTTCTGGCATGCGAGTGGAAGGTGTTCCAGGACAACTTTCCTGGGTTTTGACGTAGTCCTGCTGCATCCCTCCTTGGAAATTCTTGCTGCTCCCCGGAGGCTCCGAGATGCAGAGAACACGATGGCAGCTGCTGAAAAGAAGGGCAGCAGTGAGTTTGTCAAGAAACAAGAATATAGGCAGCTGCCTGTGCTTGGCAAGGAGCAGCTGCTGCATTCTTGCACTTGCCTTCCTTCAGTGCGCACAGAAGCCCGCTGCTCTGCTGCTTGGTTTTTCCGCATTCAGTCAATTGCACAGGATTGAAGCTGGGGCAGGCTGTTCAGCTTTGCTGCTTTTCAGCATCTCAGCTGCCCTTCTGCTCTGTGACAGCTCTCCAGGTTTCTTGCCTTCTCCAGGCTGCAACGTGCCCGCTACTACCCAGAGCTGGGCAGGAGTGGGCAGAGAGAACGCTCATATGCCAGCAGTTTGCGGCTTGCCCAGGAAAGTGCAGTGTCCTTGGAATGTGCAGCAAATCCAATTTCTTGGCAAGTCCGGGGGAAGTGAGCAGTGCTGGTACACTTTCACCTTGAGAAATGGAGTTGGAAAGCTTTTCGCTAAGATGTAGGCGACTAGAGAGGCAGAATACGGAGCTCCGGCGCTGGCCGAAGGGAAGTGCCGCTTCCCGGCGTCTTTCGGCAAAAGCGGCGCTCCGGAGCGCACCGCTGCCGCTCCAGTCAGCTGTGCGCGAAGTAGCCGCTTCTTCGCCTCCGGCAGCCGGAGATCGCGGTAGCTTGCATAGGCGAAGAATAAAGCCGCGAAGAAGCCGGCTTGTGCGCGAAGCTCGCAGACAGCTGCAGGACGGTGGCTGCCGCTCTCCTGCCTGTTGAATTCACTCTGGGCATGCGAGTGGAAGGTGTTCCAGGACAACTTTCCTGGGTTTTGACGTAGTCCTGCTGCATCCCTCCTTGGAAATTCTTGCTGCTCCCCGGAGGCTCCGAGATGCAGAGAACACGATGGCAGCTGCTGAAAAGAAGGGCAACTGTGAGTTTGTCAAGAAACAAGAATATAGGCAGCTGCCTGTGCTTGGCAAGGAGCAGCTGCTGCATTCTTGCACTTGCCTTCCTTCAGTGCGCACAGAAGCCCGCTGCTCTGCTGCTTGGTTTTTCTGCATTCAGTCAATTGCACAGGATTGAAGCTGGGGCAGGCTGTTCAGCTTTGCTGCTTTTCAGCATCTCAGCTGCCCTTCTGCTCTGTGACAGCTCTCCAGGTTTCTTGCCTTCTCCAGGCTGCAACGTGCCCGCTACTACCCAGAGCTGGGCAGGAGTGGGCAGAGAGCACGCTCATCTGCCAGCAGTTTGCGGCTTGCCCAGGAAAGTGCAGTGTCCTTGGAATGTGCAGCAAATCCAATTTCTTGGCAAGTCCGGGGGAAGTGAGCAGTGCTGGTACACTTTCACCTTGAGAAATGGACTTGGAAAGCTTTTCGCTAAGATGTAGGCGACTAGAGAGGCAGAATACGGAGCTCCGGCGCTGGCCGAAGGGAAGTGCCGCTTCCCGGCGTCTTTCGGCAAAAGCGGCGCTCCGGAGCGCACCGCTGCCGCTCCAGTCATCTGTGCGCGAAGTTGCCGCTTCTTCGCCTCCGGCAGCCGGAGATCGCGGTAGCTTGCATAGGCGAAGAACGAAGCCGCGAAGAAGCCGGCTTGTGCGCGAAGCTCGCAGACTGCTGCAGGACGGTGGCTGCCGCTCTCCTGCCTGTTGAATTCACTTCTGGCATGCGAGTGGAAGGTGTTCCAGGACAACTTTCCTGGGTTTTGACGTAGTCCTGCTGCATCCCTCCTTGGAAATTCTTGCTGCTCCCCGGAGGCTCCGAGATGCAGAGAACACGATGGCAGCTGCTGAAAAGAAGGGCAGCAGTGAGTTTGTCAAGAAACAAGAATATAGGCAGCTGCCTGTGCTTGGCAAGGAGCAGCTGCTGCATTCTTGCACTTGCCTTCCTTCAGTGCGCACAGAAGCCCGCTGCTCTGCTGCTTGGTTTTTCTGCATTCAGTCAATTGCACAGGATTGAAGCTGGGGCAGGCTGTTCAGCTTTGCTGCTTTTCAGCATCTCAGCTGCCCTTTGGCTCTGTTACAGCTCTCCAGGTTTCTTGCCTTTGCCAGGCTGCAACCTGCTGGCTAGTACCCAGAGCTGGGCAGGAGTGGGCAGAGAGCACGCTCATCAGCCAGCAGTTTGCGGTTTGCCCAGGAAAGTGCAGTGTCCTTGGAATGTGCAGCAAATCCAATTTCTTGGCAAGTCCGGGGGAAGTGAGCAGTGCAGGTACACTTTCACCTTGAGAAATGGAGTTGGAAAGCTTTTCGCTAAGATGTAGGCGACTAGAGAGGCAGAATACGGAGCTCCGGCGCTGGCCGAAAAGAAGTGCCGCTTGCCGGCGTCTTTCGGCAAAAGCGGCGCTCCGCAGAGCACCGCTGCCGCTCCGGTCATCTGTACGCCAAGTAGCCGCTTCTTCGCCTCCGGCAGCCGGAGATCGCGGTAGCTTGCAAGAGGCGAAGAATAAAGCCGCGAAGAAGCCGGCTTGTGCGCGAAGCTCGCAGACAGCTGCAGGACGGTGGCTGCCGCTCTCCTGCCTGTTGAATTCACTCTGGGCATGCGAGTGGAAGGTGTTCCAGGACAACTTTCCTGGGTTTTGACGTAGTCCTGCTGCATCCCTCCTTGGAAATTCTTGCTGCTCCCCGGAGGCTCCGAGATGCAGAGAACACGATGGCAGCTGCTGAAAAGAAGGGCAACTGTGAGTTTGTCAAGAAACAAGAATATAGGCAGCTGCCTGTGCTTGGCAAGGAGCAGCTGCTGCATTCTTGCACTTGCCTTCCTTCAGTGCGCACAGAAGCCCGCTGCTCTGCTGCTTGGTTTTTCTGCATTCAGTCAATTGCACAGGATTGAAGCTGGGGCAGGCTGTTCAGCTTTGCTGCTTTTCAGCATCTCAGCTGCCCTTCTGCTCTGTGACAGCTCTCCAGGTTTCTTGCCTTCTCCAGGCTGCAACGTGCCCGCTACTACCCAGAGCTGGGCAGGAGTGGGCAGAGAGCACGCTCATCTGCCAGCAGTTTGCGGCTTGCCCAGGAAAGTGCAGTGTCCTTGGAATGTGCAGCAAATCCAATTTCTTGGCAAGTCCGGGGGAAGTGAGCAGTGCTGGTACACTTTCACCTTGAGAAATGGACTTGGAAAGCTTTTCGCTAAGATGTAGGCGACTAGAGAGGCAGAATACGGAGCTCCGGCGCTGGCCGATAAGAAGTGCCGCTTCCCGGCGTCTTTCGGCAAAAGCGGCGCTCCGGAGCGCACCGCTGCCGCTCCAGTCATCTGTGCGCGAAGTTGCCGCTTCTTCGCCTCCGGCAGCCGGAGATCGCGGTAGCTTGCATAGGCGAAGAACGAAGCCGCGAAGAAGCCGGCTTGTGCGCGAAGCTCGCAGACTGCTGCAGGACGGTGGCTGCCGCTCTCCTGCCTGTTGAATTCACTTCTGGCATGCGAGTGGAAGGTGTTCCAGGACAACTTTCCTGGGTTTTGACGTAGTCCTGCTGCATCCCTCCTTGGAAATTCTTGCTGCTCCCCGGAGGCTCCGAGATGCAGAGAACACGATGGCAGCTGCTGAAAAGAAGGGCAGCAGTGAGTTTGTCAAGAAACAAGAATATAGGCAGCTGCCTGTGCTTGGCAAGGAGCAGCTGCTGCATTCTTGCACTTGCCTTCCTTCAGTGCGCACAGAAGCCCGCTGCTCTGCTGCTTGGTTTTTCCGCATTCAGTCAATTGCACAGGATTGAAGCTGGGGCAGGCTGTTCAGCTTTGCTGCTTTTCAGCATCTCAGCTGCCCTTCTGCTCTGTGACAGCTCTCCAGGTTTCTTGCCTTCGCCAGGCTGCAACGTGCCCGCTACTACCCAGAGCTGGGCAGGAGTGGGCAGAGAGCACGCTCATATGCCAGCAGTTTGCGGCTTGCCCAGGAAAGTGCAGTGTCCTTGGAATGTGCAGCAAATCCAATTTCTTGGCAAGTCCGGGGGAAGTGAGCAGTGCTGGTACACTTTCACCTTGAGAAATGGACTTGGAAAGCTTTTCGCTAAGATGTAGGCGACTAGAGAGGCAGAATACGGAGCTCCGGCGCTGGCCGATAAGAAGTGCCGCTTCCCGGCGTCTTTCGGCAAAAGCGGCGCTCCGGAGCGCACCGCTGCCGCTCCAGTCATCTGTGCGCGAAGTAGCCTCTTCTTCGCCTCCGGCAGCCGGAGATCGCGGTAGCTTGAATAGGCGAAGAATAAAGCTGCGAAGAAGCCGGCTTGTGCGCGAACCTTGCAGACAGCTGCAGGATGGTGGCTGCCGCTCTCCTGCCTGTTGAATTCACTTCTGGCATGCGAGTGGAAGGTGTTCCAGGACAACTTTCCTGGGTTTTGACGTAGTCCTGCTGCATCCCTCCTTGGAAATTCTTGCTGCTCCCCGGAGGCTCCGAGATGCAGAGAACACGATGGCAGCTGCTGAAAAGAAGGGCAGCAGTGAGTTTGTCAAGAAACAAGAATATAGGCAGCTGCCTGTGCTTGGCAAGGAGCAGCTGCTGCATTCTTGCACTTGCCTTCCTTCAGTGCGCACAGAAGCCCGCTGCTCTGCTGCTTGGTTTTTCTGCATTCAGTCAATTGCACAGGATTGAAGCTGGGGCAGGCTGTTCAGCTTTGCTGCTTTTCAGCATCTCAGCTGCCCTTTGGCTCTGTTACAGCTCTCCAGGTTTCTTGCCTTTGCCAGGCTGCAACCTGCTGGCTAGTACCCAGAGCTGGGCAGGAGTGGGCAGAGAGCACGCTCATCAGCCAGCAGTTTGCGGCTTGCCCAGGAAAGTGCAGTGTCCTTGGAATGTGCAGCAAATCCAATTTCTTGGCAAGTCCGGGGGAAGTGAGCAGTGCAGGTACACTTTCACCTTGAGAAATGGAGTTGGAAAGCTTTTCGCTAAGATGTAGGCGACTAGAGAGGCAGAATACGGAGCTCCGGCGCTGGCCGAAAAGAAGTGCCGCTTGCCGGCGTCTTTCGGCAAAAGCGGCGCTCCGCAGAGCACCGCTGCCGCTCCGGTCATCTGTACGCCAAGTAGCCGCTTCTTCGCCTCCGGCAGCCGGAGATCGCGGTAGCTTGCAAGAGGCGAAGAATAAAGCCGCGAAGAAGCCGGCTTGTGCGCGAAGCTCGCAGACAGCTGCAGGACGGTGGCTGCCGCTCTCCTGCCTGTTGAATTCACTCTGGGCATGCGAGTGGAAGGTGTTCCAGGACAACTTTCCTGGGTTTTGACGTAGTCCTGCTGCATCCCTCCTTGGAAATTCTTGCTGCTCCCCGGAGGCTCCGAGATGCAGAGAACACGATGGCAGCTGCTGAAAAGAAGGGCAACTGTGAGTTTGTCAAGAAACAAGAATATAGGCAGCTGCCTGTGCTTGGCAAGGAGCAGCTGCTGCATTCTTGCACTTGCCTTCCTTCAGTGCGCACAGAAGCCCGCTGCTCTGCTGCTTGGTTTTTCTGCATTCAGTCAATTGCACAGGATTGAAGCTGGGGCAGGCTGTTCAGCTTTGCTGCTTTTCAGCATCTCAGCTGCCCTTCTGCTCTGTGACAGCTCTCCAGGTTTCTTGCCTTCTCCAGGCTGCAACGTGCCCGCTACTACCCAGAGCTGGGCAGGAGTGGGCAGAGAGCACGCTCATCTGCCAGCAGTTTGCGGCTTGCCCAGGAAAGTGCAGTGTCCTTGGAATGTGCAGCAAATCCAATTTCTTGGCAAGTCCGGGGGAAGTGAGCAGTGCTGGTACACTTTCACCTTGAGAAATGGAGTTGGAAAGCTTTTCGCTAAGATGTAGGCGACTAGAGAGGCAGAATACGGAGCTCCGGCGCTGGCCGAAGGGAAGTGCCGCTTCCCGGCGTCTTTCGGCAAAAGCGGCGCTCCGGAGCGCACCGCTGCCGCTCCAGTCATCTGTGCGCGAAGTTGCCGCTTCTTCGCCTCCGGCAGCCGGAGATCGCGGTAGCTTGCATAGGCGAAGAACGAAGCCGCGAAGAAGCCGGCTTGTGCGCGAAGCTCGCAGACTGCTGCAGGACGGTGGCTGCCGCTCTCCTGCCTGTTGAATTCACTTCTGGCATCCGAGTGGAAGGTGTTCCAGGACAACTTTCCTGGGTTTTGACGTAGTCCTGCTGCATCCCTCCTTGGAAATTCTTGCTGCTCCCCGGAGGCTCCGAGATGCAGAGAACACGATGGCAGCTGCTGAAAAGAAGGGCAGCAGTGAGTTTGTCAAGAAACAAGAATATAGGC
The DNA here is from genome assembly GCF_024509145.1 of Vidua macroura. Lineage (NCBI taxonomy): Eukaryota > Metazoa > Chordata > Aves > Passeriformes > Viduidae > Vidua > Vidua macroura. Next base: position 4,854,286 of record NC_071584.1, on the reverse strand, counting down.
AGCTGCCTGTGCTTGGCAAGGAGCAGCTGCTGCATTCTTGCACTTGCCTTCCTTCAGTGCGCACAGAAGCCCGCTGCTCTGCTGCTTGGTTTTTCCGCATTCAGTCAATTGCACAGGATTGAAGCTGGGGCAGGCTGTTCAGCTTTGCTGCTTTTCAGCATCTCAGCTGCCCTTCTGCTCTGTGACAGCTCTCCAGGTTTCTTGCCTTCTCCAGGCTGCAACGTGCCCGCTACTACCCAGAGCTGGGCAGGAGTGGGCAGAGAGAACGCTCATATGCCAGCAGTTTGCGGCTTGCCCAGGAAAGTGCAGTGTCCTTGGAATGTGCAGCAAATCCAATTTCTTGGCAAGTCCGGGGGAAGTGAGCAGTGCTGGTACACTTTCACCTTGAGAAATGGAGTTGGAAAGCTTTTCGCTAAGATGTAGGCGACTAGAGAGGCAGAATACGGAGCTCCGGCGCTGGCCGAAGGGAAGTGCCGCTTCCCGGCGTCTTTCGGCAAAAGCGGCGCTCCGGAGCGCACCGCTGCCGCTCCAGTCAGCTGTGCGCGAAGTAGCCGCTTCTTCGCCTCCGGCAGCCGGAGATCGCGGTAGCTTGAATAGGCGAAGAATAAAGCTGCGAAGAAGCCGGCTTGTGCGCGAACCTTGCAGACAGCTGCAGGATGGTGGCTGCCGCTCTCCTGCCTGTTGAATTCACTTCTGGCATGCGAGTGGAAGGTGTTCCAGGACAACTTTCCTGGGTTTTGACGTAGTCCTGCTGCATCCCTCCTTGGAAATTCTTGCTGCTCCCCGGAGGCTCCGAGATGCAGAGAACACGATGGCAGCTGCTGAAAAGAAGGGCAGCAGTGAGTTTGTCAAGAAACAAGAATATAGGCAGCTGCCTGTGCTTGGCAAGGAGCAGCTGCTGCATTCTTGCACTTGCCTTCCTGCAGTGCGCACAGAAGCCCGCTGCTCTGCTGCTTGGTTTTTCTGCATTCAGTCAATTGCACAGGATTGAAGCTGGGGCAGGCTGTTCAGCTTTGCTGCTTTTCAGCATCTCAGCTGCCCTTTGGCTCTGTTACAGCTCTCCAGGTTTCTTGCCCTTGCCAGGCTGCAACCTGCTGGCTAGTACCCAGAGCTGGGCAGGAGTGGGCAGAGAGCACGCTCATATGCCAGCAGTTTGCGGCTTGCCCAGGAAAGTGCAGTGTCCTTGGAATGTGCAGCAAATCCAATTTCTTGGCAAGTCCGGGGGAAGTGAGCAGTGCTGGTACACTTTCACCTTGAGAAATGGAGTTGGAAAGCTTTTCGCTAAGATGTAGGCGACTAGAGAGGCAGAATACGGAGCTCCGGCGCTGGCCGAAGGGAAGTGCCGCTTCCCGGCGTCTTTCGGCAAAAGCGGCGCTCCGGAGCGCACCGCTGCCGCTCCAGTCAGCTGTGCGCGAAGTAGCCGCTTCTTCGCCTCCAGCAGCCGGAGATCGCGGTAGCTTGCATAGGCGAAGAACGAAGCCGCGAAGAAGCCGGCTTGTGCGCGAAGCTCGCAGACTGCTGCAGGACGGTGGCTGCCGCTCTCCTGCCTGTTGAATTCACTTCTGGCATCCGAGTGGAAGGTGTTCCAGGACAACTTTCCTGGGTTTTGACGTAGTCCTGCTGCATCCCTCCTTGGAAATTCTTGCTGCTCCCCGGAGGCTCCGAGATGCAGAGAACACGATGGCAGCTGCTGAAAAGAAGGGCAACTGTGAGTTTGTCAAGAAACAAGAATATAGGCAGCTGCCTGTGCTTGGCAAGGAGCAGCTGCTGCATTCTTGCACTTGCCTTCCTTCAGTGCGCACAGAAGCCCGCTGCTCTGCTGCTTGGTTTTTCTGCATTCAGTCAATTGCACAGGATTGAAGCTGGGGCAGGCTGTTCAGCTTTGCTGCTTTTCAGCATCTCAGCTGCCCTTCTGCTCTGTGACAGCTCTCCAGGTTTCTTGCCTTCTCCAGGCTGCAACGTGCCCGCTACTACCCAGAGCTGGGCAGGAGTGGGCAGAGAGCACGCTCATCTGCCAGCAGTTTGCGGCTTGCCCAGGAAAGTGCAGTGTCCTTGGAATGTGCAGCAAATCCAATTTCTTGGCAAGTCCGGGGGAAGTGAGCAGTGCTGGTACACTTTCACCTTGAGAAATGGAGTTGGAAAGCTTTTCGCTAAGATGTAGGCGACTAGAGAGGCAGAATACGGAGCTCCGGCGCTGGCCGAAGGGAAGTGCCGCTTCCCGGCGTCTTTCGGCAAAAGCGGCGCTCCGGAGCGCACCGCTGCCGCTCCAGTCATCTGTGCGCGAAGTTGCCGCTTCTTCGCCTCCGGCAGCCGGAGATCGCGGTAGCTTGCATAGGCGAAGAACGAAGCCGCGAAGAAGCCGGCTTGTGCGCGAAGCTCGCAGACTGCTGCAGGACGGTGGCTGCCGCTCTCCTGCCTGTTGAATTCACTTCTGGCATGCGAGTGGAAGGTGTTCCAGGACAACTTTCCTGGGTTTTGACGTAGTCCTGCTGCATCCCTCCTTGGAAATTCTTGCTGCTCCCCGGAGGCTCCGAGATGCAGAGAACACGATGGCAGCTGCTGAAAAGAAGGGCAGCAGTGAGTTTGTCAAGAAACAAGAATATAGGCAGCTGCCTGTGCTTGGCAAGGAGCAGCTGCTGCATTCTTGCACTTGCCTTCCTTCAGTGCGCACAGAAGCCCGCTGCTCTGCTGCTTGGTTTTTCTGCATTCAGTCAATTGCACAGGATTGAAGCTGGGGCAGGCTGTTCAGCTTTGCTGCTTTTCAGCATCTCAGCTGCCCTTCTGCTCTGTGACAGCTCTCCAGGTTTCTTGCCTTCTCCAGGCTGCAACGTGCCCGCTACTACCCAGAGCTGGGCAGGAGTGGGCAGAGAGCACGCTCATATGCCAGCAGTTTGCGGCTTGCCCAGGAAAGTGCAGTGTCCTTGGAATGTGCAGCAAATCCAATTTCTTGGCAAGTCCGGGGGAAGTGAGCAGTGCTGGTACACTTTCACCTTGAGAAATGGAGTTGGAAAGCTTTTCGCTAAGATGTAGGCGACTAGAGAGGCAGAATACGGAGCTCCGGCGCTGGCCGAAGGGAAGTGCCGCTTCCCGGCGTCTTTCGGCAAAAGCGGCGCTCCGGAGCGCACCGCTGCCGCTCCAGTCATCTGTGCGCGAAGTAGCCGCTTCTTCGCCTCCGGCAGCCGGAGATCGCGGTAGCTTGCATAGGCGAAGAACGAAGCCGCGAAGAAGCCGGCTTGTGCGCGAAGCTCGCAGACTGCTGCAGGACGGTGGCTGCCGCTCTCCTGCCTGTTGAATTCACTTCTGGCATCCGAGTGGAAGGTGTTCCAGGACAACTTTCCTGGGTTTTGACGTAGTCCTGCTGCATCCCTCCTTGGAAATTCTTGCTGCTCCCCGGAGGCTCCGAGATGCAGAGAACACGATGGCATCTGCTGAAAAGAAGGGCAGCAGTGAGTTTGTCAAGAAACAAGAATATAGGCAGCTGCCTGTGCTTGGCAAGGAGCAGCTGCTGCATTCTTGCACTTGCCTTCCTTCAGTGCGCACAGAAGCCCGCTGCTCTGCTGCTTGGTTTTTCTGCATTCAGTCAATTGCACAGGATTGAAGCTGGGGCAGGCTGTTCAGCTTTGCTGCTTTTCAGCATCTCAGCTGCCCTTTGGCTCTGTTACAGCTCTCCAGGTTTCTTGCCTTTGCCAGGCTGCAACCTGCTGGCTAGTACCCAGAGCTGGGCAGGAGTGGGCAGAGAGCACGCTCATCAGCCAGCAGTTTGCGGTTTGCCCAGGAAAGTGCAGTGTCCTTGGAATGTGCAGCAAATCCAATTTCTTGGCAAGTCCGGGGGAAGTGAGCAGTGCAGGTACACTTTCACCTTGAGAAATGGACTTGGAAAGCTTTTCGCTAAGATGTAGGCGACTAGAGAGGCAGAATACGGAGCTCCGGCGCTGGCCGAAAAGAAGTGCCGCTTGCCGGCGTCTTTCGGCAAAAGCGGCGCTCCGCAGAGCACCGCTGCCGCTCCAGTCATCTGTGCGCGAAGTAGCCGCTTCTTCGCCTCCGGCAGCCGGAGATCGCGGTAGCTTGCAAGAGGCGAAGAATAAAGCCGCGAAGAAGCCGGCTTGTGCGCGAAGCTCGCAGACAGCTGCAGGATGGTGGCTGCCGCTCTCCTGCCTGTTGAATTCACTCTGGGCATGCGAGTGGAAGGTGTTCCAGGACAACTTTCCTGGGTTTTGACGTAGTCCTGCTGCATCCCTCCTTGGAAATTCTTGCTGCTCCCCGGAGGCTCCGAGATGCAGAGAACACGATGGCAGCTGCTGAAAAGAAGGGCAGCAGTGAGTTTGTCAAGAAACAAGAATATAGGCAGCTGCCTGTGCTTGGCAAGGAGCAGCTGCTGCATTCTTGCACTTGCCTTCCTTCAGTGCGCACAGAAGCCCGCTGCTCTGCTGCTTGGTTTTTCTGCATTCAGTCAATTGCACAGGATTGAAGCTGGGGCAGGCTGTTCAGCTTTGCTGCTTTTCAGCATCTCAGCTGCCCTTTGGCTCTGTTACAGCTCTCCAGGTTTCTTGCCTTTGCCAGGCTGCAACCTGCTGGCTAGTACCCAGAGCTGGGCAGGAGTGGGCAGAGAGCACGCTCATCTGCCAGCAGTTTGCGGCTTGCCCAGGAAAGTGCAGTGTCCTTGGAATGTGCAGCAAATCCAATTTCTTGGCAAGTCCGGGGGAAGTGAGCAGTGCAGGTACACTTTCACCTTGAGAAATGGAGTTGGAAAGCTTTTCGCTAAGATGTAGGCGACTAGAGAGGCAGAATACGGAGCTCCGGCGCTGGCCGAAAAGAAGTGCCGCTTGCCGGCGTCTTTCGGCAAAAGCGGCGCTCCGCAGAGCACCGCTGCCGCTCCGGTCATCTGTACGCCAAGTAGCCGCTTCTTCGCCTCCGGCAGCCGGAGATCGCGGTAGCTTGCAAGAGGCGAAGAATAAAGCCGCGAAGAAGCCGGCTTGTGCGCGAAGCTCGCAGACAGCTGCAGGACGGTGGCTGCCGCTCTCCTGCCTGTTGAATTCACTCTGGGCATGCGAGTGGAAGGTGTTCCAGGACAACTTTCCTGGGTTTTGACGTAGTCCTGCTGCATCCCTCCTTGGAAATTCTTGCTGCTCCCCGGAGGCTCCGAGATGCAGAGAACACGATGGCATCTGCTGAAAAGAAGGGCAGCAGTGAGTTTGTCAAGAAACAAGAATATAGGCAGCTGCCTGTGCTTGGCAAGGAGCAGCTGCTGCATTCTTGCACTTGCCTTCCTTCAGTGCGCACAGAAGCCCGCTGCTCTGCTGCTTGGTTTTTCTGCATTCAGTCAATTGCACAGGATTGAAGCTGGGGCAGGCTGTTCAGCTTTGCTGCTTTTCAGCATCTCAGCTGCCCTTCTGCTCTGTGACAGCTCTCCAGGTTTCTTGCCTTCTCCAGGCTGCAACGTGCCCGCTACTACCCAGAGCTGGGCAGGAGTGGGCAGAGAGCACGCTCATCTGCCAGCAGTTTGCGGCTTGCCCAGGAAAGTGCAGTGTCCTTGGAATGTGCAGCAAATCCAATTTCTTGGCAAGTCCGGGGGAAGTGAGCAGTGCTGGTACACTTTCACCTTGAGAAATGGAGTTGGAAAGCTTTTCGCTAAGATGTAGGCGACTAGAGAGGCAGAATACGGAGCTCCGGCGCTGGCCGAAGGGAAGTGCCGCTTGCCGGCGTCTTTCGGCAAAAGCGGCGCTCTGGAGCGCACCGCTGCCGCTCCAGTCATCTGTGCGCGAAGTAGCCGCTTCTTCGCCTCCGGCAGCCGGAGATCGCGGTAGCTTGCATAGGCGAAGAACGAAGCCGCGAAGAAGCCGGCTTGTGCGCGAAGCTCGCAGACTGCTGCAGGACGGTGGCTGCCGCTCTCCTGCCTGTTGAATTCACTTCTGGCATCCGAGTGGAAGGTGTTCCAGGACAACTTTCCTGGGTTTTGACGTAGTCCTGCTGCATCCCTCCTTGGAAATTCTTGCTGCTCCCCGGAGGCTCCGAGATGCAGAGAACACGATGGCAGCTGCTGAAAAGAAGGGCAGCAGTGAGTTTGTCAAGAAACAAGAATATAGGCAGCTGCCTGTGCTTGGCAAGGAGCAGCTGCTGCATTCTTGCACTTGCCTTCCTGCAGTGTGCACAGAAGCCCGCTGTTCTGCTGCTTGGTTTTTCCGCATTCAGTCAATTGCACAGGATTGAAGCTGGGGCAGGCTGTTCAGCTTGGCTGCTTTTCAGCATCTCAGCTGCCCTTCTGCTCTGTGACAGCTCTCCAGGTTTCTTGCCTTCGCCAGGCTGCAACGTGCCCGCTACTACCCAGAGCTGGGCAGGAGTGGGCAGAGAGCACGCTCATATGCCAGCAGTTTGCGGCTTGCCCAGGAAAGTGCAGTGTCCTTGGAATGTGCAGCAAATCCAATTTCTTGGCAAGTCCGGGGGAAGTGAGCAGTGCTGGTACACTTTCACCTTGAGAAATGGAGTTGGAAAGCTTTTCGCTAAGATGTAGGCGACTAGAGAGGCAGAATACGGAGCTCCGGCGCTGGCCGAAAAGAAGTGCCGCTTGCCGGCGTCTTTCGGCAAAAGCGGCGCTCCGCAGAGCACCGCTGCCGCTCCGGTCATCTGTACGCCAAGTAGCCGCTTCTTCGCCTCCGGCAGCCGGAGATCGCGGTAGCTTGCAAGAGGCGAAGAATAAAGCCGCGAAGAAGCCGGCTTGTGCGCGAAGCTCGCAGACAGCTGCAGGACGGTGGCTGCCGCTCTCCTGCCTGTTGAATTCACTCTGGGCATGCGAGTGGAAGGTGTTCCAGGACAACTTTCCTGGGTTTTGACGTAGTCCTGCTGCATCCCTCCTTGGAAATTCTTGCTGCTCCCCGGAGGCTCCGAGATGCAGAGAACACGATGGCAGCTGCTGAAAAGAAGGGCAACTGTGAGTTTGTCAAGAAACAAGAATATAGGCAGCTGCCTGTGCTTGGCAAGGAGCAGCTGCTGCATTCTTGCACTTGCCTTCCTTCAGTGCGCACAGAAGCCCGCTGCTCTGCTGCTTGGTTTTTCTGCATTCAGTCAATTGCACAGGATTGAAGCTGGGGCAGGCTGTTCAGCTTTGCTGCTTTTCAGCATCTCAGCTGCCCTTCTGCTCTGTGACAGCTCTCCAGGTTTCTTGCCTTCTCCAGGCTGCAACGTGCCCGCTACTACCCAGAGCTGGGCAGGAGTGGGCAGAGAGCACGCTCATATGCCAGCAGTTTGCGGCTTGCCCAGGAAAGTGCAGTGTCCTTGGAATGTGCAGCAAATCCAATTTCTTGGCAAGTCCGGGGGAAGTGAGCAGTGCTGGTACACTTTCACCTTGAGAAATGGAGTTGGAAAGCTTTTCGCTAAGATGTAGGCGACTAGAGAGGCAGAATACGGAGCTCCGGCGCTGGCCGATAAGAAGTGCCGCTTCCCGGCGTCTTTCGGCAAAAGCGGCGCTCCGGAGCGCACCGCTGCCGCTCCAGTCATCTGTGCGCGAAGTAGCCGCTTCTTCGCCTCCGGCAGCCGGAGATGGCGGTAGCTTGAATAGGCGAAGAATAAAGCTGCGAAGAAGCCGGCTTGTGCGCGAACCTTGCAGACAGCTGCAGGATGGTGGCTGCCGCTCTCCTGCCTGTTGAATTCACTTCTGGCATGCGAGTGGAAGGTGTTCCAGGACAACTTTCCTGGGTTTTGACGTAGTCCTGCTGCATCCCTCCTTGGAAATTCTTGCTGCTCCCCGGAGGCTCCGAGATGCAGAGAACACGATGGCAGCTGCTGAAAAGAAGGGCAGCAGTGAGTTTGTCAAGAAACAAGAATATAGGCAGCTGCCTGTGCTTGGCAAGGAGCAGCTGCTGCATTCTTGCACTTGCCTTCCTTCAGTGCGCACAGAAGCCCGCTGCTCTGCTGCTTGGTTTTTCCGCATTCAGTCAATTGCACAGGATTGAAGCTGGGGCAGGCTGTTCAGCTTTGCTGCTTTTCAGCATCTCAGCTGCCCTTCTGCTCTGTGACAGCTCTCCAGGTTTCTTGCCTTCTCCAGGCTGCAACGTGCCCGCTACTACCCAGAGCTGGGCAGGAGTGGGCAGAGAGCACGCTCATCAGCCAGCAGTTTGCGGTTTGCCCAGGAAAGTGCAGTGTCCTTGGAATGTGCAGCAAATCCAATTTCTTGGCAAGTCCGGGGGAAGTGAGCAGTGCAGGTACACTTTCACCTTGAGAAATGGAGTTGGAAAGCTTTTCGCTAAGATGTAGGCGACTAGAGAGGCAGAATACGGAGCTCCGGCGCTGGCCGAAGGGAAGTGCCGCTTGCCGGCGTCTTTCGGCAAAAGCGGCGCTCCGGAGCGCACCGCTGCCGCTCCGGTCATCTGTACGCCAAGTAGCCGCTTCTTCGCCTCCGGCAGCCGGAGATCGCGGTAGCTTGCAAGAGGCGAAGAATAAAGCCGCGAAGAAGCCGGCTTGTGCGCGAAGCTCGCAGACAGCTGCAGGACGGTGGCTGCCGCTCTCCTGCCTGTTGAATTCACTCTGGGCATGCGAGTGGAAGGTGTTCCAGGACAACTTTCCTGGGTTTTGACGTAGTCCTGCTGCATCCCTCCTTGGAAATTCTTGCTGCTCCCCGGAGGCTCCGAGATGCAGAGAACACGATGGCAGCTGCTGAAAAGAAGGGCAACTGTGAGTTTGTCAAGAAACAAGAATATAGGCAGCTGCCTGTGCTTGGCAAGGAGCAGCTGCTGCATTCTTGCACTTGCCTTCCTTCAGTGCGCACAGAAGCCCGCTGCTCTGCTGCTTGGTTTTTCTGCATTCAGTCAATTGCACAGGATTGAAGCTGGGGCAGGCTGTTCAGCTTTGCTGCTTTTCAGCATCTCAGCTGCCCTTCTGCTCTGTGACAGCTCTCCAGGTTTCTTGCCTTCTCCAGGCTGCAACGTGCCCGCTACTACCCAGAGCTGGGCAGGAGTGGGCAGAGAGCACGCTCATATGCCAGCAGTTTGCGGCTTGCCCAGGAAAGTGCAGTGTCCTTGGAATGTGCAGCAAATCCAATTTCTTGGCAAGTCCGGGGGAAGTGAGCAGTGCTGGTACACTTTCACCTTGAGAAATGGAGTTGGAAAGCTTTTCGCTAAGATGTAGGCGACTAGAGAGGCAGAATACGGAGCTCCGGCGCTGGCCGATAAGAAGTGCCGCTTCCCGGCGTCTTTCGGCAAAAGCGGCGCTCCGGAGCGCACCGCTGCCGCTCCAGTCATCTGTGCGCGAAGTAGCCGCTTCTTCGCCTCCGGCAGCCGGAGATGGCGGTAGCTTGAATAGGCGAAGAATAAAGCTGCGAAGAAGCCGGCTTGTGCGCGAACCTTGCAGACAGCTGCAGGATGGTGGCTGCCGCTCTCCTGCCTGTTGAATTCACTTCTGGCATGCGAGTGGAAGGTGTTCCAGGACAACTTTCCTGGGTTTTGACGTAGTCCTGCTGCATCCCTCCTTGGAAATTCTTGCTGCTCCCCGGAGGCTCCGAGATGCAGAGAACACGATGGCAGCTGCTGAAAAGAAGGGCAGCAGTGAGTTTGTCAAGAAACAAGAATATAGGCAGCTGCCTGTGCTTGGCAAGGAGCAGCTGCTGCATTCTTGCACTTGCCTTCCTTCAGTGCGCACAGAAGCCCGCTGCTCTGCTGCTTGGTTTTTCCGCATTCAGTCAATTGCACAGGATTGAAGCTGGGGCAGGCTGTTCAGCTTTGCTGCTTTTCAGCATCTCAGCTGCCCTTCTGCTCTGTGACAGCTCTCCAGGTTTCTTGCCTTCTCCAGGCTGCAACGTGCCCGCTACTACCCAGAGCTGGGCAGGAGTGGGCAGAGAGCACGCTCATCTGCCAGCAGTTTGCGGCTTGCCCAGGAAAGTGCAGTGTCCTTGGAATGTGCAGCAAATCCAATTTCTTGGCAAGTCCGGGGGAAGTGAGCAGTGCTGGTACACTTTCACCTTGAGAAATGGAGTTGGAAAGCTTTTCGCTAAGATGTAGGCGACTAGAGAGGCAGAATACGGAGCTCCGGCGCTGGCCGATAAGAAGTGCCGCTTCCCGGCGTCTTTCGGCAAAAGCGGCGCTCCGGAGCGCACCGCTGCCGCTCCAGTCATCTGTGCGCGAAGTTGCCGCTTCTTCGCCTCCGGCAGCCGGAGATCGCGGTAGCTTGCATAGGCGAAGAACGAAGCCGCGAAGAAGCCGGCTTGTGCGCGAAGCTCGCAGACTGCTGCAGGACGGTGGCTGCCGCTCTCCTGCCTGTTGAATTCACTTCTGGCATCCGAGTGGAAGGTGTTCCAGGACAACTTTCCTGGGTTTTGACGTAGTCCTGCTGCATCCCTCCTTGGAAATTCTTGCTGCTCCCCGGAGGCTCCGAGATGCAGAGAACACGATGGCAGCTGCTGAAAAGAAGGGCAGCAGTGAGTTTGTCAAGAAACAAGAATATAGGCAGCTGCCTGTGCTTGGCAAGGAGCAGCTGCTGCATTCTTGCACTTGCCTTCCTTCAGTGCGCACAGAAGCCCGCTGCTCTGCTGCTTGGTTTTTCCGCATTCAGTCAATTGCACAGGATTGAAGCTGGGGCAGGCTGTTCAGCTTTGCTGCTTTTCAGCATCTCAGCTGCCCTTCTGCTCTGTGACAGCTCTCCAGGTTTCTTGCCTTCTCCAGGCTGCAACGTGCCCGCTACTACCCAGAGCTGGGCAGGAGTGGGCAGAGAGAACGCTCATATGCCAGCAGTTTGCGGCTTGCCCAGGAAAGTGCAGTGTCCTTGGAATGTGCAGCAAATCCAATTTCTTGGCAAGTCCGGGGGAAGTGAGCAGTGCTGGTACACTTTCACCTTGAGAAATGGAGTTGGAAAGCTTTTCGCTAAGATGTAGGCGACTAGAGAGGCAGAATACGGAGCTCCGGCGCTGGCCGAAGGGAAGTGCCGCTTGCCGGCGTCTTTCGGCAAAAGCGGCGCTCCGGAGCGCACCGCTGCCGCTCCAGTCAGCTGTGCGCGAAGTAGCCGCTTCTTCGCCTCCGGCAGCCGGAGATCGCGGTAGCTTGAATAGGCGAAGAATAAAGCTGCGAAGAAGCCGGCTTGTGCGCGAACCTTGCAGACAGCTGCAGGATGGTGGCTGCCGCTCTCCTGCCTGTTGAATTCACTTCTGGCATGCGAGTGGAAGGTGTTCCAGGACAACTTTCCTGGGTTTTGACGTAGTCCTGCTGCATCCCTCCTTGGAAATTCTTGCTGCTCCCCGGAGGCTCCGAGATGCAGAGAACACGATGGCAGCTGCTGAAAAGAAGGGCAGCAGTGAGTTTGTCAAGAAACAAGAATATAGGCAGCTGCCTGTGCTTGGCAAGGAGCAGCTGCTGCATTCTTGCACTTGCCTTCCTTCAGTGCGCACAGAAGCCCGCTGCTCTGCGGCTTGGTTTTTCTGCATTCAGTCAATTGCACAGGATTGAAGCTGGGGCAGGCTGTTCAGCTTTGCTGCTTTTCAGCATCTCAGCTGCCCTTTGGCTCTGTTACAGCTCTCCAGGTTTCTTGCCCTTGCCAGGCTGCAACCTGCTGGCTAGTACCCAGAGCTGGGCAGGAGTGGGCAGAGAGCACGCTCATATGCCAGCAGTTTGCGGCTTGCCCAGGAAAGTGCAGTGTCCTTGGAATGTGCAGCAAATCCAATTTCTTGGCAAGTCCGGGGGAAGTGAGCAGTGCTGGTACACTTTCACCTTGAGAAATGGACTTGGAAAGCTTTTCGCTAAGATGTAGGCGACTAGAGAGGCAGAATACGGAGCTCCGGCGCTGGCCGAAGGGAAGTGCCGCTTCCCGGCGTCTTTCGGCAAAAGCGGCGCTCCGGAGCGCACCGCTGCCGCTCCAGTCATCTGTGCGCGAAGTAGCCGCTTCTTCGCCTCCGGCAGCCGGAGATCGCGGTAGCTTGCATAGGCGAAGAACGAAGCCGCGAAGAAGCCGGCTTGTGCGCGAAGCTCGCAGACTGCTGCAGGACGGTGGCTGCCGCTCTCCTGCCTGTTGAATTCACTTCTGGCATGCGAGTGGAAGGTGTTCCAGGACAACTTTCCTGGGTTTTGACGTAGTCCTGCTGCATCCCTCCTTGGAAATTCTTGCTGCTCCCCGGAGGCTCCGAGATGCAGAGAACACGATGGCAGCTGCTGAAAAGAAGGGCAGCAGTGAGTTTGTCAAGAAACAAGAATATAGGCAGCTGCCTGTGCTTGGCAAGGAGCAGCTGCTGCATTCTTGCACTTGCCTTCCTGCAGTGTGCACAGAAGCCCGCTGTTCTGCTGCTTGGTTTTTCCGCATTCAGTCAATTGCACAGGATTGAAGCTGGGGCAGGCTGTTCAGCTTGGCTGCTTTTCAGCATCTCAGCTGCCCTTCTGCTCTGTGACAGCTCTCCAGGTTTCTTGCCTTCGCCAGGCTGCAACGTGCCCGCTACTACCCAGAGCTGGGCAGGAGTGGGCAGAGAGCACGCTCATATGCCAGCAGTTTGCGGCTTGCCCAGGAAAGTGCAGTGTCCTTGGAATGTGCAGCAAATCCAATTTCTTGGCAAGTCCGGGGGAAGTGAGCAGTGCTGGTACACTTTCACCTTGAGAAATGGACTTGGAAAGCTTTTCGCTAAGATGTAGGCGACTAGAGAGACAGAATACGGAGCTCCGGCGCTGGCCGATAAGAAGTGCCGCTTGCCGGCGTCTTTCGGCAAAAGCGGCGCTCCGGAGCGCACCGCTGCCGCTCCAGTCATCTGTGCGCGAAGTAGCCGCTTCTTCGCCTCCGGCAGCCGGAGATCGCGGTAGCTTGAATAGGCGAAGAATAAAGCTGCGAAGAAGCCGGCTTGTGCGCGAACCTTGCAGACAGCTGCAGGATGGCGGCTGCCGCTCTCCTGCCTGTTGAATTCACTTCTGGCATGCGAGTGGAAGGTGTTCCAGGACAACTTTCCTGGGTTTTGACGTAGTCCTGCTGCATCCCTCCTTGGAAATTCTTGCTGCTCCCCGGAGCCTCCGAGATGCAGAGAACACGATGGCAGCTGCTGAAAAGAAGGGCAGCAGTGAGTTTGTCAAGAAACAAGAATATAGGCAGCTGCCTGTGCTTGGCAAGGAGCAGCTGCTGCATTCTTGCACTTGCCTTCCTTCAGTGCGCACAGAAGCCCGCTGCTCTGCGGCTTGGTTTTTCTGCATTCAGTCAATTGCACAGGATTGAAGCTGGGGCAGGCTGTTCAGCTTTGCTGCTTTTCAGCATCTCAGCTGCCCTTTGGCTCTGTTACAGCTCTCCAGGTTTCTTGCCCTTGCCAGGCTGCAACCTGCTGGCTAGTACCCAGAGCTGGGCAGGAGTGGGCAGAGAGCACGCTCATATGCCAGCAGTTTGCGGCTTGCCCAGGAAAGTGCAGTGTCCTTGGAATGTGCAGCAAATCCAATTTCTTGGCAAGTCCGGGGGAAGTGAGCAGTGCTGGTACACTTTCACCTTGAGAAATGGAGTTGGAAAGCTTTTCGCTAAGATGTAGGCGACTAGAGAGGCAGAATACGGAGCTCCGGCGCTGGCCGAAGGGAAGTGCCGCTTCCCGGCGTCTTTCGGCAAAAGCGGCGCTCCGGAGCGCACCGCTGCCGCTCCAGTCATCTGTGCGCGAAGTAGCCGCTTCTTCGCCTCCGGCAGCCGGAGATCGCGGTAGCTTGCATAGGCGAAGAACGAAGCCGCGAAGAAGCCGGCTTGTGCGCGAAGCTCGCAGACTGCTGCAGGACGGTGGCTGCCGCTCTCCTGCCTGTTGAATTCACTTCTGGCATGCGAGTGGAAGGTGTTCCAGGACAACTTTCCTGGGTTTTGACGTAGTCCTGCTGCATCCCTCCTTGGAAATTCTTGCTGCTCCCCGGAGGCTCCGAGATGCAGAGAACACGATGGCAGCTGCTGAAAAGAAGGGCAACTGTGAGTTTGTCAAGAAACAAGAATATAGGCAGCTGCCTGTGCTTGGCAAGGAGCAGCTGCTGCATTCTTGCACTTGCCTTCCTTCAGTGCGCACAGAAGCCCGCTGCTCTGCTGCTTGGTTTTTCTGCATTCAGTCAATTGCACAGGATTGAAGCTGGGGCAGGCTGTTCAGCTTTGCTGCTTTTCAGCATCTCAGCTGCCCTTTGGCTCTGTTACAGCTCTCCAGGTTTCTTGCCTTCTCCAGGCTGCAACGTGCCCGCTACTACCCAGAGCTGGGCAGGAGTGGGCAGAGAGCACGCTCATCTGCCAGCAGTTTGCGGCTTGCCCAGGAAAGTGCAGTGTCCTTGGAATGTGCAGCAAATCCAATTTCTTGGCAAGTCCAGGGGAAGTGAGCAGTGCTGGTACACTTTCACCTTGAGAAATGGAGTTGGAAAGCTTTTCGCTAAGATGTAGGCGACTAGAGAGGCAGAATACGGAGCTCCGGCGCTGGCCGATAAGAAGTGCCGCTTCCCGGCGTCTTTCGGCAAAAGCGGCGCTCCGGAGCGCACCGCTGCCGCTCCAGTCATCTGTGCGCGAAGTAGCCGCTTCTTCGCCTCCGGCAGCCGGAGATCGCGGTAGCTTGCATAGGCGAAGAACGAAGCCGCGAAGAAGCCGGCTTGTGCGCGAAGCTCGCAGACAGCTGCAGGACGGTGGCTGCCGCTCTCCTGCCTGTTGAATTCACTCTGGGCATGCGAGTGGAAGGTGTTCCAGGACAACTTTCCTGGGTTTTGACGTAGTCCTGCTGCATCCCTCCTTGGAAATTCTTGCTGCTCCCCGGAGGCTCCGAGATGCAGAGAACACGATGGCAGCTGCTGAAAAGAAGGGCAGCAGTGAGTTTGTCAAGAAACAAGAATATAGGCAGCTGCCTGTGCTTGGCAAGGAGCAGCTGCTGCATTCTTGCACTTGCCTTCCTTCAGTGCGCACAGAAGCCCGCTGCTCTGCTGCTTGGTTTTTCTGCATTCAGTCAATTGCACAGGATTGAAGCTGGGGCAGGCTGTTCAGCTTGGCTGCTTTTCAGCATCTCAGCTGCCCTTCTGCTCTGTGACAGCTCTCCAGGTTTCTTGCCTTCTCCAGGCTGCAACGTGCCCGCTACTACCCAGAGCTGGGCAGGAGTGGGCAGAGAGCACGCTCATCTGCCAGCAGTTTGCGGCTTGCCCAGGAAAGTGCAGTGTCCTTGGAATGTGCAGCAAATCCAATTTCTTGGCAAGTCCGGGGGAAGTGAGCAGTGCTGGTACACTTTCACCTTGAGAAATGGAGTTGGAAAGCTTTTCGCTAAGATGTAGGCGACTAGAGAGGCAGAATACGGAGCTCCGGCGCTGGCCGATAAGAAGTGCCGCTTCCCGGCGTCTTTCGGCAAAAGCGGCGCTCCGGAGCGCACCGCTGCCGCTCCAGTCATCTGTGCGCGAAGTTGCCGCTTCTTCGCCTCCGGCAGCCGGAGATCGCGGTAGCTTGCATAGGCGAAGAACGAAGCCGCGAAGAAGCCGGCTTGTGCGCGAAGCTCGCAGACTGCTGCAGGACGGTGGCTGCCGCTCTCCTGCCTGTTGAATTCACTTCTGGCATGCGAGTGGAAGGTGTTCCAGGACAACTTTCCTGGGTTTTGACGTAGTCCTGCTGCATCCCTCCTTGGAAATTCTTGCTGCTCCCCGGAGGCTCCGAGATGCAGAGAACACGATGGCAGCTGCTGAAAAGAAGGGCAGCAGTGAGTTTGTCAAGAAACAAGAATATAGGCAGCTGCCTGTGCTTGGCAAGGAGCAGCTGCTGCATTCTTGCACTTGCCTTCCTTCAGTGCGCACAGAAGCCCGCTGCTCTGCTGCTTGGTTTTTCCGCATTCAGTCAATTGCACAGGATTGAAGCTGGGGCAGGCTGTTCAGCTTTGCTGCTTTTCAGCATCTCAGCTGCCCTTCTGCTCTGTGACAGCTCTCCAGGTTTCTTGCCTTCTCCAGGCTGCAACGTGCCCGCTACTACCCAGAGCTGGGCAGGAGTGGGCAGAGAGCACGCTCATCTGCCAGCAGTTTGCGGCTTGCCCAGGAAAGTGCAGTGTCCTTGGAATGTGCAGCAAATCCAATTTCTTGGCAAGTCCGGGGGAAGTGAGCAGTGCTGGTACACTTTCACCTTGAGAAATGGACTTGGAAAGCTTTTCGCTAAGATGTAGGCGACTAGAGAGGCAGAATACGGAGCTCCGGCGCTGGCCGAAGGGAAGTGCCGCTTCCCGGCGTCTTTCGGCAAAAGCGGCGCTCCGGAGCGCACCGCTGCCGCTCCAGTCATCTGTGCGCGAAGTAGCCGCTTCTTCGCCTCCGGCAGCCGGAGATCGCGGTAGCTTGAATAGGCGAAGAATAAAGCTGCGAAGAAGCCGGCTTGTGCGCGAACCTTGCAGACAGCTGCAGGATGGTGGCTGCCGCTCTCCTGCCTGTTGAATTCACTCTGGGCATGCGAGTGGAAGGTGTTCCAGGACAACTTTCCTGGGTTTTGACGTAGTCCTGCTGCATCCCTCCTTGGAAATTCTTGCTGCTCCCCGGAGGCTCCGAGATGCAGAGAACACGATGGCAGCTGCTGAAAAGAAGGGCAGCAGTGAGTTTGTCAAGAAACAAGAATATAGGCAGCTGCCTGTGCTTGGCAAGGAGCAGCTGCTGCATTCTTGCACTTGCCTTCCTTCAGTGCGCACAGAAGCCCGCTGCTCTGCTGCTTGGTTTTTCCGCATTCAGTCAATTGCACAGGATTGAAGCTGGGGCAGGCTGTTCAGCTTTGCTGCTTTTCAGCATCTCAGCTGCCCTTCTGCTCTGTGACAGCTCTCCAGGTTTCTTGCCTTCTCCAGGCTGCAACGTGCCCGCTACTACCCAGAGCTGGGCAGGAGTGGGCAGAGAGCACGCTCATATGCCAGCAGTTTGCGGCTTGCCCAGGAAAGTGCAGTGTCCTTGGAATGTGCAGCAAATCCAATTTCTTGGCAAGTCCGGGGGAAGTGAGCAGTGCAGGTACACTTTCACCTTGAGAAATGGACTTGGAAAGCTTTTTGCTAAGATGTAGGCGACTAGAGAGGCAGAATACGGAGCTCCGGCGCTGGCCGAAAAGAAGTGCCGCTTGCCGGCGTCTTTCGGCAAAAGCGGCGCTCTGCAGAGCACCGCTGCCGCTCCGGTCATCTGTACGCCAAGTAGCCGCTTCTTCGCCTCCGGCAGCCGGAGATCGCGGTAGCTTGCAAGAGGCGAAGAATAAAGCCGCGAAGAAGCCGGCTTGTGCGCGAAGCTCGCAGACAGCTGCAGGACGGTGGCTGCCGCTCTCCTGCCTGTTGAATTCACTCTGGGCATGCGAGTGGAAGGTGATCCAGGACAACTTTCCTGGGTTTTGACGTAGTCCTGCTGCATCCCTCCTTGGAAATTCTTGCTGCTCCCCGGAGGCTCCGAGATGCAGAGAACACGATGGCAGCTGCTGAAAAGAAGGGCAACTGTGAGTTTGTCAAGAAACAAGAATATAGGCAGCTGCCTGTGCTTGGCAAGGAGCAGCTGCTGCATTCTTGCACTTGCCTTCCTTCAGTGCGCACAGAAGCCCGCTGCTCTGCTGCTTGGTTTTTCTGCATTCAGTCAATTGCACAGGATTGAAGCTGGGGCAGGCTGTTCAGCTTTGCTGCTTTTCAGCATCTCAGCTGCCCTTCTGCTCTGTGACAGCTCTCCAGGTTTCTTGCCTTCTCCAGGCTGCAACGTGCCCGCTACTACCCAGAGCTGGGCAGGAGTGGGCAGAGAGCACGCTCATCTGCCAGCAGTTTGCGGCTTGCCCAGGAAAGTGCAGTGTCCTTGGAATGTGCAGCAAATCCAATTTCTTGGCAAGTCCGGGGGAAGTGAGCAGTGCTGGTACACTTTCACCTTGAGAAATGGAGTTGGAAAGCTTTTCGCTAAGATGTAGGCGACTAGAGAGGCAGAATACGGAGCTCCGGCGCTGGCCGAAGGGAAGTGCCGCTTCCCGGCGTCTTTCGGCAAAAGCGGCGCTCCGGAGCGCACCGCTGCCGCTCCAGTCATCTGTGCGCGAAGTTGCCGCTTCTTCGCCTCCGGCAGCCGGAGATCGCGGTAGCTTGCATAGGCGAAGAACGAAGCCGCGAAGAAGCCGGCTTGTGCGCGAAGCTCGCAGACTGCTGCAGGACGGTGGCTGCCGCTCTCCTGCCTGTTGAATTCACTTCTGGCATGCGAGTGGAAGGTGTTCCAGGACAACTTTCCTGGGTTTTGACGTAGTCCTGCTGCATCCCTCCTTGGAAATTCTTGCTGCTCCCCGGAGGCTCCGAGATGCAGAGAACACGATGGCAGCTGCTGAAAAGAAGGGCAGCAGTGAGTTTGTCAAGAAACAAGAATATAGGCAGCTGCCTGTGCTTGGCAAGGAGCAGCTGCTGCATTCTTGCACTTGCCTTCCTTCAGTGCGCACAGAAGCCCGCTGCTCTGCTGCTTGGTTTTTCCGCATTCAGTCAATTGCACAGGATTGAAGCTGGGGCAGGCTGTTCAGCTTTGCTGCTTTTCAGCATCTCAGCTGCCCTTCTGCTCTGTGACAGCTCTCCAGGTTTCTTGCCTTCTCCAGGCTGCAACGTGCCCGCTACTACCCAGAGCTGGGCAGGAGTGGGCAGAGAGCACGCTCATATGCCAGCAGTTTGCGGCTTGCCCAGGAAAGTGCAGTGTCCTTGGAATGTGCAGCAAATCCAATTTCTTGGCAAGTCCGGGGGAAGTGAGCAGTGCTGGTACACTTTCACCTTGAGAAATGGAGTTGGAAAGCTTTTCGCTAAGATGTAGGCGACTAGAGAGGCAGAATACGGAGCTCCGGCGCTGGCCGAAGGGAAGTGCCGCTTGCCGGCGTCTTTCGGCAAAAGCGGCGCTCCGGAGCGCACCGCTGCCGCTCCAGTCAGCTGTGCGCGAAGTAGCCGCTTCTTCGCCTCCGGCAGCCGGAGATCGCGGTAGCTTGAATAGGCGAAGAATAAAGCTGCGAAGAAGCCGGCTTGTGCGCGAACCTTGCAGACAGCTGCAGGATGGTGGCTGCCGCTCTCCTGCCTGTTGAATTCACTTCTGGCATGCGAGTGGAAGGTGTTCCAGGACAACTTTCCTGGGTTTTGACGTAGTCCTGCTGCATCCCTCCTTGGAAATTCTTGCTGCTCCCCGGAGGCTCCGAGATGCAGAGAACACGATGGCAGCTGCTGAAAAGAAGGGCAGCAGTGAGTTTGTCAAGAAACAAGAATATAGGCAGCTGCCTGTGCTTGGCAAGGAGCAGCTGCTGCATTCTTGCACTTGCCTTCCTTCAGTGCGCACAGAAGCCCGCTGCTCTGCGGCTTGGTTTTTCTGCATTCAGTCAATTGCACAGGATTGAAGCTGGGGCAGGCTGTTCAGCTTTGCTGCTTTTCAGCATCTCAGCTGCCCTTTGGCTCTGTTACAGCTCTCCAGGTTTCTTGCCCTTGCCAGGCTGCAACCTGCTGGCTAGTACCCAGAGCTGGGCAGGAGTGGGCAGAGAGCACGCTCATATGCCAGCAGTTTGCGGCTTGCCCAGGAAAGTGCAGTGTCCTTGGAATGTGCAGCAAATCCAATTTCTTGGCAAGTCCGGGGGAAGTGAGCAGTGCTGGTACACTTTCACCTTGAGAAATGGAGTTGGAAAGCTTTTCGCTAAGATGTAGGCGACTAGAGAGGCAGAATACGGAGCTCCGGCGCTGGCCGAAGGGAAGTGCCGCTTCCCGGCGTCTTTCGGCAAAAGCGGCGCTCCGGAGCGCACCGCTGCCGCTCCAGTCAGCTGTGCGCGAAGTAGCCGCTTCTTCGCCTCCGGCAGCCGGAGATCGCGGTAGCTTGCATAGGCGAAGAACGAAGCCGCGAAGAAGCCGGCTTGTGCGCGAAGCTCGCAGACTGCTGCAGGACGGTGGCTGCCGCTCTCCTGCCTGTTGAATTCACTTCTGGCATCCGAGTGGAAGGTGTTCCAGGACAACTTTCCTGGGTTTTGACGTAGTCCTGCTGCATCCCTCCTTGGAAATTCTTGCTGCTCCCCGGAGGCTCCGAGATGCAGAGAACACGATGGCAGCTGCTGAAAAGAAGGGCAACTGTGAGTTTGTCAAGAAACAAGAATATAGGCAGCTGCCTGTGCTTGGCAAGGAGCAGCTGCTGCATTCTTGCACTTGCCTTCCTTCAGTGCGCACAGAAGCCCGCTGCTCTGCGGCTTGGTTTTTCTGCATTCAGTCAATTGCACAGGATTGAAGCTGGGGCAGGCTGTTCAGCTTTGCTGCTTTTCAGCATCTCAGCTGCCCTTTGGCTCTGTTACAGCTCTCCAGGTTTCTTGCCCTTGCCAGGCTGCAACCTGCTGGCTAGTACCCAGAGCTGGGCAGGAGTGGGCAGAGAGCACGCTCATATGCCAGCAGTTTGCGGCTTGCCCAGGAAAGTGCAGTGTCCTTGGAATGTGCAGCAAATCCAATTTCTTGGCAAGTCCGGGGGAAGTGAGCAGTGCTGGTACACTTTCACCTTGAGAAATGGAGTTGGAAAGCTTTTCGCTAAGATGTAGGCGACTAGAGAGGCAGAATACGGAGCTCCGGCGCTGGCCGAAGGGAAGTGCCGCTTCCCGGCGTCTTTCGGCAAAAGCGGCGCTCCGGAGCGCACCGCTGCCGCTCCAGTCAGCTGTGCGCGAAGTAGCCGCTTCTTCGCCTCCGGCAGCCGGAGATCGCGGTAGCTTGCATAGGCGAAGAACGAAGCCGCGAAGAAGCCGGCTTGTGCGCGAAGCTCGCAGACTGCTGCAGGACGGTGGCTGCCGCTCTCCTGCCTGTTGAATTCACTTCTGGCATCCGAGTGGAAGGTGTTCCAGGACAACTTTCCTGGGTTTTGACGTAGTCCTGCTGCATCCCTCCTTGGAAATTCTTGCTGCTCCCCGGAGGCTCCGAGATGCAGAGAACACGATGGCAGCTGCTGAAAAGAAGGGCAACTGTGAGTTTGTCAAGAAACAAGAATATAGGCAGCTGCCTGTGCTTGGCAAGGAGCAGCTGCTGCATTCTTGCACTTGCCTTCCTTCAGTGCGCACAGAAGCCCGCTGCTCTGCTGCTTGGTTTTTCTGCATTCAGTCAATTGCACAGGATTGAAGCTGGGGCAGGCTGTTCAGCTTTGCTGCTTTTCAGCATCTCAGCTGCCCTTCTGCTCTGTGACAGCTCTCCAGGTTTCTTGCCTTCTCCAGGCTGCAACGTGCCCGCTACTACCCAGAGCTGGGCAGGAGTGGGCAGAGAGCACGCTCATCTGCCAGCAGTTTGCGGCTTGCCCAGGAAAGTGCAGTGTCCTTGGAATGTGCAGCAAATCCAATTTCTTGGCAAGTCCGGGGGAAGTGAGCAGTGCTGGTACACTTTCACCTTGAGAAATGGAGTTGGAAAGCTTTTCGCTAAGATGTAGGCGACTAGAGAGGCAGAATACGGAGCTCCGGCGCTGGCCGATAAGAAGTGCCGCTTCCCGGCGTCTTTCGGCAAAAGCGGCGCTCCGGAGCGCACCGCTGCCGCTCCAGTCATCTGTGCGCGAAGTTGCCGCTTCTTCGCCTCCGGCAGCCGGAGATCGCGGTAGCTTGCATAGGCGAAGAACGAAGCCGCGAAGAAGCCGGCTTGTGCGCGAAGCTCGCAGACTGCTGCAGGACGGTGGCTGCCGCTCTCCTGCCTGTTGAATTCACTTCTGGCATGCGAGTGGAAGGTGTTCCAGGACAACTTTCCTGGGTTTTGACGTAGTCCTGCTGCATCCCTCCTTGGAAATTCTTGCTGCTCCCCGGAGGCTCCGAGATGCAGAGAACACGATGGCAGCTGCTGAAAAGAAGGGCAGCAGTGAGTTTGTCAAGAAACAAGAATATAGGCAGCTGCCTGTGCTTGGCAAGGAGCAGCTGCTGCATTCTTGCACTTGCCTTCCTTCAGTGCGCACAGAAGCCCGCTGCTCTGCTGCTTGGTTTTTCCGCATTCAGTCAATTGCACAGGATTGAAGCTGGGGCAGGCTGTTCAGCTTTGCTGCTTTTCAGCATCTCAGCTGCCCTTCTGCTCTGTGACAGCTCTCCAGGTTTCTTGCCTTCTCCAGGCTGCAACGTGCCCGCTACTACCCAGAGCTGGGCAGGAGTGGGCAGAGAGCACGCTCATATGCCAGCAGTTTGCGGCTTGCCCAGGAAAGTGCAGTGTCCTTGGAATGTGCAGCAAATCCAATTTCTTGGCAAGTCCGGGGGAAGTGAGCAGTGCTGGTACACTTTCACCTTGAGAAATGGACTTGGAAAGCTTTTCGCTAAGATGTAGGCGACTAGAGAGGCAGAATACGGAGCTCCGGCGCTGGCCGAAGGGAAGTGCCGCTTCCCGGCGTCTTTCGGCAAAAGCGGCGCTCCGGAGCGCACCGCTGCCGCTCCAGTCAGCTGTGCGCGAAGTAGCCGCTTCTTCGCCTCCGGCAGCCGGAGATCGCGGTAGCTTGAATAGGCGAAGAATAAAGCTGCGAAGAAGCCGGCTTGTGCGCGAACCTTGCAGACAGCTGCAGGATGGTGGCTGCCGCTCTCCTGCCTGTTGAATTCACTTCTGGCATGCGAGTGGAAGGTGTTCCAGGACAACTTTCCTGGGTTTTGACGTAGTCCTGCTGCATCCCTCCTTGGAAATTCTTGCTGCTCCCCGGAGGCTCCGAGATGCAGAGAACACGATGGCAGCTGCTGAAAAGAAGGGCAGCAGTGAGTTTGTCAAGAAACAAGAATATAGGCAGCTGCCTGTGCTTGGCAAGGAGCAGCTGCTGCATTCTTGCACTTGCCTTCCTTCAGTGCGCACAGAAGCCCGCTGCTCTGCGGCTTGGTTTTTCTGCATTCAGTCAATTGCACAGGATTGAAGCTGGGGCAGGCTGTTCAGCTTTGCTGCTTTTCAGCATCTCAGCTGCCCTTTGGCTCTGTTACAGCTCTCCAGGTTTCTTGCCCTTGCCAGGCTGCAACCTGCTGGCTAGTACCCAGAGCTGGGCAGGAGTGGGCAGAGAGCACGCTCATATGCCAGCAGTTTGCGGCTTGCCCAGGAAAGTGCAGTGTCCTTGGAATGTGCAGCAAATCCAATTTCTTGGCAAGTCCGGGGGAAGTGAGCAGTGCTGGTACACTTTCACCTTGAGAAATGGAGTTGGAAAGCTTTTCGCTAAGATGTAGGCGACTAGAGAGGCAGAATACGGAGCTCCGGCGCTGGCCGAAGGGAAGTGCCGCTTCCCGGCGTCTTTCGGCAAAAGCGGCGCTCCGGAGCGCACCGCTGCCGCTCCAGTCAGCTGTGCGCGAAGTAGCCGCTTCTTCGCCTCCGGCAGCCGGAGATCGCGGTAGCTTGCATAGGCGAAGAACGAAGCCGCGAAGAAGCCGGCTTGTGCGCGAAGCTCGCAGACTGCTGCAGGACGGTGGCTGCCGCTCTCCTGCCTGTTGAATTCACTTCTGGCATCCGAGTGGAAGGTGTTCCAGGACAACTTTCCTGGGTTTTGACGTAGTCCTGCTGCATCCCTCCTTGGAAATTCTTGCTGCTCCCCGGAGGCTCCGAGATGCAGAGAACACGATGGCAGCTGCTGAAAAGAAGGGCAACTGTGAGTTTGTCAAGAAACAAGAATATAGGCAGCTGCCTGTGCTTGGCAAGGAGCAGCTGCTGCATTCTTGCACTTGCCTTCCTTCAGTGCGCACAGAAGCCCGCTGCTCTGCTGCTTGGTTTTTCTGCATTCAGTCAATTGCACAGGATTGAAGCTGGGGCAGGCTGTTCAGCTTTGCTGCTTTTCAGCATCTCAGCTGCCCTTCTGCTCTGTGACAGCTCTCCAGGTTTCTTGCCTTCTCCAGGCTGCAACGTGCCCGCTACTACCCAGAGCTGGGCAGGAGTGGGCAGAGAGCACGCTCATCTGCCAGCAGTTTGCGGCTTGCCCAGGAAAGTGCAGTGTCCTTGGAATGTGCAGCAAATCCAATTTCTTGGCAAGTCCGGGGGAAGTGAGCAGTGCTGGTACACTTTCACCTTGAGAAATGGAGTTGGAAAGCTTTTCGCTAAGATGTAGGCGACTAGAGAGGCAGAATACGGAGCTCCGGCGCTGGCCGATAAGAAGTGCCGCTTCCCGGCGTCTTTCGGCAAAAGCGGCGCTCCGGAGCGCACCGCTGCCGCTCCAGTCATCTGTGCGCGAAGTTGCCGCTTCTTCGCCTCCGGCAGCCGGAGATCGCGGTAGCTTGCATAGGCGAAGAACGAAGCCGCGAAGAAGCCGGCTTGTGCGCGAAGCTCGCAGACTGCTGCAGGACGGTGGCTGCCGCTCTCCTGCCTGTTGAATTCACTTCTGGCATGCGAGTGGAAGGTGTTCCAGGACAACTTTCCTGGGTTTTGACGTAGTCCTGCTGCATCCCTCCTTGGAAATTCTTGCTGCTCCCCGGAGGCTCCGAGATGCAGAGAACACGATGGCAGCTGCTGAAAAGAAGGGCAGCAGTGAGTTTGTCAAGAAACAAGAATATAGGCAGCTGCCTGTGCTTGGCAAGGAGCAGCTGCTGCATTCTTGCACTTGCCTTCCTTCAGTGCGCACAGAAGCCCGCTGCTCTGCTGCTTGGTTTTTCCGCATTCAGTCAATTGCACAGGATTGAAGCTGGGGCAGGCTGTTCAGCTTTGCTGCTTTTCAGCATCTCAGCTGCCCTTCTGCTCTGGGACAGCTCTCCAGGTTTCTTGCCTTCTCCAGGCTGCAACGTGCCCGCTACTACCCAGAGCTGGGCAGGAGTGGGCAGAGAGAACGCTCATATGCCAGCAGTTTGCGGCTTGCCCAGGAAAGTGCAGTGTCCTTGGAATGTGCAGCAAATCCAATTTCTTGGCAAGTCCGGGGGAAGTGAGCAGTGCTGGTACACTTTCACCTTGAGAAATGGAGTTGGAAAGCTTTTCGCTAAGATGTAGGCGACTAGAGAGGCAGAATACGGAGCTCCGGCGCTGGCCGAAGGGAAGTGCCGCTTGCCGGCGTCTTTCGGCAAAAGCGGCGCTCCGGAGCGCACCGCTGCCGCTCCAGTCAGCTGTGCGCGAAGTAGCCGCTTCTTCGCCTCCGGCAGCCGGAGATCGCGGTAGCTTGAATAGGCGAAGAATAAAGCTGCGAAGAAGCCGGCTTGTGCGCGAACCTTGCAGACAGCTGCAGGATGGTGGCTGCCGCTCTCCTGCCTGTTGAATTCACTTCTGGCATGCGAGTGGAAGGTGTTCCAGGACAACTTTCCTGGGTTTTGACGTAGTCCTGCTGCATCCCTCCTTGGAAATTCTTGCTGCTCCCCGGAGGCTCCGAGATGCAGAGAACACGATGGCAGCTGCTGAAAAGAAGGGCAGCAGTGAGTTTGTCAAGAAACAAGAATATAGGCAGCTGCCTGTGCTTGGCAAGGAGCAGCTGCTGCATTCTTGCACTTGCCTTCCTTCAGTGCGCACAGAAGCCCGCTGCTCTGCTGCTTGGTTTTTCTGCATTCAGTCAATTGCACAGGATTGAAGCTGGGGCAGGCTGTTCAGCTTTGCTGCTTTTCAGCATCTCAGCTGCCCTTTGGCTCTGTTACAGCTCTCCAGGTTTCTTGCCCTTGCCAGGCTGCAACCTGCTGGCTAGTACCCAGAGCTGGGCAGGAGTGGGCAGAGAGCACGCTCATATGCCAGCAGTTTGCGGCTTGCCCAGGAAAGTGCAGTGTCCTTGGAATGTGCAGCAAATCCAATTTCTTGGCAAGTCCGGGGGAAGTGAGCAGTGCTGGTACACTTTCACCTTGAGAAATGGAGTTGGAAAGCTTTTCGCTAAGATGTAGGCGACTAGAGAGGCAGAATACGGAGCTCCGGCGCTGGCCGAAGGGAAGTGCCGCTTCCCGGCGTCTTTCGGCAAAAGCGGCGCTCCGGAGCGCACCGCTGCCGCTCCAGTCAGCTGTGCGCGAAGTAGCCGCTTCTTCGCCTCCGGCAGCCGGAGATCGCGGTAGCTTGCATAGGCGAAGAACGAAGCCGCGAAGAAGCCGGCTTGTGCGCGAAGCTCGCAGACTGCTGCAGGACGGTGGCTGCCGCTCTCCTGCCTGTTGAATTCACTTCTGGCATCCGAGTGGAAGGTGTTCCAGGACAACTTTCCTGGGTTTTGACGTAGTCCTGCTGCATCCCTCCTTGGAAATTCTTGCTGCTCCCCGGAGGCTCCGAGATGCAGAGAACACGATGGCATCTGCTGAAAAGAAGGGCAGCAGTGAGTTTGTCAAGAAACAAGAATATAGGCAGCTGCCTGTGCTTGGCAAGGAGCAGCTGCTGCATTCTTGCACTTGCCTTCCTTCAGTGCGCACAGAAGCCCGCTGCTCTGCTGCTTGGTTTTTCTGCATTCAGTCAATTGCACAGGATTGAAGCTGGGGCAGGCTGTTCAGCTTTGCTGCTTTTCAGCATCTCAGCTGCCCTTTGGCTCTGTTACAGCTCTCCAGGTTTCTTGCCTTTGCCAGGCTGCAACCTGCTGGCTAGTACCCAGAGCTGGGCAGGAGTGGGCAGAGAGCACGCTCATCAGCCAGCAGTTTGCGGTTTGCCCAGGAAAGTGCAGTGTCCTTGGAATGTGCAGCAAATCCAATTTCTTGGCAAGTCCGGGGGAAGTGAGCAGTGCAGGTACACTTTCACCTTGAGAAATGGACTTGGAAAGCTTTTCGCTAAGATGTAGGCGACTAGAGAGGCAGAATACGGAGCTCCGGCGCTGGCCGAAAAGAAGTGCCGCTTGCCGGCGTCTTTCGGCAAAAGCGGCGCTCCGCAGAGCACCGCTGCCGCTCCGGTCATCTGTACGCCAAGTAGCCGCTTCTTCGCCTCCGGCAGCCGGAGATCGCGGTAGCTTGCAAGAGGCGAAGAATAAAGCCGCGAAGAAGCCGGCTTGTGCGCGAAGCTCGCAGACAGCTGCAGGATGGTGGCTGCCGCTCTCCTGCCTGTTGAATTCACTCTGGGCATGCGAGTGGAAGGTGTTCCAGGACAACTTTCCTGGGTTTTGACGTAGTCCTGCTGCATCCCTCCTTGGAAATTCTTGCTGCTCCCCGGAGGCTCCGAGATGCAGAGAACACGATGGCAGCTGCTGAAAAGAAGGGCAGCAGTGAGTTTGTCAAGAAACAAGAATATAGGCAGCTGCCTGTGCTTGGCAAGGAGCAGCTGCTGCATTCTTGCACTTGCCTTCCTTCAGTGCGCACAGAAGCCCGCTGCTCTGCTGCTTGGTTTTTCTGCATTCAGTCAATTGCACAGGATTGAAGCTGGGGCAGGCTGTTCAGCTTGGCTGCTTTTCAGCATCTCAGCTGCCCTTCTGCTCTGTGACAGCTCTCCAGGTTTCTTGCCTTCTCCAGGCTGCAACGTGCCCGCTACTACCCAGAGCTGGGCAGGAGTGGGCAGAGAGCACGCTCATCTGCCAGCAGTTTGCGGCTTGCCCAGGAAAGTGCAGTGTCCTTGGAATGTGCAGCAAATCCAATTTCTTGGCAAGTCCGGGGG
Organism: Vidua macroura; assembly: GCF_024509145.1. Classification (NCBI taxonomy): domain Eukaryota; kingdom Metazoa; phylum Chordata; class Aves; order Passeriformes; family Viduidae; genus Vidua; species Vidua macroura. The sequence goes on along the minus strand of NC_071584.1, from coordinate 4,826,985 downwards.
AAGTGAGCAGTGCTGGTACACTTTCACCTTGAGAAATGGAGTTGGAAAGCTTTTCGCTAAGATGTAGGCGACTAGAGAGGCAGAATACGGAGCTCCGGCGCTGGCCGAAGGGAAGTGCCGCTTGCCGGTGTCTTTCGGCAAAAGCGGCGCTCTGGAGCGCACCGCTGCCGCTCCAGTCATCTGTGCGCGAAGTAGCCGCTTCTTCGCCTCCGGCAGCCGGAGATCGCGGTAGCTTGCATAGGCGAAGAACGAAGCCGCGAAGAAGCCGGCTTGTGCGCGAAGCTCGCAGACTGCTGCAGGACGGTGGCTGCCGCTCTCCTGCCTGTTGAATTCACTTCTGGCATGCGAGTGGAAGGTGTTCCAGGACAACTTTCCTGGGTTTTGACGTAGTCCTGCTGCATCCCTCCTTGGAAATTCTTGCTGCTCCCCGGAGGCTCCGAGATGCAGAGAACACGATGGCAGCTGCTGAAAAGAAGGGCAGCAGTGAGTTTGTCAAGAAACAAGAATATAGGCAGCTGCCTGTGCTTGGCAAGGAGCAGCTGCTGCATTCTTGCACTTGCCTTCCTTCAGTGCGCACAGAAGCCCGCTGCTCTGCTGCTTGGTTTTTCTGCATTCAGTCAATTGCACAGGATTGAAGCTGGGGCAGGCTGTTCAGCTTTGCTGCTTTTCAGCATCTCAGCTGCCCTTTGGCTCTGTTACAGCTCTCCAGGTTTCTTGCCTTTGCCAGGCTGCAACCTGCTGGCTAGTACCCAGAGCTGGGCAGGAGTGGGCAGAGAGCACGCTCATCAGCCAGCAGTTTGCGGTTTGCCCAGGAAAGTGCAGTGTCCTTGGAATGTGCAGCAAATCCAATTTCTTGGCAAGTCCGGGGGAAGTGAGCAGTGCAGGTACACTTTCACCTTGAGAAATGGAGTTGGAAAGCTTTTCGCTAAGATGTAGGCGACTAGAGAGGCAGAATACGGAGCTCCGGCGCTGGCCGAAAAGAAGTGCCGCTTGCCGGCGTCTTTCGGCAAAAGCGGCGCTCCGCAGAGCACCGCTGCCGCTCCGGTCATCTGTACGCCAAGTAGCCGCTTCTTCGCCTCCGGCAGCCGGAGATCGCGGTAGCTTGCAAGAGGCGAAGAATAAAGCCGCGAAGAAGCCGGCTTGTGCGCGAAGCTCGCAGACAGCTGCAGGACGGTGGCTGCCGCTCTCCTGCCTGTTGAATTCACTCTGGGCATGCGAGTGGAAGGTGTTCCAGGACAACTTTCCTGGGTTTTGACGTAGTCCTGCTGCATCCCTCCTTGGAAATTCTTGCTGCTCCCTGGAGGCTCCGAGATGCAGAGAACACGATGGCATCTGCTGAAAAGAAGGGCAGCAGTGAGTTTGTCAAGAAACAAGAATATAGGCAGCTGCCTGTGCTTGGCAAGGAGCAGCTGCTGCATTCTTGCACTTGCCTTCCTTCAGTGCGCACAGAAGCCCGCTGCTCTGCTGCTTGGTTTTTCTGCATTCAGTCAATTGCACAGGATTGAAGCTGGGGCAGGCTGTTCAGCTTTGCTGCTTTTCAGCATCTCAGCTGCCCTTCTGCTCTGTGACAGCTCTCCAGGTTTCTTGCCTTCTCCAGGCTGCAACGTGCCCGCTACTACCCAGAGCTGGGCAGGAGTGGGCAGAGAGCACGCTCATCTGCCAGCAGTTTGCGGCTTGCCCAGGAAAGTGCAGTGTCCTTGGAATGTGCAGCAAATCCAATTTCTTGGCAAGTCCGGGGGAAGTGAGCAGTGCTGGTACACTTTCACCTTGAGAAATGGAGTTGGAAAGCTTTTCGCTAAGATGTAGGCGACTAGAGAGGCAGAATACGGAGCTCCGGCGCTGGCCGAAGGGAAGTGCCGCTTGCCGGCGTCTTTCGGCAAAAGCGGCGCTCTGGAGCGCACCGCTGCCGCTCCAGTCATCTGTACGCCAAGTAGCCGCTTCTTCGCCTCCGGCAGCCGGAGATCGCGGTAGCTTGCATAGGCGAAGAACGAAGCCGCGAAGAAGCCGGCTTGTGCGCGAAGCTCGCAGACTGCTGCAGGACGGTGGCTGCCGCTCTCCTGCCTGTTGAATTCACTTCTGGCATGCGAGTGGAAGGTGTTCCAGGACAACTTTCCTGGGTTTTGACGTAGTCCTGCTGCATCCCTCCTTGGAAATTCTTGCTGCTCCCCGGAGGCTCCGAGATGCAGAGAACACGATGGCAGCTGCTGAAAAGAAGGGCAACTGTGAGTTTGTCAAGAAACAAGAATATAGGCAGCTGCCTGTGCTTGGCAAGGAGCAGCTGCTGCATTCTTGCACTTGCCTTCCTTCAGTGCGCACAGAAGCCCGCTGCTCTGCTGCTTGGTTTTTCTGCATTCAGTCAATTGCACAGGATTGAAGCTGGGGCAGGCTGTTCAGCTTTGCTGCTTTTCAGCATCTCAGCTGCCCTTCTGCTCTGTGACAGCTCTCCAGGTTTCTTGCCTTCTCCAGGCTGCAACGTGCCCGCTACTACCCAGAGCTGGGCAGGAGTGGGCAGAGAGCACGCTCATCTGCCAGCAGTTTGCGGCTTGCCCAGGAAAGTGCAGTGTCCTTGGAAGGTGCAGCAAATCCAATTTCTTGGCAAGTCCGGGGGAAGTGAGCAGTGCTGGTACACTTTCACCTTGAGAAATGGAGTTGGAAAGCTTTTCGCTAAGATGTAGGCGACTAGAGAGGCAGAATACGGAGCTCCGGCGCTGGCCGAAGGGAAGTGCCGCTTCCCGGCGTCTTTCGGCAAAAGCGGCGCTCCGGAGCGCACCGCTGCCGCTCCAGTCATCTGTGCGCGAAGTTGCCGCTTCTTCGCCTCCGGCAGCCGGAGATCGCGGTAGCTTGCATAGGCGAAGAACGAAGCCGCGAAGAAGCCGGCTTGTGCGCGAAGCTCGCAGACTGCTGCAGGACGGTGGCTGCCGCTCTCCTGCCTGTTGAATTCACTTCTGGCATCCGAGTGGAAGGTGTTCCAGGACAACTTTCCTGGGTTTTGACGTAGTCCTGCTGCATCCCTCCTTGGAAATTCTTGCTGCTCCCCGGAGCCTCCGAGATGCAGAGAACACGATGGCAGCTGCTGAAAAGAAGGGCAGCAGTGAGTTTGTCAAGAAACAAGAATATAGGCAGCTGCCTGTGCTTGGCAAGGAGCAGCTGCTGCATTCTTGCACTTGCCTTCCTTCAGTGCGCACAGAAGCCCGCTGCTCTGCTGCTTGGTTTTTCCGCATTCAGTCAATTGCACAGGATTGAAGCTGGGGCAGGCTGTTCAGCTTTGCTGCTTTTCAGCATCTCAGCTGCCCTTCTGCTCTGTGACAGCTCTCCAGGTTTCTTGCCTTCTCCAGGCTGCAACGTGCCCGCTACTACCCAGAGCTGGGCAGGAGTGGGCAGAGAGAACGCTCATATGCCAGCAGTTTGCGGCTTGCCCAGGAAAGTGCAGTGTCCTTGGAATGTGCAGCAAATCCAATTTCTTGGCAAGTCCGGGGGAAGTGAGCAGTGCTGGTACACTTTCACCTTGAGAAATGGAGTTGGAAAGCTTTTCGCTAAGATGTAGGCGACTAGAGAGGCAGAATACGGAGCTCCGGCGCTGGCCGAAAAGAAGTGCCGCTTGCCGGCGTCTTTCGGCAAAAGCGGCGCTCCGCAGAGCACCGCTGCCGCTCCGGTCATCTGTACGCCAAGTAGCCGCTTCTTCGCCTCCGGCAGCCGGAGATCGCGGTAGCTTGCAAGAGGCAAAGAATAAAGCCGCGAAGAAGCCGGCTTGTGCGCGAAGCTCGCAGACAGCTGCAGGATGGTGGCTGCCGCTCTCCTGCCTGTTGAATTCACTCTGGGCATGCGAGTGGAAGGTGTTCCAGGACAACTTTCCTGGGTTTTGACGTAGTCCTGCTGCATCCCTCCTTGGAAATTCTTGCTGCTCCCCGGAGGCTCCGAGATGCAGAGAACACGATGGCAGCTGCTGAAAAGAAGGGCAGCAGTGAGTTTGTCAAGAAACAAGAATATAGGCAGCTGCCTGTGCTTGGCAAGGAGCAGCTGCTGCATTCTTGCACTTGCCTTCCTTCAGTGCGCACAGAAGCCCGCTGCTCTGCTGCTTGGTTTTTCTGCATTCAGTCAATTGCACAGGATTGAAGCTGGGGCAGGCTGTTCAGCTTTGCTGCTTTTCAGCATCTCAGCTGCCCTTCTGCTCTGTGACAGCTCTCCAGGTTTCTTGCCTTCTCCAGGCTGCAACGTGCCCGCTACTACCCAGAGCTGGGCAGGAGTGGGCAGAGAGCACGCTCATCTGCCAGCAGTTTGCGGCTTGCCCAGGAAAGTGCAGTGTCCTTGGAATGTGCAGCAAATCCAATTTCTTGGCAAGTCCGGGGGAAGTGAGCAGTGCTGGTACACTTTCACCTTGAGAAATGGAGTTGGAAAGCTTTTCGCTAAGATGTAGGCGACTAGAGAGGCAGAATACGGAGCTCCGGCGCTGGCCGATAAGAAGTGCCGCTTCCCGGCGTCTTTCGGCAAAAGCGGCGCTCCGGAGCGCACCGCTGCCGCTCCAGTCATCTGTGCGCGAAGTTGCCGCTTCTTCGCCTCCGGCAGCCGGAGATCGCGGTAGCTTGCATAGGCGAAGAACGAAGCCGCGAAGAAGCCGGCTTGTGCGCGAAGCTCGCAGACTGCTGCAGGACGGTGGCTGCCGCTCTCCTGCCTGTTGAATTCACTTCTGGCATGCGAGTGGAAGGTGTTCCAGGACAACTTTCCTGGGTTTTGACGTAGTCCTGCTGCATCCCTCCTTGGAAATTCTTGCTGCTCCCCGGAGGCTCCGAGATGCAGAGAACACGATGGCAGCTGCTGAAAAGAAGGGCAGCAGTGAGTTTGTCAAGAAACAAGAATATAGGCAGCTGCCTGTGCTTGGCAAGGAGCAGCTGCTGCATTCTTGCACTTGCCTTCCTTCAGTGCGCACAGAAGCCCGCTGCTCTGCTGCTTGGTTTTTCCGCATTCAGTCAATTGCACAGGATTGAAGCTGGGGCAGGCTGTTCAGCTTTGCTGCTTTTCAGCATCTCAGCTGCCCTTCTGCTCTGTGACAGCTCTCCAGGTTTCTTGCCTTCTCCAGGCTGCAACGTGCCCGCTACTACCCAGAGCTTGGCAGGAGTGGGCAGAGAGCACGCTCATCTGCCAGCAGTTTGCGGCTTGCCCAGGAAAGTGCAGTGTCCTTGGAATGTGCAGCAAATCCAATTTCTTGGCAAGTCCGGGGGAAGTGAGCAGTGCTGGTACACTTTCACCTTGAGAAATGGAGTTGGAAAGCTTTTCGCTAAGATGTAGGCGACTAGAGAGGCAGAATACGGAGCTCCGGCGCTGGCCGATAAGAAGTGCCGCTTCCCGGCGTCTTTCGGCAAAAGCGGCGCTCCGGAGCGCACCGCTGCCGCTCCAGTCAGCTGTGCGCGAAGTAGCCGCTTCTTCGCCTCCGGCAGCCGGAGATCGCGGTAGCTTGCATAGGCGAAGAACGAAGCCGCGAAGAAGCCGGCTTGTGCGCGAAGCTCGCAGACTGCTGCAGGACGGTGGCTGCCGCTCTCCTGCCTGTTGAATTCACTTCTGGCATCCGAGTGGAAGGTGTTCCAGGACAACTTTCCTGGGTTTTGACGTAGTCCTGCTGCATCCCTCCTTGGAAATTCTTGCTGCTCCCCGGAGCCTCCGAGATGCAGAGAACACGATGGCAGCTGCTGAAAAGAAGGGCAACTGTGAGTTTGTCAAGAAACAAGAATATAGGCAGCTGCCTGTGCTTGGCAAGGAGCAGCTGCTGCATTCTTGCACTTGCCTTCCTTCAGTGCGCACAGAAGCCCGCTGCTCTGCTGCTTGGTTTTTCTGCATTCAGTCAATTGCACAGGATTGAAGCTGGGGCAGGCTGTTCAGCTTTGCTGCTTTTCAGCATCTCAGCTGCCCTTCTGCTCTGTGACAGCTCTCCAGGTTTCTTGCCTTCTCCAGGCTGCAACGTGCCCGCTACTACCCAGAGCTGGGCAGGAGTGGGCAGAGAGCACGCTCATCTGCCAGCAGTTTGCGGCTTGCCCAGGAAAGTGCAGTGTCCTTGGAAGGTGCAGCAAATCCAATTTCTTGGCAAGTCCGGGGGAAGTGAGCAGTGCTGGTACACTTTCACCTTGAGAAATGGAGTTGGAAAGCTTTTCGCTAAGATGTAGGCGACTAGAGAGGCAGAATACGGAGCTCCGGCGCTGGCCGAAGGGAAGTGCCGCTTCCCGGCGTCTTTCGGCAAAAGCGGCGCTCCGGAGCGCACCGCTGCCGCTCCAGTCATCTGTGCGCGAAGTTGCCGCTTCTTCGCCTCCGGCAGCCGGAGATCGCGGTAGCTTGCATAGGCGAAGAACGAAGCCGCGAAGAAGCCGGCTTGTGCGCGAAGCTCGCAGACTGCTGCAGGACGGTGGCTGCCGCTCTCCTGCCTGTTGAATTCACTTCTGGCATCCGAGTGGAAGGTGTTCCAGGACAACTTTCCTGGGTTTTGACGTAGTCCTGCTGCATCCCTCCTTGGAAATTCTTGCTGCTCCCCGGAGCCTCCGAGATGCAGAGAACACGATGGCAGCTGCTGAAAAGAAGGGCAGCAGTGAGTTTGTCAAGAAACAAGAATATAGGCAGCTGCCTGTGCTTGGCAAGGAGCAGCTGCTGCATTCTTGCACTTGCCTTCCTTCAGTGCGCACAGAAGCCCGCTGCTCTGCTGCTTGGTTTTTCCGCATTCAGTCAATTGCACAGGATTGAAGCTGGGGCAGGCTGTTCAGCTTTGCTGCTTTTCAGCATCTCAGCTGCCCTTCTGCTCTGTGACAGCTCTCCAGGTTTCTTGCCTTCTCCAGGCTGCAACGTGCCCGCTACTACCCAGAGCTGGGCAGGAGTGGGCAGAGAGCACGCTCATCTGCCAGCAGTTTGCGGCTTGCCCAGGAAAGTGCAGTGTCCTTGGAATGTGCAGCAAATCCAATTTCTTGGCAAGTCCGGGGGAAGTGAGCAGTGCTGGTACACTTTCACCTTGAGAAATGGACTTGGAAAGCTTTTCGCTAAGATGTAGGCGACTAGAGAGGCAGAATACGGAGCTCCGGCGCTGGCCGAAGGGAAGTGCCGCTTCCCGGCGTCTTTCGGCAAAAGCGGCGCTCCGGAGCGCACCGCTGCCGCTCCAGTCAGCTGTGCGCGAAGTAGCCGCTTCTTCGCCTCCGGCAGCCGGAGATCGCGGTAGCTTGAATAGGCGAAGAATAAAGCTGCGAAGAAGCCGGCTTGTGCGCGAACCTTGCAGACAGCTGCAGGATGGTGGCTGCCGCTCTCCTGCCTGTTGAATTCACTTCTGGCATGCGAGTGGAAGGTGTTCCAGGACAACTTTCCTGGGTTTTGACGTAGTCCTGCTGCATCCCTCCTTGGAAATTCTTGCTGCTCCCCGGAGGCTCCGAGATGCAGAGAACACGATGGCAGCTGCTGAAAAGAAGGGCAGCAGTGAGTTTGTCAAGAAACAAGAATATAGGCAGCTGCCTGTGCTTGGCAAGGAGCAGCTGCTGCATTCTTGCACTTGCCTTCCTTCAGTGCGCACAGAAGCCCGCTGCTCTGCGGCTTGGTTTTTCTGCATTCAGTCAATTGCACAGGATTGAAGCTGGGGCAGGCTGTTCAGCTTTGCTGCTTTTCAGCATCTCAGCTGCCCTTTGGCTCTGTTACAGCTCTCCAGGTTTCTTGCCCTTGCCAGGCTGCAACCTGCTGGCTAGTACCCAGAGCTGGGCAGGAGTGGGCAGAGAGCACGCTCATATGCCAGCAGTTTGCGGCTTGCCCAGGAAAGTGCAGTGTCCTTGGAATGTGCAGCAAATCCAATTTCTTGGCAAGTCCGGGGGAAGTGAGCAGTGCAGGTACACTTTCACCTTGAGAAATGGACTTGGAAAGCTTTTCGCTAAGATGTAGGCGACTAGAGAGGCAGAATACGGAGCTCCGGCGCTGGCCGAAAAGAAGTGCCGCTTGCCGGCGTCTTTCGGCAAAAGCGGCGCTCCGCAGAGCACCGCTGCCGCTCCGGTCATCTGTACGCCAAGTAGCCGCTTCTTCGCCTCCGGCAGCCGGAGATCGCGGTAGCTTGCAAGAGGCAAAGAATAAAGCCGCGAAGAAGCCGGCTTGTGCGCGAAGCTCGCAGACAGCTGCAGGATGGTGGCTGCCGCTCTCCTGCCTGTTGAATTCACTCTGGGCATGCGAGTGGAAGGTGTTCCAGGACAACTTTCCTGGGTTTTGACGTAGTCCTGCTGCATCCCTCCTTGGAAATTCTTGCTGCTCCCCGGAGGCTCCGAGATGCAGAGAACACGATGGCAGCTGCTGAAAAGAAGGGCAGCAGTGAGTTTGTCAAGAAACAAGAATATAGGCAGCTGCCTGTGCTTGGCAAGGAGCAGCTGCTGCATTCTTGCACTTGCCTTCCTTCAGTGCGCACAGAAGCCCGCTGCTCTGCTGCTTGGTTTTTCTGCATTCAGTCAATTGCACAGGATTGAAGCTGGGGCAGGCTGTTCAGCTTTGCTGCTTTTCAGCATCTCAGCTGCCCTTCTGCTCTGTGACAGCTCTCCAGGTTTCTTGCCTTCTCCAGGCTGCAACGTGCCCGCTACTACCCAGAGCTGGGCAGGAGTGGGCAGAGAGCACGCTCATCTGCCAGCAGTTTGCGGCTTGCCCAGGAAAGTGCAGTGTCCTTGGAATGTGCAGCAAATCCAATTTCTTGGCAAGTCCGGGGGAAGTGAGCAGTGCTGGTACACTTTCACCTTGAGAAATGGACTTGGAAAGCTTTTCGCTAAGATGTAGGCGACTAGAGAGGCAGAATACGGAGCTCCGGCGCTGGCCGATAAGAAGTGCCGCTTCCCGGCGTCTTTCGGCAAAAGCGGCGCTCCGGAGCGCACCGCTGCCGCTCCAGTCATCTGTGCGCGAAGTTGCCGCTTCTTCGCCTCCGGCAGCCGGAGATCGCGGTAGCTTGCATAGGCGAAGAACGAAGCCGCGAAGAAGCCGGCTTGTGCGCGAAGCTCGCAGACTGCTGCAGGACGGTGGCTGCCGCTCTCCTGCCTGTTGAATTCACTTCTGGCATGCGAGTGGAAGGTGTTCCAGGACAACTTTCCTGGGTTTTGACGTAGTCCTGCTGCATCCCTCCTTGGAAATTCTTGCTGCTCCCCGGAGGCTCCGAGATGCAGAGAACACGATGGCAGCTGCTGAAAAGAAGGGCAGCAGTGAGTTTGTCAAGAAACAAGAATATAGGCAGCTGCCTGTGCTTGGCAAGGAGCAGCTGCTGCATTCTTGCACTTGCCTTCCTTCAGTGCGCACAGAAGCCCGCTGCTCTGCTGCTTGGTTTTTCCGCATTCAGTCAATTGCACAGGATTGAAGCTGGGGCAGGCTGTTCAGCTTTGCTGCTTTTCAGCATCTCAGCTGCCCTTCTGCTCTGTGACAGCTCTCCAGGTTTCTTGCCTTCTCCAGGCTGCAACGTGCCCGCTACTACCCAGAGCTGGGCAGGAGTGGGCAGAGAGAACGCTCATATGCCAGCAGTTTGCGGCTTGCCCAGGAAAGTGCAGTGTCCTTGGAATGTGCAGCAAATCCAATTTCTTGGCAAGTCCGGGGGAAGTGAGCAGTGCTGGTACACTTTCACCTTGAGAAATGGAGTTGGAAAGCTTTTCGCTAAGATGTAGGCGACTAGAGAGGCAGAATACGGAGCTCCGGCGCTGGCCGAAGGGAAGTGCCGCTTGCCGGCGTCTTTCGGCAAAAGCGGCGCTCCGGAGCGCACCGCTGCCGCTCCAGTCAGCTGTGCGCGAAGTAGCCGCTTCTTCGCCTCCGGCAGCCGGAGATCGCGGTAGCTTGAATAGGCGAAGAATAAAGCTGCGAAGAAGCCGGCTTGTGCGCGAACCTTGCAGACAGCTGCAGGATGGTGGCTGCCGCTCTCCTGCCTGTTGAATTCACTTCTGGCATGCGAGTGGAAGGTGTTCCAGGACAACTTTCCTGGGTTTTGACGTAGTCCTGCTGCATCCCTCCTTGGAAATTCTTGCTGCTCCCCGGAGGCTCCGAGATGCAGAGAACACGATGGCAGCTGCTGAAAAGAAGGGCAGCAGTGAGTTTGTCAAGAAACAAGAATATAGGCAGCTGCCTGTGCTTGGCAAGGAGCAGCTGCTGCATTCTTGCACTTGCCTTCCTTCAGTGCGCACAGAAGCCCGCTGCTCTGCTGCTTGGTTTTTCTGCATTCAGTCAATTGCACAGGATTGAAGCTGGGGCAGGCTGTTCAGCTTTGCTGCTTTTCAGCATCTCAGCTGCCCTTTGGCTCTGTTACAGCTCTCCAGGTTTCTTGCCCTTGCCAGGCTGCAACCTGCTGGCTAGTACCCAGAGCTGGGCAGGAGTGGGCAGAGAGCACGCTCATATGCCAGCAGTTTGCGGCTTGCCCAGGAAAGTGCAGTGTCCTTGGAATGTGCAGCAAATCCAATTTCTTGGCAAGTCCGGGGGAAGTGAGCAGTGCTGGTACACTTTCACCTTGAGAAATGGAGTTGGAAAGCTTTTCGCTAAGATGTAGGCGACTAGAGAGGCAGAATACGGAGCTCCGGCGCTGGCCGAAGGGAAGTGCCGCTTGCCGGCGTCTTTCGGCAAAAGCGGCGCTCCGGAGCGCACCGCTGCCGCTCCAGTCAGCTGTGCGCGAAGTAGCCGCTTCTTCGCCTCCGGCAGCCGGAGATCGCGGTAGCTTGCATAGGCGAAGAACGAAGCCGCGAAGAAGCCGGCTTGTGCGCGAAGCTCGCAGACTGCTGCAGGACGGTGGCTGCCGCTCTCCTGCCTGTTGAATTCACTTCTGGCATCCGAGTGGAAGGTGTTCCAGGACAACTTTCCTGGGTTTTGACGTAGTCCTGCTGCATCCCTCCTTGGAAATTCTTGCTGCTCCCCGGAGGCTCCGAGATGCAGAGAACACGATGGCAGCTGCTGAAAAGAAGGGCAGCAGTGAGTTTGTCAAGAAACAAGAATATAGGCAGCTGCCTGTGCTTGGCAAGGAGCAGCTGCTGCATTCTTGCACTTGCCTTCCTTCAGTGCGCACAGAAGCCCGCTGCTCTGCTGCTTGGTTTTTCTGCATTCAGTCAATTGCACAGGATTGAAGCTGGGGCAGGCTGTTCAGCTTTGCTGCTTTTCAGCATCTCAGCTGCCCTTTGGCTCTGTTACAGCTCTCCAGGTTTCTTGCCCTTGCCAGGCTGCAACCTGCTGGCTAGTACCCAGAGCTGGGCAGGAGTGGGCAGAGAGCACGCTCATATGCCAGCAGTTTGCGGCTTGCCCAGGAAAGTGCAGTGTCCTTGGAATGTGCAGCAAATCCAATTTCTTGGCAAGTCCGGGGGAAGTGAGCAGTGCTGGTACACTTTCACCTTGAGAAATGGAGTTGGAAAGCTTTTCGCTAAGATGTAGGCGACTAGAGAGGCAGAATACGGAGCTCCGGCGCTGGCCGAAGGGAAGTGCCGCTTCCCGGCGTCTTTCGGCAAAAGCGGCGCTCCGGAGCGCACCGCTGCCGCTCCAGTCAGCTGTGCGCGAAGTAGCCGCTTCTTCGCCTCCGGCAGCCGGAGATCGCGGTAGCTTGCATAGGCGAAGAACGAAGCCGCGAAGAAGCCGGCTTGTGCGCGAAGCTCGCAGACTGCTGCAGGACGGTGGCTGCCGCTCTCCTGCCTGTTGAATTCACTTCTGGCATCCGAGTGGAAGGTGTTCCAGGACAACTTTCCTGGGTTTTGACGTAGTCCTGCTGCATCCCTCCTTGGAAATTCTTGCTGCTCCCCGGAGGCTCCGAGATGCAGAGAACACGATGGCATCTGCTGAAAAGAAGGGCAGCAGTGAGTTTGTCAAGAAACAAGAATATAGGCAGCTGCCTGTGCTTGGCAAGGAGCAGCTGCTGCATTCTTGCACTTGCCTTCCTTCAGTGCGCACAGAAGCCCGCTGCTCTGCTGCTTGGTTTTTCTGCATTCAGTCAATTGCACAGGATTGAAGCTGGGGCAGGCTGTTCAGCTTTGCTGCTTTTCAGCATCTCAGCTGCCCTTTGGCTCTGTTACAGCTCTCCAGGTTTCTTGCCTTTGCCAGGCTGCAACCTGCTGGCTAGTACCCAGAGCTGGGCAGGAGTGGGCAGAGAGCACGCTCATCAGCCAGCAGTTTGCGGTTTGCCCAGGAAAGTGCAGTGTCCTTGGAATGTGCAGCAAATCCAATTTCTTGGCAAGTCCGGGGGAAGTGAGCAGTGCAGGTACACTTTCACCTTGAGAAATGGACTTGGAAAGCTTTTCGCTAAGATGTAGGCGACTAGAGAGGCAGAATACGGAGCTCCGGCGCTGGCCGAAAAGAAGTGCCGCTTGCCGGCGTCTTTCGGCAAAAGCGGCGCTCCGCAGAGCACCGCTGCCGCTCCGGTCATCTGTACGCCAAGTAGCCGCTTCTTCGCCTCCGGCAGCCGGAGATCGCGGTAGCTTGCAAGAGGCAAAGAATAAAGCCGCGAAGAAGCCGGCTTGTGCGCGAAGCTCGCAGACAGCTGCAGGATGGTGGCTGCCGCTCTCCTGCCTGTTGAATTCACTCTGGGCATGCGAGTGGAAGGTGTTCCAGGACAACTTTCCTGGGTTTTGACGTAGTCCTGCTGCATCCCTCCTTGGAAATTCTTGCTGCTCCCCGGAGGCTCCGAGATGCAGAGAACACGATGGCAGCTGCTGAAAAGAAGGGCAGCAGTGAGTTTGTCAAGAAACAAGAATATAGGCAGCTGCCTGTGCTTGGCAAGGAGCAGCTGCTGCATTCTTGCACTTGCCTTCCTTCAGTGCGCACAGAAGCCCGCTGCTCTGCTGCTTGGTTTTTCTGCATTCAGTCAATTGCACAGGATTGAAGCTGGGGCAGGCTGTTCAGCTTTGCTGCTTTTCAGCATCTCAGCTGCCCTTTGGCTCTGTTACAGCTCTCCAGGTTTCTTGCCCTTGCCAGGCTGCAACCTGCTGGCTAGTACCCAGAGCTGGGCAGGAGTGGGCAGAGAGCACGCTCATATGCCAGCAGTTTGCGGCTTGCCCAGGAAAGTGCAGTGTCCTTGGAATGTGCAGCAAATCCAATTTCTTGGCAAGTCCGGGGGAAGTGAGCAGTGCTGGTACACTTTCACCTTGAGAAATGGAGTTGGAAAGCTTTTCGCTAAGATGTAGGCGACTAGAGAGGCAGAATACGGAGCTCCGGCGCTGGCCGAAGGGAAGTGCCGCTTCCCGGCGTCTTTCGGCAAAAGCGGCGCTCCGGAGCGCACCGCTGCCGCTCCAGTCAGCTGTGCGCGAAGTAGCCGCTTCTTCGCCTCCGGCAGCCGGAGATCGCGGTAGCTTGCATAGGCGAAGAACGAAGCCGCGAAGAAGCCGGCTTGTGCGCGAAGCTCGCAGACTGCTGCAGGACGGTGGCTGCCGCTCTCCTGCCTGTTGAATTCACTTCTGGCATGCGAGTGGAAGGTGTTCCAGGACAACTTTCCTGGGTTTTGACGTAGTCCTGCTGCATCCCTCCTTGGAAATTCTTGCTGCTCCCCGGAGGCTCCGAGATGCAGAGAACACGATGGCAGCTGCTGAAAAGAAGGGCAGCAGTGAGTTTGTCAAGAAACAAGAATATAGGCAGCTGCCTGTGCTTGGCAAGGAGCAGCTGCTGCATTCTTGCACTTGCCTTCCTTCAGTGCGCACAGAAGCCCGCTGCTCTGCTGCTTGGTTTTTCTGCATTCAGTCAATTGCACAGGATTGAAGCTGGGGCAGGCTGTTCAGCTTTGCTGCTTTTCAGCATCTCAGCTGCCCTTTGGCTCTGTTACAGCTCTCCAGGTTTCTTGCCCTTGCCAGGCTGCAACCTGCTGGCTAGTACCCAGAGCTGGGCAGGAGTGGGCAGAGAGCACGCTCATATGCCAGCAGTTTGCGGCTTGCCCAGGAAAGTGCAGTGTCCTTGGAATGTGCAGCAAATCCAATTTCTTGGCAAGTCCGGGGGAAGTGAGCAGTGCTGGTACACTTTCACCTTGAGAAATGGAGTTGGAAAGCTTTTCGCTAAGATGTAGGCGACTAGAGAGGCAGAATACGGAGCTCCGGCGCTGGCCGAAGGGAAGTGCCGCTTCCCGGCGTCTTTCGGCAAAAGCGGCGCTCCGGAGCGCACCGCTGCCGCTCCAGTCAGCTGTGCGCGAAGTAGCCGCTTCTTCGCCTCCGGCAGCCGGAGATCGCGGTAGCTTGCATAGGCGAAGAACGAAGCCGCGAAGAAGCCGGCTTGTGCGCGAAGCTCGCAGACTGCTGCAGGACGGTGGCTGCCGCTCTCCTGCCTGTTGAATTCACTTCTGGCATCCGAGTGGAAGGTGTTCCAGGACAACTTTCCTGGGTTTTGACGTAGTCCTGCTGCATCCCTCCTTGGAAATTCTTGCTGCTCCCCGGAGGCTCCGAGATGCAGAGAACACGATGGCATCTGCTGAAAAGAAGGGCAGCAGTGAGTTTGTCAAGAAACAAGAATATAGGCAGCTGCCTGTGCTTGGCAAGGAGCAGCTGCTGCATTCTTGCACTTGCCTTCCTTCAGTGCGCACAGAAGCCCGCTGCTCTGCTGCTTGGTTTTTCTGCATTCAGTCAATTGCACAGGATTGAAGCTGGGGCAGGCTGTTCAGCTTTGCTGCTTTTCAGCATCTCAGCTGCCCTTTGGCTCTGTTACAGCTCTCCAGGTTTCTTGCCTTTGCCAGGCTGCAACCTGCTGGCTAGTACCCAGAGCTGGGCAGGAGTGGGCAGAGAGCACGCTCATCTGCCAGCAGTTTGCGGCTTGCCCAGGAAAGTGCAGTGTCCTTGGAATGTGCAGCAAATCCAATTTCTTGGCAAGTCCGGGGGAAGTGAGCAGTGCTGGTACACTTTCACCTTGAGAAATGGAGTTGGAAAGCTTTTCGCTAAGATGTAGGCGACTAGAGAGGCAGAATACGGAGCTCCGGCGCTGGCCGAAGGGAAGTGCCGCTTGCCGGCGTCTTTCGGCAAAAGCGGCGCTCCGGAGCGCACCGCTGCCGCTCCAGTCATCTGTGCGCGAAGTAGCCGCTTCTTCGCCTCCGGCAGCCGGAGATCGCGGTAGCTTGCATAGGCGAAGAACGAAGCCGCGAAGAGGCCGGCTTGTGTGCGAAGCTCGCAGACTGCTGCAGGACGGTGGCTGCCGCTCTCCTGCCTGTTGAATTCACTTCTGGCATGCGAGTGGAAGGTGTTCCAGGACAACTTTCCTGGGTTTTGACGTAGTCCTGCTGCATCCCTCCTTGGAAATTCTTGCTGCTCCCCGGAGGCTCCGAGATGCAGAGAACACGATGGCAGCTGCTGAAAAGAAGGGCAGCAGTGAGTTTGTCAAGAAACAAGAATATAGGCAGCTGCCTGTGCTTGGCAAGGAGCAGCTGCTGCATTCTTGCACTTGCCTTCCTGCAGTGTGCACAGAAGCCCGCTGTTCTGCTGCTTGGTTTTTCCGCATTCAGTCAATTGCACAGGATTGAAGCTGGGGCAGGCTGTTCAGCTTGGCTGCTTTTCAGCATCTCAGCTGCCCTTCTGCTCTGTGACAGCTCTCCAGGTTTCTTGCCTTCGCCAGGCTGCAACGTGCCCGCTACTACCCAGAGCTGGGCAGGAGTGGGCAGAGAGCACGCTCATATGCCAGCAGTTTGCGGCTTGCCCAGGAAAGTGCAGTGTCCTTGGAATGTGCAGCAAATCCAATTTCTTGGCAAGTCCGGGGGAAGTGAGCAGTGCTGGTACACTTTCACCTTGAGAAATGGACTTGGAAAGCTTTTCGCTAAGATGTAGGCGACTAGAGAGGCAGAATACGGAGCTCCGGCGCTGGCCGAAGGGAAGTGCCGCTTGCCGGCGTCTTTCGGCAAAAGCGGAGCTCCGGAGCGCACCGCTGCCGCTCCAGTCAGCTGTGCGCGAAGTAGCCGCTTCTTCGCCTCCGGCAGCCGGAGATCGCGGTAGCTTGCATAGGCGAAGAACGAAGCCGCGAAGAAGCCGGCTTGTGCGCGAAGCTCGCAGACTGCTGCAGGACGGTGGCTGCCGCTCTCCTGCCTGTTGAATTCACTTCTGGCATGCGAGTGGAAGGTGTTCCAGGACAACTTTCCTGGGTTTTGACGTAGTCCTGCTGCATCCCTCCTTGGAAATTCTTGCTGCTCCCCGGAGGCTCCGAGATGCAGAGAACACGATGGCAGCTGCTGAAAAGAAGGGCAGCAGTGAGTTTGTCAAGAAACAAGAATATAGGCAGCTGCCTGTGCTTGGCAAGGAGCAGCTGCTGCATTCTTGCACTTGCCTTCCTTCAGTGCGCACAGAAGCCCGCTGCTCTGCTGCTTGGTTTTTCTGCATTCAGTCAATTGCACAGGATTGAAGCTGGGGCAGGCTGTTCAGCTTTGCTGCTTTTCAGCATCTCAGCTGCCCTTTGGCTCTGTTACAGCTCTCCAGGTTTCTTGCCTTTGCCAGGCTGCAACCTGCTGGCTAGTACCCAGAGCTGGGCAGGAGTGGGCAGAGAGCACGCTCATCAGCCAGCAGTTTGCGGTTTGCCCAGGAAAGTGCAGTGTCCTTGGAATGTGCAGCAAATCCAATTTCTTGGCAAGTCCGGGGGAAGTGAGCAGTGCAGGTACACTTTCACCTTGAGAAATGGACTTGGAAAGCTTTTCGCTAAGATGTAGGCGACTAGAGAGGCAGAATACGGAGCTCCGGCGCTGGCCGAAAAGAAGTGCCGCTTCCCGGCGTCTTTCGGCAAAAGCGGCGCTCCGGAGCGCACCGCTGCCGCTCCGGTCATCTGTACGCCAAGTAGCCGCTTCTTCGCCTCCGGCAGCCGGAGATCGCGGTAGCTTGCAAGAGGCGAAGAATAAAGCCGCGAAGAAGCCGGCTTGTGCGCGAAGCTCGCAGACAGCTGCAGGACGGTGGCTGCCGCTCTCCTGCCTGTTGAATTCACTCTGGGCATGCGAGTGGAAGGTGTTCCAGGACAACTTTCCTGGGTTTTGACGTAGTCCTGCTGCATCCCTCCTTGGAAATTCTTGCTGCTCCCCGGAGGCTCCGAGATGCAGAGAACACGATGGCATCTGCTGAAAAGAAGGGCAGCAGTGAGTTTGTCAAGAAACAAGAATATAGGCAGCTGCCTGTGCTTGGCAAGGAGCAGCTGCTGCATTCTTGCACTTGCCTTCCTTCAGTGCGCACAGAAGCCCGCTGCTCTGCTGCTTGGTTTTTCTGCATTCAGTCAATTGCACAGGATTGAAGCTGGGGCAGGCTGTTCAGCTTTGCTGCTTTTCAGCATCTCAGCTGCCCTTCTGCTCTGTGACAGCTCTCCAGGTTTCTTGCCTTCTCCAGGCTGCAACGTGCCCGCTACTACCCAGAGCTGGGCAGGAGTGGGCAGAGAGCACGCTCATCTGCCAGCAGTTTGCGGCTTGCCCAGGAAAGTGCAGTGTCCTTGGAATGTGCAGCAAATCCAATTTCTTGGCAAGTCCGGGGGAAGTGAGCAGTGCTGGTACACTTTCACCTTGAGAAATGGAGTTGGAAAGCTTTTCGCTAAGATGTAGGCGACTAGAGAGGCAGAATACGGAGCTCCGGCGCTGGCCGAAGGGAAGTGCCGCTTGCCGGCGTCTTTCGGCAAAAGCGGCGCTCTGGAGCGCACCGCTGCCGCTCCAGTCATCTGTGCGCGAAGTAGCCGCTTCTTCGCCTCCGGCAGCCGGAGATCGCGGTAGCTTGCATAGGCGAAGAACGAAGCCGCGAAGAAGCCGGCTTGTGCGCGAAGCTCGCAGACTGCTGCAGGACGGTGGCTGCCGCTCTCCTGCCTGTTGAATTCACTTCTGGCATGCGAGTGGAAGGTGTTCCAGGACAACTTTCCTGGGTTTTGACGTAGTCCTGCTGCATCCCTCCTTGGAAATTCTTGCTGCTCCCCGGAGGCTCCGAGATGCAGAGAACACGATGGCAGCTGCTGAAAAGAAGGGCAGCAGTGAGTTTGTCAAGAAACAAGAATATAGGCAGCTGCCTGTGCTTGGCAAGGAGCAGCTGCTGCATTCTTGCACTTGCCTTCCTGCAGTGTGCACAGAAGCCCGCTGTTCTGCTGCTTGGTTTTTCCGCATTCAGTCAATTGCACAGGATTGAAGCTGGGGCAGGCTGTTCAGCTTGGCTGCTTTTCAGCATCTCAGCTGCCCTTCTGCTCTGTGACAGCTCTCCAGGTTTCTTGCCTTCGCCAGGCTGCAACGTGCCCGCTACTACCCAGAGCTGGGCAGGAGTGGGCAGAGAGCACGCTCATATGCCAGCAGTTTGCGGCTTGCCCAGGAAAGTGCAGTGTCCTTGGAATGTGCAGCAAATCCAATTTCTTGGCAAGTCCGGGGGAAGTGAGCAGTGCTGGTACACTTTCACCTTGAGAAATGGACTTGGAAAGCTTTTCGCTAAGATGTAGGCGACTAGAGAGACAGAATACGGAGCTCCGGCGCTGGCCGATAAGAAGTGCCGCTTGCCGGCGTCTTTCGGCAAAAGCGGCGCTCCGGAGCGCACCGCTGCCGCTCCAGTCATCTGTGCGCGAAGTAGCCGCTTCTTCGCCTCCGGCAGCCGGAGATCGCGGTAGCTTGAATAGGCGAAGAATAAAGCTGCGAAGAAGCCGGCTTGTGCGCGAACCTTGCAGACAGCTGCAGGATGGTGGCTGCCGCTCTCCTGCCTGTTGAATTCACTTCTGGCATGCGAATGGAAGGTGTTCCAGGACAACTTTCCTGGGTTTTGACGTAGTCCTGCTGCATCCCTCCTTGGAAATTCTTGCTGCTCCCCGGAGGCTCCGAGATGCAGAGAACACGATGGCAGCTGCTGAAAAGAAGGGCAGCAGTGAGTTTGTCAAGAAACAAGAATATAGGCAGCTGCCTGTGCTTGGCAAGGAGCAGCTGCTGCATTCTTGCACTTGCCTTCCTTCAGTGCGCACAGAAGCCCGCTGCTCTGCTGCTTGGTTTTTCCGCATTCAGTCAATTGCACAGGATTGAAGCTGGGGCAGGCTGTTCAGCTTTGCTGCTTTTCAGCATCTCAGCTGCCCTTCTGCTCTGTGACAGCTCTCCAGGTTTCTTGCCTTCTCCAGGCTGCAACGTGCCCGCTACTACCCAGAGCTGGGCAGGAGTGGGCAGAGAGCACGCTCATCTGCCAGCAGTTTGCGGCTTGCCCAGGAAAGTGCAGTGTCCTTGGAATGTGCAGCAAATCCAATTTCTTGGCAAGTCCGGGGGAAGTGAGCAGTGCTGGTACACTTTCACCTTGAGAAATGGAGTTGGAAAGCTTTTCGCTAAGATGTAGGCGACTAGAGAGGCAGAATACGGAGCTCCGGCGCTGGCCGATAAGAAGTGCCGCTTGCCGGCGTCTTTCGGCAAAAGCGGCACTCCGGAGCGCACCGCTGCCGCTCCAGTCATCTGTGCGCGAAATAGCCGCTTCTTCGCCTCCGGCAGCCGGAGATCGCGGTAGCTTGCATAGGCGAAGAACGAAGCCGCGAAGAAGCCGGCTTGTGCGCGAAGCTCGCAGACAGCTGCAGGACGGTGGCTGCCGCTCTCCTGCCTGTTGAATTCACTCTGGGCATGCGAGTGGAAGGTGTTCCAGGACAACTTTCCTGGGTTTTGACGTAGTCCTGCTGCATCCCTCCTTGGAAATTCTTGCTGCTCCCCGGAGGCTCCGAGATGCAGAGAACACGATGGCAGCTGCTGAAAAGAAGGGCAGCAGTGAGTTTGTCAAGAAACAAGAATATAGGCAGCTGCCTGTGCTTGGCAAGGAGCAGCTGCTGCATTCTTGCACTTGCCTTCCTTCAGTGCGCACAGAAGCCCGCTGCTCTGCTGCTTGGTTTTTCTGCTTTCAGTCAATTGCACAGGATTGAAGCTGGGGCAGGCTGTTCAGCTTGGCTGCTTTTCAGCATCTCAGCTGCCCTTCTGCTCTGTGACAGCTCTCCAGGTTTCTTGCCTTCTCCAGGCTGCAACGTGCCCGCTACTACCCAGAGCTGGGCAGGAGTGGGCAGAGAGCACGCTCATATGCCAGCAGTTTGCGGCTTGCCCAGGAAAGTGCAGTGTCCTTGGAATGTGCAGCAAATCCAATTTCTTGGCAAGTCCGGGGGAAGTGAGCAGTGCTGGTACACTTTCACCTTGAGAAATGGACTTGGAAAGCTTTTCGCTAAGATGTAGGCGACTAGAGAGGCAGAATACGGAGCTCCGGCGCTGGCCGATAAGAAGTGCCGCTTGCCGGCGTCTTTCGGCAAAAGCGGCGCTCCGGAGCGCACCGCTGCCGCTCCAGTCATCTGTGCGCGAAGTAGCCGCTTCTTCGCCTCCGGCAGCCGGAGATCGCGGTAGCTTGAATAGGCGAAGAATAAAGCTGCGAAGAAGCCGGCTTGTGCGCGAACCTTGCAGACAGCTGCAGGATGGTGGCTGCCGCTCTCCTGCCTGTTGAATTCACTTCTGGCATGCGAGTGGAAGGTGTTCCAGGACAACTTTCCTGGGTTTTGACGTAGTCCTGCTGCATCCCTCCTTGGAAATTCTTGCTGCTCCCCGGAGGCTCCGAGATGCAGAGAACACGATGGCAGCTGCTGAAAAGAAGGGCAGCAGTGAGTTTGTCAAGAAACAAGAATATAGGCAGCTGCCTGTGCTTGGCAAGGAGCAGCTGCTGCATTCTTGCACTTGCCTTCCTTCAGTGCGCACAGAAGCCCGCTGCTCTGCTGCTTGGTTTTTCTGCATTCAGTCAATTGCACAGGATTGAAGCTGGGGCAGGCTGTTCAGCTTTGCTGCTTTTCAGCATCTCAGCTGCCCTTTGGCTCTGTTACAGCTCTCCAGGTTTCTTGCCTTTGCCAGGCTGCAACCTGCTGGCTAGTACCCAGAGCTGGGCAGGAGTGGGCAGAGAGCACGCTCATCAGCCAGCAGTTTGCGGTTTGCCCAGGAAAGTGCAGTGTCCTTGGAATGTGCAGCAAATCCAATTTCTTGGCAAGTCCGGGGGAAGTGAGCAGTGCAGGTACACTTTCACCTTGAGAAATGGACTTGGAAAGCTTTTCGCTAAGATGTAGGCGACTAGAGAGGCAGAATACGGAGCTCCGGCGCTGGCCGAAAAGAAGTGCCGCTTGCCGGCGTCTTTCGGCAAAAGCGGCGCTCCGGAGCGCACCGCTGCCGCTCTGGTCATCTGTACGCCAAGTAGCCGCTTCTTCGCCTCCGGCAGCCGGAGATCGCGGTAGCTTGCAAGAGGCGAAGAATAAAGCCGCGAAGAAGCCGGCTTGTGCGCGAAGCTCGCAGACAGCTGCAGGACGGTGGCTGCCGCTCTCCTGCCTGTTGAATTCACTCTGGGCATGCGAGTGGAAGGTGTTCCAGGACAACTTTCCTGGGTTTTGACGTAGTCCTGCTGCATCCCTCCTTGGAAATTCTTGCTGCTCCCCGGAGGCTCCGAGATGCAGAGAACACGATGGCAGCTGCTGAAAAGAAGGGCAGCAGTGAGTTTGTCAAGAAACAAGAATATAGGCAGCTGCCTGTGCTTGGCAAGGAGCAGCTGCTGCATTCTTGCACTTGCCTTCCTTCAGTGCGCACAGAAGCCCGCTGCTCTGCTGCTTGGTTTTTCTGCATTCAGTCAATTGCACAGGATTGAAGCTGGGGCAGGCTGTTCAGCTTTGCTGCTTTTCAGCATCTCAGCTGCCCTTCTGCTCTGTGACAGCTCTCCAGGTTTCTTGCCTTCTCCAGGCCGCAACGTGCCCGCTACTACCCAGAGCTGGGCAGGAGTGGGCAGAGAGCACGCTCATCTGCCAGCAGTTTGCGGCTTGCCCAGGAAAGTGCAGTGTCCTTGGAATGTGCAGCAAATCCAATTTCTTGGCAAGTCCGGGGGAAGTGAGCAGTGCTGGTACACTTTCACCTTGAGAAATGGACTTGGAAAGCTTTTCGCTAAGATGTAGGCGACTAGAGAGGCAGAATACGGAGCTCCGGCGCTGGCCGAAGGGAAGTGCCGCTTCCCGGCGTCTTTCGGCAAAAGCGGCGCTCCGGAGCGCACCGCTGCCGCTCCAGTCATCTGTGCGCGAAGTTGCCGCTTCTTCGCCTCCGGCAGCCGGAGATCGCGGTAGCTTGCATAGGCGAAGAACGAAGCCGCGAAGAAGCCGGCTTGTGCGCGAAGCTCGCAGACTGCTGCAGGACGGTGGCTGCCGCTCTCCTGCCTGTTGAATTCACTTCTGGCATGCGAGTGGAAGGTGTTCCAGGACAACTTTCCTGGGTTTTGACGTAGTCCTGCTGCATCCCTCCTTGGAAATTCTTGCTGCTCCCCGGAGGCTCCGAGATGCAGAGAACACGATGGCAGCTGCTGAAAAGAAGGGCAGCAGTGAGTTTGTCAAGAAACAAGAATATAGGCAGCTGCCTGTGCTTGGCAAGGAGCAGCTGCTGCATTCTTGCACTTGCCTTCCTTCAGTGCGCACAGAAGCCCGCTGCTCTGCTGCTTGGTTTTTCCGCATTCAGTCAATTGCACAGGATTGAAGCTGGGGCAGGCTGTTCAGCTTTGCTGCTTTTCAGCATCTCAGCTGCCCTTCTGCTCTGTGACAGCTCTCCAGGTTTCTTGCCTTCTCCAGGCTGCAACGTGCCCGCTACTACCCAGAGCTGGGCAGGAGTGGGCAGAGAGAACGCTCATATGCCAGCAGTTTGCGGCTTGCCCAGGAAAGTGCAGTGTCCTTGGAATGTGCAGCAAATCCAATTTCTTGGCAAGTCCGGGGGAAGTGAGCAGTGCTGGTACACTTTCACCTTGAGAAATGGAGTTGGAAAGCTTTTCGCTAAGATGTAGGCGACTAGAGAGGCAGAATACGGAGCTCCGGCGCTGGCCGAAGGGAAGTGCCGCTTCCCGGCGTCTTTCGGCAAAAGCGGCGCTCCGGAGCGCACCGCTGCCGCTCCAGTCAGCTGTGCGCGAAGTAGCCGCTTCTTCGCCTCCGGCAGCCGGAGATGGCGGTAGCTTGAATAGGCGAAGAATAAAGCCGCGAAGAAGCCGGCTTGTGCGCGAACCTTGCAGACAGCTGCAGGATGGTGGCTGCCGCTCTCCTGCCTGTTGAATTCACTTCTGGCATGCGAGTGGAAGGTGTTCCAGGACAACTTTCCTGGGTTTTGACGTAGTCCTGCTGCATCCCTCCTTGGAAATTCTTGCTGCTCCCCGGAGGCTCCGAGATGCAGAGAACACGATGGCAGCTGCTGAAAAGAAGGGCAGCAGTGAGTTTGTCAAGAAACAAGAATATAGGCAGCTGCCTGTGCTTGGCAAGGAGCAGCTGCTGCATTCTTGCACTTGCCTTCCTTCAGTGCGCACAGAAGCCCGCTGCTCTGCTGCTTGGTTTTTCTGCATTCAGTCAATTGCACAGGATTGAAGCTGGGGCAGGCTGTTCAGCTTTGCTGCTTTTCAGCATCTCAGCTGCCCTTTGGCTCTGTTACAGCTCTCCAGGTTTCTTGCCTTTGCCAGGCTGCAACCTGCTGGCTAGTACCCAGAGCTGGGCAGGAGTGGGCAGAGAGCACGCTCATCAGCCAGCAGTTTGCGGCTTGCCCAGGAAAGTGCAGTGTCCTTGGAATGTGCAGCAAATCCAATTTCTTGGCAAGTCCGGGGGAAGTGAGCAGTGCAGGTACACTTTCACCTTGAGAAATGGACTTGGAAAGCTTTTCGCTAAGATGTAGGCGACTAGAGAGGCAGAATACGGAGCTCCGGCGCTGGCCGAAAAGAAGTGCCGCTTGCCGGCGTCTTTCGGCAAAAGCGGCGCTCCGGAGCGCACCGCTGCCGCTCCAGTCAGCTGTGCGCGAAGTAGCCGCTTCTTCGCCTCCGGCAGCCGGAGATCGCGGTAGCTTGCATAGGCGAAGAACGAAGCCGCGAAGAAGCCGGCTTGTGCGCGAAGCTCGCAGACAGCTGCAGGACGGTGGCTGCCGCTCTCCTGCCTGTTGAATTCACTCTGGGCATGCGAGTGGAAGGTGTTCCAGGACAACTTTCCTGGGTTTTGACGTAGTCCTGCTGCATCCCTCCTTGGAAATTCTTGCTGCTCCCCGGAGGCTCCGAGATGCAGAGAACACGATGGCAGCTGCTGAAAAGAAGGGCAGCAGTGAGTTTGTCAAGAAACAAGAATATAGGCAGCTGCCTGTGCTTGGCAAGGAGCAGCTGCTGCATTCTTGCACTTGCCTTCCTTCAGTGCGCACAGAAGCCCGCTGCTCTGCTGCTTGGTTTTTCTGCATTCAGTCAATTGCACAGGATTGAAGCTGGGGCAGGCTGTTCAGCTTTGCTGCTTTTCAGCATCTCAGCTGCCCTTCTGCTCTGTGACAGCTCTCCAGGTTTCTTGCCTTCTCCAGGCTGCAACGTGCCCGCTACTACCCAGAGCTGGGCAGGAGTGGGCAGAGAGCACGCTCATCTGCCAGCAGTTTGCGGCTTGCCCAGGAAAGTGCAGTGTCCTTGGAATGTGCAGCAAATCCAATTTCTTGGCAAGTCCGGGGGAAGTGAGCAGTGCTGGTACACTTTCACCTTGAGAAATGGAGTTGGAAAGCTTTTCGCTAAGATGTAGGCGACTAGAGAGGCAGAATACGGAGCTCCGGCGCTGGCCGAAGGGAAGTGCCGCTTCCCGGCGTCTTTCGGCAAAAGCGGCGCTCCGGAGCGCACCGCTGCCGCTCCAGTCATCTGTGCGCGAAGTTGCCGCTTCTTCGCCTCCGGCAGCCGGAGATCGCGGTAGCTTGCATAGGCGAAGAACGAAGCCGCGAAGAAGCCGGCTTGTGCGCGAAGCTCGCAGACTGCTGCAGGACGGTGGCTGCCGCTCTCCTGCCTGTTGAATTCACTTCTGGCATGCGAGTGGAAGGTGTTCCAGGACAACTTTCCTGGGTTTTGACGTAGTCCTGCTGCATCCCTCCTTGGAAATTCTTGCTGCTCCCCGGAGGCTCCGAGATGCAGAGAACACGATGGCAGCTGCTGAAAAGAAGGGCAGCAGTGAGTTTGTCAAGAAACAAGAATATAGGCAGCTGCCTGTGCTTGGCAAGGAGCAGCTGCTGCATTCTTGCACTTGCCTTCCTTCAGTGCGCACAGAAGCCCGCTGCTCTGCTGCTTGGTTTTTCCGCATTCAGTCAATTGCACAGGATTGAAGCTGGGGCAGGCTGTTCAGCTTTGCTGCTTTTCAGCATCTCAGCTGCCCTTCTGCTCTGTGACAGCTCTCCAGGTTTCTTGCCCTTGCCAGGCTGCAACCTGCTGGCTAGTACCCAGAGCTGGGCAGGAGTGGGCAGAGAGCACGCTCATATGCCAGCAGTTTGCGGCTTGCCCAGGAAAGTGCAGTGTCCTTGGAATGTGCAGCAAATCCAATTTCTTGGCAAGTCCGGGGGAAGTGAGCAGTGCTGGTACACTTTCACCTTGAGAAATGGACTTGGAAAGCTTTTCGCTAAGATGTAGGCGACTAGAGAGGCAGAATACGGAGCTCCGGCGCTGGCCGAAGGGAAGTGCCGCTTCCCGGCGTCTTTCGGCAAAAGCGGCGCTCCGGAGCGCACCGCTGCCGCTCCAGTCATCTGTGCGCGAAGTAGCCGCTTCTTCGCCTCCGGCAGCCGGAGATCGCGGTAGCTTGCATAGGCGAAGAACGAAGCCGCGAAGAAGCCGGCTTGTGCGCGAAGCTCGCAGACTGCTGCAGGACGGTGGCTGCCGCTCTCCTGCCTGTTGAATTCACTTCTGGCATGCGAGTGGAAGGTGTTCCAGGACAACTTTCCTGGGTTTTGACGTAGTCCTGCTGCATCCCTCCTTGGAAATTCTTGCTGCTCCCCGGAGGCTCCGAGATGCAGAGAACACGATGGCAGCTGCTGAAAAGAAGGGCAGCAGTGAGTTTGTCAAGAAACAAGAATATAGGCAGCTGCCTGTGCTTGGCAAGGAGCAGCTGCTGCATTCTTGCACTTGCCTTCCTTCAGTGCGCACAGAAGCCCGCTGCTCTGCTGCTTGGTTTTTCTGCTTTCAGTCAATTGCACAGGATTGAAGCTGGGGCAGGCTGTTCAGCTTGGCTGCTTTTCAGCATCTCAGCTGCCCTTCTGCTCTGTGACAGCTCTCCAGGTTTCTTGCCTTCTCCAGGCTGCAACGTGCCCGCTACTACCCAGAGCTGGGCAGGAGTGGGCAGAGAGCACGCTCATATGCCAGCAGTTTGCGGCTTGCCCAGGAAAGTGCAGTGTCCTTGGAATGTGCAGCAAATCCAATTTCTTGGCAAGTCCGGGGGAAGTGAGCAGTGCTGGTACACTTTCACCTTGAGAAATGGAGTTGGAAAGCTTTTCGCTAAGATGTAGGCGACTAGAGAGGCAGAATACGGAGCTCCGGCGCTGGCCGAAGGGAAGTGCCGCTTCCCGGCGTCTTTCGGCAAAAGCGGCGCTCCGGAGCGCACCGCTGCCGCTCCAGTCATCTGTGCGCGAAGTAGCCGCTTCTTCGCCTCCGGCAGCCGGAGATCGCGGTAGCTTGAATAGGCGAAGAATAAAGCTGCGAAGAAGCCGGCTTGTGCGCGAACCTTGCAGACAGCTGCAGGATGGTGGCTGCCGCTCTCCTGCCTGTTGAATTCACTTCTGGCATGCGAGTGGAAGGTGTTCCAGGACAACTTTCCTGGGTTTTGACGTAGTCCTGCTGCATCCCTCCTTGGAAATTCTTGCTGCTCCCCGGAGGCTCCGAGATGCAGAGAACACGATGGCAGCTGCTGAAAAGAAGGGCAGCAGTGAGTTTGTCAAGAAACAAGAATATAGGCAGCTGCCTGTGCTTGGCAAGGAGCAGCTGCTGCATTCTTGCACTTGCCTTCCTTCAGTGCGCACAGAAGCCCGCTGCTCTGCTGCTTGGTTTTTCTGCATTCAGTCAATTGCACAGGATTGAAGCTGGGGCAGGCTGTTCAGCTTTGCTGCTTTTCAGCATCTCAGCTGCCCTTTGGCTCTGTTACAGCTCTCCAGGTTTCTTGCCTTTGCCAGGCTGCAACCTGCTGGCTAGTACCCAGAGCTGGGCAGGAGTGGGCAGAGAGCACGCTCATCAGCCAGCAGTTTGCGGTTTGCCCAGGAAAGTGCAGTGTCCTTGGAATGTGCAGCAAATCCAATTTCTTGGCAAGTCCGGGGGAAGTGAGCAGTGCAGGTACACTTTCACCTTGAGAAATGGAGTTGGAAAGCTTTTCGCTAAGATGTAGGCGACTAGAGAGGCAGAATACGGAGCTCCGGCGCTGGCCGAAAAGAAGTGCCGCTTCCCGGCGTCTTTCGGCAAAAGCGGCGCTCCGGAGCGCACCGCTGCAGCTCCGGTCATCTGTACGCCAAGTAGCCGCTTCTTCGCCTCCGGCAGCCGGAGATCGCGGTAGCTTGCAAGAGGCGAAGAATAAAGCCGCGAAGAAGCCGGCTTGTGCGCGAAGCTCGCAGACAGCTGCAGGACGGTGGCTGCCGCTCTCCTGCCTGTTGAATTCACTCTGGGCATGCGAGTGGAAGGTGTTCCAGGACAACTTTCCTGGGTTTTGACGTAGTCCTGCTGCATCCCTCCTTGGAAATTCTTGCTGCTCCCCGGAGGCTCCGAGATGCAGAGAACACGATGGCAGCTGCTGAAAAGAAGGGCAACAGTGAGTTTGTCAAGAAACAAGAATATAGGCAGCTGCCTGTGCTTGGCAAGGAGCAGCTGCTGCATTCTTGCACTTGCCTTCCTTCAGTGCGCACAGAAGCCCGCTGCTCTGCTGCTTGGTTTTTCTGCATTCAGTCAATTGCACAGGATTGAAGCTGGGGCAGGCTGTTCAGCTTTGCTGCTTTTCAGCATCTCAGCTGCCCTTCTGCTCTGTGACAGCTCTCCAGGTTTCTTGCCTTCTCCAGGCTGCAACGTGCCCGCTACTACCCAGAGCTGGGCAGGAGTGGGCAGAGAGCACGCTCATCTGCCAGCAGTTTGCGGCTTGCCCAGGAAAGTGCAGTGTCCTTGGAATGTGCAGCAAATCCAATTTCTTGGCAAGTCCGGGGGAAGTGAGCAGTGCTGGTACACTTTCACCTTGAGAAATGGAGTTGGAAAGCTTTTCGCTAAGATGTAGGCGACTAGAGAGGCAGAATACGGAGCTCCGGCGCTGGCCGAAGGGAAGTGCCGCTTCCCGGCGTCTTTCGGCAAAAGCGGCGCTCCGGAGCGCACCGCTGCCGCTCCAGTCATCTGTGCGCGAAGTAGCCGCTTCTTCGCCTCCGGCAGCCGGAGATCGCGGTAGCTTGCATAGGCGAAGAACGAAGCCGCGAAGAAGCCGGCTTGTGCGCGAAGCTCGCAGACTGCTGCAGGACGGTGGCTGCCGCTCTCCTGCCTGTTGAATTCACTTCTGGCATGCGAGTGGAAGGTGTTCCAGGACAACTTTCCTGGGTTTTGACGTAGTCCTGCTGCATCCCTCCTTGGAAATTCTTGCTGCTCCCCGGAGGCTCCGAGATGCAGAGAACACGATGGCAGCTGCTGAAAAGAAGGGCAGCAGTGAGTTTGTCAAGAAACAAGAATATAGGCAGCTGCCTGTGCTTGGCAAGGAGCAGCTGCTGCATTCTTGCACTTGCCTTCCTTCAGTGCGCACAGAAGCCCGCTGCTCTGCTGCTTGGTTTTTCCGCATTCAGTCAATTGCACAGGATTGAAGCTGGGGCAGGCTGTTCAGCTTTGCTGCTTTTCAGCATCTCAGCTGCCCTTCTGCTCTGTGACAGCTCTCCAGGTTTCTTGCCTTCTCCAGGCTGCAACGTGCCCGCTACTACCCAGAGCTGGGCAGGAGTGGGCAGAGAGAACGCTCATATGCCAGCAGTTTGCGGCTTGCCCAGGAAAGTGCAGTGTCCTTGGAATGTGCAGCAAATCCAATTTCTTGGCAAGTCCGGGGGAAGTGAGCAGTGCTGGTACACTTTCACCTTGAGAAATGGAGTTGGAAAGCTTTTCGCTAAGATGTAGGCGACTAGAGAGGCAGAATACGGAGCTCCGGCGCTGGCCGAAGGGAAGTGCCGCTTCCCGGCGTCTTTCGGCAAAAGCGGCGCTCCGGAGCGCACCGCTGCCGCTCCAGTCAGCTGTGCGCGAAGTAGCCGCTTCTTCGCCTCCGGCAGCCGGAGATCGCGGTAGCTTGAATAGGCGAAGAATAAAGCTGCGAAGAAGCCGGCTTGTGCGCGAACCTTGCAGACAGCTGCAGGATGGTGGCTGCCGCTCTCCTGCCTGTTGAATTCACTTCTGGCATGCGAGTGGAAGGTGTTCCAGGACAACTTTCCTGGGTTTTGACGTAGTCCTGCTGCATCCCTCCTTGGAAATTCTTGCTGCTCCCCGGAGGCTCCGAGATGCAGAGAACACGATGGCAGCTGCTGAAAAGAAGGGCAGCAGTGAGTTTGTCAAGAAACAAGAATATAGGCAGCTGCCTGTGCTTGGCAAGGAGCAGCTGCTGCATTCTTGCACTTGCCTTCCTTCAGTGCGCACAGAAGCCCGCTGCTCTGCTGCTTGGTTTTTCTGCATTCAGTCAATTGCACAGGATTGAAGCTGGGGCAGGCTGTTCAGCTTTGCTGCTTTTCAGCATCTCAGCTGCCCTTTGGCTCTGTTACAGCTCTCCAGGTTTCTTGCCTTTGCCAGGCTGCAACCTGCTGGCTAGTACCCAGAGCTGGGCAGGAGTGGGCAGAGAGCACGCTCATCAGCCAGCAGTTTGCGGTTTGCCCAGGAAAGTGCAGTGTCCTTGGAATGTGCAGCAAATCCAATTTCTTGGCAAGTCCGGGGGAAGTGAGCAGTGCAGGTACACTTTCACCTTGAGAAATGGAGTTGGAAAGCTTTTCGCTAAGATGTAGGCGACTAGAGAGGCAGAATACGGAGCTCCGGCGCTGGCCGAAAAGAAGTGCCGCTTGCCGGCGTCTTTCGGCAAAAGCGGCGCTCCGCAGAGCACCGCTGCCGCTCCGGTCATCTGTACGCCAAGTAGCCGCTTCTTTTCCTCCGGCAGCCGGAGATCGCGGTAGCTTGCAAGAGGCGAAGAATAAAGCCGCGAAGAAGCCGGCTTGTGCGCGAAGCTCGCAGACAGCTGCAGGACGGTGGCTGCCGCTCTCCTGCCTGTTGAATTCACTCTGGGCATGCGAGTGGAAGGTGTTCCAGGACAACTTTCCTGGGTTTTGACGTAGTCCTGCTGCATCCCTCCTTGGAAATTCTTGCTGCTCCCCGGAGGCTCCGAGATGCAGAGAACACAATGGCATCTGCTGAAAAGAAGGGCAGCAGTGAGTTTGTCAAGAAACAAGAATATAGGCAGCTGCCTGTGCTTGGCAAGGAGCAGCTGCTGCATTCTTGCACTTGCCTTCCTTCAGTGCGCACAGAAGCCCGCTGCTCTGCTGCTTGGTTTTTCTGCATTCAGTCAATTGCACAGGATTGAAGCTGGGGCAGGCTGTTCAGCTTTGCTGCTTTTCAGCATCTCAGCTGCCCTTCTGCTCTGTGACAGCTCTCCAGGTTTCTTGCCTTCTCCAGGCTGCAACGTGCCCGCTACTACCCAGAGCTGGGCAGGAGTGGGCAGAGAGCACGCTCATCTGCCAGCAGTTTGCGGCTTGCCCAGGAAAGTGCAGTGTCCTTGGAATGTGCAGCAAATCCAATTTCTTGGCAAGTCCGGGGGAAGTGAGCAGTGCTGGTACACTTTCACCTTGAGAAATGGAGTTGGAAAGCTTTTCGCTAAGATGTAGGCGACTAGAGAGGCAGAATACGGAGCTCCGGCGCTGGCCGAAGGGAAGTGCCGCTTGCCGGCGTCTTTCGGCAAAAGCGGCGCTCCGGAGCGCACCGCTGCCGCTCCAGTCATCTGTGCGCGAAGTAGCCGCTTCTTCGCCTCCGGCAGCCGGAGATCGCGGTAGCTTGCATAGGCGAAGAACGAAGCCGCGAAGAGGCCGGCTTGTGCGCGAAGCTCGCAGACTGCTGCAGGACGGTGGCTGCCGCTCTCCTGCCTGTTGAATTCACTTCTGGCATGCGAGTGGAAGGTGTTCCAGGACAACTTTCCTGGGTTTTGACGTAGTCCTGCTGCATCCCTCCTTGGAAATTCTTGCTGCTCCCCGGAGGCTCCGAGATGCAGAGAACACGATGGCAGCTGCTGAAAAGAAGGGCAGCAGTGAGTTTGTCAAGAAACAAGAATATAGGCAGCTGCCTGTGCTTGGCAAGGAGCAGCTGCTGCATTCTTGCACTTGCCTTCCTTCAGTGCGCACAGAAGCCCGCTGTTCTGCTGCTTGGTTTTTCCGCATTCAGTCAATTGCACAGGATTGAAGCTGGGGCAGGCTGTTCAGCTTGGCTGCTTTTCAGCATCTCAGCTGCCCTTCTGCTCTGTGACAGCTCTCCAGGTTTCTTGCCTTCGCCAGGCTGCAACGTGCCCGCTACTACCCAGAGCTGGGCAGGAGTGGGCAGAGAGCACGCTCATATGCCAGCAGTTTGCGGCTTGCCCAGGAAAGTGCAGTGTCCTTGGAATGTGCAGCAAATCCAATTTCTTGGCAAGTCCGGGGGAAGTGAGCAGTGCTGGTACACTTTCACCTTGAGAAATGGAGTTGGAAAGCTTTTCGCTAAGATGTAGGCGACTAGAGAGACAGAATACGGAGCTCCGGCGCTGGCCGATAAGAAGTGCCGCTTCCCGGCGTCTTTCGGCAAAAGCGGCGCTCCGGAGCGCACCGCTGCCGCTCCAGTCATCTGTGCGCGAAGTAGCCGCTTCTTCGCCTCCGGCAGCCGGAGATCGCGGTAGCTTGAATAGGCGAAGAATAAAGCTGCGAAGAAGCCGGCTTGTGCGCGAACCTTGCAGACAGCTGCAGGAGGGTGGCTGCCGCTCTCCTGCCTGTTGAATTCACTTCTGGCATGCGAGTGGAAGGTGTTCCAGGACAACTTTCCTGGGTTTTGACGTAGTCCTGCTGCATCCCTCCTTGGAAATTCTTGCTGCTCCCCGGAGGCTCCGAGATGCAGAGAACACGATGGCAGCTGCTGAAAAGAAGGGCAGCAGTGAGTTTGTCAAGAAACAAGAATATAGGCAGCTGCCTGTGCTTGGCAAGGAGCAGCTGCTGCATTCTTGCACTTGCCTTCCTTCAGTGCGCACAGAAGCCCGCTGCTCTGCTGCTTGGTTTTTCCGCATTCAGTCAATTGCACAGGATTGAAGCTGGGGCAGGCTGTTCAGCTTTGCTGCTTTTCAGCATCTCAGCTGCCCTTCTGCTCTGTGACAGCTCTCCAGGTTTCTTGCCTTCGCCAGGCTGCAACGTGCCCGCTACTACCCAGAGCTGGGCAGGAGTGGGCAGAGAGCACGCTCATCTGCCAGCAGTTTGCGGCTTGCCCAGGAAAGTGCAGTGTCCTTGGAATGTGCAGCAAATCCAATTTCTTGGCAAGCCCGGGGGAAGTGAGCAGTGCTGGTACACTTTCACCTTGAGAAATGGAGTTGGAAAGCTTTTCGCTAAGATGTAGGCGACTAGAGAGGCAGAATACGGAGCTCCGGCGCTGGCCGATAAGAAGTGCCGCTTCCCGGCGTCTTTCGGCAAAAGCGGCGCTCCGGAGCGCACCGCTGCCGCTCCAGTCATCTGTGCGCGAAGTAGCCGCTTCTTCGCCTCCGGCAGCCGGAGATCGCGGTAGCTTGCATAGGCGAAGAACGAAGCCGCGAAGAAGCCGGCTTGTGCGCGAAGCTCGCAGACTGCTGCAGGACGGTGGCTGCCGCTCTCCTGCCTGTTGAATTCACTTCTGGCATGCGAGTGGAAGGTGTTCCAGGACAACTTTCCTGGGTTTTGACGTAGTCCTGCTGCATCCCTCCTTGGAAATTCTTGCTGCTCCCCGGAGGCTCCGAGATGCAGAGAACACGATGGCAGCTGCTGAAAAGAAGGGCAGCAGTGAGTTTGTCAAGAAACAAGAATATAGGCAGCTGCCTGTGCTTGGCAAGGAGCAGCTGCTGCATTCTTGCACTTGCCTTCCTTCAGTGCGCACAGAAGCCCGCTGCTCTGCTGCTTGGTTTTTCTGCATTCAGTCAATTGCACAGGATTGAAGCTGGGGCAGGCTGTTCAGCTTTGCTGCTTTTCAGCATCTCAGCTGCCCTTTGGCTCTGTTACAGCTCTCCAGGTTTCTTGCCTTTGCCAGGCTGCAACCTGCTGGCTAGTACCCAGAGCTGGGCAGGAGTGGGCAGAGAGCACGCTCATATGCCAGCAGTTTGCGGCTTGCCCAGGAAAGTGCAGTGTCCTTGGAATGTGCAGCAAATCCAATTTCTTGGCAAGTCCGGGGGAAGTGAGCAGTGCTGGTACACTTTCACCTTGAGAAATGGAGTTGGAAAGCTTTTCGCTAAGATGTAGGCGACTAGAGAGGCAGAATACGGAGCTCCGGCGCTGGCCGAAGGGAAGTGCCGCTTGCCGGCGTCTTTCGGCAAAAGCGGAGCTCCGGAGCGCACCGCTGCCGCTCCAGTCAGCTGTGCGCGAAGTAGCCGCTTCTTCGCCTCCGGCAGCCGGAGATCGCGGTAGCTTGCATAGGCGAAGAACGAAGCCGCGAAGAAGCCGGCTTGTGCGCGAAGCTCGCAGACTGCTGCAGGACGGTGGCTGCCGCTCTCCTGCCTGTTGAATTCACTTCTGGCATGCGAGTGGAAGGTGTTCCAGGACAACTTTCCTGGGTTTTGACGTAGTCCTGCTGCATCCCTCCTTGGAAATTCTTGCTGCTCCCCGGAGGCTCCGAGATGCAGAGAACACGATGGCAGCTGCTGAAAAGAAGGGCAGCAGTGAGTTTGTCAAGAAACAAGAATATAGGCAGCTGCCTGTGCTTGGCAAGGAGCAGCTGCTGCATTCTTGCACTTGCCTTCCTTCAGTGCGCACAGAAGCCCGCTGCTCTGCTGCTTGGTTTTTCTGCATTCAGTCAATTGCACAGGATTGAAGCTGGGGCAGGCTGTTCAGCTTTGCTGCTTTTCAGCATCTCAGCTGCCCTTTGGCTCTGTTACAGCTCTCCAGGTTTCTTGCCTTTGCCAGGCTGCAACCTGCTGGCTAGTACCCAGAGCTGGGCAGGAGTGGGCAGAGAGCACGCTCATCAGCCAGCAGTTTGCGGTTTGCCCAGGAAAGTGCAGTGTCCTTGGAATGTGCAGCAAATCCAATTTCTTGGCAAGTCCGGGGGAAGTGAGCAGTGCAGGTACACTTTCACCTTGAGAAATGGACTTGGAAAGCTTTTCGCTAAGATGTAGGCGACTAGAGAGGCAGAATACGGAGCTCCGGCGCTGGCCGAAAAGAAGTGCCGCTTGCCGGCGTCTTTCGGCAAAAGCGGCGCTCCGCAGAGCACCGCTGCCGCTCCGGTCATCTGTACGCCAAGTAGCCGCTTCTTCGCCTCCGGCAGCCGGAGATCGCGGTAGCTTGCAAGAGGCAAAGAATAAAGCCGCGAAGAAGCCGGCTTGTGCGCGAAGCTCGCAGACAGCTGCAGGACGGTGGCTGCCGCTCTCCTGCCTGTTGAATTCACTCTGGGCATGCGAGTGGAAGGTGTTCCAGGACAACTTTCCTGGGTTTTGACGTAGTCCTGCTGCATCCCTCCTTGGAAATTCTTGCTGCTCCCCGGAGGCTCCGAGATGCAGAGAACACGATGGCAGCTGCTGAAAAGAAGGGCAGCAGTGAGTTTGTCAAGAAACAAGAATATAGGCAGCTGCCTGTGCTTGGCAAGGAGCAGCTGCTGCATTCTTGCACTTGCCTTCCTTCAGTGCGCACAGAAGCCCGCTGCTCTGCTGCTTGGTTTTTCTGCATTCAGTCAATTGCACAGGATTGAAGCTGGGGCAGGCTGTTCAGCTTTGCTGCTTTTCAGCATCTCAGCTGCCCTTCTGCTCTGTGACAGCTCTCCAGGTTTCTTGCCTTCTCCAGGCTGCAACGTGCCCGCTAGTACCCAGAGCTGGGCAGGAGTGGGCAGAGAGCACGCTCATGTGCCAGCAGTTTGCGGCTTGCCCAGGAAAGTGCAGTGTCCTTGGAATGTGCAGCAAATCCAATTTCTTGGCAAGTCCGGGGGAAGTGAGCAGTGCTGGTACACTTTCACCTTGAGAAATGGAGTTGGAAAGCTTTTCGCTAAGATGTAGGCGACTAGAGAGGCAGAATACGGAGCTCCGGCGCTGGCCGAAGGGAAGTGCCGCTTGCCGGTGTCTTTCGGCAAAAGCGGCGCTCTGGAGCGCACCGCTGCCGCTCCAGTCATCTGTGCGCGAAGTAGCCGCTTCTTCGCCTCCGGCAGCCGGAGATCGCGGTAGCTTGCATAGGCGAAGAACGAAGCCGCGAAGAAGCCGGCTTGTGCGCGAAGCTCGCAGACTGCTGCAGGACGGTGGCTGCCGCTCTCCTGCCTGTTGAATTCACTTCTGGCATGCGAGTGGAAGGTGTTCCAGGACAACTTTCCTGGGTTTTGACGTAGTCCTGCTGCATCCCTCCTTGGAAATTCTTGCTGCTCCCCGGAGGCTCCGAGATGCAGAGAACACGATGGCAGCTGCTGAAAAGAAGGGCAGCAGTGAGTTTGTCAAGAAACAAGAATATAGGCAGCTGCCTGTGCTTGGCAAGGAGCAGCTGCTGCATTCTTGCACTTGCCTTCCTTCAGTGCGCACAGAAGCCCGCTGCTCTGCTGCTTGGTTTTTCTGCATTCAGTCAATTGCACAGGATTGAAGCTGGGGCAGGCTGTTCAGCTTTGCTGCTTTTCAGCATCTCAGCTGCCCTTTGGCTCTGTTACAGCTCTCCAGGTTTCTTGCCTTTGCCAGGCTGCAACCTGCTGGCTAGTACCCAGAGCTGGGCAGGAGTGGGCAGAGAGCACGCTCATCAGCCAGCAGTTTGCGGTTTGCCCAGGAAAGTGCAGTGTCCTTGGAATGTGCAGCAAATCCAATTTCTTGGCAAGTCCGGGGGAAGTGAGCAGTGCAGGTACACTTTCACCTTGAGAAATGGAGTTGGAAAGCTTTTCGCTAAGATGTAGGCGACTAGAGAGGCAGAATACGGAGCTCCGGCGCTGGCCGAAAAGAAGTGCCGCTTGCCGGCGTCTTTCGGCAAAAGCGGCGCTCCGCAGAGCACCGCTGCCGCTCCGGTCATCTGTACGCCAAGTAGCCGCTTCTTCGCCTCCGGCAGCCGGAGATCGCGGTAGCTTGCAAGAGGCGAAGAATAAAGCCGCGAAGAAGCCGGCTTGTGCGCGAAGCTCGCAGACTGCTGCAGGACGGTGGCTGCCGCTCTCCTGCCTGTTGAATTCACTCTGGGCATGCGAGTGGAAGGTGTTCCAGGACA
The DNA here is from genome assembly GCF_024509145.1 of Vidua macroura. Taxonomy (NCBI): domain Eukaryota; kingdom Metazoa; phylum Chordata; class Aves; order Passeriformes; family Viduidae; genus Vidua; species Vidua macroura. The sequence continues at coordinate 4,790,978 of NC_071584.1, read as the reverse complement.
ACTTTCCTGGGTTTTGACGTAGTCCTGCTGCATCCCTCCTTGGAAATTCTTGCTGCTCCCCGGAGGCTCCGAGATGCAGAGAACACGATGGCATCTGCTGAAAAGAAGGGCAGCAGTGAGTTTGTCAAGAAACAAGAATATAGGCAGCTGCCTGTGCTTGGCAAGGAGCAGCTGCTGCATTCTTGCACTTGCCTTCCTTCAGTGCGCACAGAAGCCCGCTGCTCTGCTGCTTGGTTTTTCTGCATTCAGTCAATTGCACAGGATTGAAGCTGGGGCAGGCTGTTCAGCTTTGCTGCTTTTCAGCATCTCAGCTGCCCTTCTGCTCTGTGACAGCTCTCCAGGTTTCTTGCCTTCTCCAGGCTGCAACGTGCCCGCTACTACCCAGAGCTGGGCAGGAGTGGGCAGAGAGCACGCTCATCTGCCAGCAGTTTGCGGCTTGCCCAGGAAAGTGCAGTGTCCTTGGAATGTGCAGCAAATCCAATTTCTTGGCAAGTCCGGGGGAAGTGAGCAGTGCTGGTACACTTTCACCTTGAGAAATGGAGTTGGAAAGCTTTTCGCTAAGATGTAGGCGACTAGAGAGGCAGAATACGGAGCTCCGGCGCTGGCCGAAGGGAAGTGCCGCTTGCCGGCGTCTTTCGGCAAAAGCGGCGCTCTGGAGCGCACCGCTGCCGCTCCAGTCATCTGTGCGCGAAGTAGCCGCTTCTTCGCCTCCGGCAGCCGGAGATCGCGGTAGCTTGCATAGGCGAAGAACGAAGCCGCGAAGAAGCCGGCTTGTGTGCGAAGCTCGCAGACAGCTGCAGGACGGTGGCTGCCGCTCTCCTGCCTGTTGAATTCACTTCTGGCATGCGAGTGGAAGGTGTTCCAGGACAACTTTCCTGGGTTTTGACGTAGTCCTGCTGCATCCCTCCTTGGAAATTCTTGCTGCTCCCCGGAGGCTCCGAGATGCAGAGAACACGATGGCAGCTGCTGAAAAGAAGGGCAGCAGTGAGTTTGTCAAGAAACAAGAATATAGGCAGCTGCCTGTGCTTGGCAAGGAGCAGCTGCTGCATTCTTGCACTTGCCTTCCTTCAGTGCGCACAGAAGCCCGCTGCTCTGCTGCTTGGTTTTTCTGCATTCAGTCAATTGCACAGGATTGAAGCTGGGGCAGGCTGTTCAGCTTTGCTGCTTTTCAGCATCTCAGCTGCCCTTTGGCTCTGTTACAGCTCTCCAGGTTTCTTGCCTTCTCCAGGCTGCAACCTGCTGGCTAGTACCCAGAGCTGGGCAGGAGTGGGCAGAGAGCACGCTCATCAGCCAGCAGTTTGCGGTTTGCCCAGGAAAGTGCAGTGTCCTTGGAATGTGCAGCAAATCCAATTTCTTGGCAAGTCCGGGGGAAGTGAGCAGTGCTGGTACACTTTCACCTTGAGAAATGGAGTTGGAAAGCTTTTCGCTAAGATGTAGGCGACTAGAGAGGCAGAATACGGAGCTCCGGCGCTGGCCGATAAGAAGTGCCGCTTGCCGGCGTCTTTCGGCAAAAGCGGCGCTCCGGAGCGCACCGCTGCCGCTCCGGTCATCTGTGCGCGAAGTTGCCGCTTCTTCGCCTCCGGCAGCCGGAGATCGCGGTAGCTTGCATAGGCGAAGAACGAAGCCGCGAAGAAGCCGGCTTGTGCGCGAAGCTCGCAGACTGCTGCAGGACGGTGGCTGCCGCTCTCCTGCCTGTTGAATTCACTTCTGGCATGCGAGTGGAAGGTGTTCCAGGACAACTTTCCTGGGTTTTGACGTAGTCCTGCTGCATCCCTCCTTGGAAATTCTTGCTGCTCCCCGGAGGCTCCGAGATGCAGAGAACACGATGGCATCTGCTGAAAAGAAGGGCAGCAGTGAGTTTGTCAAGAAACAAGAATATAGGCAGCTGCCTGTGCTTGGCAAGGAGCAGCTGCTGCATTCTTGCACTTGCCTTCCTTCAGTGCGCACAGAAGCCCGCTGCTCTGCTGCTTGGTTTTTCTGCATTCAGTCAATTGCACAGGATTGAAGCTGGGGCAGGCTGTTCAGCTTTGCTGCTTTTCAGCATCTCAGCTGCCCTTCTGCTCTGTTACAGCTCTCCAGGTTTCTTGCCTTCTCCAGGCTGCAACGTGCCCGCTACTACCCAGAGCTGGGCAGGAGTGGGCAGAGAGCACGCTCATGTGCCAGCAGTTTGCGGCTTGCCCAGGAAAGTGCAGTGTCCTTGGAATGTGCAGCAAATCCAATTTCTTGGCAAGTCCGGGGGAAGTGAGCAGTGCTGGTACACTTTCACCTTGAGAAATGGAGTTGGAAAGCTTTTCGCTAAGATGTAGGCGACTAGAGAGGCAGAATACGGAGCTCCGGCGCTGGCCGAAAAGAAGTGCCGCTTCCCGGCGTCTTTCGGCAAAAGCGGCGCTCCGGAGCGCACCGCTGCCGCTCCAGTCATCTGTGCGCCAAGTAGCCGCTTCTTCGCCTCCGGCAGCCGGAGATCGCGGTAGCTTGAATAGGCGAAGAATAAAGCTGCGAAGAAGCCGGCTTCTGCGCGAACCTTGCAGACAGCTGCAGGATGGTGGCTGCCGCTCTCCTGCCTGTTGAATTCACTTCTGGCATGCGAGTGGAAGGTGTTCCAGGACAACTTTCCTGGGTTTTGACGTAGTCCTGCTGCATCCCTCCTTGGAAATTCTTGCTGCTCCCCGGAGGCTCCGAGATGCAGAGAACACGATGGCATCTGCTGAAAAGAAGGGCAGCAGTGAGTTTGTCAAGAAACAAGAATATAGGCAGCTGCCTGTGCTTGGCAAGGAGCAGCTGCTGCATTCTTGCACTTGCCTTCCTTCAGTGCGCACAGAAGCCCGCTGCTCTGCTGCTTGGTTTTTCTGCATTCAGTCAATTGCACAGGATTGAAGCTGGGGCAGGCTGTTCAGCTTTGCTGCTTTTCAGCATCTCAGCTGCCCTTTGGCTCTGTTACAGCTCTCCAGGTTTCTTGCCTTTGCCAGGCTGCAACCTGCTGGCTACTACCCAGAGCTGGGCAGGAGTGGGCAGAGAGCACGCTCATCAGCCAGCAGTTTGCGGTTTGCCCAGGAAAGTGCAGTGTCCTTGGAATGTGCAGCAAATCCAATTTCTTGGCAAGTCCGGGGGAAGTGAGCAGTGCAGGTACACTTTCACCTTGAGAAATGGACTTGGAAAGCTTTTCGCTAAGATGTAGGCGACTAGAGAGGCAGAATACGGAGCTCCGGCGCTGGCCGAAAAGAAGTGCCGCTTGCCGGCGTCTTTCGGCAAAAGCGGCGCTCCGCAGAGCACCGCTGCCGCTCCGGTCATCTGTACGACAAGTAGCCGCTTCTTCGCCTCCGGCAGCCGGAGATCGCGGTAGCTTGCAAGAGGCAAAGAATAAAGCCGCGAAGAAGCCGGCTTGTGCGCGAAGCTCGCAGACAGCTGCAGGATGGTGGCTGCCGCTCTCCTGCCTGTTGAATTCACTCTGGGCATGCGAGTGGAAGGTGTTCCAGGACAACTTTCCTGGGTTTTGACGTAGTCCTGCTGCATCCCTCCTTGGAAATTCTTGCTGCTCCCCGGAGGCTCCGAGATGCAGAGAACACGATGGCAGCTGCTGAAAAGAAGGGCAGCAGTGAGTTTGTCAAGAAACAAGAATATAGGCAGCTGCCTGTGCTTGGCAAGGAGCAGCTGCTGCATTCTTGCACTTGCCTTCCTTCAGTGCGCACAGAAGCCCGCTGCTCTGCTGCTTGGTTTTTCTGCATTCAGTCAATTGCACAGGATTGAAGCTGGGGCAGGCTGTTCAGCTTTGCTGCTTTTCAGCATCTCAGCTGCCCTTCTGCTCTGTTACAGCTCTCCAGGTTTCTTGCCTTTGCCAGGCTGCAACCTGCTGGCTAGTACCCAGAGCTGGGCAGGAGTGGGCAGAGAGCACGCTCATCAGCCAGCAGTTTGCGGTTTGCCCAGGAAAGTGCAGTGTCCTTGGAATGTGCAGCAAATCCAATTTCTTGGCAAGTCCGGGGGAAGTGAGCAGTGCAGGTACACTTTCACCTTGAGAAATGGACTTGGAAAGCTTTTCGCTAAGATGTAGGCGACTAGAGAGGCAGAATACGGAGCTCCGGCGCTGGCCGAAAAGAAGTGCCGCTTGCCGGCGTCTTTCGGCAAAAGCGGCGCTCCGCAGAGCACCGCTGCCGCTCCGGTCATCTGTACGCCAAGTAGCCGCTTCTTCGCCTCCGGCAGCCGGAGATCGCGGTAGCTTGCAAGAGGCGAAGAATAAAGCCGCGAAGAAGCCGGCTTGTGCGCGAAGCTCGCAGACAGCTGCAGGACGGTGGCTGCCGCTCTCCTGCCTGTTGAATTCACTCTGGGCATGCGAGTGGAAGGTGTTCCAGGACAACTTTCCTGGGTTTTGACGTAGTCCTGCTGCATCCCTCCTTGGAAATTCTTGCTGCTCCCCGGAGGCTCCGAGATGCAGAGAACACGATGGCAGCTGCTGAAAAGAAGGGCAGCAGTGAGTTTGTCAAGAAACAAGAATATAGGCAGCTGCCTGTGCTTGGCAAGGAGCAGCTGCTGCATTCTTGCACTTGCCTTCCTGCAGTGTGCACAGAAGCCCGCTGTTCTGCTGCTTGGTTTTTCCGCATTCAGTCAATTGCACAGGATTGAAGCTGGGGCAGGCTGTTCAGCTTGGCTGCTTTTCAGCATCTCAGCTGCCCTTCTGCTCTGTGACAGCTCTCCAGGTTTCTTGCCTTCGCCAGGCTGCAACGTGCCCGCTACTACCCAGAGCTGGGCAGGAGTGGGCAGAGAGCACGCTCATCTGCCAGCAGTTTGCGGCTTGCCCAGGAAAGTGCAGTGTCCTTGGAATGTGCAGCAAATCCAATTTCTTGGCAAGTCCGGGGGAAGTGAGCAGTGCTGGTACACTTTCACCTTGAGAAATGGAGTTGGAAAGCTTTTCGCTAAGATGTAGGCGACTAGAGAGGCAGAATACGGAGCTCCGGCGCTGGCCGAAGGGAAGTGCCGCTTCCCGGCGTCTTTCGGCAAAAGCGGCGCTCCGGAGCGCACCGCTGCCGCTCCAGTCATCTGTGCGCGAAGTTGCCGCTTCTTCGCCTCCGGCAGCCGGAGATCGCGGTAGCTTGCATAGGCGAAGAACGAAGCCGCGAAGAAGCCGGCTTGTGCGCGAAGCTCGCAGACTGCTGCAGGACGGTGGCTGCCGCTCTCCTGCCTGTTGAATTCACTTCTGGCATGCGAGTGGAAGGTGTTCCAGGACAACTTTCCTGGGTTTTGACGTAGTCCTGCTGCATCCCTCCTTGGAAATTCTTGCTGCTCCCCGGAGGCTCCGAGATGCAGAGAACACGATGGCAGCTGCTGAAAAGAAGGGCAGCAGTGAGTTTGTCAAGAAACAAGAATATAGGCAGCTGCCTGTGCTTGGCAAGGAGCAGCTGCTGCATTCTTGCACTTGCCTTCCTTCAGTGCGCACAGAAGCCCGCTGCTCTGCTGCTTGGTTTTTCCGCATTCAGTCAATTGCACAGGATTGAAGCTGGGGCAGGCTGTTCAGCTTTGCTGCTTTTCAGCATCTCAGCTGCCCTTCTGCTCTGTGACAGCTCTCCAGGTTTCTTGCCTTCTCCAGGCTGCAACGTGCCCGCTACTACCCAGAGCTGGGCAGGAGTGGGCAGAGAGAACGCTCATATGCCAGCAGTTTGCGGCTTGCCCAGGAAAGTGCAGTGTCCTTGGAATGTGCAGCAAATCCAATTTCTTGGCAAGTCCGGGGGAAGTGAGCAGTGCTGGTACACTTTCACCTTGAGAAATGGAGTTGGAAAGCTTTTCGCTAAGATGTAGGCGACTAGAGAGGCAGAATACGGAGCTCCGGCGCTGGCCGAAGGGAAGTGCCGCTTCCCGGCGTCTTTCGGCAAAAGCGGCGCTCCGGAGCGCACCGCTGCCGCTCCAGTCAGCTGTGCGCGAAGTAGCCGCTTCTTCGCCTCCGGCAGCCGGAGATCGCGGTAGCTTGAATAGGCGAAGAATAAAGCTGCGAAGAAGCCGGCTTGTGCGCGAACCTTGCAGACAGCTGCAGGATGGTGGCTGCCGCTCTCCTGCCTGTTGAATTCACTTCTGGCATGCGAGTGGAAGGTGTTCCAGGACAACTTTCCTGGGTTTTGACGTAGTCCTGCTGCATCCCTCCTTGGAAATTCTTGCTGCTCCCCGGAGGCTCCGAGATGCAGAGAACACGATGGCAGCTGCTGAAAAGAAGGGCAGCAGTGAGTTTGTCAAGAAACAAGAATATAGGCAGCTGCCTGTGCTTGGCAAGGAGCAGCTGCTGCATTCTTGCACTTGCCTTCCTTCAGTGCGCACAGAAGCCCGCTGCTCTGCGGCTTGGTTTTTCTGCATTCAGTCAATTGCACAGGATTGAAGCTGGGGCAGGCTGTTCAGCTTTGCTGCTTTTCAGCATCTCAGCTACCCTTTGGCTCTGTTACAGCTCTCCAGGTTTCTTGCCCTTGCCAGGCTGCAACCTGCTGGCTAGTACCCAGAGCTGGGCAGGAGTGGGCAGAGAGCACGCTCATATGCCAGCAGTTTGCGGCTTGCCCAGGAAAGTGCAGTGTCCTTGGAATGTGCAGCAAATCCAATTTCTTGGCAAGTCCGGGGGAAGTGAGCAGTGCTGGTACACTTTCACCTTGAGAAATGGAGTTGGAAAGCTTTTCGCTAAGATGTAGGCGACTAGAGAGGCAGAATACGGAGCTCCGGCGCTGGCCGAAGGGAAGTGCCGCTTCCCGGCGTCTTTCGGCAAAAGCGGCGCTCCGGAGCGCACCGCTGCCGCTCCAGTCAGCTGTGCGCGAAGTAGCCGCTTCTTCGCCTCCGGCAGCCGGAGATCGCGGTAGCTTGCATAGGCGAAGAACGAAGCCGCGAAGAAGCCGGCTTGTGCGCGAAGCTCGCAGACTGCTGCAGGACGGTGGCTGCCGCTCTCCTGCCTGTTGAATTCACTTCTGGCATGCGAGTGGAAGGTGTTCCAGGACAACTTTCCTGGGTTTTGACGTAGTCCTGCTGCATCCCTCCTTGGAAATTCTTGCTGCTCCCCGGAGGCTCCGAGATGCAGAGAACACGATGGCAGCTGCTGAAAAGAAGGGCAACTGTGAGTTTGTCAAGAAACAAGAATATAGGCAGCTGCCTGTGCTTGGCAAGGAGCAGCTGCTGCATTCTTGCACTTGCCTTCCTGCAGTGCGCACAGAAGCCCGCTGCTCTGCTGCTTGGTTTTTCTGCATTCAGTCAATTGCACAGGATTGAAGCTGGGGCAGGCTGTTCAGCTTTGCTGCTTTTCAGCATCTCAGCTGCCCTTCTGCTCTGTGACAGCTCTCCAGGTTTCTTGCCTTCTCCAGGCTGCAACGTGCCCGCTACTACCCAGAGCTGGGCAGGAGTGGGCAGAGAGCACGCTCATCTGCCAGCAGTTTGCGGCTTGCCCAGGAAAGTGCAGTGTCCTTGGAATGTGCAGCAAATCCAATTTCTTGGCAAGTCCGGGGGAAGTGAGCAGTGCTGGTACACTTTCACCTTGAGAAATGGAGTTGGAAAGCTTTTCGCTAAGATGTAGGCGACTAGAGAGGCAGAATACGGAGCTCCGGCGCTGGCCGAAGGGAAGTGCCGCTTGCCGGCGTCTTTCGGCAAAAGCGGCGCTCTGGAGCGCACCGCTGCCGCTCCAGTCATCTGTGCGCGAAGTAGCCGCTTCTTCGCCTCCGGCAGCCGGAGATCGCGGTAGCTTGCATAGGCGAAGAACGAAGCCGCGAAGAAGCCGGATTGTGCGCGAAGCTCGCAGACTGCTGCAGGACGGTGGCTGCCGCTCTCCTGCCTGTTGAATTCACTTCTGGCATGCGAGTGGAAGGTGTTCCAGGACAACTTTCCTGGGTTTTGACGTAGTCCTGCTGCATCCCTCCTTGGAAATTCTTGCTGCTCCCCGGAGGCTCCGAGATGCAGAGAACACGATGGCAGCTGCTGAAAAGAAGGGCAGCAGTGAGTTTGTCAAGAAACAAGAATATAGGCAGCTGCCTGTGCTTGGCAAGGAGCAGCTGCTGCATTCTTGCACTTGCCTTCCTGCAGTGTGCACAGAAGCCCGCTGTTCTGCTGCTTGGTTTTTCCGCATTCAGTCAATTGCACAGGATTGAAGCTGGGGCAGGCTGTTCAGCTTGGCTGCTTTTCAGCATCTCAGCTGCCCTTCTGCTCTGTGACAGCTCTCCAGGTTTCTTGCCTTCGCCAGGCTGCAACGTGCCCGCTACTACCCAGAGCTGGGCAGGAGTGGGCAGAGAGCACGCTCATATGCCAGCAGTTTGCGGCTTGCCCAGGAAAGTGCAGTGTCCTTGGAATGTGCAGCAAATCCAATTTCTTGGCAAGTCCGGGGGAAGTGAGCAGTGCTGGTACACTTTCACCTTGAGAAATGGAGTTGGAAAGCTTTTCGCTAAGATGTAGGCGACTAGAGAGACAGAATACGGAGCTCCGGCGCTGGCCGATAAGAAGTGCCGCTTCCCGGCGTCTTTCGGCAAAAGCGGCGCTCCGGAGCGCACCGCTGCCGCTCCAGTCATCTGTGCGCGAAGTAGCCGCTTCTTCGCCTCCGGCAGCCGGAGATCGCGGTAGCTTGAATAGGCGAAGAATAAAGCTGCGAAGAAGCCGGCTTGTGCGCGAACCTTGCAGACAGCTGCGGGATGGTGGCTGCCGCTCTCCTGCCTGTTGAATTCACTTCTGGCATGCGAGTGGAAGGTGTTCCAGGACAACTTTCCTGGGTTTTGACGTAGTCCTGCTGCATCCCTCCTTGGAAATTCTTGCTGCTCCCCGGAGGCTCCGAGATGCAGAGAACACGATGGCAGCTGCTGAAAAGAAGGGCAGCAGTGAGTTTGTCAAGAAACAAGAATATAGGCAGCTGCCTGTGCTTGGCAAGGAGCAGCTGCTGCATTCTTGCACTTGCCTTCCTTCAGTGCGCACAGAAGCCCGCTGCTCTGCTGCTTGGTTTTTCCGCATTCAGTCAATTGCACAGGATTGAAGCTGGGGCAGGCTGTTCAGCTTTGCTGCTTTTCAGCATCTCAGCTGCCCTTCTGCTCTGTGACAGCTCTCCAGGTTTCTTGCCTTCGCCAGGCTGCAACGTGCCCGCTACTACCCAGAGCTGGGCAGGAGTGGGCAGAGAGCACGCTCATCTGCCAGCAGTTTGCGGCTTGCCCAGGAAAGTGCAGTGTCCTTGGAATGTGCAGCAAATCCAATTTCTTGGCAAGTCCGGGGGAAGTGAGCAGTGCTGGTACACTTTCACCTTGAGAAATGGAGTTGGAAAGCTTTTCGCTAAGATGTAGGCGACTAGAGAGGCAGAATACGGAGCTCCGGCGCTGGCCGAAAAGAAGTGCCGCTTGCCGGCGTCTTTCGGCAAAAGCGGCGCTCCGCAGAGCACCGCTGCCGCTCCGGTCATCTGTACGCCAAGTAGCCGCTTCTTCGCCTCCGGCAGCCGGAGATCGCGGTAGCTTGCAAGAGGCGAAGAATAAAGCCGCGAAGAAGCCGGCTTGTGCGCGAAGCTCGCAGACAGCTGCAGGACGGTGGCTGCCGCTCTCCTGCCTGTTGAATTCACTCTGGGCATGCGAGTGGAAGGTGTTCCAGGACAACTTTCCTGGGTTTTGACGTAGTCCTGCTGCATCCCTCCTTGGAAATTCTTGCTGCTCCCCGGAGGCTCCGAGATGCAGAGAACACGATGGCAGCTGCTGAAAAGAAGGGCAACTGTGAGTTTGTCAAGAAACAAGAATATAGGCAGCTGCCTGTGCTTGGCAAGGAGCAGCTGCTGCATTCTTGCACTTGCCTTCCTTCAGTGCGCACAGAAGCCCGCTGCTCTGCGGCTTGGTTTTTCTGCATTCAGTCAATTGCACAGGATTGAAGCTGGGGCAGGCTGTTCAGCTTTGCTGCTTTTCAGCATCTCAGCTGCCCTTCTGCTCTGTGACAGCTCTCCAGGTTTCTTGCCTTCTCCAGGCTGCAACGTGCCCGCTACTACCCAGAGCTGGGCAGGAGTGGGCAGAGAGCACGCTCATCTGCCAGCAGTTTGCGGCTTGCCCAGGAAAGTGCAGTGTCCTTGGAATGTGCAGCAAATCCAATTTCTTGGCAAGTCCGGGGGAAGTGAGCAGTGCTGGTACACTTTCACCTTGAGAAATGGAGTTGGAAAGCTTTTCGCTAAGATGTAGGCGACTAGAGAGGCAGAATACGGAGCTCCGCAGCTGGCCGAAGGGAAGTGCCGCTTCCCGGCGTCTTTCGGCAAAAGCGGCGCTCCGGAGCGCACCGCTGCCGCTCCAGTCATCTGTGCGCGAAGTTGCCGCTTCTTCGCCTCCGGCAGCCGGAGATCGCGGTAGCTTGCATAGGCGAAGAACGAAGCCGCGAAGAAGCCGGCTTGTGCGCGAAGCTCGCAGACTGCTGCAGGACGGTGGCTGCCGCTCTCCTGCCTGTTGAATTCACTTCTGGCATGCGAGTGGAAGGTGTTCCAGGACAACTTTCCTGGGTTTTGACGTAGTCCTGCTGCATCCCTCCTTGGAAATTCTTGCTGCTCCCCGGAGGCTCCGAGATGCAGAGAACACGATGGCAGCTGCTGAAAAGAAGGGCAGCAGTGAGTTTGTCAAGAAACAAGAATATAGGCAGCTGCCTGTGCTTGGCAAGGAGCAGCTGCTGCATTCTTGCACTTGCCTTCCTTCAGTGCGCACAGAAGCCCGCTGCTCTGCTGCTTGGTTTTTCCGCATTCAGTCAATTGCACAGGATTGAAGCTGGGGCAGGCTGTTCAGCTTTGCTGCTTTTCAGCATCTCAGCTGCCCTTCTGCTCTGTGACAGCTCTCCAGGTTTCTTGCCTTCTCCAGGCTGCAACGTGCCCGCTACTACCCAGAGCTGGGCAGGAGTGGGCAGAGAGAACGCTCATATGCCAGCAGTTTGCGGCTTGCCCAGGAAAGTGCAGTGTCCTTGGAATGTGCAGCAAATCCAATTTCTTGGCAAGTCCGGGGGAAGTGAGCAGTGCTGGTACACTTTCACCTTGAGAAATGGAGTTGGAAAGCTTTTCGCTAAGATGTAGGCGACTAGAGAGGCAGAATACGGAGCTCCGGCGCTGGCCGAAGGGAAGTGCCGCTTCCCGGCGTCTTTCGGCAAAAGCGGCGCTCCGGAGCGCACCGCTGCCGCTCCAGTCAGCTGTGCGCGAAGTAGCCGCTTCTTCGCCTCCGGCAGCCGGAGATCGCGGTAGCTTGAATAGGCGAAGAATAAAGCTGCGAAGAAGCCGGCTTGTGCGCGAACCTTGCAGACAGCTGCAGGATGGTGGCTGCCGCTCTCCTGCCTGTTGAATTCACTTCTGGCATGCGAGTGGAAGGTGTTCCAGGACAACTTTCCTGGGTTTTGACGTAGTCCTGCTGCATCCCTCCTTGGAAATTCTTGCTGCTCCCCGGAGGCTCCGAGATGCAGAGAACACGATGGCAGCTGCTGAAAAGAAGGGCAGCAGTGAGTTTGTCAAGAAACAAGAATATAGGCAGCTGCCTGTGCTTGGCAAGGAGCAGCTGCTGCATTCTTGCACTTGCCTTCCTTCAGTGCGCACAGAAGCCCGCTGCTCTGCGGCTTGGTTTTTCTGCATTCAGTCAATTGCACAGGATTGAAGCTGGGGCAGGCTGTTCAGCTTTGCTGCTTTTCAGCATCTCAGCTACCCTTTGGCTCTGTTACAGCTCTCCAGGTTTCTTGCCCTTGCCAGGCTGCAACCTGCTGGCTAGTACCCAGAGCTGGGCAGGAGTGGGCAGAGAGCACGCTCATATGCCAGCAGTTTGCGGCTTGCCCAGGAAAGTGCAGTGTCCTTGGAATGTGCAGCAAATCCAATTTCTTGGCAAGTCCGGGGGAAGTGAGCAGTGCTGGTACACTTTCACCTTGAGAAATGGAGTTGGAAAGCTTTTCGCTAAGATGTAGGCGACTAGAGAGGCAGAATACGGAGCTCCGGCGCTGGCCGAAGGGAAGTGCCGCTTGCCGGCGTCTTTCGGCAAAAGCGGCGCTCCGGAGCGCACCGCTGCCGCTCCAGTCAGCTGTGCGCGAAGTAGCCGCTTCTTCGCCTCCGGCAGCCGGAGATCGCGGTAGCTTGCATAGGCGAAGAACGAAGCCGCGAAGAAGCCGGCTTGTGCGCGAAGCTCGCAGACTGCTGCAGGACGGTGGCTGCCGCTCTCCTGCCTGTTGAATTCACTTCTGGCATGCGAGTGGAAGGTGTTCCAGGACAACTTTCCTGGGTTTTGACGTAGTCCTGCTGCATCCCTCCTTGGAAATTCTTGCTGCTCCCCGGAGGCTCCGAGATGCAGAGAACACGATGGCAGCTGCTGAAAAGAAGGGCAGCAGTGAGTTTGTCAAGAAACAAGAATATAGGCAGCTGCCTGTGCTTGGCAAGGAGCAGCTGCTGCATTCTTGCACTTGCCTTCCTTCAGTGCGCACAGAAGCCCGCTGCTCTGCTGCTTGGTTTTTCCGCATTCAGTCAATTGCACAGGATTGAAGCTGGGGCAGGCTGTTCAGCTTTGCTGCTTTTCAGCATCTCAGCTGCCCTTCTGCTCTGTGACAGCTCTCCAGGTTTCTTGCCTTCGCCAGGCTGCAACGTGCCCGCTACTACCCAGAGCTGGGCAGGAGTGGGCAGAGAGCACGCTCATCTGCCAGCAGTTTGCGGCTTGCCCAGGAAAGTGCAGTGTCCTTGGAATGTGCAGCAAATCCAATTTCTTGGCAAGTCCGGGGGAAGTGAGCAGTGCTGGTACACTTTCACCTTGAGAAATGGAGTTGGAAAGCTTTTCGCTAAGATGTAGGCGACTAGAGAGGCAGAATACGGAGCTCCGGCGCTGGCCGAAAAGAAGTGCCGCTTGCCGGCGTCTTTCGGCAAAAGCGGCGCTCCGCAGAGCACCGCTGCCGCTCCGGTCATCTGTACGCCAAGTAGCCGCTTCTTCGCCTCCGGCAGCCGGAGATCGCGGTAGCTTGCAAGAGGCGAAGAATAAAGCCGCGAAGAAGCCGGCTTGTGCGCGAAGCTCGCAGACAGCTGCAGGACGGTGGCTGCCGCTCTCCTGCCTGTTGAATTCACTCTGGGCATGCGAGTGGAAGGTGTTCCAGGACAACTTTCCTGGGTTTTGACGTAGTCCTGCTGCATCCCTCCTTGGAAATTCTTGCTGCTCCCCGGAGGCTCCGAGATGCAGAGAACACGATGGCAGCTGCTGAAAAGAAGGGCAACTGTGAGTTTGTCAAGAAACAAGAATATAGGCAGCTGCCTGTGCTTGGCAAGGAGCAGCTGCTGCATTCTTGCACTTGCCTTCCTTCAGTGCGCACAGAAGCCCGCTGCTCTGCTGCTTGGTTTTTCTGCATTCAGTCAATTGCACAGGATTGAAGCTGGGGCAGGCTGTTCAGCTTTGCTGCTTTTCAGCATCTCAGCTGCCCTTCTGCTCTGTGACAGCTCTCCAGGTTTCTTGCCTTCTCCAGGCTGCAACGTGCCCGCTACTACCCAGAGCTGGGCAGGAGTGGGCAGAGAGCACGCTCATCTGCCAGCAGTTTGCGGCTTGCCCAGGAAAGTGCAGTGTCCTTGGAATGTGCAGCAAATCCAATTTCTTGGCAAGTCCGGGGGAAGTGAGCAGTGCTGGTACACTTTCACCTTGAGAAATGGAGTTGGAAAGCTTTTCGCTAAGATGTAGGCGACTAGAGAGGCAGAATACGGAGCTCCGGCGCTGGCCGAAGGGAAGTGCCGCTTCCCGGCGTCTTTCGGCAAAAGCGGCGCTCCGGAGCGCACCGCTGCCGCTCCAGTCATCTGTGCGCGAAGTTGCCGCTTCTTCGCCTCCGGCAGCCGGAGATCGCGGTAGCTTGCATAGGCGAAGAACGAAGCCGCGAAGAAGCCGGCTTGTGCGCGAAGCTCGCAGACTGCTGCAGGACGGTGGCTGCCGCTCTCCTGCCTGTTGAATTCACTTCTGGCATGCGAGTGGAAGGTGTTCCAGGACAACTTTCCTGGGTTTTGACGTAGTCCTGCTGCATCCCTCCTTGGAAATTCTTGCTGCTCCCCGGAGGCTCCGAGATGCAGAGAACACGATGGCAGCTGCTGAAAAGAAGGGCAGCAGTGAGTTTGTCAAGAAACAAGAATATAGGCAGCTGCCTGTGCTTGGCAAGGAGCAGCTGCTGCATTCTTGCACTTGCCTTCCTTCAGTGCGCACAGAAGCCCGCTGCTCTGCTGCTTGGTTTTTCTGCATTCAGTCAATTGCACAGGATTGAAGCTGGGGCAGGCTGTTCAGCTTTGCTGCTTTTCAGCATCTCAGCTGCCCTTCTGCTCTGGGACAGCTCTCCAGGTTTCTTGCCTTCTCCAGGCTGCAACGTGCCCGCTACTACCCAGAGCTGGGCAGGAGTGGGCAGAGAGAACGCTCATATGCCAGCAGTTTGCGGCTTGCCCAGGAAAGTGCAGTGTCCTTGGAATGTGCAGCAAATCCAATTTCTTGGCAAGTCCGGGGGAAGTGAGCAGTGCTGGTACACTTTCACCTTGAGAAATGGAGTTGGAAAGCTTTTCGCTAAGATGTAGGCGACTAGAGAGGCAGAATACGGAGCTCCGGCGCTGGCCGAAGGGAAGTGCCGCTTCCCGGCGTCTTTCGGCAAAAGCGGCGCTCCGGAGCGCACCGCTGCCGCTCCAGTCAGCTGTGCGCGAAGTAGCCGCTTCTTCGCCTCCGGCAGCCGGAGATCGCGGTAGCTTGAATAGGCGAAGAATAAAGCTGCGAAGAGGCCGGCTTGTGCGCGAACCTTGCAGACAGCTGCAGGATGGTGGCTGCCGCTCTCCTGCCTGTTGAATTCACTTCTGGCATGCGAGTGGAAGGTGTTCCAGGACAACTTTCCTGGGTTTTGACGTAGTCCTGCTGCATCCCTCCTTGGAAATTCTTGCTGCTCCCCGGAGCCTCCGAGATGCAGAGAACACGATGGCAGCTGCTGAAAAGAAGGGCAACTGTGAGTTTGTCAAGAAACAAGAATATAGGCAGCTGCCTGTGCTTGGCAAGGAGCAGCTGCTGCATTCTTGCACTTGCCTTCCTTCAGTGCGCACAGAAGCCCGCTGCTCTGCTGCTTGGTTTTTCTGCATTCAGTCAATTGCACAGGATTGAAGCTGGGGCAGGCTGTTCAGCTTTGCTGCTTTTCAGCATCTCAGCTGCCCTTTGGCTCTGTTACAGCTCTCCAGGTTTCTTGCCCTTGCCAGGCTGCAACCTGCTGGCTAGTACCCAGAGCTGGGCAGGAGTGGGCAGAGAGCACGCTCATATGCCAGCAGTTTGCGGCTTGCCCAGGAAAGTGCAGTGTCCTTGGAATGTGCAGCAAATCCAATTTCTTGGCAAGTCCGGGGGAAGTGAGCAGTGCTGGTACACTTTCACCTTGAGAAATGGAGTTGGAAAGCTTTTCGCTAAGATGTAGGCGACTAGAGAGGCAGAATACGGAGCTCCGGCGCTGGCCGAAGGGAAGTGCCGCTTCCCGGCGTCTTTCGGCAAAAGCGGCGCTCCGGAGCGCACCGCTGCCGCTCCAGTCAGCTGTGCGCGAAGTAGCCGCTTCTTCGCCTCCGGCAGCCGGAGATCGCGGTAGCTTGCATAGGCGAAGAACGAAGCCGCGAAGAAGCCGGCTTGTGCGCGAAGCTCGCAGACTGCTGCAGGACGGTGGCTGCCGCTCTCCTGCCTGTTGAATTCACTTCTGGCATCCGAGTGGAAGGTGTTCCAGGACAACTTTCCTGGGTTTTGACGTAGTCCTGCTGCATCCCTCCTTGGAAATTCTTGCTGCTCCCCGGAGGCTCCGAGATGCAGAGAACACGATGGCATCTGCTGAAAAGAAGGGCAGCAGTGAGTTTGTCAAGAAACAAGAATATAGGCAGCTGCCTGTGCTTGGCAAGGAGCAGCTGCTGCATTCTTGCACTTGCCTTCCTTCAGTGCGCACAGAAGCCCGCTGCTCTGCTGCTTGGTTTTTCTGCATTCAGTCAATTGCACAGGATTGAAGCTGGGGCAGGCTGTTCAGCTTTGCTGCTTTTCAGCATCTCAGCTGCCCTTTGGCTCTGTTACAGCTCTCCAGGTTTCTTGCCTTTGCCAGGCTGCAACCTGCTGGCTAGTACCCAGAGCTGGGCAGGAGTGGGCAGAGAGCACGCTCATCAGCCAGCAGTTTGCGGTTTGCCCAGGAAAGTGCAGTGTCCTTGGAATGTGCAGCAAATCCAATTTCTTGGCAAGTCCGGGGGAAGTGAGCAGTGCAGGTACACTTTCACCTTGAGAAATGGAGTTGGAAAGCTTTTCGCTAAGATGTAGGCGACTAGAGAGGCAGAATACGGAGCTCCGGCGCTGGCCGAAAAGAAGTGCCGCTTGCCGGCGTCTTTCGGCAAAAGCGGCGCTCCGCAGAGCACCGCTGCCGCTCCGGTCATCTGTACGCCAAGTAGCCGCTTCTTCGCCTCCGGCAGCCGGAGATCGCGGTAGCTTGCAAGAGGCAAAGAATAAAGCCGCGAAGAAGCCGGCTTGTGCGCGAAGCTCGCAGACTGCTGCAGGATGGTGGCTGCCGCTCTCCTGCCTGTTGAATTCACTTCTGGCATCCGAGTGGAAGGTGTTCCAGGACAACTTTCCTGGGTTTTGACGTAGTCCTGCTGCATCCCTCCTTGGAAATTCTTGCTGCTCCCCGGAGGCTCCGAGATGCAGAGAACACGATGGCATCTGCTGAAAAGAAGGGCAGCAGTGAGTTTGTCAAGAAACAAGAATATAGGCAGCTGCCTGTGCTTGGCAAGGAGCAGCTGCTGCATTCTTGCACTTGCCTTCCTTCAGTGCGCACAGAAGCCCGCTGCTCTGCTGCTTGGTTTTTCTGCATTCAGTCAATTGCACAGGATTGAAGCTGGGGCAGGCTGTTCAGCTTTGCTGCTTTTCAGCATCTCAGCTGCCCTTTGGCTCTGTTACAGCTCTCCAGGTTTCTTGCCTTTGCCAGGCTGCAACCTGCTGGCTAGTACCCAGAGCTGGGCAGGAGTGGGCAGAGAGCACGCTCATCAGCCAGCAGTTTGCGGTTTGCCCAGGAAAGTGCAGTGTCCTTGGAATGTGCAGCAAATCCAATTTCTTGGCAAGTCCGGGGGAAGTGAGCAGTGCAGGTACACTTTCACCTTGAGAAATGGAGTTGGAAAGCTTTTCGCTAAGATGTAGGCGACTAGAGAGGCAGAATACGGAGCTCCGGCGCTGGCCGAAAAGAAGTGCCGCTTGCCGGCGTCTTTCGGCAAAAGCGGCGCTCCGCAGAGCACCGCTGCCGCTCCGGTCATCTGTACGCCAAGTAGCCGCTTCTTCGCCTCCGGCAGCCGGAGATCGCGGTAGCTTGCAAGAGGCAAAGAATAAAGCCGCGAAGAAGCCGGCTTGTGCGCGAAGCTCGCAGACAGCTGCAGGATGGTGGCTGCCGCTCTCCTGCCTGTTGAATTCACTCTGGGCATGCGAGTGGAAGGTGTTCCAGGACAACTTTCCTGGGTTTTGACGTAGTCCTGCTGCATCCCTCCTTGGAAATTCTTGCTGCTCCCCGGAGGCTCCGAGATGCAGAGAACACGATGGCAGCTGCTGAAAAGAAGGGCAGCAGTGAGTTTGTCAAGAAACAAGAATATAGGCAGCTGCCTGTGCTTGGCAAGGAGCAGCTGCTGCATTCTTGCACTTGCCTTCCTTCAGTGCGCACAGAAGCCCGCTGCTCTGCTGCTTGGTTTTTCTGCATTCAGTCAATTGCACAGGATTGAAGCTGGGGCAGGCTGTTCAGCTTGGCTGCTTTTCAGCATCTCAGCTGCCCTTCTGCTCTGTGACAGCTCTCCAGGTTTCTTGCCTTCTCCAGGCTGCAACGTGCCCGCTACTACCCAGAGCTGGGCAGGAGTGGGCAGAGAGCACGCTCATGTGCCAGCAGTTTGCGGCTTGCCCAGGAAAGTGCAGTGTCCTTGGAATGTGCAGCAAATCCAATTTCTTGGCAAGTCCGGGGGAAGTGAGCAGTGCTGGTACACTTTCACCTTGAGAAATGGAGTTGGAAAGCTTTTCGCTAAGATGTAGGCGACTAGAGAGGCAGAATACGGAGCTCCGGCGCTGGCCGAAGGGAAGTGCCGCTTGCCGGTGTCTTTCGGCAAAAGCGGCGCTCTGGAGCGCACCGCTGCCGCTCCAGTCATCTGTGCGCGAAGTAGCCGCTTCTTCGCCTCCGGCAGCCGGAGATCGCGGTAGCTTGCATAGGCGAAGAACGAAGCCGCGAAGAAGCCGGCTTGTGCGCGAAGCTCGCAGACTGCTGCAGGACGGTGGCTGCCGCTCTCCTGCCTGTTGAATTCACTTCTGGCATGCGAGTGGAAGGTGTTCCAGGACAACTTTCCTGGGTTTTGACGTAGTCCTGCTGCATCCCTCCTTGGAAATTCTTGCTGCTCCCCGGAGGCTCCGAGATGCAGAGAACACGATGGCAGCTGCTGAAAAGAAGGGCAGCAGTGAGTTTGTCAAGAAACAAGAATATAGGCAGCTGCCTGTGCTTGGCAAGGAGCAGCTGCTGCATTCTTGCACTTGCCTTCCTTCAGTGCGCACAGAAGCCCGCTGCTCTGCTGCTTGGTTTTTCTGCATTCAGTCAATTGCACAGGATTGAAGCTGGGGCAGGCTGTTCAGCTTTGCTGCTTTTCAGCATCTCAGCTGCCCTTTGGCTCTGTTACAGCTCTCCAGGTTTCTTGCCTTTGCCAGGCTGCAACCTGCTGGCTAGTACCCAGAGCTGGGCAGGAGTGGGCAGAGAGCACGCTCATCAGCCAGCAGTTTGCGGTTTGCCCAGGAAAGTGCAGTGTCCTTGGAATGTGCAGCAAATCCAATTTCTTGGCAAGTCCGGGGGAAGTGAGCAGTGCAGGTACACTTTCACCTTGAGAAATGGAGTTGGAAAGCTTTTCGCTAAGATGTAGGCGACTAGAGAGGCAGAATACGGAGCTCCGGCGCTGGCCGAAAAGAAGTGCCGCTTGCCGGCGTCTTTCGGCAAAAGCGGCGCTCCGCAGAGCACCGCTGCCGCTCCGGTCATCTGTACGCCAAGTAGCCGCTTCTTCGCCTCCGGCAGCCGGAGATCGCGGTAGCTTGCAAGAGGCGAAGAATAAAGCCGCGAAGAAGCCGGCTTGTGCGCGAAGCTCGCAGACAGCTGCAGGACGGTGGCTGCCGCTCTCCTGCCTGTTGAATTCACTCTGGGCATGCGAGTGGAAGGTGTTCCAGGACAACTTTCCTGGGTTTTGACGTAGTCCTGCTGCATCCCTCCTTGGAAATTCTTGCTGCTCCCCGGAGGCTCCGAGATGCAGAGAACACGATGGCATCTGCTGAAAAGAAGGGCAGCAGTGAGTTTGTCAAGAAACAAGAATATAGGCAGCTGCCTGTGCTTGGCAAGGAGCAGCTGCTGCATTCTTGCACTTGCCTTCCTTCAGTGCGCACAGAAGCCCGCTGCTCTGCTGCTTGGTTTTTCTGCATTCAGTCAATTGCACAGGATTGAAGCTGGGGCAGGCTGTTCAGCTTTGCTGCTTTTCAGCATCTCAGCTGCCCTTCTGCTCTGTGACAGCTCTCCAGGTTTCTTGCCTTCTCCAGGCTGCAACGTGCCCGCTACTACCCAGAGCTGGGCAGGAGTGGGCAGAGAGCACGCTCATCTGCCAGCAGTTTGCGGCTTGCCCAGGAAAGTGCAGTGTCCTTGGAATGTGCAGCAAATCCAATTTCTTGGCAAGTCCGGGGGAAGTGAGCAGTGCTGGTACACTTTCACCTTGAGAAATGGAGTTGGAAAGCTTTTCGCTAAGATGTAGGCGACTAGAGAGGCAGAATACGGAGCTCCGGCGCTGGCCGAAGGGAAGTGCCGCTTGCCGGCGTCTTTCGGCAAAAGCGGCGCTCTGGAGCGCACCGCTGCCGCTCCAGTCATCTGTGCGCGAAGTAGCCGCTTCTTCGCCTCCGGCAGCCGGAGATCGCGGTAGCTTGCATAGGCGAAGAACGAAGCCGCGAAGAAGCCGGCTTGTGTGCGAAGCTCGCAGACAGCTGCAGGACGGTGGCTGCCGCTCTCCTGCCTGTTGAATTCACTTCTGGCATCCGAGTGGAAGGTGTTCCAGGACAACTTTCCTGGGTTTTGACGTAGTCCTGCTGCATCCCTCCTTGGAAATTCTTGCTGCTCCCCGGAGGCTCCGAGATGCAGAGAACACGATGGCAGCTGCTGAAAAGAAGGGCAGCAGTGAGTTTGTCAAGAAACAAGAATATAGGCAGCTGCCTGTGCTTGGCAAGGAGCAGCTGCTGCATTCTTGCACTTGCCTTCCTTCAGTGCGCACAGAAGCCCGCTGCTCTGCTGCTTGGTTTTTCTGCATTCAGTCAATTGCACAGGATTGAAGCTGGGGCAGGCTGTTCAGCTTTGCTGCTTTTCAGCATCTCAGCTGCCCTTTGGCTCTGTTACAGCTCTCCAGGTTTCTTGCCTTCTCCAGGCTGCAACCTGCTGGCTAGTACCCAGAGCTGGGCAGGAGTGGGCAGAGAGCACGCTCATCAGCCAGCAGTTTGCGGTTTGCCCAGGAAAGTGCAGTGTCCTTGGAATGTGCAGCAAATCCAATTTCTTGGCAAGTCCGGGGGAAGTGAGCAGTGCAGGTACACTTTCACCTTGAGAAATGGAGTTGGAAAGCTTTTCGCTAAGATGTAGGCGACTAGAGAGGCAGAATACGGAGCTCCGGCGCTGGCCGAAAAGAAGTGCCGCTTGCCGGCGTCTTTCGGCAAAAGCGGCGCTCCGCAGAGCACCGCTGCCGCTCCGGTCATCTGTACGCCAAGTAGCCGCTTCTTCGCCTCCGGCAGCCGGAGATCGCGGTAGCTTGCAAGAGGCAAAGAATAAAGCCGCGAAGAAGCCGGCTTGTGCGCGAAGCTCGCAGACAGCTGCAGGACGGTGGCTGCCGCTCTCCTGCCTGTTGAATTCACTCTGGGCATGCGAGTGGAAGGTGTTCCAGGACAACTTTCCTGGGTTTTGACGTAGTCCTGCTGCATCCCTCCTTGGAAATTCTTGCTGCTCCCCGGAGGCTCCGAGATGCAGAGAACACGATGGCAGCTGCTGAAAAGAAGGGCAGCAGTGAGTTTGTCAAGAAACAAGAATATAGGCAGCTGCCTGTGCTTGGCAAGGAGCAGCTGCTGCATTCTTGCACTTGCCTTCCTTCAGTGCGCACAGAAGCCCGCTGCTCTGCTGCTTGGTTTTTCTGCATTCAGTCAATTGCACAGGATTGAAGCTGGGGCAGGCTGTTCAGCTTGGCTGCTTTTCAGCATCTCAGCTGCCCTTCTGCTCTGTGACAGCTCTCCAGGTTTCTTGCCTTCTCCAGGCTGCAACGTGCCCGCTACTACCCAGAGCTGGGCAGGAGTGGGCAGAGAGCACGCTCATGTGCCAGCAGTTTGCGGCTTGCCCAGGAAAGTGCAGTGTCCTTGGAATGTGCAGCAAATCCAATTTCTTGGCAAGTCCAGGGGAAGTGAGCAGTGCTGGTACACTTTCACCTTGAGAAATGGAGTTGGAAAGCTTTTCGCTAAGATGTAGGCGACTAGAGAGGCAGAATACGGAGCTCCGGCGCTGGCCGATAAGAAGTGCCGCTTGCCGGCGTCTTTCGGCAAAAGCGGCGCTCCGGAGCGCACCGCTGCCGCTCCAGTCATCTGTGCGCGAAGTTGCCGCTTCTTCGCCTCCGGCAGCCGGAGATCGCGGTAGCTTGCATAGGCGAAGAACGAAGCCGCGAAGAAGCCGGCTTGTGCGCGAAGCTCGCAGACTGCTGCAGGACGGTGGCTGCCGCTCTCCTGCCTGTTGAATTCACTTCTGGCATGCGAGTGGAAGGTGTTCCAGGACAACTTTCCTGGGTTTTGACGTAGTCCTGCTGCATCCCTCCTTGGAAATTCTTGCTGCTCCCCGGAGGCTCCGAGATGCAGAGAACACGATGGCATCTGCTGAAAAGAAGGGCAGCAGTGAGTTTGTCAAGAAACAAGAATATAGGCAGCTGCCTGTGCTTGGCAAGGAGCAGCTGCTGCATTCTTGCACTTGCCTTCCTTCAGTGCGCGCAGAAGCCCGCTGCTCTGCTGCTTGGTTTTTCTGCATTCAGTCAATTGCACAGGATTGAAGCTGGGGCAGGCTGTTCAGCTTTGCTGCTTTTCAGCATCTCAGCTGCCCTTCTGCTCTGTTACAGCTCTCCAGGTTTCTTGCCTTCTCCAGGCTGCAACGTGCCCGCTACTACCCAGAGCTGGGCAGGAGTGGGCAGAGAGCACGCTCATGTGCCAGCAGTTTGCGGCTTGCCCAGGAAAGTGCAGTGTCCTTGGAATGTGCAGCAAATCCAATTTCTTGGCAAGTCCGGGGGAAGTGAGCAGTGCTGGTACACTTTCACCTTGAGAAATGGAGTTGGAAAGCTTTTCGCTAAGATGTAGGCGACTAGAGAGGCAGAATACGGAGCTCCGGCGCTGGCCGAAAAGAAGTGCCGCTTCCCGGCGTCTTTCGGCAAAAGCGGCGCTCCGGAGCGCACCGCTGCCGCTCCAGTCATCTGTGCGCCAAGTAGCCGCTTCTTCGCCTCCGGCAGCCGGAGATCGCGGTAGCTTGAATAGGCGAAGAATAAAGCTGCGAAGAAGCCGGCTTGTGCGCGAACCTTGCAGACAGCTGCAGGATGGTGGCTGCCGCTCTCCTGCCTGTTGAATTCACTTCTGGCATGCGAGTGGAAGGTGTTCCAGGACAACTTTCCTGGGTTTTGACGTAGTCCTGCTGCATCCCTCCTTGGAAATTCTTGCTGCTCCCCGGAGGCTCCGAGATGCAGAGAACACGATGGCATCTGCTGAAAAGAAGGGCAGCAGTGAGTTTGTCAAGAAACAAGAATATAGGCAGCTGCCTGTGCTTGGCAAGGAGCAGCTGCTGCATTCTTGCACTTGCCTTCCTTCAGTGCGCACAGAAGCCCGCTGCTCTGCTGCTTGGTTTTTCTGCATTCAGTCAATTGCACAGGATTGAAGCTGGGGCAGGCTGTTCAGCTTTGCTGCTTTTCAGCATCTCAGCTGCCCTTTGGCTCTGTTACAGCTCTCCAGGTTTCTTGCCTTTGCCAGGCTGCAACCTGCTGGCTAGTACCCAGAGCTGGGCAGGAGTGGGCAGAGAGCACGCTCATCAGCCAGCAGTTTGCGGTTTGCCCAGGAAAGTGCAGTGTCCTTGGAATGTGCAGCAAATCCAATTTCTTGGCAAGTCCGGGGGAAGTGAGCAGTGCAGGTACACTTTCACCTTGAGAAATGGACTTGGAAAGCTTTTCGCTAAGATGTAGGCGACTAGAGAGGCAGAATACGGAGCTCCGGCGCTGGCCGAAAAGAAGTGCCGCTTGCCGGCGTCTTTCGGCAAAAGCGGCGCTCCGCAGAGCACCGCTGCCGCTCCGGTCATCTGTACGCCAAGTAGCCGCTTCTTCGCCTCCGGCAGCCGGAGATCGCGGTAGCTTGCAAGAGGCAAAGAATAAAGCCGCGAAGAAGCCGGCTTGTGCGCGAAGCTCGCAGACAGCTGCAGGATGGTGGCTGCCGCTCTCCTGCCTGTTGAATTCACTCTGGGCATGCGAGTGGAAGGTGTTCCAGGACAACTTTCCTGGGTTTTGACGTAGTCCTGCTGCATCCCTCCTTGGAAATTCTTGCTGCTCCCCGGAGGCTCCGAGATGCAGAGAACACGATGGCAGCTGCTGAAAAGAAGGGCAGCAGTGAGTTTGTCAAGAAACAAGAATATAGGCAGCTGCCTGTGCTTGGCAAGGAGCAGCTGCTGCATTCTTGCACTTGCCTTCCTTCAGTGCGCACAGAAGCCCGCTGCTCTGCTGCTTGGTTTTTCTGCTTTCAGTCAATTGCACAGGATTGAAGCTGGGGCAGGCTGTTCAGCTTTGCTGCTTTTCAGCATCTCAGCTGCCCTTCTGCTCTGTGACAGCTCTCCAGGTTTCTTGCCTTCTCCAGGCTGCAACGTGCCCGCTACTACCCAGAGCTGGGCAGGAGTGGGCAGAGAGCACGCTCATCTGCCAGCAGTTTGCGGCTTGCCCAGGAAAGTGCAGTGTCCTTGGAATGTGCAGCAAATCCAATTTCTTGGCAAGTCCGGGGGAAGTGAGCAGTGCAGGTACACTTTCACCTTGAGAAATGGACTTGGAAAGCTTTTCGCTAAGATGTAGGCGACTAGAGAGGCAGAATACGGAGCTCCGGCGCTGGCCGAAAAGAAGTGCCGCTTGCCGGCGTCTTTCGGCAAAAGCGGCGCTCCGCAGAGCACCGCTGCCGCTCCGGTCATCTGTACGCCAAGTAGCCGCTTCTTCGCCTCCGGCAGCCGGAGATCGCGGTAGCTTGCAAGAGGCGAAGAATAAAGCCGCGAAGAAGCCGGCTTGTGCGCGAAGCTCGCAGACAGCTGCAGGACGGTGGCTGCCGCTCTCCTGCCTGTTGAATTCACTTCTGGCATGCGAGTGGAAGGTGTTCCAGGACAACTTTCCTGGGTTTTGACGTAGTCCTGCTGCATCCCTCCTTGGAAATTCTTGCTGCTCCCCGGAGGCTCCGAGATGCAGAGAACACGATGGCAGCTGCTGAAAAGAAGGGCAGCAGTGAGTTTGTCAAGAAACAAGAATATAGGCAGCTGCCTGTGCTTGGCAAGGAGCAGCTGCTGCATTCTTGCACTTGCCTTCCTGCAGTGCGCACAGAAGCCCGCTGCTCTGCTGCTTGGTTTTTCCGCATTCAGTCAATTGCACAGGATTGAAGCTGGGGCAGGCTGTTCAGCTTTGCTGCTTTTCAGCATCTCAGCTGCCCTTCTGCTCTGTGACAGCTCTCCAGGTTTCTTGCCTTCTCCAGGCTGCAACGTGCCCGCTACTACCCAGAGCTGGGCAGGAGTGGGCAGAGAGCACGCTCATGTGCCAGCAGTTTGCGGCTTGCCCAGGAAAGTGCAGTGTCCTTGGAATGTGCAGCAAATCCAATTTCTTGGCAAGTCCGGGGGAAGTGAGCAGTGCTGGTACACTTTCACCTTGAGAAATGGAGTTGGAAAGCTTTTCGCTAAGATGTAGGCGACTAGAGAGGCAGAATACGGAGCTCCGGCGCTGGCCGAAGGGAAGTGCCGCTTCCCGGCGTCTTTCGGCAAAAGCGGCGCTCCGGAGCGCACCGCTGCCGCTCCAGTCAGCTGTGCGCGAAGTAGCCGCTTCTTCGCCTCCGGCAGCCGGAGATCGCGGTAGCTTGCATAGGCGAAGAACGAAGCCGCGAAGAAGCCGGCTTGTGCGCGAAGCTCGCAGACTGCTGCAGGACGGTGGCTGCCGCTCTCCTGCCTGTTGAATTCACTTCTGGCATGCCAGTGGAAGGTGTTCCAGGACAACTTTCCTGGGTTTTGACGTAGTCCTGCTGCATCCCTCCTTGGAAATTCTTGCTGCTCCCCGGAGGCTCCGAGATGCAGAGAACACGATGGCAGCTGCTGAAAAGAAGGGCAGCAGTGAGTTTGTCAAGAAACAAGAATATAGGCAGCTGCCTGTGCTTGGCAAGGAGCAGCTGCTGCATTCTTGCACTTGCCTTCCTTCAGTGCGCACAGAAGCCCGCTGCTCTGCTGCTTGGTTTTTCCGCATTCAGTCAATTGCACAGGATTGAAGCTGGGGCAGGCTGTTCAGCTTTGCTGCTTTTCAGCATCTCAGCTGCCCTTCTGCTCTGGGACAGCTCTCCAGGTTTCTTGCCTTCGCCAGGCTGCAACGTGCCCGCTACTACCCAGAGCTGGGCAGGAGTGGGCAGAGAGCACGCTCATCTGCCAGCAGTTTGCGGCTTGCCCAGGAAAGTGCAGTGTCCTTGGAATGTGCAGCAAATCCAATTTCTTGGCAAGTCCGGGGGAAGTGAGCAGTGCTGGTACACTTTCACCTTGAGAAATGGACTTGGAAAGCTTTTCGCTAAGATGTAGGCGACTAGAGAGGCAGAATACGGAGCTCCGGCGCTGGCCGAAGGGAAGTGCCGCTTGCCGGCGTCTTTCGGCAAAAGCGGCGCTCCGGAGCGCACCGCTGCCGCTCCAGTCATCTGTGCGCGAAGTAGCCGCTTCTTCGCCTCCGGCAGCCGGAGATCGCGGTAGCTTGCATAGGCGAAGAACGAAGCCGCGAAGAAGCCGGCTTGTGTGCGAAGCTCGCAGACAGCTGCAGGACGGTGGCTGCCGCTCTCCTGCCTGTTGAATTCACTCTGGGCATGCGAGTGGAAGGTGTTCCAGGACAACTTTCCTGGGTTTTGACGTAGTCCTGCTGCATCCCTCCTTGGAAATTCTTGCTGCTCCCCGGAGGCTCCGAGATGCAGAGAACACGATGGCAGCTGCTGAAAAGAAGGGCAGCAGTGAGTTTGTCAAGAAACAAGAATATAGGCAGCTGCCTGTGCTTGGCAAGGAGCAGCTGCTGCATTCTTGCACTTGCCTTCCTGCAGTGCGCACAGAAGCCCGCTGTTCTGCTGCTTGGTTTTTCCGCATTCAGTCAATTGCACAGGATTGAAGCTGGGGCAGGCTGTTCAGCTTTGCTGCTTTTCAGCATCTCAGCTGCCCTTCTGCTCTGTGACAGCTCTCCAGGTTTCTTGCCTTCTCCAGGCTGCAACGTGCCCGCTACTACCCAGAGCTGGGCAGGAGTGGGCAGAGAGCACGCTCATCTGCCAGCAGTTTGCGGCTTGCCCAGGAAAGTGCAGTGTCCTTGGAATGTGCAGCAAATCCAATTTCTTGGCAAGTCCGGGGGAAGTGAGCAGTGCTGGTACACTTTCACCTTGAGAAATGGAGTTGGAAAGCTTTTCGCTAAGATGTAGGCGACTAGAGAGGCAGAATACGGAGCTCCGGCGCTGGCCGAAGGGAAGTGCCGCTTCCCGGCGTCTTTCGGCAAAAGCGGCGCTCCGGAGCGCACCGCTGCCGCTCCAGTCATCTGTGCGCGAAGTTGCCGCTTCTTCGCCTCCGGCAGCCGGAGATCGCGGTAGCTTGCATAGGCGAAGAACGAAGCCGCGAAGAAGCCGGCTTGTGCGCGAAGCTCGCAGACTGCTGCAGGACGGTGGCTGCCGCTCTCCTGCCTGTTGAATTCACTTCTGGCATGCGAGTGGAAGGTGTTCCAGGACAACTTTCCTGGGTTTTGACGTAGTCCTGCTGCATCCCTCCTTGGAAATTCTTGCTGCTCCCCGGAGGCTCCGAGATGCAGAGAACACGATGGCAGCTGCTGAAAAGAAGGGCAGCAGTGAGTTTGTCAAGAAACAAGAATATAGGCAGCTGCCTGTGCTTGGCAAGGAGCAGCTGCTGCATTCTTGCACTTGCCTTCCTTCAGTGCGCACAGAAGCCCGCTGCTCTGCTGCTTGGTTTTTCTGCATTCAGTCAATTGCACAGGATTGAAGCTGGGGCAGGCTGTTCAGCTTTGCTGCTTTTCAGCATCTCAGCTGCCCTTCTGCTCTGGGACAGCTCTCCAGGTTTCTTGCCTTCTCCAGGCTGCAACGTGCCCGCTACTACCCAGAGCTGGGCAGGAGTGGGCAGAGAGAACGCTCATATGCCAGCAGTTTGCGGCTTGCCCAGGAAAGTGCAGTGTCCTTGGAATGTGCAGCAAATCCAATTTCTTGGCAAGTCCGGGGGAAGTGAGCAGTGCTGGTACACTTTCACCTTGAGAAATGGACTTGGAAAGCTTTTCGCTAAGATGTAGGCGACTAGAGAGGCAGAATACGGAGCTCCGGCGCTGGCCGAAGGGAAGTGCCGCTTCCCGGCGTCTTTCGGCAAAAGCGGCGCTCCGGAGCGCACCGCTGCCGCTCCAGTCAGCTGTGCGCGAAGTAGCCGCTTCTTCGCCTCCGGCAGCCGGAGATCGCGGTAGCTTGAATAGGCGAAGAATAAAGCTGCGAAGAAGCCGGCTTGTGCGCGAACCTTGCAGACAGCTGCAGGATGGTGGCTGCCGCTCTCCTGCCTGTTGAATTCACTTCTGGCATGCGAGTGGAAGGTGTTCCAGGACAACTTTCCTGGGTTTTGACGTAGTCCTGCTGCATCCCTCCTTGGAAATTCTTGCTGCTCCCCGGAGGCTCCGAGATGCAGAGAACACGATGGCAGCTGCTGAAAAGAAGGGCAACTGTGAGTTTGTCAAGAAACAAGAATATAGGCAGCTGCCTGTGCTTGGCAAGGAGCAGCTGCTGCATTCTTGCACTTGCCTTCCTTCAGTGCGCACAGAAGCCCGCTGCTCTGCTGCTTGGTTTTTCTGCATTCAGTCAATTGCACAGGATTGAAGCTGGGGCAGGCTGTTCAGCTTTGCTGCTTTTCAGCATCTCAGCTGCCCTTTGGCTCTGTTACAGCTCTCCAGGTTTCTTGCCTTTGCCAGGCTGCAACCTGCTGGCTAGTACCCAGAGCTGGGCAGGAGTGGGCAGAGAGCACGCTCATCAGCCAGCAGTTTGCGGTTTGCCCAGGAAAGTGCAGTGTCCTTGGAATGTGCAGCAAATCCAATTTCTTGGCAAGTCCGGGGGAAGTGAGCAGTGCAGGTACACTTTCACCTTGAGAAATGGAGTTGGAAAGCTTTTCGCTAAGATGTAGGCGACTAGAGAGGCAGAATACGGAGCTCCGGCGCTGGCCGAAAAGAAGTGCCGCTTGCCGGCGTCTTTCGGCAAAAGCGGCGCTCCGCAGAGCACCGCTGCCGCTCCGGTCATCTGTACGCCAAGTAGCCGCTTCTTCGCCTCCGGCAGCCGGAGATCGCGGTAGCTTGCAAGAGGCAAAGAATAAAGCCGCGAAGAAGCCGGCTTGTGCGCGAAGCTCGCAGACTGCTGCAGGATGGTGGCTGCCGCTCTCCTGCCTGTTGAATTCACTTCTGGCATCCGAGTGGAAGGTGTTCCAGGACAACTTTCCTGGGTTTTGACGTAGTCCTGCTGCATCCCTCCTTGGAAATTCTTGCTGCTCCCCGGAGGCTCCGAGATGCAGAGAACACGATGGCATCTGCTGAAAAGAAGGGCAGCAGTGAGTTTGTCAAGAAACAAGAATATAGGCAGCTGCCTGTGCTTGGCAAGGAGCAGCTGCTGCATTCTTGCACTTGCCTTCCTTCAGTGCGCACAGAAGCCCGCTGCTCTGCTGCTTGGTTTTTCTGCATTCAGTCAATTGCACAGGATTGAAGCTGGGGCAGGCTGTTCAGCTTTGCTGCTTTTCAGCATCTCAGCTGCCCTTTGGCTCTGTTACAGCTCTCCAGGTTTCTTGCCTTTGCCAGGCTGCAACCTGCTGGCTAGTACCCAGAGCTGGGCAGGAGTGGGCAGAGAGCACACTCATCAGCCAGCAGTTTGCGGTTTGCCCAGGAAAGTGCAGTGTCCTTGGAATGTGCAGCAAATCCAATTTCTTGGCAAGTCCGGGGGAAGTGAGCAGTGCAGGTACACTTTCACCTTGAGAAATGGACTTGGAAAGCTTTTCGCTAAGATGTAGGCGACTAGAGAGGCAGAATACGGAGCTCCGGCGCTGGCCGAAAAGAAGTGCCGCTTGCCGGCGTCTTTCGGCATAAGCGGCGCTCCGCAGAGCACCGCTGCCGCTCCGGTCATCTGTACGCCAAGTAGCCGCTTCTTCGCCTCCGGCAGCCGGAGATCGCGGTAGCTTGCAAGAGGCAAAGAATAAAGCCGCGAAGAAGCCGGCTTGTGCGCGAAGCTCGCAGACAGCTGCAGGATGGTGGCTGCCGCTCTCCTGCCTGTTGAATTCACTCTGGGCATGCGAGTGGAAGGTGTTCCAGGACAACTTTCCTGGGTTTTGACGTAGTCCTGCTGCATCCCTCCTTGGAAATTCTTGCTGCTCCCCGGAGGCTCCGAGATGCAGAGAACACGATGGCAGCTGCTGAAAAGAAGGGCAGCAGTGAGTTTGTCAAGAAACAAGAATATAGGCAGCTGCCTGTGCTTGGCAAGGAGCAGCTGCTGCATTCTTGCACTTGCCTTCCTTCAGTGCGCACAGAAGCCCGCTGCTCTGCTGCTTGGTTTTTCTGCATTCAGTCAATTGCACAGGATTGAAGCTGGGGCAGGCTGTTCAGCTTGGCTGCTTTTCAGCATCTCAGCTGCCCTTCTGCTCTGTGACAGCTCTCCAGGTTTCTTGCCTTCTCCAGGCTGCAACGTGCCCGCTAGTACCCAGAGCTGGGCAGGAGTGGGCAGAGAGCACGCTCATGTGCCAGCAGTTTGCGGCTTGCCCAGGAAAGTGCAGTGTCCTTGGAATGTGCAGCAAATCCAATTTCTTGGCAAGTCCGGGGGAAGTGAGCAGTGCTGGTACACTTTCACCTTGAGAAATGGAGTTGGAAAGCTTTTCGCTAAGATGTAGGCGACTAGAGAGGCAGAATACGGAGCTCCGGCCCTGGCCGAAGGGAAGTGCCGCTTGCCGGTGTCTTTCGGCAAAAGCGGCGCTCTGGAGCGCACCGCTGCCGCTCCAGTCATCTGTGCGCGAAGTAGCCGCTTCTTCGCCTCCGGCAGCCGGAGATCGCGGTAGCTTGCATAGGCGAAGAACGAAGCCGCGAAGAAGCCGGCTTGTGCGCGAAGCTCGCAGACTGCTGCAGGACGGTGGCTGCCGCTCTCCTGCCTGTTGAATTCACTTCTGGCATGCGAGTGGAAGGTGTTCCAGGACAACTTTCCTGGGTTTTGACGTAGTCCTGCTGCATCCCTCCTTGGAAATTCTTGCTGCTCCCCGGAGGCTCCGAGATGCAGAGAACACGATGGCAGCTGCTGAAAAGAAGGGCAGCAGTGAGTTTGTCAAGAAACAAGAATATAGGCAGCTGCCTGTGCTTGGCAAGGAGCAGCTGCTGCATTCTTGCACTTGCCTTCCTTCAGTGCGCACAGAAGCCCGCTGCTCTGCGGCTTGGTTTTTCTGCATTCAGTCAATTGCACAGGATTGAAGCTGGGGCAGGCTGTTCAGCTTTGCTGCTTTTCAGCATCTCAGCTGCCCTTTGGCTCTGTTACAGCTCTCCAGGTTTCTTGCCTTTGCCAGGCTGCAACCTGCTGGCTAGTACCCAGAGCTGGGCAGGAGTGGGCAGAGAGCACGCTCATCAGCCAGCAGTTTGCGGTTTGCCCAGGAAAGTGCAGTGTCCTTGGAATGTGCAGCAAATCCAATTTCTTGGCAAGTCCGGGGGAAGTGAGCAGTGCAGGTACACTTTCACCTTGAGAAATGGAGTTGGAAAGCTTTTCGCTAAGATGTAGGCGACTAGAGAGGCAGAATACGGAGCTCCGGCGCTGGCCGAAAAGAAGTGCCGCTTGCCGGCGTCTTTCGGCAAAAGCGGCGCTCCGCAGAGCACCGCTGCCGCTCCGGTCATCTGTACGCCAAGTAGCCGCTTCTTCGCCTCCGGCAGCCGGAGATCGCGGTAGCTTGCAAGAGGCGAAGAATAAAGCCGCGAAGAAGCCGGCTTGTGCGCGAAGCTCGCAGACAGCTGCAGGACGGTGGCTGCCGCTCTCCTGCCTGTTGAATTCACTCTGGGCATGCGAGTGGAAGGTGTTCCAGGACAACTTTCCTGGGTTTTGACGTAGTCCTGCTGCATCCCTCCTTGGAAATTCTTGCTGCTCCCCGGAGGCTCCGAGATGCAGAGAACACGATGGCATCTGCTGAAAAGAAGGGCAGCAGTGAGTTTGTCAAGAAACAAGAATATAGGCAGCTGCCTGTGCTTGGCAAGGAGCAGCTGCTGCATTCTTGCACTTGCCTTCCTTCAGTGCGCACAGAAGCCCGCTGCTCTGCTGCTTGGTTTTTCTGCATTCAGTCAATTGCACAGGATTGAAGCTGGGGCAGGCTGTTCAGCTTTGCTGCTTTTCAGCATCTCAGCTGCCCTTCTGCTCTGTGACAGCTCTCCAGGTTTCTTGCCTTCTCCAGGCTGCAACGTGCCCGCTACTACCCAGAGCTGGGCAGGAGTGGGCAGAGAGCACGCTCATCTGCCAGCAGTTTGCGGCTTGCCCAGGAAAGTGCAGTGTCCTTGGAATGTGCAGCAAATCCAATTTCTTGGCAAGTCTGGGGGAAGTGAGCAGTGCTGGTACACTTTCACCTTGAGAAATGGAGTTGGAAAGCTTTTCGCTAAGATGTAGGCGACTAGAGAGGCAGAATACGGAGCTCCGGCGCTGGCCGAAGGGAAGTGCCGCTTGCCGGCGTCTTTCGGCAAAAGCGGCGCTCTGGAGCGCACCGCTGCCGCTCCAGTCATCTGTGCGCGAAGTAGCCGCTTCTTCGCCTCCGGCAGCCGGAGATCGCGGTAGCTTGCATAGGCGAAGAACGAAGCCGCGAAGAAGCCGGCTTGTGTGCGAAGCTCGCAGACAGCTGCAGGACGGTGGCTGCCGCTCTCCTGCCTGTTGAATTCACTTCTGGCATCCGAGTGGAAGGTGTTCCAGGACAACTTTCCTGGGTTTTGACGTAGTCCTGCTGCATCCCTCCTTGGAAATTCTTGCTGCTCCCCGGAGGCTCCGAGATGCAGAGAACACGATGGCAGCTGCTGAAAAGAAGGGCAGCAGTGAGTTTGTCAAGAAACAAGAATATAGGCAGCTGCCTGTGCTTGGCAAGGAGCAGCTGCTGCATTCTTGCACTTGCCTTCCTTCAGTGCGCACAGAAGCCCGCTGCTCTGCTGCTTGGTTTTTCTGCATTCAGTCAATTGCACAGGATTGAAGCTGGGGCAGGCTGTTCAGCTTTGCTGCTTTTCAGCATCTCAGCTGCCCTTTGGCTCTGTTACAGCTCTCCAGGTTTCTTGCCTTCTCCAGGCTGCAACCTGCTGGCTAGTACCCAGAGCTGGGCAGGAGTGGGCAGAGAGCACGCTCATCAGCCAGCAGTTTGCGGTTTGCCCAGGAAAGTGCAGTGTCCTTGGAATGTGCAGCAAATCCAATTTCTTGGCAAGTCCGGGGGAAGTGAGCAGTGCAGGTACACTTTCACCTTGAGAAATGGAGTTGGAAAGCTTTTCGCTAAGATGTAGGCGACTAGAGAGGCAGAATACGGAGCTCCGGCGCTGGCCGAAAAGAAGTGCCGCTTGCCGGCGTCTTTCGGCAAAAGCGGCGCTCCGCAGAGCACCGCTGCCGCTCCGGTCATCTGTACGCCAAGTAGCCGCTTCTTCGCCTCCGGCAGCCGGAGATCGCGGTAGCTTGCAAGAGGCAAAGAATAAAGCCGCGAAGAAGCCGGCTTGTGCGCGAAGCTCGCAGACAGCTGCAGGAGGGTGGCTGCCGCTCTCCTGCCTGTTGAATTCACTTCTGGCATGCGAGTGGAAGGTGTTCCAGGACAACTTTCCTGGGTTTTGACGTAGTCCTGCTGCATCCCTCCTTGGAAATTCTTGCTGCTCCCCGGAGGCTCCGAGATGCAGAGAACACGATGGCAGCTGCTGAAAAGAAGGGCAGCAGTGAGTTTGTCAAGAAACAAGAATATAGGCAGCTGCCTGTGCTTGGCAAGGAGCAGCTGCTGCATTCTTGCACTTGCCTTCCTTCAGTGCGCACAGAAGCCCGCTGCTCTGCTGCTTGGTTTTTCTGCATTCAGTCAATTGCACAGGATTGAAGCTGGGGCAGGCTGTTCAGCTTGGCTGCTTTTCAGCATCTCAGCTGCCCTTCTGCTCTGTGACAGCTCTCCAGGTTTCTTGCCTTCTCCAGGCTGCAACGTGCCCGCTACTACCCAGAGCTGGGCAGGAGTGGGCAGAGAGCACGCTCATGTGCCAGCAGTTTGCGGCTTGCCCAGGAAAGTGCAGTGTCCTTGGAATGTGCAGCAAATCCAATTTCTTGGCAAGTCCGGGGGAAGTGAGCAGTGCTGGTACACTTTCACCTTGAGAAATGGAGTTGGAAAGCTTTTCGCTAAGATGTAGGCGACTAGAGAGGCAGAATACGGAGCTCCGGCGCTGGCCGATAAGAAGTGCCGCTTCCCGGCGTCTTACGGCAAAAGCGGCGCTCCGGAGCGCACCGCTGCCGCTCCAGTCATCTGTGCGCGAAGTTGCCGCTTCTTCGCCTCCGGCAGCCGGAGATCGCGGTAGCTTGCATAGGCGAAGAACGAAGCCGCGAAGAAGCCGGCTTGTGCGCGAAGCTCGCAGACTGCTGCAGGACGGTGGCTGCCGCTCTCCTGCCTGTTGAATTCACTTCTGGCATGCGAGTGGAAGGTGTTCCAGGACAACTTTCCTGGGTTTTGACGTAGTCCTGCTGCATCCCTCCTTGGAAATTCTTGCTGCTCCCCGGAGGCTCCGAGATGCAGAGAACACGATGGCATCTGCTGAAAAGAAGGGCAGCAGTGAGTTTGTCAAGAAACAAGAATATAGGCAGCTGCCTGTGCTTGGCAAGGAGCAGCTGCTGCATTCTTGCACTTGCCTTCCTTCAGTGCGCACAGAAGCCCGCTGCTCTGCTGCTTGGTTTTTCTGCATTCAGTCAATTGCACAGGATTGAAGCTGGGGCAGGCTGTTCAGCTTTGCTGCTTTTCAGCATCTCAGCTGCCCTTCTGCTCTGTTACAGCTCTCCAGGTTTCTTGCCTTCTCCAGGCTGCAACGTGCCCGCTACTACCCAGAGCTGGGCAGGAGTGGGCAGAGAGCACGCTCATCTGCCAGCAGTTTGCGGCTTGCCCAGGAAAGTGCAGTGTCCTTGGAATGTGCAGCAAATCCAATTTCTTGGCAAGTCCGGGGGAAGTGAGCAGTGCTGGTACACTTTCACCTTGAGAAATGGAGTTGGAAAGCTTTTCGCTAAGATGTAGGCGACTAGAGAGGCAGAATACGGAGCTCCGGCGCTGGCCGAAAAGAAGTGCCGCTTCCCGGCGTCTTTCGGCAAAAGCGGCGCTTTGGAGCGCACCGCTGCCGCTCCAGTCATCTGTGCGCCAAGTAGCCGCTTCTTCGCCTCCGGCAGCCGGAGATCGCGGTAGCTTGAATAGGCGAAGAATAAAGCTGCGAAGAAGCCGGCTTGTGCGCGAACCTTGCAGACAGCTGCAGGATGGTGGCTGCCGCTCTCCTGCCTGTTGAATTCACTTCTGGCATGCGAGTGGAAGGTGTTCCAGGACAACTTTCCTGGGTTTTGACGTAGTCCTGCTGCATCCCTCCTTGGAAATTCTTGCTGCTCCCCGGAGGCTCCGAGATGCAGAGAACACGATGGCATCTGCTGAAAAGAAGGGCAGCAGTGAGTTTGTCAAGAAACAAGAATATAGGCAGCTGCCTGTGCTTGGCAAGGAGCAGCTGCTGCATTCTTGCACTTGCCTTCCTTCAGTGCGCACAGAAGCCCGCTGCTCTGCTGCTTGGTTTTTCTGCATTCAGTCAATTGCACAGGATTGAAGCTGGGGCAGGCTGTTCAGCTTTGCTGCTTTTCAGCATCTCAGCTGCCCTTTGGCTCTGTTACAGCTCTCCAGGTTTCTTGCCTTTGCCAGGCTGCAACCTGCTGGCTAGTACCCAGAGCTGGGCAGGAGTGGGCAGAGAGCACGCTCATCAGCCAGCAGTTTGCGGTTTGCCCAGGAAAGTGCAGTGTCCTTGGAATGTGCAGCAAATCCAATTTCTTGGCAAGTCCGGGGGAAGTGAGCAGTGCAGGTACACTTTCACCTTGAGAAATGGACTTGGAAAGCTTTTCGCTAAGATGTAGGCGACTAGAGAGGCAGAATACGGAGCTCCGGCGCTGGCCGAAAAGAAGTGCCGCTTGCCGGCGTCTTTCGGCAAAAGCGGCGCTCCGCAGAGCACCGCTGCCGCTCCGGTCATCTGTACGCCAAGTAGCCGCTTCTTCGCCTCCGGCAGCCGGAGATCGCGGTAGCTTGCAAGAGGCAAAGAATAAAGCCGCGAAGAAGCCGGCTTGTGCGCGAAGCTCGCAGACAGCTGCAGGATGGTGGCTGCCGCTCTCCTGCCTGTTGAATTCACTCTGGGCATGCGAGTGGAAGGTGTTCCAGGACAACTTTCCTGGGTTTTGACGTAGTCCTGCTGCATCCCTCCTTGGAAATTCTTGCTGCTCCCCGGAGGCTCCGAGATGCAGAGAACACGATGGCAGCTGCTGAAAAGAAGGGCAGCAGTGAGTTTGTCAAGAAACAAGAATATAGGCAGCTGCCTGTGCTTGGCAAGGAGCAGCTGCTGCATTCTTGCACTTGCCTTCCTTCAGTGCGCACAGAAGCCCGCTGCTCTGCTGCTTGGTTTTTCTGCATTCAGTCAATTGCACAGGATTGGAGCTGGGGCAGGCTGTTCAGCTTTGCTGCTTTTCAGCATCTCAGCTGCCCTTTGGCTCTGTTACAGCTCTCCAGGTTTCTTGCCTTTGCCAGGCTGCAACCTGCTGGCTAGTACCCAGAGCTGGGCAGGAGTGGGCAGAGAGCACGCTCATCAGCCAGCAGTTTGCGGTTTGCCCAGGAAAGTGCAGTGTCCTTGGAATGTGCAGCAAATCCAATTTCTTGGCAAGTCCGGGGGAAGTGAGCAGTGCAGGTACACTTTCACCTTGAGAAATGGACTTGGAAAGCTTTTCGCTAAGATGTAGGCGACTAGAGAGGCAGAATACGGAGCTCCGGCGCTGGCCGAAAAGAAGTGCCGCTTGCCGGCGTCTTTCGGCAAAAGCGGCGCTCCGCAGAGCACCGCTGCCGCTCCGGTCATCTGTACGCCAAGTAGCCGCTTCTTCGCCTCCGGCAGCCGGAGATCGCGGTAGCTTGCAAGAGGCGAAGAATAAAGCCGCGAAGAAGCCGGCTTGTGCGCGAAGCTCGCAGACAGCTGCAGGACGGTGGCTGCCGCTCTCCTGCCTGTTGAATTCACTTCTGGCATGCGAGTGGAAGGTGTTCCAGGACAACTTTCCTGGGTTTTGACGTAGTCCTGCTGCATCCCTCCTTGGAAATTCTTGCTGCTCCCCGGAGGCTCCGAGATGCAGAGAACACGATGGCAGCTGCTGAAAAGAAGGGCAGCAGTGAGTTTGTCAAGAAACAAGAATATAGGCAGCTGCCTGTGCTTGGCAAGGAGCAGCTGCTGCATTCTTGCACTTGCCTTCCTGCAGTGCGCACAGAAGCCCGCTGCTCTGCTGCTTGGTTTTTCCGCATTCAGTCAATTGCACAGGATTGAAGCTGGGGCAGGCTGTTCAGCTTTGCTGCTTTTCAGCATCTCAGCTGCCCTTCTGCTCTGTGACAGCTCTCCAGGTTTCTTGCCTTCTCCAGGCTGCAACGTGCCCGCTACTACCCAGAGCTGGGCAGGAGTGGGCAGAGAGCACGCTCATGTGCCAGCAGTTTGCGGCTTGCCCAGGAAAGTGCAGTGTCCTTGGAATGTGCAGCAAATCCAATTTCTTGGCAAGTCCGGGGGAAGTGAGCAGTGCTGGTACACTTTCACCTTGAGAAATGGAGTTGGAAAGCTTTTCGCTAAGATGTAGGCGACTAGAGAGGCAGAATACGGAGCTCCGGCGCTGGCCGAAGGGAAGTGCCGCTTCCCGGCGTCTTTCGGCAAAAGCGGCGCTCCGGAGCGCACCGCTGCCGCTCCAGTCAGCTGTGCGCGAAGTAGCCGCTTCTTCGCCTCCGGCAGCCGGAGATCGCGGTAGCTTGCATAGGCGAAGAACGAAGCCGCGAAGAAGCCGGCTTGTGCGCGAAGCTCGCAGACTGCTGCAGGACGGTGGCTGCCGCTCTCCTGCCTGTTGAATTCACTTCTGGCATGCGAGTGGAAGGTGTTCCAGGACAACTTTCCTGGGTTTTGACGTAGTCCTGCTGCATCCCTCCTTGGAAATTCTTGCTGCTCCCCGGAGGCTCCGAGATGCAGAGAACACGATGGCAGCTGCTGAAAAGAAGGGCAGCAGTGAGTTTGTCAAGAAACAAGAATATAGGCAGCTGCCTGTGCTTGGCAAGGAGCAGCTGCTGCATTCTTGCACTTGCCTTCCTTCAGTGCGCACAGAAGCCCGCTGCTCTGCTGCTTGGTTTTTCCGCATTCAGTCAATTGCACAGGATTGAAGCTGGGGCAGGCTGTTCAGCTTTGCTGCTTTTCAGCATCTCAGCTGCCCTTCTGCTCTGTGACAGCTCTCCAGGTTTCTTGCCTTCGCCAGGCTGCAACGTGCCCGCTACTACCCAGAGCTGGGCAGGAGTGGGCAGAGAGCACGCTCATCTGCCAGCAGTTTGCGGCTTGCCCAGGAAAGTGCAGTGTCCTTGGAATGTGCAGCAAATCCAATTTCTTGGCAAGTCCGGGGGAAGTGAGCAGTGCTGGTACACTTTCACCTTGAGAAATGGACTTGGAAAGCTTTTCGCTAAGATGTAGGCGACTAGAGAGGCAGAATACGGAGCTCCGGCGCTGGCCGAAGGGAAGTGCCGCTTGCCGGCGTCTTTCGGCAAAAGCGGCGCTCCGGAGCGCACCGCTGCCGCTCCAGTCATCTGTGCGCGAAGTAGCCTCTTCTTCGCCTCCGGCAGCCGGAGATCGCGGTAGCTTGCATAGGCGAAGAACGAAGCCGCGAAGAAGCCGGCTTGTGTGCGAAGCTCGCAGACAGCTGCAGGACGGTGGCTGCCGCTCTCCTGCCTGTTGAATTCACTCTGGGCATGCGAGTGGAAGGTGTTCCAGGACAACTTTCCTGGGTTTTGACGTAGTCCTGCTGCATCCCTCCTTGGAAATTCTTGCTGCTCCCCGGAGGCTCCGAGATGCAGAGAACACGATGGCAGCTGCTGAAAAGAAGGGCAGCAGTGAGTTTGTCAAGAAACAAGAATATAGGCAGCTGCCTGTGCTTGGCAAGGAGCAGCTGCTGCATTCTTGCACTTGCCTTCCTGCAGTGCGCACAGAAGCCCGCTGTTCTGCTGCTTGGTTTTTCCGCATTCAGTCAATTGCACAGGATTGAAGCTGGGGCAGGCTGTTCAGCTTGGCTGCTTTTCAGCATCTCAGCTGCCCTTCTGCTCTGTGACAGCTCTCCAGGTTTCTTGCCTTCTCCAGGCTGCAACGTGCCCGCTACTACCCAGAGCTGGGCAGGAGTGGGCAGAGAGCACGCTCATCTGCCAGCAGTTTGCGGCTTGCCCAGGAAAGTGCAGTGTCCTTGGAATGTGCAGCAAATCCAATTTCTTGGCAAGTCCGGGGGAAGTGAGCAGTGCTGGTACACTTTCACCTTGAGAAATGGATTTGGAAAGCTTTTCGCTAAGATGTAGGCGACTAGAGAGGCAGAATACGGAGCTCCGGCGCTGGCCGATAAGAAGTGCCGCTTCCCGGCGTCTTTCGGCAAAAGCGGCGCTCCGGAGCGCACCGCTGCCGCTCCAGTCATCTGTGCGCGAAGTAGCCGCTTCTTCGCCTCCGGCAGCCGGAGATCGCGGTAGCTTGCATAGGCGAAGAAGGAAGCCGCGAAGAAGCCGGCTTGTGCGCGAAGCTCGCAGACTGCTGCAGGACGGTGGCTGCCGCTCTCCTGCCTGTTGAATTCACTTCTGGCATGCCAGTGGAAGGTGTTCCAGGACAACTTTCCTGGGTTTTGACGTAGTCCTGCTGCATCCCTCCTTGGAAATTCTTGCTGCTCCCCGGAGGCTCCGAGATGCAGAGAACACGATGGCAGCTGCTGAAAAGAAGGGCAGCAGTGAGTTTGTCAAGAAACAAGAATATAGGCAGCTGCCTGTGCTTGGCAAGGAGCAGCTGCTGCATTCTTGCACTTGCCTTCCTTCAGTGCGCACAGAAGCCCGCTGTTCTGCTGCTTGGTTTTTCCGCATTCAGTCAATTGCACAGGATTGAAGCTGGGGCAGGCTGTTCAGCTTGGCTGCTTTTCAGCATCTCAGCTGCCCTTCTGCTCTGTGACAGCTCTCCAGGTTTCTTGCCTTCTCCAGGCTGCAACGTGCCCGCTACTACCCAGAGCTGGGCAGGAGTGGGCAGAGAGCACGCTCATCTGCCAGCAGTTTGCGGCTTGCCCAGGAAAGTGCAGTGTCCTTGGAATGTGCAGCAAATCCAATTTCTTGGCAAGTCCGGGGGAAGTGAGCAGTGCTGGTACACTTTCACCTTGAGAAATGGACTTGGAAAGCTTTTCGCTAAGATGTAGGCGACTAGAGAGGCAGAATACGGAGCTCCGGCGCTGGCCGATAAGAAGTGCCGCTTCCCGGCGTCTTTCGGCAAAAGCGGCGCTCCGGAGCGCACCGCTGCCGCTCCAGTCATCTGTGCGCCAAGTAGCCGCTTCTTCGCCTCCGGCAGCCGGAGATCGCGGTAGCTTGCATAGGCGAAGAACGAAGCCGCGAAGAAGCCGGCTTGTGCGCGAAGCTCGCAGACTGCTGCAGGACGGTGGCTGCCGCTCTCCTGCCTGTTGAATTCACTTCTGGCATGCGAGTGGAAGGTGTTCCAGGACAACTTTCCTGGGTTTTGACGTAGTCCTGCTGCATCCCTCCTTGGAAATTCTTGCTGCTCCCCGGAGGCTCCGAGATGCAGAGAACACGATGGCAGCTGCTGAAAAGAAGGGCAGCAGTGAGTTTGTCAAGAAACAAGAATATAGGCAGCTGCCTGTGCTTGGCAAGGAGCAGCTGCTGCATTCTTGCACTTGCCTTCCTTCAGTGCGCACAGAAGCCCGCTGTTCTGCTGCTTGGTTTTTCCGCATTCAGTCAATTGCACAGGATTGAAGCTGGGGCAGGCTGTTCAGCTTTGCTGCTTTTCAGCATCTCAGCTGCCCTTTGGCTCTGTTACAGCTCTCCAGGTTTCTTGCCTTTGCCAGGCTGCAACCAGCTGGCTAGTACCCAGAGCTGGGCAGGAGTGGGCAGAGAGCACGCTCATCAGCCAGCAGTTTGCGGCTTGCCCAGGAAAGTGCAGTGTCCTTGGAATGTGCAGCAAATCCAATTTCTTGGCAAGTCCGGGGGAAGTGAGCAGTGCAGGTACACTTTCACCTTGAGAAATGGAGTGGCAAAGCTTTTCGCTAAGATGTAGGCGACTAGAGAGGCAGAATACGGAGCTCCGGCGCTGGCCGAAAAGAAGTGCCGCTTGCCGGCGTCTTTCGGCAGAAGCGGCGCTCCGCAGAGCGCCGCTGCCCCTCCGGTCATCTGTACGCCAAGTAGCCGCTTCTTCGCCTCCGGCAGCCGGAGATCGCGGTAGCTTGCATAGGCGAAGAACGAAGCCGCGAAGAAGCCGGCTTGTGCGCGAAGCTTGCAGACAGCTGCAGGACGGTGGCTGCCGCTCTCCTGCCTGTTGAATTCACTCTGGGCATGCGAGTGGAAGGTGTTCCAGGACAACTTTCCTGGGTTTTGACGTAGTCCTGCTGCATCCCTCCTTGGAAATTCTTGCTGCTCCCCGGAGGCTCCGAGATGCAGAGAACACGATGGCAGCTGCTGAAAAGAAGGGCAGCAGTGAGTTTGTCAAGAAACAAGAATATAGGCAGCTGCCTGTGCTTGGCAAGGAGCAGCTGCTGCATTCTTGCACTTGCCTTCCTGCAGTGCGCACAGAAGCCCGCTGCTCTGCTGCTTGGTTTTTCCGCATTCAGTCAATTGCACAGGATTGAAGCTGGGGCAGGCTGTTCAGCTTGGCTGCTTTTCAGCATCTCAGCTGCCCTTCTGCTCTGTGACAGCTCTCCAGGTTTCTTGCCTTCGCCAGGCTGCAACGTGCCCGCTACTACCCAGAGCTGGGCAGGAGTGGGCAGAGAGCACGCTCATCTGCCAGCAGTTTGCGGCTTGCCCAGGAAAGTGCAGTGTCCTTGGAATGTGCAGCAAATCCAATTTCTTGGCAAGTCCGGGGGAAGTGAGCAGTGCAGGTACACTTTCACCTTGAGAAATGGAGTGGCAAAGCTTTTCGCTAAGATGTAGGCGACTAGAGAGGCAGAATACGGAGCTCCGGCGCTGGCCGAAAAGAAGTGCCGCTTGCCGGCGTCCTTCGGCAGAAGCGGCGCTCCGCAGAGCGCCGCTGCCCCTCCGGTCATCTGTACGCCAAGTAGCCGCTTCTTCGCCTCCGGCAGCCGGAGATCGCGGTAGCTTGCATAGGCGAAGAACGAAGCCGCGAAGAAGCAGGCTTGTGCGCGAAGCTTGCAGACAGCTGCAGGACGGTGGCTGCCGCTCTCCTGCCTGTTGAATTCACTCTGGGCATGCGAGTGGAAGGTGTTCCAGGACAACTTTCCTGGGTTTTGACGTAGTCCTGCTGCATCCCTCCTTGGAAATTCTTGCTGCTCCCCGGAGGCTCCGAGATGCAGAGAACACGATGGCAGCTGCTGAAAAGAAGGGCAGCAGTGAGTTTGTCAAGAAACAAGAATATAGGCAGCTGCCTGTGCTTGGCAAGGAGCAGCTGCTGCATTCTTGCACTTGCCTTCCTGCAGTGCGCACAGAAGCCCGCTGTTCTGCTGCTTGGTTTTTCCGCATTCAGTCAATTGCACAGGATTGAAGCTGGGGCAGGCTGTTCAGCTTTGCTGCTTTTCAGCATCTCAGCTGCCCTTCTGCTCTGTGACAGCTCTCCAGGTTTCTTGCCTTCTCCAGGCTGCAACGTGCCCGCTACTACCCAGAGCTGGGCAGGAGTGGGCAGAGAGCACGCTCATCTGCCAGCAGTTTGCGGCTTGCCCAGGAAAGTGCAGTGTCCTTGGAATGTGCAGCAAATCCAATTTCTTGGCAAGTCCGGGGGAAGTGAGCAGTGCTGGTACACTTTCACCTTGAGAAATGGACTTGGAAAGCTTTTCGCTAAGATGTAGGCGACTAGAGAGGCAGAATACGGAGCTCCGGCGCTGGCCGAAGGGAAGTGCCGCTTCCCGGCGTCTTTCGGCAAAAGCGGCGCTCCGGAGCGCACCGCTGCCGCTCCAGTCATCTGTGCGCGAAGTAGCCGCTTCTTCGCCTCCGGCAGCCGGAGATCGCGGTAGCTTGCATAGGCGAAGAACGAAGCCGCGAAGAAGCCGGCTTGTGCGCGAAGCTCGCAGACTGCTGCAGGACGGTGGCTGCCGCTCTCCTGCCTGTTGAATTCACTTCTGGCATGCCAGTGGAAGGTGTTCCAGGACAACTTTCCTGGGTTTTGACGTAGTCCTGCTGCATCCCTCCTTGGAAATTCTTGCTGCTCCCCGGAGGCTCCGAGATGCAGAGAACACGATGGCAGCTGCTGAAAAGAAGGGCAGCAGTGAGTTTGTCAAGAAACAAGAATATAGGCAGCTGCCTGTGCTTGGCAAGGAGCAGCTGCTGCATTCTTGCACTTGCCTTCCTTCAGTGCGCACAGAAGCCCGCTGCTCTGCTGCTTGGTTTTTCCGCATTCAGTCAATTGCACAGGATTGAAGCTGGGGCAGGCTGTTCAGCTTTGCTGCTTTTCAGCATCTCAGCTGCCCTTCTGCTCTGTGACAGCTCTCCAGGTTTCTTGCCTTCGCCAGGCTGCAACGTGCCCGCTACTACCCAGAGCTGGGCAGGAGTGGGCAGAGAGCACGCTCATGTGCCAGCAGTTTGCGGCTTGCCCAGGAAAGTGCAGTGTCCTTGGAATGTGCAGCAAATCCAATTTCTTGGCAAGTCCGGGGGAAGTGAGCAGTGCTGGTACACTTTCA
This sequence comes from Vidua macroura, assembly GCF_024509145.1. Lineage (NCBI taxonomy): Eukaryota > Metazoa > Chordata > Aves > Passeriformes > Viduidae > Vidua > Vidua macroura. Next base: position 4,747,854 of record NC_071584.1, on the reverse strand, counting down.
CCTTGAGAAATGGAGTTGGAAAGCTTTTCGCTAAGATGTAGGCGACTAGAGAGGCAGAATACGGAGCTCCGGCGCTGGCCGAAGGGAAGTGCCGCTTCCCGGCGTCTTTCAGCAAAAGCGGCGCTCCGGAGCGCACCGCTGCCGCTCCAGTCATCTGTGCGCCAAGTAGCCGCTTCTTCGCCTCCGGCAGCCGGAGATCGCGGTAGCTTGCATAGGCGAAGAACGAAGCCGCGAAGAAGCCGGCTTGTGCGCGAAGCTCGCAGACAGCTGCAGGACGGTGGCTGCCGCTCTCCTGCCTGTTGAATTCACTTCTGGCATCCGAGTGGAAGGTGTTCCAGGACAACTTTCCTGGGTTTTGACGTAGTCCTGCTGCATCCCTCCTTGGAAATTCTTGCTGCTCCCCGGAGGCTCCGAGATGCAGAGAACACGATGGCAGCTGCTGAAAAGAAGGGCAGCAGTGAGTTTGTCAAGAAACAAGAATATAGGCAGCTGCCTGTGCTTGGCAAGGAGCAGCTGCTGCATTCTTGCACTTGCCTTCCTTCAGTGCGCACAGAAGCCCGCTGTTCTGCTGCTTGGTTTTTCCGCATTCAGTCAATTGCACAGGATTGAAGCTGGGGCAGGCTGTTCAGCTTGGCTGCTTTTCAGCATCTCAGCTGCCCTTCTGCTCTGTGACAGCTCTCCAGGTTTCTTGCCTTCTCCAGGCTGCAACGTGCCCGCTACTACCCAGAGCTGGGCAGGAGTGGGCAGAGAGCACGCTCATCTGCCAGCAGTTTGCGGCTTGCCCAGGAAAGTGCAGTGTCCTTGGAATGTGCAGCAAATCCAATTTCTTGGCAAGTCCGGGGGAAGTGAGCAGTGCTGGTACACTTTCACCTTGAGAAATGGACTTGGAAAGCTTTTCGCTAAGATGTAGGCGACTAGAGAGGCAGAATACGGAGCTCCGGCGCTGGCCGAAGGGAAGTGCCGCTTGCCGGCGTCTTTCGGCAAAAGCGGCGCTCCGGAGCGCACCGCTGCCGCTCCAGTCATCTGTGCGCGAAGTAGCCTCTTCTTCGCCTCCGGCAGCCGGAGATCGCGGTAGCTTGCATAGGCGAAGAACGAAGCCGCGAAGAAGCCGGCTTGTGTGCGAAGCTCGCAGACAGCTGCAGGACGGTGGCTGCCGCTCTCCTGCCTGTTGAATTCACTCTGGGCATGCGAGTGGAAGGTGTTCCAGGACAACTTTCCTGGGTTTTGACGTAGTCCTGCTGCATCCCTCCTTGGAAATTCTTGCTGCTCCCCGGAGGCTCCGAGATGCAGAGAACACGATGGCAGCTGCTGAAAAGAAGGGCAGCAGTGAGTTTGTCAAGAAACAAGAATATAGGCAGCTGCCTGTGCTTGGCAAGGAGCAGCTGCTGCATTCTTGCACTTGCCTTCCTGCAGTGCGCACAGAAGCCCGCTGTTCTGCTGCTTGGTTTTTCCGCATTCAGTCAATTGCACAGGATTGAAGCTGGGGCAGGCTGTTCAGCTTGGCTGCTTTTCAGCATCTCAGCTGCCCTTCTGCTCTGTGACAGCTCTCCAGGTTTCTTGCCTTCTCCAGGCTGCAACGTGCCCGCTACTACCCAGAGCTGGGCAGGAGTGGGCAGAGAGCACGCTCATCTGCCAGCAGTTTGCGGCTTGCCCAGGAAAGTGCAGTGTCCTTGGAATGTGCAGCAAATCCAATTTCTTGGCAAGTCCGGGGGAAGTGAGCAGTGCTGGTACACTTTCACCTTGAGAAATGGACTTGGAAAGCTTTTCGCTAAGATGTAGGCGACTAGAGAGGCAGAATACGGAGCTCCGGCGCTGGCCGATAAGAAGTGCCGCTTCCCGGCGTCTTTCGGCAAAAGCGGCGCTCCGGAGCGCACCGCTGCCGCTCCAGTCATCTGTGCGCGAAGTAGCCGCTTCTTCGCCTCCGGCAGCCGGAGATCGCGGTAGCTTGCATAGGCGAAGAAGGAAGCCGCGAAGAAGCCGGCTTGTGCGCGAAGCTCGCAGACTGCTGCAGGACGGTGGCTGCCGCTCTCCTGCCTGTTGAATTCACTTCTGGCATGCCAGTGGAAGGTGTTCCAGGACAACTTTCCTGGGTTTTGACGTAGTCCTGCTGCATCCCTCCTTGGAAATTCTTGCTGCTCCCCGGAGGCTCCGAGATGCAGAGAACACGATGGCAGCTGCTGAAAAGAAGGGCAGCAGTGAGTTTGTCAAGAAACAAGAATATAGGCAGCTGCCTGTGCTTGGCAAGGAGCAGCTGCTGCATTCTTGCACTTGCCTTCCTTCAGTGCGCACAGAAGCCCGCTGTTCTGCTGCTTGGTTTTTCCGCATTCAGTCAATTGCACAGGATTGAAGCTGGGGCAGGCTGTTCAGCTTGGCTGCTTTTCAGCATCTCAGCTGCCCTTCTGCTCTGTGACAGCTCTCCAGGTTTCTTGCCTTCTCCAGGCTGCAACGTGCCCGCTACTACCCAGAGCTGGGCAGGAGTGGGCAGAGAGCACGCTCATCTGCCAGCAGTTTGCGGCTTGCCCAGGAAAGTGCAGTGTCCTTGGAATGTGCAGCAAATCCAATTTCTTGGCAAGTCCGGGGGAAGTGAGCAGTGCTGGTACACTTTCACCTTGAGAAATGGACTTGGAAAGCTTTTCGCTAAGATGTAGGCGACTAGAGAGGCAGAATACGGAGCTCCGGCGCTGGCCGATAAGAAGTGCCGCTTCCCGGCGTCTTTCGGCAAAAGCGGCGCTCCGGAGCGCACCGCTGCCGCTCCAGTCATCTGTGCGCCAAGTAGCCGCTTCTTCGCCTCCGGCAGCCGGAGATCGCGGTAGCTTGCATAGGCGAAGAACGAAGCCGCGAAGAAGCCGGCTTGTGCGCGAAGCTCGCAGACTGCTGCAGGACGGTGGCTGCCGCTCTCCTGCCTGTTGAATTCACTTCTGGCATGCGAGTGGAAGGTGTTCCAGGACAACTTTCCTGGGTTTTGACGTAGTCCTGCTGCATCCCTCCTTGGAAATTCTTGCTGCTCCCCGGAGGCTCCGAGATGCAGAGAACACGATGGCAGCTGCTGAAAAGAAGGGCAGCAGTGAGTTTGTCAAGAAACAAGAATATAGGCAGCTGCCTGTGCTTGGCAAGGAGCAGCTGCTGCATTCTTGCACTTGCCTTCCTTCAGTGCGCACAGAAGCCCGCTGTTCTGCTGCTTGGTTTTTCCGCATTCAGTCAATTGCACAGGATTGAAGCTGGGGCAGGCTGTTCAGCTTTGCTGCTTTTCAGCATCTCAGCTGCCCTTTGGCTCTGTTACAGCTCTCCAGGTTTCTTGCCTTTGCCAGGCTGCAACCAGCTGGCTAGTACCCAGAGCTGGGCAGGAGTGGGCAGAGAGCACGCTCATCAGCCAGCAGTTTGCGGTTTGCCCAGGAAAGTGCAGTGTCCTTGGAATGTGCAGCAAATCCAATTTCTTGGCAAGTCCGGGGGAAGTGAGCAGTGCAGGTACACTTTCACCTTGAGAAATGGAGTGGCAAAGCTTTTCGCTAAGATGTAGGCGACTAGAGAGGCAGAATACGGAGCTCCGGCGCTGGCCGAAAAGAAGTGCCGCTTGCCGGCGTCTTTCGGCAGAAGCGGCGCTCCGCAGAGCGCCGCTGCCCCTCCGGTCATCTGTACGCCAAGTAGCCGCTTCTTCGCCTCCGGCAGCCGGAGATCGCGGTAGCTTGCATAGGCGAAGAACGAAGCCGCGAAGAAGCCGGCTTGTGCGCGAAGCTTGCAGACAGCTGCAGGACGGTGGCTGCCGCTCTCCTGCCTGTTGAATTCACTCTGGGCATGCGAGTGGAAGGTGTTCCAGGACAACTTTCCTGGGTTTTGACGTAGTCCTGCTGCATCCCTCCTTGGAAATTCTTGCTGCTCCCCGGAGGCTCCGAGATGCAGAGAACACGATGGCAGCTGCTGAAAAGAAGGGCAGCAGTGAGTTTGTCAAGAAACAAGAATATAGGCAGCTGCCTGTGCTTGGCAAGGAGCAGCTGCTGCATTCTTGCACTTGCCTTCCTGCAGTGCGCACAGAAGCCCGCTGCTCTGCTGCTTGGTTTTTCCGCATTCAGTCAATTGCACAGGATTGAAGCTGGGGCAGGCTGTTCAGCTTGGCTGCTTTTCAGCATCTCAGCTGCCCTTCTGCTCTGTGACAGCTCTCCAGGTTTCTTGCCTTCGCCAGGCTGCAACGTGCCCGCTACTACCCAGAGCTGGGCAGGAGTGGGCAGAGAGCACGCTCATCTGCCAGCAGTTTGCGGCTTGCCCAGGAAAGTGCAGTGTCCTTGGAATGTGCAGCAAATCCAATTTCTTGGCAAGTCCGGGGGAAGTGAGCAGTGCAGGTACACTTTCACCTTGAGAAATGGAGTGGCAAAGCTTTTCGCTAAGATGTAGGCGACTAGAGAGGCAGAATACGGAGCTCCGGCGCTGGCCGAAAAGAAGTGCCGCTTGCCGGCGTCCTTCGGCAGAAGCGGCGCTCCGCAGAGCGCCGCTGCCCCTCCGGTCATCTGTACGCCAAGTAGCCGCTTCTTCGCCTCCGGCAGCCGGAGATCGCGGTAGCTTGCATAGGCGAAGAACGAAGCCGCGAAGAAGCAGGCTTGTGCGCGAAGCTTGCAGACAGCTGCAGGACGGTGGCTGCCGCTCTCCTGCCTGTTGAATTCACTCTGGGCATGCGAGTGGAAGGTGTTCCAGGACAACTTTCCTGGGTTTTGACGTAGTCCTGCTGCATCCCTCCTTGGAAATTCTTGCTGCTCCCCGGAGGCTCCGAGATGCAGAGAACACGATGGCAGCTGCTGAAAAGAAGGGCAGCAGTGAGTTTGTCAAGAAACAAGAATATAGGCAGCTGCCTGTGCTTGGCAAGGAGCAGCTGCTGCATTCTTGCACTTGCCTTCCTGCAGTGCGCACAGAAGCCCGCTGTTCTGCTGCTTGGTTTTTCCGCATTCAGTCAATTGCACAGGATTGAAGCTGGGGCAGGCTGTTCAGCTTTGCTGCTTTTCAGCATCTCAGCTGCCCTTCTGCTCTGTGACAGCTCTCCAGGTTTCTTGCCTTCTCCAGGCTGCAACGTGCCCGCTACTACCCAGAGCTGGGCAGGAGTGGGCAGAGAGCACGCTCATCTGCCAGCAGTTTGCGGCTTGCCCAGGAAAGTGCAGTGTCCTTGGAATGTGCAGCAAATCCAATTTCTTGGCAAGTCCGGGGGAAGTGAGCAGTGCTGGTACACTTTCACCTTGAGAAATGGACTTGGAAAGCTTTTCGCTAAGATGTAGGCGACTAGAGAGGCAGAATACGGAGCTCCGGCGCTGGCCGAAGGGAAGTGCCGCTTCCCGGCGTCTTTCGGCAAAAGCGGCGCTCCGGAGCGCACCGCTGCCGCTCCAGTCATCTGTGCGCGAAGTAGCCGCTTCTTCGCCTCCGGCAGCCGGAGATCGCGGTAGCTTGCATAGGCGAAGAACGAAGCCGCGAAGAAGCCGGCTTGTGCGCGAAGCTCGCAGACTGCTGCAGGACGGTGGCTGCCGCTCTCCTGCCTGTTGAATTCACTTCTGGCATGCCAGTGGAAGGTGTTCCAGGACAACTTTCCTGGGTTTTGACGTAGTCCTGCTGCATCCCTCCTTGGAAATTCTTGCTGCTCCCCGGAGGCTCCGAGATGCAGAGAACACGATGGCAGCTGCTGAAAAGAAGGGCAGCAGTGAGTTTGTCAAGAAACAAGAATATAGGCAGCTGCCTGTGCTTGGCAAGGAGCAGCTGCTGCATTCTTGCACTTGCCTTCCTTCAGTGCGCACAGAAGCCCGCTGCTCTGCTGCTTGGTTTTTCCGCATTCAGTCAATTGCACAGGATTGAAGCTGGGGCAGGCTGTTCAGCTTTGCTGCTTTTCAGCATCTCAGCTGCCCTTCTGCTCTGTGACAGCTCTCCAGGTTTCTTGCCTTCGCCAGGCTGCAACGTGCCCGCTACTACCCAGAGCTGGGCAGGAGTGGGCAGAGAGCACGCTCATCTGCCAGCAGTTTGCGGCTTGCCCAGGAAAGTGCAGTGTCCTTGGAATGTGCAGCAAATCCAATTTCTTGGCAAGTCCGGGGGAAGTGAGCAGTGCTGGTACACTTTCACCTTGAGAAATGGACTTGGAAAGCTTTTCGCTAAGATGTAGGCGACTAGAGAGGCAGAATACGGAGCTCCGGCGCTGGCCGAAGGGAAGTGCCGCTTCCCGGCGTCTTTCAGCAAAAGCGGCGCTCCGGAGCGCACCGCTGCCGCTCCAGTCATCTGTGCGCCAAGTAGCCGCTTCTTCGCCTCCGGCAGCCGGAGATCGCGGTAGCTTGCATAGGCGAAGAACGAAGCCGCGAAGAAGCCGGCTTGTGCGCGAAGCTCGCAGACAGCTGCAGGACGGTGGCTGCCGCTCTCCTGCCTGTTGAATTCACTTCTGGCATGCGAGTGGAAGGTGTTCCAGGACAACTTTCCTGGGTTTTGACGTAGTCCTGCTGCATCCCTCCTTGGAAATTCTTGCTGCTCCCCGGAGGCTCCGAGATGCAGAGAACACGATGGCAGCTGCTGAAAAGAAGGGCAGCAGTGAGTTTGTCAAGAAACAAGAATATAGGCAGCTGCCTGTGCTTGGCAAGGAGCAGCTGCTGCATTCTTGCACTTGCCTTCCTTCAGTGCGCACAGAAGCCCGCTGCTCTGCTGCTTGGTTTTTCTGCATTCAGTCAATTGCACAGGATTGAAGCTGGGGCAGGCTGTTCAGCTTTGCTGCTTTTCAGCATCTCAGCTGCCCTTCTGCTCTGTGACAGCTCTCCAGGTTTCTTGCCTTCTCCAGGCTGCAACGTGCCCGCTACTACCCAGAGCTGGGCAGGAGTGGGCAGAGAGCACGCTCATCTGCCAGCAGTTTGCGGCTTGCCCAGGAAAGTGCAGTGTCCTTGGAATGTGCAGCAAATCCAATTTCTTGGCAAGTCCGGGGGAAGTGAGCAGTGCTGGTACACTTTCACCTTGAGAAATGGACTTGGAAAGCTTTTCGCTAAGATGTAGGCGACTAGAGAGGCAGAATACGGAGCTCCGGCGCTGGCCGATAAGAAGTGCCGCTTCCCGGCGTCTTTCGGCAAAAGCGGCGCTCCGGAGCGCACCGCTGCCCCTCCGGTCATCTGTACGCCAAGTAGCCGCTTCTTCGCCTCCGGCAGCCGGAGATCGCGGTAGCTTGCTTAGGCGAAGAACGAAGCTGCGAAGAAGCAGGCTTGTGCGCGAAGCTTGCAGACAGCTGCAGGACGGTGGCTGCCGCTCTCCTGCCTGTTGAATTCACTCTGGGCATGCGAGTGGAAGGTGTTCCAGGACAACTTTCCTGGGTTTTGACGTAGTCCTGCTGCATCCCTCCTTGGAAATTCTTGCTGCTCCCCGGAGGCTCCGAGATGCAGAGAACACGATGGCAGCTGCTGAAAAGAAGGGCAGCAGTGAGTTTGTCAAGAAACAAGAATATAGGCAGCTGCCTGTGCTTGGCAAGGAGCAGCTGCTGCATTCTTGCACTTGCCTTCCTGCAGTGCGCACAGAAGCCCGCTGTTCTGCTGCTTGGTTTTTCCGCATTCAGTCAATTGCACAGGATTGAAGCTGGGGCAGGCTGTTCAGCTTTGCTGCTTTTCAGCATCTCAGCTGCCCTTCTGCTCTGTGACAGCTCTCCAGGTTTCTTGCCTTCTCCAGGCTGCAACGTGCCCGCTACTACCCAGAGCTGGGCAGGAGTGGGCAGAGAGCACGCTCATCTGCCAGCAGTTTGCGGCTTGCCCAGGAAAGTGCAGTGTCCTTGGAATGTGCAGCAAATCCAATTTCTTGGCAAGTCCGGGGGAAGTGAGCAGTGCTGGTACACTTTCACCTTGAGAAATGGACTTGGAAAGCTTTTCGCTAAGATGTAGGCGACTAGAGAGGCAGAATACGGAGCTCCGGCGCTGGCCGAAGGGAAGTGCCGCTTCCCGGCGTCTTTCGGCAAAAGCGGCGCTCCGGAGCGCACCGCTGCCGCTCCAGTCATCTGTGCGCGAAGTAGCCGCTTCTTCGCCTCCGGCAGCCGGAGATCGCGGTAGCTTGCATAGGCGAAGAACGAAGCCGCGAAGAAGCCGGCTTGTGCGCGAAGCTCGCAGACTGCTGCAGGACGGTGGCTGCCGCTCTCCTGCCTGTTGAATTCACTTCTGGCATGCCAGTGGAAGGTGTTCCAGGACAACTTTCCTGGGTTTTGACGTAGTCCTGCTGCATCCCTCCTTGGAAATTCTTGCTGCTCCCCGGAGGCTCCGAGATGCAGAGAACACGATGGCAGCTGCTGAAAAGAAGGGCAGCAGTGAGTTTGTCAAGAAACAAGAATATAGGCAGCTGCCTGTGCTTGGCAAGGAGCAGCTGCTGCATTCTTGCACTTGCCTTCCTTCAGTGCGCACAGAAGCCCGCTGTTCTGCTGCTTGGTTTTTCTGCATTCAGTCAATTGCACAGGATTGAAGCTGGGGCAGGCTGTTCAGCTTGGCTGCTTTTCAGCATCTCAGCTGCCCTTCTGCTCTGTGACAGCTCTCCAGGTTTCTTGCCTTCTCCAGGCTGCAACGTGCCCGCTACTACCCAGAGCTGGGCAGGAGTGGGCAGAGAGCACGCTCATCTGCCAGCAGTTTGCGGCTTGCCCAGGAAAGTGCAGTGTCCTTGGAATGTGCAGCAAATCCAATTTCTTGGCAAGTCCGGGGGAAGTGAGCAGTGCTGGTACACTTTCACCTTGAGAAATGGACTTGGAAAGCTTTTCGCTAAGATGTAGGCGACTAGAGAGGCAGAATACGGAGCTCCGGCGCTGGCCGATAAGAAGTGCCGCTTCCCGGCGTCTTTCGGCAAAAGCGGCGCTCCGGAGCGCACCGCTGCCGCTCCAGTCATCTGTGCGCCAAGTAGCCGCTTCTTCGCCTCCGGCAGCCGGAGATCGCGGTAGCTTGAATAGGCGAAGAATAAAGCTGCGAAGAAGCCGGCTTGTGCGCGAACCTTGCAGACAGCTGCAGGATGGTGGCTGCCGCTCTCCTGCCTGTTGAATTCACTTCTGGCATGCGAGTGGAAGGTGTTCCAGGACAACTTTCCTGGGTTTTGACGTAGTCCTGCTGCATCCCTCCTTGGAAATTCTTGCTGCTCCCCGGAGGCTCCGAGATGCAGAGAACACGATGGCAGCTGCTGAAAAGAAGGGCAGCAGTGAGTTTGTCAAGAAACAAGAATATAGGCAGCTGCCTGTGCTTGGCAAGGAGCAGCTGCTGCATTCTTGCACTTGCCTTCCTTCAGTGCGCACAGAAGCCCGCTGCTCTGCTGCTTGGTTTTTCCGCATTCAGTCAATTGCACAGGATTGAAGCTGGGGCAGGCTGTTCAGCTTTGCTGCTTTTCAGCATCTCAGCTGCCCTTCTGCTCTGTGACAGCTCTCCAGGTTTCTTGCCTTCGCCAGGCTGCAACGTGCCCGCTACTACCCAGAGCTGGGCAGGAGTGGGCAGAGAGCACGCTCATCTGCCAGCAGTTTGCGGCTTGCCCAGGAAAGTGCAGTGTCCTTGGAATGTGCAGCAAATCCAATTTCTTGGCAAGTCCGGGGGAAGTGAGCAGTGCTGGTACACTTTCACCTTGAGAAATGGACTTGGAAAGCTTTTCGCTAAGATGTAGGCGACTAGAGAGGCAGAATACGGAGCTCCGGCGCTGGCCGAAGGGAAGTGCCGCTTGCCGGCGTCTTTCGGCAAAAGCGGCGCTCCGGAGCGCACCGCTGCCGCTCCAGTGATCTGTGCGCGAAGTAGCCGCTTCTTCGCCTCCGGCAGCCGGAGATCGCGGTAGCTTGCATAGGCGAAGAACGAAGCCGCGAAGAAGCCGGCTTGTGCGCGAAGCTCGCAGACAGCTGCAGGACGGTGGCTGCCGCTCTCCTGCCTGTTGAATTCACTCTGGGCATGCGAGTGGAAGGTGTTCCAGGACAACTTTCCTGGGTTTTGACGTAGTCCTGCTGCATCCCTCCTTGGAAATTCTTGCTGCTCCCCGGAGGCTCCGAGATGCAGAGAACACGATGGCAGCTGCTGAAAAGAAGGGCAGCAGTGAGTTTGTCAAGAAACAAGAATATAGGCAGCTGCCTGTGCTTGGCAAGGAGCAGCTGCTGCATTCTTGCACTTGCCTTCCTTCAGTGCGCACAGAAGCCCGCTGCTCTGCTGCTTGGTTTTTCCGCATTCAGTCAATTGCACAGGATTGAAGCTGGGGCAGGCTGTTCAGCTTTGCTGCTTTTCAGCATCTCAGCTGCCCTTCTGCTCTGTGACAGCTCTCCAGGTTTCTTGCCTTCGCCAGGCTGCAACGTGCCCGCTACTACCCAGAGCTGGGCAGGAGTGGGCAGAGAGCACGCTCATCTGCCAGCAGTTTGCGGCTTGCCCAGGAAAGTGCAGTGTCCTTGGAATGTGCAGCAAATCCAATTTCTTGGCAAGTCCGGGGGAAGTGAGCAGTGCTGGTACACTTTCACCTTGAGAAATGGACTTGGAAAGCTTTTCGCTAAGATGTAGGCGACTAGAGAGGCAGAATACGGAGCTCCGGCGCTGGCCGAAGGGAAGTGCCGCTTGCCGGCGTCTTTCGGCAAAAGCGGCGCTCCGGAGCGCACCGCTGCCGCTCCAGTCATCTGTGCGCGAAGTAGCCGCTTCTTCGCCTCCGGCAGCCGGAGATCGCGGTAGCTTGCATAGGCGAAGAACGAAGCCGCGAAGAAGCCGGCTTGTGTGCGAAGCTCGCAGACAGCTGCAGGACGGTGGCTGCCGCTCTCCTGCCTGTTGAATTCACTTCTGGCATGCCAGTGGAAGGTGTTCCAGGACAACTTTCCTGGGTTTTGACGTAGTCCTGCTGCATCCCTCCTTGGAAATTCTTGCTGCTCCCCGGAGGCTCCGAGATGCAGAGAACACGATGGCAGCTGCTGAAAAGAAGGGCAGCAGTGAGTTTGTCAAGAAACAAGAATATAGGCAGCTGCCTGTGCTTGGCAAGGAGCAGCTGCTGCATTCTTGCACTTGCCTTCCTGCAGTGCGCACAGAAGCCCGCTGTTCTGCTGCTTGGTTTTTCCGCATTCAGTCAATTGCACAGGATTGAAGCTGGGGCAGGCTGTTCAGCTTTGCTGCTTTTCAGCATCTCAGCTGCCCTTCTGCTCTGTGACAGCTCTCCAGGTTTCTTGCCTTCTCCAGGCTGCAACGTGCCCGCTACTACCCAGAGCTGGGCAGGAGTGGGCAGAGAGCACGCTCATCTGCCAGCAGTTTGCGGCTTGCCCAGGAAAGTGCAGTGTCCTTGGAATGTGCAGCAAATCCAATTTCTTGGCAAGTCCGGGGGAAGTGAGCAGTGCTGGTACACTTTCACCTTGAGAAATGGACTTGGAAAGCTTTTCGCTAAGATGTAGGCGACTAGAGAGGCAGAATACGGAGCTCCGGCGCTGGCCGAAGGGAAGTGCCGCTTGCCGGCGTCTTTCGGCAAAAGCGGCGCTCCGGAGCGCACCGCTGCCGCTCCAGTGATCTGTGCGCGAAGTAGCCGCTTCTTCGCCTCCGGCAGCCGGAGATCGCGGTAGCTTGCATAGGCGAAGAACGAAGCCGCGAAGAAGCCGGCTTGTGCGCGAAGCTCGCAGACAGCTGCAGGACGGTGGCTGCCGCTCTCCTGCCTGTTGAATTCACTTCTGGCATGCCAGTGGAAGGTGTTCCAGGACAACTTTCCTGGGTTTTGACGTAGTCCTGCTGCATCCCTCCTTGGAAATTCTTGCTGCTCCCCGGAGGCTCCGAGATGCAGAGAACACGATGGCAGCTGCTGAAAAGAAGGGCAGCAGTGAGTTTGTCAAGAAACAAGAATATAGGCAGCTGCCTGTGCTTGGCAAGGAGCAGCTGCTGCATTCTTGCACTTGCCTTCCTTCAGTGCGCACAGAAGCCCGCTGCTCTGCTGCTTGGTTTTTCCGCATTCAGTCAATTGCACAGGATTGAAGCTGGGGCAGGCTGTTCAGCTTTGCTGCTTTTCAGCATCTCAGCTGCCCTTCTGCTCTGTGACAGCTCTCCAGGTTTCTTGCCTTCTCCAGGCTGCAACGTGCCCGCTACTACCCAGAGCTGGGCAGGAGTGGGCAGAGAGCACGCTCATCTGCCAGCAGTTTGCGGCTTGCCCAGGAAAGTGCAGTGTCCTTGGAATGTGCAGCAAATCCAATTTCTTGGCAAGTCCGGGGGAAGTGAGCAGTGCTGGTACACTTTCACCTTGAGAAATGGACTTGGAAAGCTTTTCGCTAAGATGTAGGCGACTAGAGAGGCAGAATACGGAGCTCCGGCGCTGGCCGAAGGGAAGTGCCGCTTGCCGGCGTCTTTCAGCAAAAGCGGCGCTCCGGAGCGCACCGCTGCCGCTCCAGTCATCTGTGCGCCAAGTAGCCGCTTCTTCGCCTCCGGCAGCCGGAGATCGCGGTAGCTTGCATAGGCGAAGAACGAAGCCGCGAAGAAGCCGGCTTGTGCGCGAAGCTTGCAGACAGCTGCAGGACGGTGGCTGCCGCTCTCCTGCCTGTTGAATTCACTCTGGGCATGCGAGTGGAAGGTGTTCCAGGACAACTTTCCTGGGTTTTGACGTAGTCCTGCTGCATCCCTCCTTGGAAATTCTTGCTGCTCCCCGGAGGCTCCGAGATGCAGAGAACACGATGGCAGCTGCTGAAAAGAAGGGCAGCAGTGAGTTTGTCAAGAAACAAGAATATAGGCAGCTGCCTGTGCTTGGCAAGGAGCAGCTGCTGCATTCTTGCACTTGCCTTCCTTCAGTGCGCACAGAAGCCCGCTGTTCTGCTGCTTGGTTTTTCCGCATTCAGTCAATTGCACAGGATTGAAGCTGGGGCAGGCTGTTCAGCTTTGCTGCTTTTCAGCATCTCAGCTGCCCTTCTGCTCTGTGACAGCTCTCCAGGTTTCTTGCCTTCTCCAGGCTGCAACGTGCCCGCTACTACCCAGAGCTGGGCAGGAGTGGGCAGAGAGCACGCTCATCTGCCAGCAGTTTGCGGCTTGCCCAGGAAAGTGCAGTGTCCTTGGAATGTGCAGCAAATCCAATTTCTTGGCAAGTCCGGGGGAAGTGAGCAGTGCTGGTACACTTTCACCTTGAGAAATGGACTTGGAAAGCTTTTCGCTAAGATGTAGGCGACTAGAGAGGCAGAATACGGAGCTCCGGCGCTGGCCGAAGGGAAGTGCCGCTTGCCGGCGTCTTTCGGCAAAAGCGGCGCTCCGGAGCGCACCGCTGCCGCTCCAGTCATCTGTGCGCGAAGTAGCCGCTTCTTCGCCTCCGGCAGCCGGAGATCGCGGTAGCTTGCATAGGCGAAGAACGAAGCCGCGAAGAAGCCGGCTTGTGCGCGAAGCTCGCAGACTGCTGCAGGACGGTGGCTGCCGCTCTCCTGCCTGTTGAATTCACTTCTGGCATGCCAGTGGAAGGTGTTCCAGGACAACTTTCCTGGGTTTTGACGTAGTCCTGCTGCATCCCTCCTTGGAAATTCTTGCTGCTCCCCGGAGGCTCCGAGATGCAGAGAACACGATGGCAGCTGCTGAAAAGAAGGGCAGCAGTGAGTTTGTCAAGAAACAAGAATATAGGCAGCTGCCTGTGCTTGGCAAGGAGCAGCTGCTGCATTCTTGCACTTGCCTTCCTTCAGTGCGCACAGAAGCCCGCTGCTCTGCTGCTTGGTTTTTCCGCATTCAGTCAATTGCACAGGATTGAAGCTGGGGCAGGCTGTTCAGCTTTGCTGCTTTTCAGCATCTCAGCTGCCCTTCTGCTCTGTGACAGCTCTCCAGGTTTCTTGCCTTCTCCAGGCTGCAACGTGCCCGCTACTACCCAGAGCTGGGCAGGAGTGGGCAGAGAGCACGCTCATCTGCCAGCAGTTTGCGGCTTGCCCAGGAAAGTGCAGTGTCCTTGGAATGTGCAGCAAATCCAATTTCTTGGCAAGTCCGGGGGAAGTGAGCAGTGCTGGTACACTTTCACCTTGAGAAATGGACTTGGAAAGCTTTTCGCTAAGATGTAGGCGACTAGAGAGGCAGAATACGGAGCTCCGGCGCTGGCCGAAGGGAAGTGCCGCTTCCCGGCGTCTTTCAGCAAAAGCGGCGCTCCGGAGCGCACCGCTGCCGCTCCAGTCATCTGTGCGCCAAGTAGCCGCTTCTTCGCCTCCGGCAGCCGGAGATCGCGGTAGCTTGCATAGGCGAAGAACGAAGCCGCGAAGAAGCCGGCTTGTGCGCGAAGCTTGCAGACAGCTGCAGGACGGTGGCTGCCGCTCTCCTGCCTGTTGAATTCACTTCTGGCATGCGAGTGGAAGGTGTTCCAGGACAACTTTCCTGGGTTTTGACGTAGTCCTGCTGCATCCCTCCTTGGAAATTCTTGCTGCTCCCCGGAGGCTCCGAGATGCAGAGAACACGATGGCAGCTGCTGAAAAGAAGGGCAACAGTGAGTTTGTCAAGAAACAAGAATATAGGCAGCTGCCTGTGCTTGGCAAGGAGCAGCTGCTGCATTCTTGCACTTGCCTTCCTTCAGTGCGCACAGAAGCCCGCTGTTCTCCTGCTTGGTTTTTCCGCATTCAGTCAATTGCACAGGATTGAAGCTGGGGCAGGCTGTTCAGCTTGGCTGCTTTTCAGCATCTCAGCTGCCCTTCTGCTCTGTGACAGCTCTCCAGGTTTCTTGCCTTCTCCAGGCTGCAACGTGCCCGCTACTACCCAGAGCTGGGCAGGAGTGGGCAGAGAGCACGCTCATCTGCCAGCAGTTTGCGGCTTGCCCAGGAAAGTGCAGTGTCCTTGGAATGTGCAGCAAATCCAATTTCTTGGCAAGTCCGGGGGAAGTGAGCAGTGCTGGTACACTTTCACCTTGAGAAATGGACTTGGAAAGCTTTTCGCTAAGATGTAGGCGACTAGAGAGGCAGAATACGGAGCTCCGGCGCTGGCCGAAGAGAAGTGCCGCTTCCCGGCGTCTTTCGGCAAAAGCGGCGCTCCGGAGCGCACCGCTGCCGCTCCAGTCATCTGTGCGCGAAGTAGCCGCTTCTTCGCCTCCGGCAGCCGGAGATCGCGGTAGCTTGAATAGGCGAAGAATAAAGCTGCGAAGAAGCCGGCTTGTGCGCGAACCTTGCAGACAGCTGCAGGATGGTGGCTGCCGCTCTCCTGCCTGTTGAATTCACTTCTGGCATGCGAGTGGAAGGTGTTCCAGGACAACTTTCCTGGGTTTTGACGTAGTCCTGCTGCATCCCTCCTTGGAAATTCTTGCTGCTCCCCGGAGGCTCCGAGATGCAGAGAACACGATGGCAGCTGCTGAAAAGAAGGGCAGCAGTGAGTTTGTCAAGAAACAAGAATATAGGCAGCTGCCTGTGCTTGGCAAGGAGCAGCTGCTGCATTCTTGCACTTGCCTTCCTTCAGTGCGCACAGAAGCCCGCTGCTCTGCTGCTTGGTTTTTCCGCATTCAGTCAATTGCACAGGATTGAAGCTGGGGCAGGCTGTTCAGCTTTGCTGCTTTTCAGCATCTCAGCTGCCCTTCTGCTCTGTGACAGCTCTCCAGGTTTCTTGCCTTCGCCAGGCTGCAACGTGCCCGCTACTACCCAGAGCTGGGCAGGAGTGGGCAGAGAGCACGCTCATCTGCCAGCAGTTTGCGGCTTGCCCAGGAAAGTGCAGTGTCCTTGGAATGTGCAGCAAATCCAATTTCTTGGCAAGTCCGGGGGAAGTGAGCAGTGCTGGTACACTTTCACCTTGAGAAATGGACTTGGAAAGCTTTTCGCTAAGATGTAGGCGACTAGAGAGGCAGAATACGGAGCTCCGGCGCTGGCCGAAGGGAAGTGCCGCTTCCCGGCGTCTTTCAGCAAAAGCGGCGCTCCGGAGCGCACCGCTGCCGCTCCAGTCATCTGTGCGCCAAGTAGCCGCTTCTTCGCCTCCGGCAGCCGGAGATCGCGGTAGCTTGCATAGGCGAAGAACGAAGCCGCGAAGAAGCCGGCTTGTGCGCGAAGCTCGCAGACAGCTGCAGGACGGTGGCTGCCGCTCTCCTGCCTGTTGAATTCACTTCTGGCATGCGAGTGGAAGGTGTTCCAGGACAACTTTCCTGGGTTTTGACGTAGTCCTGCTGCATCCCTCCTTGGAAATTCTTGCTGCTCCCCGGAGGCTCCGAGATGCAGAGAACACGATGGCAGCTGCTGAAAAGAAGGGCAGCAGTGAGTTTGTCAAGAAACAAGAATATAGGCAGCTGCCTGTGCTTGGCAAGGAGCAGCTGCTGCATTCTTGCACTTGCCTTCCTTCAGTGCGCACAGAAGCCCGCTGTTCTGCTGCTTGGTTTTTCCGCATTCAGTCAATTGCACAGGATTGAAGCTGGGGCAGGCTGTTCAGCTTGGCTGCTTTTCAGCATCTCAGCTGCCCTTCTGCTCTGTGACAGCTCTCCAGGTTTCTTGCCTTCTCCAGGCTGCAACGTGCCCGCTACTACCCAGAGCTGGGCAGGAGTGGGCAGAGAGCACGCTCATCTGCCAGCAGTTTGCGGCTTGCCCAGGAAAGTGCAGTGTCCTTGGAATGTGCAGCAAATCCAATTTCTTGGCAAGTCCGGGGGAAGTGAGCAGTGCTGGTACACTTTCACCTTGAGAAATGGACTTGGAAAGCTTTTCGCTAAGATGTAGGCGACTAGAGAGGCAGAATACGGAGCTCCGGCGCTGGCCGATAAGAAGTGCCGCTTCCCGGCGTCTTTCGGCAAAAGCGGCGCTCCGGAGCGCACCGCTGCCCCTCCGGTCATCTGTACGCCAAGTAGCCGCTTCTTCGCCTCCGGCAGCCGGAGATCGCGGTAGCTTGCTTAGGCGAAGAACGAAGCTGCGAAGAAGCAGGCTTGTGCGCGAAGCTTGCAGACAGCTGCAGGACGGTGGCTGCCGCTCTCCTGCCTGTTGAATTCACTCTGGGCATGCGAGTGGAAGGTGTTCCAGGACAACTTTCCTGGGTTTTGACGTAGTCCTGCTGCATCCCTCCTTGGAAATTCTTGCTGCTCCCCGGAGGCTCCGAGATGCAGAGAACACGATGGCAGCTGCTGAAAAGAAGGGCAGCAGTGAGTTTGTCAAGAAACAAGAATATAGGCAGCTGCCTGTGCTTGGCAAGGAGCAGCTGCTGCATTCTTGCACTTGCCTTCCTGCAGTGCGCACAGAAGCCCGCTGTTCTGCTGCTTGGTTTTTCCGCATTCAGTCAATTGCACAGGATTGAAGCTGGGGCAGGCTGTTCAGCTTTGCTGCTTTTCAGCATCTCAGCTGCCCTTCTGCTCTGTGACAGCTCTCCAGGTTTCTTGCCTTCTCCAGGCTGCAACGTGCCCGCTACTACCCAGAGCTGGGCAGGAGTGGGCAGAGAGCACGCTCATCTGCCAGCAGTTTGCGGCTTGCCCAGGAAAGTGCAGTGTCCTTGGAATGTGCAGCAAATCCAATTTCTTGGCAAGTCCGGGGGAAGTGAGCAGTGCTGGTACACTTTCACCTTGAGAAATGGACTTGGAAAGCTTTTCGCTAAGATGTAGGCGACTAGAGAGGCAGAATACGGAGCTCCGGCGCTGGCCGAAGGGAAGTGCCGCTTCCCGGCGTCTTTCGGCAAAAGCGGCGCTCCGGAGCGCACCGCTGCCGCTCCAGTCATCTGTGCGCGAAGTAGCCGCTTCTTCGCCTCCGGCAGCCGGAGATCGCGGTAGCTTGCATAGGCGAAGAAGGAAGCCGCGAAGAAGCCGGCTTGTGCGCGAAGCTCGCAGACTGCTGCAGGACGGTGGCTGCCGCTCTCCTGCCTGTTGAATTCACTTCTGGCATGCCAGTGGAAGGTGTTCCAGGACAACTTTCCTGGGTTTTGACGTAGTCCTGCTGCATCCCTCCTTGGAAATTCTTGCTGCTCCCCGGAGGCTCCGAGATGCAGAGAACACGATGGCAGCTGCTGAAAAGAAGGGCAGCAGTGAGTTTGTCAAGAAACAAGAATATAGGCAGCTGCCTGTGCTTGGCAAGGAGCAGCTGCTGCATTCTTGCACTTGCCTTCCTTCAGTGCGCACAGAAGCCCGCTGTTCTGCTGCTTGGTTTTTCCGCATTCAGTCAATTGCACAGGATTGAAGCTGGGGCAGGCTGTTCAGCTTGGCTGCTTTTCAGCATCTCAGCTGCCCTTCTGCTCTGTGACAGCTCTCCAGGTTTCTTGCCTTCTCCAGGCTGCAACGTGCCCGCTACTACCCAGAGCTGGGCAGGAGTGGGCAGAGAGCACGCTCATCTGCCAGCAGTTTGCGGCTTGCCCAGGAAAGTGCAGTGTCCTTGGAATGTGCAGCAAATCCAATTTCTTGGCAAGTCCGGGGGAAGTGAGCAGTGCTGGTACACTTTCACCTTGAGAAATGGACTTGGAAAGCTTTTCGCTAAGATGTAGGCGACTAGAGAGGCAGAATACGGAGCTCCGGCGCTGGCCGATAAGAAGTGCCGCTTCCCGGCGTCTTTCGGCAAAAGCGGCGCTCCGGAGCGCACCGCTGCCGCTCCAGTCATCTGTGCGCCAAGTAGCCGCTTCTTCGCCTCCGGCAGCCGGAGATCGCGGTAGCTTGAATAGGCGAAGAATAAAGCTGCGAAGAAGCCGGCTTGTGCGCGAACCTTGCAGACAGCTGCAGGATGGTGGCTGCCGCTCTCCTGCCTGTTGAATTCACTTCTGGCATGCGAGTGGAAGGTGTTCCAGGACAACTTTCCTGGGTTTTGACGTAGTCCTGCTGCATCCCTCCTTGGAAATTCTTGCTGCTCCCCGGAGGCTCCGAGATGCAGAGAACACGATGGCAGCTGCTGAAAAGAAGGGCAGCAGTGAGTTTGTCAAGAAACAAGAATATAGGCAGCTGCCTGTGCTTGGCAAGGAGCAGCTGCTGCATTCTTGCACTTGCCTTCCTTCAGTGCGCACAGAAGCCCGCTGCTCTGCTGCTTGGTTTTTCCGCATTCAGTCAATTGCACAGGATTGAAGCTGGGGCAGGCTGTTCAGCTTTGCTGCTTTTCAGCATCTCAGCTGCCCTTCTGCTCTGTGACAGCTCTCCAGGTTTCTTGCCTTCGCCAGGCTGCAACGTGCCCGCTACTACCCAGAGCTGGGCAGGAGTGGGCAGAGAGCACGCTCATCTGCCAGCAGTTTGCGGCTTGCCCAGGAAAGTGCAGTGTCCTTGGAATGTGCAGCAAATCCAATTTCTTGGCAAGTCCGGGGGAAGTGAGCAGTGCTGGTACACTTTCACCTTGAGAAATGGACTTGGAAAGCTTTTCGCTAAGATGTAGGCGACTAGAGAGGCAGAATACGGAGCTCCGGCGCTGGCCGAAGGGAAGTGCCGCTTGCCGGCGTCTTTCGGCAAAAGCGGCGCTCCGGAGCGCACCGCTGCCGCTCCAGTGATCTGTGCGCGAAGTAGCCGCTTCTTCGCCTCCGGCAGCCGGAGATCGCGGTAGCTTGCATAGGCGAAGAACGAAGCCGCGAAGAAGCCGGCTTGTGCGCGAAGCTCGCAGACAGCTGCAGGACGGTGGCTGCCGCTCTCCTGCCTGTTGAATTCACTCTGGGCATGCGAGTGGAAGGTGTTCCAGGACAACTTTCCTGGGTTTTGACGTAGTCCTGCTGCATCCCTCCTTGGAAATTCTTGCTGCTCCCCGGAGGCTCCGAGATGCAGAGAACACGATGGCAGCTGCTGAAAAGAAGGGCAGCAGTGAGTTTGTCAAGAAACAAGAATATAGGCAGCTGCCTGTGCTTGGCAAGGAGCAGCTGCTGCATTCTTGCACTTGCCTTCCTTCAGTGCGCACAGAAGCCCGCTGCTCTGCTGCTTGGTTTTTCCGCATTCAGTCAATTGCACAGGATTGAAGCTGGGGCAGGCTGTTCAGCTTTGCTGCTTTTCAGCATCTCAGCTGCCCTTCTGCTCTGTGACAGCTCTCCAGGTTTCTTGCCTTCGCCAGGCTGCAACGTGCCCGCTACTACCCAGAGCTGGGCAGGAGTGGGCAGAGAGCACGCTCATCTGCCAGCAGTTTGCGGCTTGCCCAGGAAAGTGCAGTGTCCTTGGAATGTGCAGCAAATCCAATTTCTTGGCAAGTCCGGGGGAAGTGAGCAGTGCTGGTACACTTTCACCTTGAGAAATGGACTTGGAAAGCTTTTCGCTAAGATGTAGGCGACTAGAGAGGCAGAATACGGAGCTCCGGCGCTGGCCGAAGGGAAGTGCCGCTTGCCGGCGTCTTTCGGCAAAAGCGGCGCTCCGGAGCGCACCGCTGCCGCTCCAGTCATCTGTGCGCGAAGTAGCCGCTTCTTCGCCTCCGGCAGCCGGAGATCGCGGTAGCTTGCATAGGCGAAGAACGAAGCCGCGAAGAAGCCGGCTTGTGTGCGAAGCTCGCAGACAGCTGCAGGACGGTGGCTGCCGCTCTCCTGCCTGTTGAATTCACTTCTGGCATGCCAGTGGAAGGTGTTCCAGGACAACTTTCCTGGGTTTTGACGTAGTCCTGCTGCATCCCTCCTTGGAAATTCTTGCTGCTCCCCGGAGGCTCCGAGATGCAGAGAACACGATGGCAGCTGCTGAAAAGAAGGGCAGCAGTGAGTTTGTCAAGAAACAAGAATATAGGCAGCTGCCTGTGCTTGGCAAGGAGCAGCTGCTGCATTCTTGCACTTGCCTTCCTGCAGTGCGCACAGAAGCCCGCTGTTCTGCTGCTTGGTTTTTCCGCATTCAGTCAATTGCACAGGATTGAAGCTGGGGCAGGCTGTTCAGCTTTGCTGCTTTTCAGCATCTCAGCTGCCCTTCTGCTCTGTGACAGCTCTCCAGGTTTCTTGCCTTCTCCAGGCTGCAACGTGCCCGCTACTACCCAGAGCTGGGCAGGAGTGGGCAGAGAGCACGCTCATCTGCCAGCAGTTTGCGGCTTGCCCAGGAAAGTGCAGTGTCCTTGGAATGTGCAGCAAATCCAATTTCTTGGCAAGTCCGGGGGAAGTGAGCAGTGCTGGTACACTTTCACCTTGAGAAATGGACTTGGAAAGCTTTTCGCTAAGATGTAGGCGACTAGAGAGGCAGAATACGGAGCTCCGGCGCTGGCCGAAGGGAAGTGCCGCTTGCCGGCGTCTTTCGGCAAAAGCGGCGCTCCGGAGCGCACCGCTGCCGCTCCAGTGATCTGTGCGCGAAGTAGCCGCTTCTTCGCCTCCGGCAGCCGGAGATCGCGGTAGCTTGCATAGGCGAAGAACGAAGCCGCGAAGAAGCCGGCTTGTGCGCGAAGCTCGCAGACAGCTGCAGGACGGTGGCTGCCGCTCTCCTGCCTGTTGAATTCACTTCTGGCATGCCAGTGGAAGGTGTTCCAGGACAACTTTCCTGGGTTTTGACGTAGTCCTGCTGCATCCCTCCTTGGAAATTCTTGCTGCTCCCCGGAGGCTCCGAGATGCAGAGAACACGATGGCAGCTGCTGAAAAGAAGGGCAGCAGTGAGTTTGTCAAGAAACAAGAATATAGGCAGCTGCCTGTGCTTGGCAAGGAGCAGCTGCTGCATTCTTGCACTTGCCTTCCTTCAGTGCGCACAGAAGCCCGCTGCTCTGCTGCTTGGTTTTTCCGCATTCAGTCAATTGCACAGGATTGAAGCTGGGGCAGGCTGTTCAGCTTTGCTGCTTTTCAGCATCTCAGCTGCCCTTCTGCTCTGTGACAGCTCTCCAGGTTTCTTGCCTTCTCCAGGCTGCAACGTGCCCGCTACTACCCAGAGCTGGGCAGGAGTGGGCAGAGAGCACGCTCATCTGCCAGCAGTTTGCGGCTTGCCCAGGAAAGTGCAGTGTCCTTGGAATGTGCAGCAAATCCAATTTCTTGGCAAGTCCGGGGGAAGTGAGCAGTGCTGGTACACTTTCACCTTGAGAAATGGACTTGGAAAGCTTTTCGCTAAGATGTAGGCGACTAGAGAGGCAGAATACGGAGCTCCGGCGCTGGCCGAAGGGAAGTGCCGCTTGCCGGCGTCTTTCAGCAAAAGCGGCGCTCCGGAGCGCACCGCTGCCGCTCCAGTCATCTGTGCGCCAAGTAGCCGCTTCTTCGCCTCCGGCAGCCGGAGATCGCGGTAGCTTGCATAGGCGAAGAACGAAGCCGCGAAGAAGCCGGCTTGTGCGCGAAGCTTGCAGACAGCTGCAGGACGGTGGCTGCCGCTCTCCTGCCTGTTGAATTCACTCTGGGCATGCGAGTGGAAGGTGTTCCAGGACAACTTTCCTGGGTTTTGACGTAGTCCTGCTGCATCCCTCCTTGGAAATTCTTGCTGCTCCCCGGAGGCTCCGAGATGCAGAGAACACGATGGCAGCTGCTGAAAAGAAGGGCAGCAGTGAGTTTGTCAAGAAACAAGAATATAGGCAGCTGCCTGTGCTTGGCAAGGAGCAGCTGCTGCATTCTTGCACTTGCCTTCCTTCAGTGCGCACAGAAGCCCGCTGTTCTGCTGCTTGGTTTTTCCGCATTCAGTCAATTGCACAGGATTGAAGCTGGGGCAGGCTGTTCAGCTTTGCTGCTTTTCAGCATCTCAGCTGCCCTTCTGCTCTGTGACAGCTCTCCAGGTTTCTTGCCTTCTCCAGGCTGCAACGTGCCCGCTACTACCCAGAGCTGGGCAGGAGTGGGCAGAGAGCACGCTCATCTGCCAGCAGTTTGCGGCTTGCCCAGGAAAGTGCAGTGTCCTTGGAATGTGCAGCAAATCCAATTTCTTGGCAAGTCCGGGGGAAGTGAGCAGTGCTGGTACACTTTCACCTTGAGAAATGGACTTGGAAAGCTTTTCGCTAAGATGTAGGCGACTAGAGAGGCAGAATACGGAGCTCCGGCGCTGGCCGAAGGGAAGTGCCGCTTGCCGGCGTCTTTCGGCAAAAGCGGCGCTCCGGAGCGCACCGCTGCCGCTCCAGTCATCTGTGCGCGAAGTAGCCGCTTCTTCGCCTCCGGCAGCCGGAGATCGCGGTAGCTTGCATAGGCGAAGAACGAAGCCGCGAAGAAGCCGGCTTGTGCGCGAAGCTCGCAGACTGCTGCAGGACGGTGGCTGCCGCTCTCCTGCCTGTTGAATTCACTTCTGGCATGCCAGTGGAAGGTGTTCCAGGACAACTTTCCTGGGTTTTGACGTAGTCCTGCTGCATCCCTCCTTGGAAATTCTTGCTGCTCCCCGGAGGCTCCGAGATGCAGAGAACACGATGGCAGCTGCTGAAAAGAAGGGCAGCAGTGAGTTTGTCAAGAAACAAGAATATAGGCAGCTGCCTGTGCTTGGCAAGGAGCAGCTGCTGCATTCTTGCACTTGCCTTCCTTCAGTGCGCACAGAAGCCCGCTGCTCTGCTGCTTGGTTTTTCCGCATTCAGTCAATTGCACAGGATTGAAGCTGGGGCAGGCTGTTCAGCTTTGCTGCTTTTCAGCATCTCAGCTGCCCTTCTGCTCTGTGACAGCTCTCCAGGTTTCTTGCCTTCTCCAGGCTGCAACGTGCCCGCTACTACCCAGAGCTGGGCAGGAGTGGGCAGAGAGCACGCTCATCTGCCAGCAGTTTGCGGCTTGCCCAGGAAAGTGCAGTGTCCTTGGAATGTGCAGCAAATCCAATTTCTTGGCAAGTCCGGGGGAAGTGAGCAGTGCTGGTACACTTTCACCTTGAGAAATGGACTTGGAAAGCTTTTCGCTAAGATGTAGGCGACTAGAGAGGCAGAATACGGAGCTCCGGCGCTGGCCGAAGGGAAGTGCCGCTTCCCGGCGTCTTTCAGCAAAAGCGGCGCTCCGGAGCGCACCGCTGCCGCTCCAGTCATCTGTGCGCCAAGTAGCCGCTTCTTCGCCTCCGGCAGCCGGAGATCGCGGTAGCTTGCATAGGCGAAGAACGAAGCCGCGAAGAAGCCGGCTTGTGCGCGAAGCTTGCAGACAGCTGCAGGACGGTGGCTGCCGCTCTCCTGCCTGTTGAATTCACTTCTGGCATGCGAGTGGAAGGTGTTCCAGGACAACTTTCCTGGGTTTTGACGTAGTCCTGCTGCATCCCTCCTTGGAAATTCTTGCTGCTCCCCGGAGGCTCCGAGATGCAGAGAACACGATGGCAGCTGCTGAAAAGAAGGGCAACAGTGAGTTTGTCAAGAAACAAGAATATAGGCAGCTGCCTGTGCTTGGCAAGGAGCAGCTGCTGCATTCTTGCACTTGCCTTCCTTCAGTGCGCACAGAAGCCCGCTGTTCTCCTGCTTGGTTTTTCCGCATTCAGTCAATTGCACAGGATTGAAGCTGGGGCAGGCTGTTCAGCTTGGCTGCTTTTCAGCATCTCAGCTGCCCTTCTGCTCTGTGACAGCTCTCCAGGTTTCTTGCCTTCTCCAGGCTGCAACGTGCCCGCTACTACCCAGAGCTGGGCAGGAGTGGGCAGAGAGCACGCTCATCTGCCAGCAGTTTGCGGCTTGCCCAGGAAAGTGCAGTGTCCTTGGAATGTGCAGCAAATCCAATTTCTTGGCAAGTCCGGGGGAAGTGAGCAGTGCTGGTACACTTTCACCTTGAGAAATGGACTTGGAAAGCTTTTCGCTAAGATGTAGGCGACTAGAGAGGCAGAATACGGAGCTCCGGCGCTGGCCGAAGAGAAGTGCCGCTTCCCGGCGTCTTTCGGCAAAAGCGGCGCTCCGGAGCGCACCGCTGCCGCTCCAGTCATCTGTGCGCGAAGTAGCCGCTTCTTCGCCTCCGGCAGCCGGAGATCGCGGTAGCTTGAATAGGCGAAGAATAAAGCTGCGAAGAAGCCGGCTTGTGCGCGAACCTTGCAGACAGCTGCAGGATGGTGGCTGCCGCTCTCCTGCCTGTTGAATTCACTTCTGGCATGCGAGTGGAAGGTGTTCCAGGACAACTTTCCTGGGTTTTGACGTAGTCCTGCTGCATCCCTCCTTGGAAATTCTTGCTGCTCCCCGGAGGCTCCGAGATGCAGAGAACACGATGGCAGCTGCTGAAAAGAAGGGCAGCAGTGAGTTTGTCAAGAAACAAGAATATAGGCAGCTGCCTGTGCTTGGCAAGGAGCAGCTGCTGCATTCTTGCACTTGCCTTCCTTCAGTGCGCACAGAAGCCCGCTGCTCTGCTGCTTGGTTTTTCCGCATTCAGTCAATTGCACAGGATTGAAGCTGGGGCAGGCTGTTCAGCTTTGCTGCTTTTCAGCATCTCAGCTGCCCTTCTGCTCTGTGACAGCTCTCCAGGTTTCTTGCCTTCGCCAGGCTGCAACGTGCCCGCTACTACCCAGAGCTGGGCAGGAGTGGGCAGAGAGCACGCTCATCTGCCAGCAGTTTGCGGCTTGCCCAGGAAAGTGCAGTGTCCTTGGAATGTGCAGCAAATCCAATTTCTTGGCAAGTCCGGGGGAAGTGAGCAGTGCTGGTACACTTTCACCTTGAGAAATGGACTTGGAAAGCTTTTCGCTAAGATGTAGGCGACTAGAGAGGCAGAATACGGAGCTCCGGCGCTGGCCGAAGGGAAGTGCCGCTTGCCGGCGTCTTTCGGCAAAAGCGGCGCTCCGGAGCGCACCGCTGCCGCTCCAGTCATCTGTGCGCGAAGTAGCCGCTTCTTCGCCTCCGGCAGCCGGAGATCGCGGTAGCTTGCATAGGCGAAGAACGAAGCCGCGAAGAAGCCGGCTTGTGCGCGAAGCTCGCAGACAGCTGCAGGACGGTGGCTGCCGCTCTCCTGCCTGTTGAATTCACTTCTGGCATGCGAGTGGAAGGTGTTCCAGGACAACTTTCCTGGGTTTTGACGTAGTCCTGCTGCATCCCTCCTTGGAAATTCTTGCTGCTCCCCGGAGGCTCCGAGATGCAGAGAACACGATGGCAGCTGCTGAAAAGAAGGGCAACAGTGAGTTTGTCAAGAAACAAGAATATAGGCAGCTGCCTGTGCTTGGCAAGGAGCAGCTGCTGCATTCTTGCACTTGCCTTCCTTCAGTGCGCACAGAAGCCCGCTGTTCTGCTGCTTGGTTTTTCCGCATTCAGTCAATTGCACAGGATTGAAGCTGGGGCAGGCTGTTCAGCTTGGCTGCTTTTCAGCATCTCAGCTGCCCTTCTGCTCTGTGACAGCTCTCCAGGTTTCTTGCCTTCTCCAGGCTGCAACGTGCCCGCTACTACCCAGAGCTGGGCAGGAGTGGGCAGAGAGCACGCTCATCTGCCAGCAGTTTGCGGCTTGCCCAGGAAAGTGCAGTGTCCTTGGAATGTGCAGCAAATCCAATTTCTTGGCAAGTCCGGGGGAAGTGAGCAGTGCTGGTACACTTTCACCTTGAGAAATAGACTTGGAAAGCTTTTCGCTAAGATGTAGGCGACTAGAGAGGCAGAATACGGAGCTCCGGCGCTGGCCGATAAGAAGTGCCGCTTCCCGGCGTCTTTCGGCAAAAGCGGCGCTCCGGAGCGCACCGCTGCCGCTCCAGTCATCTGTGCGCGAAGTAGCCGCTTCTTCGCCTCCGGCAGCCGGAGATCGCGGTAGCTTGAATAGGCGAAGAATAAAGCTGCGAAGAAGCCGGCTTGTGCGCGAACCTTGCAGACAGCTGCAGGATGGTGGCTGCCGCTCTCCTGCCTGTTGAATTCACTTCTGGCATGCGAGTGGAAGGTGTTCCAGGACAACTTTCCTGGGTTTTGACGTAGTCCTGCTGCATCCCTCCTTGGAAATTCTTGCTGCTCCCCGGAGGCTCCGAGATGCAGAGAACACGATGGCAGCTGCTGAAAAGAAGGGCAGCAGTGAGTTTGTCAAGAAACAAGAATATAGGCAGCTGCCTGTGCTTGGCAAGGAGCAGCTGCTGCATTCTTGCACTTGCCTTCCTTCAGTGCGCACAGAAGCCCGCTGCTCTGCTGCTTGGTTTTTCCGCATTCAGTCAATTGCACAGGATTGAAGCTGGGGCAGGCTGTTCAGCTTTGCTGCTTTTCAGCATCTCAGCTGCCCTTCTGCTCTGTGACAGCTCTCCAGGTTTCTTGCCTTCGCCAGGCTGCAACGTGCCCGCTACTACCCAGAGCTGGGCAGGAGTGGGCAGAGAGCACGCTCATCTGCCAGCAGTTTGCGGCTTGCCCAGGAAAGTGCAGTGTCCTTGGAATGTGCAGCAAATCCAATTTCTTGGCAAGTCCGGGGGAAGTGAGCAGTGCTGGTACACTTTCACCTTGAGAAATGGACTTGGAAAGCTTTTCGCTAAGATGTAGGCGACTAGAGAGGCAGAATACGGAGCTCCGGCGCTGGCCGAAGGGAAGTGCCGCTTGCCGGCGTCTTTCGGCAAAAGCGGCGCTCCGGAGCGCACCGCTGCCGCTCCAGTCATCTGTGCGCGAAGTAGCCGCTTCTTCGCCTCCGGCAGCCGGAGATCGCGGTAGCTTGCATAGGCGAAGAACGAAGCCGCGAAGAAGCCGGCTTGTGCGCGAAGCTCGCAGACTGCTGCAGGACGGTGGCTGCCGCTCTCCTGCCTGTTGAATTCACTTCTGGCATGCGAGTGGAAGGTGTTCCAGGACAACTTTCCTGGGTTTTGACGTAGTCCTGCTGCATCCCTCCTTGGAAATTCTTGCTGCTCCCCGGAGGCTCCGAGATGCAGAGAACACGATGGCAGCTGCTGAAAAGAAGGGCAGCAGTGAGTTTGTCAAGAAACAAGAATATAGGCAGCTGCCTGTGCTTGGCAAGGAGCAGCTGCTGCATTCTTGCACTTGCCTTCCTTCAGTGCGCACAGAAGCCCGCTGTTCTGCTGCTTGGTTTTTCCGCATTCAGTCAATTGCACAGGATTGAAGCTGGGGCAGGCTGTTCAGCTTTGCTGCTTTTCAGCATCTCAGCTGCCCTTTGGCTCTGTTACAGCTCTCCAGGTTTCTTGCCTTTGCCAGGCTGCAACCAGCTGGCTAGTACCCAGAGCTGGGCAGGAGTGGGCAGAGAGCACGCTCATCAGCCAGCAGTTTGCGGTTTGCCCAGGAAAGTGCAGTGTCCTTGGAATGTGCAGCAAATCCAATTTCTTGGCAAGTCCGGGGGAAGTGAGCAGTGCAGGTACACTTTCACCTTGAGAAATGGAGTTGGAACGCTTTTCGCTAAGATGTAGGCGACTAGAGAGGCAGAATACGGAGCTCCGGCGCTGGCCGAAAAGAAGTGCCGCTTGCCGGCGTCTTTCGGCAAAAGCGGCGCTCCGCAGAGCACCGCTGCCGCTCCGGTCATCTGTACGCCAAGTAGCCGCTTCTTCGCCTCCGGCAGCCGGAGATCGCGGTAGCTTGCAAGAGGCGAAGAATAAAGCCGCGAAGAAGCCGGCTTGTGCGCGAAGCTCGCAGACAGCTGCAGGACGGTGGCTGCCGCTCTCCTGCCTGTTGAATTCACTCTGGGCATGCGAGTGGAAGGTGTTCCAGGACAACTTTCCTGGGTTTTGACGTAGTCCTGCTGCATCCCTCCTTGGAAATTCTTGCTGCTCCCCGGAGGCTCCGAGATGCAGAGAACACGATGGCAGCTGCTGAAAAGAAGGGCAGCAGTGAGTTTGTCAAGAAACAAGAATATAGGCAGCTGCCTGTGCTTGGCAAGGAGCAGCTGCTGCATTCTTGCACTTGCCTTCCTTCAGTGCGCACAGAAGCCCGCTGCTCTGCTGCTTGGTTTTTCTGCATTCAGTCAATTGCACAGGATTGAAGCTGGGGCAGGCTGTTCAGCTTTGCTGCTTTTCAGCATCTCAGCTGCCCTTCTGCTCTGTGACAGCTCTCCAGGTTTCTTGCCTTCTCCAGGCTGCAACGTGCCCGCTACTACCCAGAGCTGGGCAGGAGTGGGCAGAGAGCACGGTCATATGCCAGCAGTTTGCGGCTTGCCCAGGAAAGTGCAGTGTCCTTGGAATGTGCAGCAAATCCAATTTCTTGGCAAGTCCGGGGGAAGTGAGCAGTGCAGGTACACTTTCACCTTGAGAAATGGACTTGGAAAGCTTTTCGCTAAGATGTAGGCGACTAGAGAGGCAGAATACGGAGCTCCGGCGCTGGCCGATAAGAAGTGCCGCTTGCCGGCGTCTTTCGGCAAAAGCGGCGCTCCGGAGCGCACCGCTGCCGCTCCAGTCATCTGTGCGCGAAGTAGCCGCTTCTTCGCCTCCGGCAGCCGGAGATCGCGGTAGCTTGCATAGGCGAAGAACGAAGCCGCGAAGAAGCCGGCTTGTGCGCGAAGCTCGCAGACAGCTGCAGGACGGTGGCTGCCGCTCTCCTGCCTGTTGAATTCACTCTGGGCATGCGAGTGGAAGGTGTTCCAGGACAACTTTCCTGGGTTTTGACGTAGTCCTGCTGCATCCCTCCTTGGAAATTCTTGCTGCTCCCCGGAGGCTCCGAGATGCAGAGAACACGATGGCAGCTGCTGAAAAGAAGGGCAGCAGTGAGTTTGTCAAGAAACAAGAATATAGGCAGCTGCCTGTGCTTGGCAAGGAGCAGCTGCTGCATTCTTGCACTTGCCTTCCTTCAGTGCGCACAGAAGCCCGCTGCTCTGCTGCTTGGTTTTTCCGCATTCAGTCAATTGCACAGGATTGAAGCTGGGGCAGGCTGTTCAGCTTTGCTGCTTTTCAGCATCTCAGCTGCCCTTCTGCTCTGTGACAGCTCTCCAGGTTTCTTGCCTTCTCCAGGCTGCAACGTGCCCGCTACTACCCAGAGCTGGGCAGGAGTGGGCAGAGAGCACGCTCATCTGCCAGCAGTTTGCGGCTTGCCCAGGAAAGTGCAGTGTCCTTGGAATGTGCAGCAAATCCAATTTCTTGGCAAGTCCGGGGGAAGTGAGCAGTGCTGGTACACTTTCACCTTGAGAAATGGACTTGGAAAGCTTTTCGCTAAGATGTAGGCGACTAGAGAGGCAGAATACGGAGCTCCGGCGCTGGCCGAAAAGAAGTGCCGCTTGCCGGCGTCTTTCGGCAAAAGCGGCGCTCCGGAGCGCACCGCTGCCGCTCCAGTCAGCTGTGCGCGAAGTAGCCGCTTCTTCGCCTCCGGCAGCCGGAGATCGCGGTAGCTTGCATAGGCGAAGAACGAAGCCGCGAAGAAGCCGGCTTGTGCGCGAAGCTCGCAGACTGCTGCAGGACGGTGGCTGCCGCTCTCCTGCCTGTTGAATTCACTCTGGGCATGCGAGTGGAAGGTGTTCCAGGACAACTTTCCTGGGTTTTGACGTAGTCCTGCTGCATCCCTCCTTGGAAATTCTTGCTGCTCCCCGGAGGCTCCGAGATGCAGAGAACACGATGGCAGCTGCTGAAAAGAAGGGCAGCAGTGAGTTTGTCAAGAAACAAGAATATAGGCAGCTGCCTGTGCTTGGCAAGGAGCAGCTGCTGCATTCTTGCACTTGCCTTCCTTCAGTGCGCACAGAAGCCCGCTGCTCTGCTGCTTGGTTTTTCTGCATTCAGTCAATTGCACAGGATTGAAGCTGGGGCAGGCTGTTCAGCTTTGCTGCTTTTCAGCATCTCAGCTGCCCTTCTGCTCTGTGACAGCTCTCCAGGTTTCTTGCCTTCTCCAGGCTGCAACGTGCCCGCTACTACCCAGAGCTGGGCAGGAGTGGGCAGAGAGCACGCTCATGTGCCAGCAGTTTGCGGCTTGCCCAGGAAAGTGCAGTGTCCTTGGAATGTGCAGCAAATCCAATTTCTTGGCAAGTCCGGGGGAAGTGAGCAGTGCTGGTACACTTTCTCCTTGAGAAATGGAGTTGGAAAGCTTTTCGCTAAGATGTAGGCGACTAGAGAGGCAGAATACGGAGCTCCGGCGCTGGCCGAAAAGAAGTGCCGCTTCCCGGCGTCTTTCGGCAAAAGCGGCGCTCCGGAGCGCACCGCTGCCGCTCCAGTCATCTGTGCGCGAAGTAGCCGCTTCTTCGCCTCCGGCAGCCGGAGATCGCGGTAGCTTGCATAGGCGAAGAACGAAGCCGCGAAGAAGCCGGCTTGTGCGCGAAGCTCGCAGACAGCTGCAGGACGGTGGCTGCCGCTCTCCTGCCTGTTGAATTCACTCTGGGCATGCGAGTGGAAGGTGTTCCAGGACAACTTTCCTGGGTTTTGACGTAGTCCTGCTGCATCCCTCCTTGGAAATTCTTGCTGCTCCCCGGAGGCTCCGAGATGCAGAGAACACGATGGCAGCTGCTGAAAAGAAGGGCAGCAGTGAGTTTGTCAAGAAACAAGAATATAGGCAGCTGCCTGTGCTTGGCAAGGAGCAGCTGCTGCATTCTTGCACTTGCCTTCCTTCAGTGCGCACAGAAGCCCGCTGCTCTGCTGCTTGGTTTTTCTGCATTCAGTCAATTGCACAGGATTGAAGCTGGGGCAGGCTGTTCAGCTTGGCTGCTTTTCAGCATCTCAGCTGCCCTTCTGCTCTGTGACAGCTCTCCAGGTTTCTTGCCTTCGCCAGGCTGCAACGTGCCCGCTACTACCCAGAGCTGGGCAGGAGTGGGCAGAGAGCACGCTCATGTGCCAGCAGTTTGCGGCTTGCCCAGGAAAGTGCAGTGTCCTTGGAATGTGCAGCAAATCCAATTTCTTGGCAAGTCCGGGGGAAGTGAGCAGTGCTGGTACACTTTCACCTTGAGAAATGGAGTTGGAAAGCTTTTCGCTAAGATGTAGGCGACTAGAGAGGCAGAATACGGAGCTCCGGCGCTGGCCGAAAAGAAGTGCCGCTTGCCGGCGTCTTTCGGCAAAAGCTGCGCTCCGGAGCGCACCGCTGCCGCTCCAGTCATCTGTGCGCCAAGTAGCCGCTTCTTCGCCTCCGGCAGCCGGAGATCGCGGTAGCTTGCATAGGCGAAGAACGAAGCCGCGAAGAAGCCGGCTTGTGCGCGAAGCTCGCAGACAGCTGCAGGACGGTGGCTGCCGCTCTCCTGCCTGTTGAATTCACTCTGGGCATGCGAGTGGAAGGTGTTCCAGGACAACTTTCCTGGGTTTTGACGTAGTCCTGCTGCATCCCTCCTTGGAAATTCTTGCTGCTCCCCGGAGGCTCCGAGATGCAGAGAACACGATGGCAGCTGCTGAAAAGAAGGGCAGCAGTGAGTTTGTCAAGAAACAAGAATATAGGCAGCTGCCTGTGCTTGGCAAGGAGCAGCTGCTGCATTCTTGCACTTGCCTTCCTTCAGTGCGCACAGAAGCCCGCTGCTCTGCTGCTTGGTTTTTCTGCATTCAGTCAATTGCACAGGATTGAAGCTGGGGCAGGCTGTTCAGCTTTGCTGCTTTTCAGCATCTCAGCTGCCCTTCTGCTCTGTGACAGCTCTCCAGGTTTCTTGCCTTCTCCAGGCTGCAACGTGCCCGCTACTACCCAGAGCTGGGCAGGAGTGGGCAGAGAGCACGCTCATGTGCCAGCAGTTTGCGGCTTGCCCAGGAAAGTGCAGTGTCCTTGGAATGTGCAGCAAATCCAATTTCTTGGCAAGTCCGGGGGAAGTGAGCAGTGCTGGTACACTTTCACCTTGAGAAATGGAGTTGGAAAGCTTTTCGCTAAGATGTAGGCGACTAGAGAGGCAGAATACGGAGCTCCGGCGCTGGCCGAAGGGAAGTGCCGCTTGCCGGCGTCTTTCGGCAAAAGCGGCGCTCCGGAGCGCACCGCTGCCGCTCCAGTCAGCTGTGCGCCAAGTAGCCGCTTCTTCGCCTCCGGCAGCCGGAGATCGCGGTAGCTTGCATAGGCGAAGAACGAAGCCGCGAAGAAGCCGGCTTGTGTGCGAAGCTCGCAGCCAGCTGCAGGACGGTGGCTGCCGCTCTCCTGCCTGTTGAATTCACTTCTGGCATCCGAGTGGAAGGTGTTCCAGGACAACTTTCCTGGGTTTTGACATAGTCCTGCTGCATCCCTCCTTGGAAATTCTTGCTGCTCCCCGGAGGCTCCGAGATGCAGAGAACACGATGGCAGCTGCTGAAAAGAAGGGCAGCAGTGAGTTTGTCAAGAAACAAGAATATAGGCAGCTGCCTGTGCTTGGCAAGGAGCAGCTGCTGCATTCTTGCACTTGCCTTCCTGCAGTGCGCACAGAAGCCCGCTGTTCTGCTGCTTGGTTTTTCCGCATTCAGTCAATTGCACAGGATTGAAGCTGGGGCAGGCTGTTCAGCTTGGCTGCTTTTCAGCATCTCAGCTGCCCTTCTGCTCTGTGACAGCTCTCCAGGTTTCTTGCCTTCTCCAGGCTGCAACGTGCCCGCTACTACCCAGAGCTGGGCAGGAGTGGGCAGAGAGCACGCTCATCTGCCAGCAGTTTGCGGCTTGCCCAGGAAAGTGCAGTGTCCTTGGAATGTGCAGCAAATCCAATTTCTTGGCAAGTCCGGGGGAAGTGAGCAGTGCTGGTACACTTTCACCTTGAGAAATGGACTTGGAAAGCTTTTCGCTAAGATGTAGGCGACTAGAGAGGCAGAATACGGAGCTCCGGCGCTGGCCGATAAGAAGTGCCGCTTCCCGGCGTCTTTCGGCAAAAGCGGCGCTCCGGAGCGCACCGCTGCCGCTCCAGTCATCTGTGCGCCAAGTAGCCGCTTCTTCGCCTCCGGCAGCCGGAGATCGCGGTAGCTTGCATAGGCGAAGAACGAAGCCGCGAAGAAGCCGGCTTGTGCGCGAAGCTCGCAGACTGCTGCAGGACGGTGGCTGCCGCTCTCCTGCCTGTTGAATTCACTTCTGGCATGCCAGTGGAAGGTGTTCCAGGACAACTTTCCTGGGTTTTGACGTAGTCCTGCTGCATCCCTCCTTGGAAATTCTTGCTGCTCCCCGGAGGCTCCGAGATGCAGAGAACACGATGGCAGCTGCTGAAAAGAAGGGCAGCAGTGAGTTTGTCAAGAAACAAGAATATAGGCAGCTGCCTGTGCTTGGCAAGGAGCAGCTGCTGCATTCTTGCACTTGCCTTCCTTCAGTGCGCACAGAAGCCCGCTGTTCTGCTGCTTGGTTTTTCCGCATTCAGTCAATTGCACAGGATTGAAGCTGGGGCAGGCTGTTCAGCTTTGCTGCTTTTCAGCATCTCAGCTGCCCTTTGGCTCTGTTACAGCTCTCCAGGTTTCTTGCCTTTGCCAGGCTGCAACCAGCTGGCTAGTACCCAGAGCTGGGCAGGAGTGGGCAGAGAGCACGCTCATCAGCCAGCAGTTTGCGGTTTGCCCAGGAAAGTGCAGTGTCCTTGGAATGTGCAGCAAATCCAATTTCTTGGCAAGTCCGGGGGAAGTGAGCAGTGCAGGTACACTTTCACCTTGAGAAATGGAGTTGGAACGCTTTTCGCTAAGATGTAGGCGACTAGAGAGGCAGAATACGGAGCTCCGGCGCTGGCCGAAAAGAAGTGCCGCTTGCCGGCGTCTTTCGGCAAAAGCGGCGCTCCGCAGAGCACCGCTGCCGCTCCGGTCATCTGTACGCCAAGTAGCCGCTTCTTCGCCTCCGGCAGCCGGAGATCGCGGTAGCTTGCAAGAGGCGAAGAATAAAGCCGCGAAGAAGCCGGCTTGTGCGCGAAGCTCGCAGACAGCTGCAGGACGGTGGCTGCCGCTCTCCTGCCTGTTGAATTCACTCTGGGCATGCGAGTGGAAGGTGTTCCAGGACAACTTTCCTGGGTTTTGACGTAGTCCTGCTGCATCCCTCCTTGGAAATTCTTGCTGCTCCCCGGAGGCTCCGAGATGCAGAGAACACGATGGCAGCTGCTGAAAAGAAGGGCAGCAGTGAGTTTGTCAAGAAACAAGAATATAGGCAGCTGCCTGTGCTTGGCAAGGAGCAGCTGCTGCATTCTTGCACTTGCCTTCCTTCAGTGCGCACAGAAGCCCGCTGCTCTGCTGCTTGGTTTTTCCGCATTCAGTCAATTGCACAGGATTGAAGCTGGGGCAGGCTGTTCAGCTTGGCTGCTTTTCAGCATCTCAGCTGCCCTTCTGCTCTGTGACAGCTCTCCAGGTTTCTTGCCTTCGCCAGGCTGCAACGTGCCCGCTACTACCCAGAGCTGGGCAGGAGTGGGCAGAGAGCACGCTCATCAGCCAGCAGTTTGCGGCTTGCCCAGGAAAGTGCAGTGTCCTTGGAATGTGCAGCAAATCCAATTTCTTGGCAAGTCCGGGGGAAGTGAGCAGTGCTGGTACACTTTCACCTTGAGAAATGGACTTGGAAAGCTTTTCGCTAAGATGTAGGCGACTAGAGAGGCAGAATACGCAGCTCCGGCGCTGGCCGAAGGGAAGTGCCGCTTGCCGGTGTCTTTCGGCAAAAGCGGCGCTCCGGAGCGCACCGCTGCCGCTCCAGTCATCTGTGCGCGAAGTAGCCGCTTCTTCGCCTCCGGCAGCCGGAGATCGCGGTAGCTTGCATAGGCGAAGAACGAAGCCGCGAAGAAGCCGGCTTGTGCGCGAAGCTCGCAGACAGCTGCAGGACGGTGGCTGCCGCTCTCCTGCCTGTTGAATTCACTTCTGGCATGCGAGTGGAAGGTGTTCCAGGACAACTTTCCTGGGTTTTGACGTAGTCCTGCTGCATCCCTCCTTGGAAATTCTTGCTGCTCCCCGGAGGCTCCGAGATGCAGAGAACACGATGGCAGCTGCTGAAAAGAAGGGCAGCAGTGAGTTTGTCAAGAAACAAGAATATAGGCAGCTGCCTGTGCTTGGCAAGGAGCAGCTGCTGCATTCTTGCACTTGCCTTCCTTCAGTGCGCACAGAAGCCCGCTGCTCTGCTGCTTGGTTTTTCAGCATTCAGTCAATTGCACAGGATTGAAGCTGGGGCAGGCTGTTCAGCTTTGCTGCTCTTCAGCATCTCAGCTGCCCTTCTGCTCTGTGACAGCTCTCCAGGTTTCTTGCCTTCTCCAGGCTGCAACGTGCCCGCTACTACCCAGAGCTGGGCAGGAGTGGGCAGAGAGCACGCTCATGTGCCAGCAGTTTGCGGCTTGCCCAGGAAAGTGCAGTGTCCTTGGAATGTGCAGCAAATCCAATTTCTTGGCAAGTCCGGGGGAAGTGAGCAGTGCTGGTACACTTTCACCTTGAGAAATGGACTTGGAAAGCTTTTCGCTAAGATGTAGGCGACTAGAGAGGCAGAATACGGAGCTCCGGCGCTGGCCGATAAGAAGTGCCGCTTCCCGGCGTCTTTCGGCAAAAGCGGCGCTCTGGAGCGCACCGCTGCCGCTCCAGTCATCTGTGCGCCAAGTAGCCGCTTCTTCGCCTCCGGCAGCCGGAGATCGCGGTAGCTTGCATAGGCGAAGAACGAAGCCGCGAAGAAGCCGGCTTGTGTGCGAAGCTCGCAGACAGCTGCAGGACGGTGGCTGCCGCTCTCCTGCCTGTTGAATTCACTCTGGGCATGCGAGTGGAAGGTGTTCCAGGACAACTTTCCTGGGTTTTGACGTAGTCCTGCTGCATCCCTCCTTGGAAATTCTTGCTGCTCCCCGGAGGCTCCGAGATGCAGAGAACACGATGGCAGCTGCTGAAAAGAAGGGCAGCAGTGAGTTTGTCAAGAAACAAGAATATAGGCAGCTGCCTGTGCTTGGCAAGGAGCAGCTGCCGCATTCTTGCAATTTCCTGCAGTGCGCACAGAAGCCCGCTGCTCTGCTGCTTGGTTTTTCCGCATTCAGTCAATTGCACAGGATTGAAGCTGGGGCAGGCTGTTCAGCTTGGCTGCTTTTCAGCATCTCAGCTGCCCTTCTGCTCTGTGACAGCTCTCCAGGTTTCTTGCCTTCGCCAGGCTGCAACGTGCCCGCTACTACCCAGAGCTGGGCAGGAGTGGGCAGAGAGCACGCTCATCTGCCAGCAGTTTGCGGCTTGCCCAGGAAAGTGCAGTGTCCTTGGAATGTGCAGCAAATCCAATTTCTTGGCAAGTCCGGGGGAAGTGAGCAGTGCAGGTACACTTTCACCTTGAGAAATGGACTTGGAAAGCTTTTCGCTAAGATGTAGGCGACTAGAGAGGCAGAATACGGAGCTCCGGCGCTGGCCGAAAAGAAGTGCCGCTTGCCGGCGTCTTTCGGCAGAAGCGGCGCTCCGCAGAGCGCCGCTGCCCCTCCGGTCATCTGTACGCGAAGTAGCCGCTTCTTCGCCTCCGGCAGCCGGAGATCGCGGTAGCTTGCATAGGCGAAGAACGAAGCCGCGAAGAAGCCGGCTTGTGCGCGAAGCTTGCAGACAGCTGCAGGACGGTGGCTGCCGCTCTCCTGCCTGTTGAATTCACTCTGGGCATGCGAGTGGAAGGTGTTCCAGGACAACTTTCCTGGGTTTTGACGTAGTCCTGCTGCATCCCTCCTTGGAAATTCTTGCTGCTCCCCGGAGGCTCCGAGATGCAGAGAACACGATGGCAGCTGCTGAAAAGAAGGGCAGCAGTGAGTTTGTCAAGAAACAAGAATATAGGCAGCTGCCTGTGCTTGGCAAGGAGCAGCTGCTGCATTCTTGCACTTGCCTTCCTTCAGTGCGCACAGAAGCCCGCTGCTCTGCTGCTTGGTTTTTCTGCATTCAGTCAATTGCACAGGATTGAAGCTGGGGCAGGCTGTTCAGCTTTGCTGCTTTTCAGCATCTCAGCTGCCCTTCTGCTCTGTGACAGCTCTCCAGGTTTCTTGCCTTCTCCAGGCTGCAACGTGCCCGCTACTACCCAGAGCTGGGCAGGAGTGGGCAGAGAGCACGGTCATATGCCAGCAGTTTGCGGCTTGCCCAGGAAAGTGCAGTGTCCTTGGAATGTGCAGCAAATCCAATTTCTTGGCAAGTCCGGGGGAAGTGAGCAGTGCTGGTACACTTTCACCTTGAGAAATGGAGTTGGAAAGCTTTTCGCTAAGATGTAGGCGACTAGAGAGGCAGAATACGGAGCTCCGGCGCTGGCCGATAAGAAGTGCCGCTTCCCGGCGTCTTTCGGCAAAAGCGGCGCTCCGGAGCGCACCGCTGCCGCTCCAGTCATCTGTGCGCCAAGTAGCCGCTTCTTCGCCTCCGGCAGCCGGAGATCACGGTAGCTTGCATAGGCGAAGAACGAAGCCGCGAAGAAGCCGGCTTGTGTGCGAAGCTCGCAGACAGCTGCAGGACGGTGGCTGCCGCTCTCCTGCCTGTTGAATTCACTTCTGGCATCCGAGTGGAAGGTGTTCCAGGACAACTTTCCTGGGTTTTGACGTAGTCCTGCTGCATCCCTCCTTGGAAATTCTTGCTGCTCCCCGGAGGCTCCGAGATGCAGAGAACACGATGGCATCTGCTGAAAAGAAGGGCAGCAGTGAGTTTGTCAAGAAACAAGAATATAGGCAGCTGCCTGTGCTTGGCAAGGAGCAGCTGCTGCATTCTTGCACTTGCCTTCCTGCAGTGCGCACAGAAGCCCGCTGTTCTGCTGCTTGGTTTTTCCGCATTCAGTCAATTGCACAGGATTGAAGCTGGGGCAGGCTGTTCAGCTTTGCTGCTTTTCAGCATCTCAGCTGCCCTTCTGCTCTGTGACAGCTCTCCAGGTTTCTTGCCTTCTCCAGGCTGCAACGTGCCCGCTACTACCCAGAGCTGGGCAGGAGTGGGCAGAGAGCACGCTCATCTGCCAGCAGTTTGCGGCTTGCCCAGGAAAGTGCAGTGTCCTTGGAATGTGCAGCAAATCCAATTTCTTGGCAAGTCCGGGGGAAGTGAGCAGTGCTGGTACACTTTCACCTTGAGAAATGGACTTGGAAAGCTTTTCGCTAAGATGTAGGCGACTAGAGAGGCAGAATACGGAGCTCCGGCGCTGGCCGAAGGGAAGTGCCGCTTCCCGGCGTCTTTCGGCAAAAGCGGCGCTGCGGAGCGCACCGCTGCCGCTCCAGTCAGCTGTGCGCGAAGTAGCCGCTTCTTCGCCTCCGGCAGCCGGAGATCGCGGTAGCTTGCATAGGCGAAGAACGAAGCCGCGAAGAAGCCGGCTTGTGCGCGAAGCTCGCAGACAGCTGCAGGACGGTGGCTGCCGCTCTCCTGCCTGTTGAATTCACTTCTGGCATGCCAGTGGAAGGTGTTCCAGGACAACTTTCCTGGGTTTTGACGTAGTCCTGCTGCATCCCTCCTTGGAAATTCTTGCTGCTCCCCGGAGGCTCCGAGATGCAGAGAACACGATGGCAGCTGCTGAAAAGAAGGGCAGCAGTGAGTTTGTCAAGAAACAAGAATATAGGCAGCTGCCTGTGCTTGGCAAGGAGCAGCTGCTGCATTCTTGCACTTGCCTTCCTTCAGTGCGCACAGAAGCCCGCTGCTCTGCTGCTTGGTTTTTCCGCATTCAGTCAATTGCACAGGATTGAAGCTGGGGCAGGCTGTTCAGCTTTGCTGCTTTTCAGCATCTCAGCTGCCCTTCTGCTCTGTGACAGCTCTCCAGGTTTCTTGCCTTCTCCAGGCTGCAACGTGCCCGCTACTACCCAGAGCTGGGCAGGAGTGGGCAGAGAGCACGCTCATCTGCCAGCAGTTTGCGGCTTGCCCAGGAAAGTGCAGTGTCCTTGGAATGTGCAGCAAATCCAATTTCTTGGCAAGTCCGGGGGAAGTGAGCAGTGCTGGTACACTTTCACCTTGAGAAATGGACTTGGAAAGCTTTTCGCTAAGATGTAGGCGACTAGAGAGGCAGAATACGGAGCTCCGGCGCTGGCCGATAAGAAGTGCCGCTTCCCGGCGTCTTTCGGCAAAAGCGGCGCTCCGGAGCGCACCGCTGCCGCTCCAGTCATCTGTGCGCGAAGTAGCCGCTTCTTCGCCTCCGGCAGCCGGAGATCGCGGTAGCTTGCATAGGCGAAGAACGAAGCCGCGAAGAAGCCGGCTTGTGCGCGAAGCTCGCAGACTGCTGCAGGACGGTGGCTGCCGCTCTCCTGCCTGTTGAATTCACTTCTGGCATGCCAGTGGAAGGTGTTCCAGGACAACTTTCCTGGGTTTTGACGTAGTCCTGCTGCATCCCTCCTTGGAAATTCTTGCTGCTCCCCGGAGGCTCCGAGATGCAGAGAACACGATGGCAGCTGCTGAAAAGAAGGGCAGCAGTGAGTTTGTCAAGAAACAAGAATATAGGCAGCTGCCTGTGCTTGGCAAGGAGCAGCTGCTGCATTCTTGCACTTGCCTTCCTTCAGTGCGCACAGAAGCCCGCTGTTCTGCTGCTTGGTTTTTCCGCATTCAGTCAATTGCACAGGATTGAAGCTGGGGCAGGCTGTTCAGCTTTGCTGCTTTTCAGCATCTCAGCTGCCCTTTGGCTCTGTTACAGCTCTCCAGGTTTCTTGCCTTTGCCAGGCTGCAACCAGCTGGCTAGTACCCAGAGCTGGGCAGGAGTGGGCAGAGAGCACGCTCATCAGCCAGCAGTTTGCGGTTTGCCCAGGAAAGTGCAGTGTCCTTGGAATGTGCAGCAAATCCAATTTCTTGGCAAGTCCGGGGGAAGTGAGCAGTGCAGGTACACTTTCACCTTGAGAAATGGAGTTGGAACGCTTTTCGCTAAGATGTAGGCGACTAGAGAGGCAGAATACGGAGCTCCGGCGCTGGCCGAAAAGAAGTGCCGCTTGCCGGCGTCTTTCGGCAAAAGCGGCGCTCCGCAGAGCACCGCTGCCGCTCCGGTCATCTGTACGCCAAGTAGCCGCTTCTTCGCCTCCGGCAGCCGGAGATCGCGGTAGCTTGCAAGAGGCGAAGAATAAAGCCGCGAAGAAGCCGGCTTGTGCGCGAAGCTCGCAGACAGCTGCAGGACGGTGGCTGCCGCTCTCCTGCCTGTTGAATTCACTCTGGGCATGCGAGTGGAAGGTGTTCCAGGACAACTTTCCTGGGTTTTGACGTAGTCCTGCTGCATCCCTCCTTGGAAATTCTTGCTGCTCCCCGGAGGCTCCGAGATGCAGAGAACACGATGGCAGCTGCTGAAAAGAAGGGCAGCAGTGAGTTTGTCAAGAAACAAGAATATAGGCAGCTGCCTGTGCTTGGCAAGGAGCAGCTGCTGCATTCTTGCACTTGCCTTCCTTCAGTGCGCACAGAAGCCCGCTGCTCTGCTGCTTGGTTTTTCCGCATTCAGTCAATTGCACAGGATTGAAGCTGGGGCAGGCTGTTCAGCTTGGCTGCTTTTCAGCATCTCAGCTGCCCTTCTGCTCTGTGACAGCTCTCCAGGTTTCTTGCCTTCGCCAGGCTGCAACCTGCTGGCTACTACCCAGAGCTGGGCAGGAGTGGGCAGAGAGCACGCTCATCAGCCAGCAGTTTGCGGCTTGCCCAGGAAAGTGCAGTGTCCTTGGAATGTGCAGCAAATCCAATTTCTTGGCAAGTCCGGGGGAAGTGAGCAGTGCAGGTACACTTTCACCTTGAGAAATGGACTTGGAAAGCTTTTCGCTAAGATGTAGGCGACTAGAGAGGCAGAATACGGAGCTCCGGCGCTGGCCGAAGGGAAGTGCCGCTTGCCGGCGTCTTTCGGCAAAAGCGGCGCTCCGGAGCGCACCGCTGCCGCTCCAGTCATCTGTGCGCGAAGTAGCCGCTTCTTCGCCTCCGGCAGCCGGAGATCGCGGTAGCTTGCATAGGCGAAGAACGAAGCCGCGAAGAAGCCGGCTTGTGCGCGAAGCTCGCAGACAGCTGCAGGACGGTGGCTGCCGCTCTCCTGCCTGTTGAATTCACTTCTGGCATGCGAGTGGAAGGTGTTCCAGGACAACTTTCCTGGGTTTTGACGTAGTCCTGCTGCATCCCTCCTTGGAAATTCTTGCTGCTCCCCGGAGGCTCCGAGATGCAGAGAACACGATGGCAGCTGCTGAAAAGAAGGGCAGCAGTGAGTTTGTCAAGAAACAAGAATATAGGCAGCTGCCTGTGCTTGGCAAGGAGCAGCTGCTGTATTCTTGCACTTGCCTTCCTTCAGTGCGCACAGAAGCCCGCTGCTCTGCTGCTTGGTTTTTCAGCATTCAGTCAATTGCACAGGATTGAAGCTGGGGCAGGCTGTTCAGCTTTGCTGCTTTTCAGCATCTCAGCTGCCCTTCTGCTCTGTGACAGCTCTCCAGGTTTCTTGCCTTCTCCAGGCTGCAACGTGCCCGCTACTACCCAGAGCTGGGCAGGAGTGGGCAGAGAGCACGCTCATGTGCCAGCAGTTTGCGGCTTGCCCAGGAAAGTGCAGTGTCCTTGGAATGTGCAGCAAATCCAATTTCTTGGCAAGTCCGGGGGAAGTGAGCAGTGCTGGTACACTTTCACCTTGAGAAATGGAGTTGGAAAGCTTTTCGCTAAGATGTAGGCGACTAGAGAGGCAGAATACGGAGCTCCGGCGCTGGCCGATAAGAAGTGCCGCTTCCCGGCGTCTTTCGGCAAAAGCGGCGCTCTGGAGCGCACCGCTGCCGCTCCAGTCATCTGTGCGCGAAGTAGCCGCTTCTTCGCCTCCGGCAGCCGGAGATCGCGGTAGCTTGCATAGGCGAAGAACGAAGCCGCGAAGAAGCCGGCTTGTGTGCGAAGCTCGCAGACTGCTGCAGGACGGTGGCTGCCGCTCTCCTGCCTGTTGAATTCACTCTGGGCATGCGAGTGGAAGGTGTTCCAGGACAACTTTCCTGGGTTTTGACGTAGTCCTGCTGCATCCCTCCTTGGAAATTCTTGCTGCTCCCCGGAGGCTCCGAGATGCAGAGAACACGATGGCAGCTGCTGAAAAGAAGGGCAGCAGTGAGTTTGTCAAGAAACAAGAATATAGGCAGCTGCCTGTGCTTGGCAAGGAGCAGCTGCCGCATTCTTGCAATTTCCTGCAGTGCGCACAGAAGCCCGCTGCTCTGCTGCTTGGTTTTTCCGCATTCAGTCAATTGCACAGGATTGAAGCTGGGGCAGGCTGTTCAGCTTGGCTGCTTTTCAGCATCTCAGCTGCCCTTCTGCTCTGTGACAGCTCTCCAGGTTTCTTGCCTTCGCCAGGCTGCAACGTGCCCGCTACTACCCAGAGCTGGGCAGGAGTGGGCAGAGAGCACGCTCATGTGCCAGCA
This sequence comes from Vidua macroura, assembly GCF_024509145.1. NCBI lineage: Eukaryota > Metazoa > Chordata > Aves > Passeriformes > Viduidae > Vidua > Vidua macroura. The sequence goes on along the minus strand of NC_071584.1, from coordinate 4,705,378 downwards.
GTTTGCGGCTTGCCCAGGAAAGTGCAGTGTCCTTGGAATGTGCAGCAAATCCAATTTCTTGGCAAGTCCGGGGGAAGTGAGCAGTGCTGGTACACTTTCACCTTGAGAAATGGAGTTGGAAAGCTTTTCGCTAAGATGTAGGCGACTAGAGAGGCAGAATACGGAGCTCCGGCGCTGGCCGAAAAGAAGTGCCGCTTGCCGGCGTCTTTCGGCAAAAGCTGCGCTCCGGAGCGCACCGCTGCCGCTCCAGTCATCTGTGCGCCAAGTAGCCGCTTCTTCGCCTCCGGCAGCCGGAGATCGCGGTAGCTTGCATAGGCGAAGAACGAAGCCGCGAAGAAGCCGGCTTGTGCGCGAAGCTCGCAGACAGCTGCAGGATGGTGGCTGCCGCTCTCCTGCCTGTTGAATTCACTCTGGGCATGCGAGTGGAAGGTGTTCCAGGACAACTTTCCTGGGTTTTGACGTAGTCCTGCTGCATCCCTCCTTGGAAATTCTTGCTGCTCCCCGGAGGCTCCGAGATGCAGAGAACACGATGGCAGCTGCTGAAAAGAAGGGCAGCAGTGAGTTTGTCAAGAAACAAGAATATAGGCAGCTGCCTGTGCTTGGCAAGGAGCAGCTGCTGCATTCTTGCACTTGCCTTCCTTCAGTGCGCACAGAAGCCCGCTGCTCTGCTGCTTGGTTTTTCTGCATTCAGTCAATTGCACAGGATTGAAGCTGGGGCAGGCTGTTCAGCTTTGATGCTTTTCAGCATCTCAGCTGCCCTTCTGCTCTGTGACAGCTCTCCAGGTTTCTTGCCTTCTCCAGGCTGCAACGTGCCCGCTACTACCCAGAGCTGGGCAGGAGTGGGCAGAGAGCACGCTCATCTGCCAGCAGTTTGCGGCTTGCCCAGGAAAGTGCAGTGTCCTTGGAATGTGCAGCAAATCCAATTTCTTGGCAAGTCCGGGGGAAGTGAGCAGTGCTGGTACACTTTCACCTTGAGAAATGGAGTTGGAAAGCTTTTCGCTAAGATGTAGGCGACTAGAGAGGCAGAATACGGAGCTCCGGCGCTGGCCGAAGGGAAGTGCCGCTTGCCGGCGTCTTTCGGCAAAAGCGGCGCTCCGGAGCGCACCGCTGCCGCTCCAGTCAGCTGTGCGCCAAGTAGCCGCTTCTTCGCCTCCGGCAGCCGGAGATCGCGGTAGCTTGCATAGGCGAAGAACGAAGCCGCGAAGAAGCCGGCTTGTGTGCGAAGCTCGCAGCCAGCTGCAGGACGGTGGCTGCCGCTCTCCTGCCTGTTGAATTCACTTCTGGCATCCGAGTGGAAGGTGTTCCAGGACAACTTTCCTGGGTTTTGACATAGTCCTGCTGCATCCCTCCTTGGAAATTCTTGCTGCTCCCCGGAGGCTCCGAGATGCAGAGAACACGATGGCAGCTGCTGAAAAGAAGGGCAGCAGTGAGTTTGTCAAGAAACAAGAATATAGGCAGCTGCCTGTGCTTGGCAAGGAGCAGCTGCTGCATTCTTGCACTTGCCTTCCTTCAGTGCGCACAGAAGCCCGCTGCTCTGCTGCTTGGTTTTTCTGCATTCAGTCAATTGCACAGGATTGAAGCTGGGGCAGGCTGTTCAGCTTTGCTGCTTTTCAGCATCTCAGCTGCCCTTCTGCTCTGTGACAGCTCTCCAGGTTTCTTGCCTTCTCCAGGCTGCAACGTGCCCGCTACTACCCAGAGCTGGGCAGGAGTGGGCAGAGAGCACGCTCATCTGCCAGCAGTTTGCGGCTTGCCCAGGAAAGTGCAGTGTCCTTGGAATGTGCAGCAAATCCAATTTCTTGGCAAGTCCGGGGGAAGTGAGCAGTGCTGGTACACTTTCACCTTGAGAAATGGACTTGGAAAGCTTTTCGCTAAGATGTAGGCGACTAGAGAGGCAGAATACGGAGCTCCGGCGCTGGCCGAAGGGAAGTGCCGCTTGCCGGCGTCTTTCGGCAAAAGCGGCGCTCCGGAGCGCACCGCTGCCGCTCCAGTCAGCTGTGCGCCAAGTAGCCGCTTCTTCGCCTCCGGCAGCCGGAGATCGCGGTAGCTTGCATAGGCGAAGAACGAAGCCGCGAAGAAGCCGGCTTGTGCGCGAAGCTCGCAGACAGCTGCAGGACGGTGGCTGCCGCTCTCCTGCCTGTTGAATTCACTTCTGGCATGCGAGTGGAAGGTGTTCCAGGACAACTTTCCTGGGTTTTGACGTAGTCCTGCTGCATCCCTCCTTGGAAATTCTTGCTGCTCCCCGGAGGCTCCGAGATGCAGAGAACACGATGGCAGCTGCTGAAAAGAAGGGCAGCAGTGAGTTTGTCAAGAAACAAGAATATAGGCAGCTGCCTGTGCTTGGCAAGGAGCAGCTGCTGCATTCTTGCACTTGCCTTCCTTCAGTGCGCACAGAAGCCCGCTGCTCTGCTGCTTGGTTTTTCTGCATTCAGTCAATTGCACAGGATTGAAGCTGGGGCAGGCTGTTCAGCTTTGCTGCTTTTCAGCATCTCAGCTGCCCTTCTGCTCTGTGACAGCTCTCCAGGTTTCTTGCCTTCTCCAGGCTGCAACGTGCCCGCTACTACCCAGAGCTGGGCAGGAGTGGGCAGAGAGCACGCTCATCTGCCAGCAGTTTGCGGCTTGCCCAGGAAAGTGCAGTGTCCTTGGAATGTGCAGCAAATCCAATTTCTTGGCAAGTCCGGGGGAAGTGAGCAGTGCTGGTACACTTTCACCTTGAGAAATGGAGTGGCAAAGCTTTTCGCTAAGATGTAGGCGACTAGAGAGGCAGAATACGGAGCTCCGGCGCTGGCCGATAAGAAGTGCCGCTTGCCGGCGTCTTTCGGCAAAAGCGGCGCTCCGGAGCGCACCGCTGCCGCTCCAGTCATCTGTGCGCGAAGTAGCCGCTTCTTCGCCTCCGGCAGCCGGAGATCGCGGTAGCTTGCATAGGCAAAGAACGAAGCCGCGAAGAAGCCGGCTTGTGCGCGAAGCTCGCAGACAGCTGCAGGACGGTGGCTGCCGCTCTCCTGCCTGTTGAATTCACTTCTGGCATCCGAGTGGAAGGTGTTCCAGGACAACTTTCCTGGGTTTTGACGTAGTCCTGCTGCATCCCTCCTTGGAAATTCTTGCTGCTCCCTGGAGGCTCCGAGATGCAGAGAACACGATGGCAGCTGCTGAAAAGAAGGGCAGCAGTGAGTTTGTCAAGAAACAAGAACATAGGCAGCTGCCTGTGCTTGGCAAGGAGCAGCTGCTGCATTCTTGCACTTGCCTTCCTTCAGTGCGCACAGAAGCCCGCTGCTCTGCTGCTTGGTTTTTCCGCATTCAGTCAATTGCACAGGATTGAAGCTGGGGCAGGCTGTTCAGCTTGGCTGCTTTTCAGCATCTCAGCTGCCCTTCTGCTCTGTGACAGCTCTCCAGGTTTCTTGCCTTCGCCAGGCTGCAACGTGCCCGCTACTACCCAGAGCTGGGCAGGAGTGGGCAGAGAGCACGCTCATGTGCCAGCAGTTTGCGGCTTGCCCAGGAAAGTGCAGTGTCCTTGGAATGTGCAGCAAATCCAATTTCTTGGCAAGTCCGGGGGAAGTGAGCAGTGCTGGTACACTTTCACCTTGAGAAATGGAGTTGGAAAGCTTTTCGCTAAGATGTAGGCGACTAGAGAGGCAGAATACGGAGCTCCGGCGCTGGCCGAAAAGAAGTGCCGCTTGCCGGCGTCTTTCGGCAAAAGCTGCGCTCCGGAGCGCACCGCTGCCGCTCCAGTCATCTGTGCGCCAAGTAGCCGCTTCTTCGCCTCCGGCAGCCGGAGATCGCGGTAGCTTGCATAGGCGAAGAACGAAGCCGCGAAGAAGCCGGCTTGTGCGCGAAGCTCGCAGACAGCTGCAGGACGGTGGCTGCCGCTCTCCTGCCTGTTGAATTCACTCTGGGCATGCGAGTGGAAGGTGTTCCAGGACAACTTTCCTGGGTTTTGACGTAGTCCTGCTGCATCCCTCCTTGGAAATTCTTGCTGCTCCCCGGAGGCTCCGAGATGCAGAGAACACGATGGCAGCTGCTGAAAAGAAGGGCAGCAGTGAGTTTGTCAAGAAACAAGAATATAGGCAGCTGCCTGTGCTTGGCAAGGAGCAGCTGCTGCATTCTTGCACTTGCCTTCCTTCAGTGCGCACAGAAGCCCGCTGCTCTGCTGCTTGGTTTTTCTGCATTCAGTCAATTGCACAGGATTGAAGCTGGGGCAGGCTGTTCAGCTTTGCTGCTTTTCAGCATCTCAGCTGCCCTTCTGCTCTGTGACAGCTCTCCAGGTTTCTTGCCTTCTCCAGGCTGCAACGTGCCCGCTACTACCCAGAGCTGGGCAGGAGTGGGCAGAGAGCACGCTCATGTGCCAGCAGTTTGCGGCTTGCCCAGGAAAGTGCAGTGTCCTTGGAATGTGCAGCAAATCCAATTTCTTGGCAAGTCCGGGGGAAGTGAGCAGTGCAGGTACACTTTCTCCTTGAGAAATGGAGTTGGAAAGCTTTTCGCTAAGATGTAGGCGACTAGAGAGGCAGAATACGGAGCTCCGGCGCTGGCCGAAGGGAAGTGCCGCTTGCCGGCGTCTTTCGGCAAAAGCGGCGCTCCGGAGCGCACCGCTGCCGCTCCAGTCATCTGTGCGCGAAGTAGCCGCTTCTTCGCCTCCGGCAGCCGGAGATCGCGGTAGCTTGCATAGGCGAAGAACGAAGCCGCGAAGAAGCCGGCTTGTGTGCGAAGCTCGCAGACTGCTGCAGGACGGTGGCTGCCGCTCTCCTGCCTGTTGAATTCACTTCTGGCATCCGAGTGGAAGGTGTTCCAGGACAACTTTCCTGGGTTTTGACGTAGTCCTGCTGCATCCCTCCTTGGAAATTCTTGCTGCTCCCCGGAGGCTCCGAGATGCAGAGAACACGATGGCAGCTGCTGAAAAGAAGGGCAGCAGTGAGTTTGTCAAGAAACAAGAATATAGGCAGCTGCCTGTGCTTGGCAAGGAGCAGCTGCTGCATTCTTGCACTTGCCTTCCTTCAGTGCGCACAGAAGCCCGCTGCTCTGCTGCTTGGTTTTTCTGCATTCAGTCAATTGCACAGGATTGAAGCTGGGGCAGGCTGTTCAGCTTTGCTGCTTTTCAGCATCTCAGCTGCCCTTCTGCTCTGTGACAGCTCTCCAGGTTTCTTGCCTTCTCCAGGCTGCAACGTGCCCGCTACTACCCAGAGCTGGGCAGGAGTGGGCAGAGAGCACGGTCATATGCCAGCAGTTTGCGGCTTGCCCAGGAAAGTGCAGTGTCCTTGGAATGTGCAGCAAATCCAATTTCTTGGCAAGTCCGGGGGAAGTGAGCAGTGCAGGTACACTTTCTCCTTGAGAAATGGAGTTGGAAAGCTTTTCGCTAAGATGTAGGCGACTAGAGAGGCAGAATACGGAGCTCCGGCGCTGGCCGATAAGAAGTGCCGCTTGCCGGCGTCTTTCGGCAAAAGCGGCGCTCCGGAGCGCACCGCTGCCGCTCCAGTCATCTGTGCGCGAAGTAGCCGCTTCTTCGCCTCCGGCAGCCGGAGATCGCGGTAGCTTGCATAGGCGAAGAACGAAGCCGCGAAGAAGCTGGCTTGTGTGCGAAGCTCGCAGACAGCTGCAGGACGGTGGCTGCCGCTCTCCTGCCTGTTGAATTCACTTCTGGCATGCCAGTGGAAGGTGTTCCAGGACAACTTTCCTGGGTTTTGACGTAGTCCTGCTGCATCCCTCCTTGGAAATTCTTGCTGCTCCCCGGAGGCTCCGAGATGCAGAGAACACGATGGCAGCTGCTGAAAAGAAGGGCAGCAGTGAGTTTGTCAAGAAACAAGAATATAGGCAGCTGCCTGTGCTTGGCAAGGAGCAGCTGCTGCATTCTTGCACTTGCCTTCCTTCAGTGCGCACAGAAGCCCGCTGCTCTGCTGCTTGGTTTTTCCGCATTCAGTCAATTGCACAGGATTGAAGCTGGGGCAGGCTGTTCAGCTTTGCTGCTTTTCAGCATCTCAGCTGCCCTTTGGCTCTGTTACAGCTCTCCAGGTTTCTTGCCTTTGCCAGGCTGCAACCAGCTGGCTAGTACCCAGAGCTGGGCAGGAGTGGGCAGAGAGCACGCTCATCAGCCAGCAGTTTGCGGTTTGCCCAGGAAAGTGCAGTGTCCTTGGAATGTGCAGCAAATCCAATTTCTTGGCAAGTCCGGGGGAAGTGAGCAGTGCAGGTACACTTTCACCTTGAGAAATGGAGTTGGAACGCTTTTCGCTAAGATGTAGGCGACTAGAGAGGCAGAATACGGAGCTCCGGCGCTGGCCGAAAAGAAGTGCCGCTTGCCGGCGTCTTTCGGCAAAAGCGGCGCTCCGCAGAGCACCGCTGCCGCTCCGGTCATCTGTACGCCAAGTAGCCGCTTCTTCGCCTCCGGCAGCCGGAGATCGCGGTAGCTTGCAAGAGGCGAAGAATAAAGCCGCGAAGAAGCCGGCTTGTGCGCGAAGCTCGCAGACAGCTGCAGGACGGTGGCTGCCGCTCTCCTGCCTGTTGAATTCACTCTGGGCATGCGAGTGGAAGGTGTTCCAGGACAACTTTCCTGGGTTTTGACGTAGTCCTGCTGCATCCCTCCTTGGAAATTCTTGCTGCTCCCCGGAGGCTCCGAGATGCAGAGAACACGATGGCAGCTGCTGAAAAGAAGGGCAGCAGTGAGTTTGTCAAGAAACAAGAATATAGGCAGCTGCCTGTGCTTGGCAAGGAGCAGCTGCTGCATTCTTGCACTTGCCTTCCTTCAGTGCGCACAGAAGCCCGCTGCTCTGCTGCTTGGTTTTTCCGCATTCAGTCAATTGCACAGGATTGAAGCTGGGGCAGGCTGTTCAGCTTGGCTGCTTTTCAGCATCTCAGCTGCCCTTCTGCTCTGTGACAGCTCTCCAGGTTTCTTGCCTTCGCCAGGCTGCAACGTGCCCGCTACTACCCAGAGCTGGGCAGGAGTGGGCAGAGAGCACGCTCATCAGCCAGCAGTTTGCGGCTTGCCCAGGAAAGTGCAGTGTCCTTGGAATGTGCAGCAAATCCAATTTCTTGGCAAGTCCGGGGGAAGTGAGCAGTGCTGGTACACTTTCACCTTGAGAAATGGACTTGGAAAGCTTTTCGCTAAGATGTAGGCGACTAGAGAGGCAGAATACGCAGCTCCGGCGCTGGCCGAAGGGAAGTGCCGCTTGCCGGCGTCTTTCGGCAAAAGCGGCGCTCCGGAGCGCACCGCTGCCGCTCCAGTCATCTGTGCGCGAAGTAGCCGCTTCTTCGCCTCCGGCAGCCGGAGATCGCGGTAGCTTGCATAGGCGAAGAACGAAGCCGCGAAGAAGCCGGCTTGTGCGCGAAGCTCGCAGACAGCTGCAGGACGGTGGCTGCCGCTCTCCTGCCTGTTGAATTCACTTCTGGCATGCGAGTGGAAGGTGTTCCAGGACAACTTTCCTGGGTTTTGACGTAGTCCTGCTGCATCCCTCCTTGGAAATTCTTGCTGCTCCCCGGAGGCTCCGAGATGCAGAGAACACGATGGCAGCTGCTGAAAAGAAGGGCAGCAGTGAGTTTGTCAAGAAACAAGAATATAGGCAGCTGCCTGTGCTTGGCAAGGAGCAGCTGCTGCATTCTTGCACTTGCCTTCCTTCAGTGCGCACAGAAGCCCGCTGCTCTGCTGCTTGGTTTTTCTGCATTCAGTCAATTGCACAGGATTGAAGCTGGGGCAGGCTGTTCAGCTTTGCTGCTTTTCAGCATCTCAGCTGCCCTTCTGCTCTGTGACAGCTCTCCAGGTTTCTTGCCTTCTCCAGGCTGCAACGTGCCCGCTACTACCCAGAGCTGGGCAGGAGTGGGCAGAGAGCACGCTCATGTGCCAGCAGTTTGCGGCTTGCCCAGGAAAGTGCAGTGTCCTTGGAATGTGCAGCAAATCCAATTTCTTGGCAAGTCCGGGGGAAGTGAGCAGTGCAGGTACACTTTCTCCTTGAGAAATGGAGTTGGAAAGCTTTTCGCTAAGATGTAGGCGACTAGAGAGGCAGAATACGGAGCTCCGGCGCTGGCCGAAGGGAAGTGCCGCTTGCCGGCGTCTTTCGGCAAAAGCGGCGCTCCGGAGCGCACCGCTGCCGCTCCAGTCATCTGTGCGCGAAGTAGCCGCTTCTTCGCCTCCGGCAGCCGGAGATCGCGGTAGCTTGCATAGGCGAAGAACGAAGCCGCGAAGAAGCCGGCTTGTGTGCGAAGCTCGCAGACTGCTGCAGGACGGTGGCTGCCGCTCTCCTGCCTGTTGAATTCACTTCTGGCATCCGAGTGGAAGGTGTTCCAGGACAACTTTCCTGGGTTTTGACGTAGTCCTGCTGCATCCCTCCTTGGAAATTCTTGCTGCTCCCCGGAGGCTCCGAGATGCAGAGAACACGATGGCAGCTGCTGAAAAGAAGGGCAGCAGTGAGTTTGTCAAGAAACAAGAATATAGGCAGCTGCCTGTGCTTGGCAAGGAGCAGCTGCTGCATTCTTGCACTTGCCTTCCTTCAGTGCGCACAGAAGCCCACTGCTCTGCTGCTTGGTTTTTCTGCATTCAGTCAATTGCACAGGATTGAAGCTGGGGCAGGCTGTTCAGCTTTGCTGCTTTTCAGCATCTCAGCTGCCCTTCTGCTCTGTGACAGCTCTCCAGGTTTCTTGCCTTCTCCAGGCTGCAACGTGCCCGCTACTACCCAGAGCTGGGCAGGAGTGGGCAGAGAGCACGGTCATATGCCAGCAGTTTGCGGCTTGCCCAGGAAAGTGCAGTGTCCTTGGAATGTGCAGCAAATCCAATTTCTTGGCAAGTCCGGGGGAAGTGAGCAGTGCAGGTACACTTTCTCCTTGAGAAATGGAGTTGGAAAGCTTTTCGCTAAGATGTAGGCGACTAGAGAGGCAGAATACGGAGCTCCGGCGCTGGCCGATAAGAAGTGCCGCTTGCCGGCGTCTTTCGGCAAAAGCGGCGCTCCGGAGCGCACCGCTGCCGCTCCAGTCATCTGTGCGCGAAGTAGCCGCTTCTTCGCCTCCGGCAGCCGGAGATCGCGGTAGCTTGCATAGGCGAAGAACGAAGCCGCGAAGAAGCTGGCTTGTGTGCGAAGCTCGCAGACAGCTGCAGGACGGTGGCTGCCGCTCTCCTGCCTGTTGAATTCACTTCTGGCATGCCAGTGGAAGGTGTTCCAGGACAACTTTCCTGGGTTTTGACGTAGTCCTGCTGCATCCCTCCTTGGAAATTCTTGCTGCTCCCCGGAGGCTCCGAGATGCAGAGAACACGATGGCAGCTGCTGAAAAGAAGGGCAGCAGTGAGTTTGTCAAGAAACAAGAATATAGGCAGCTGCCTGTGCTTGGCAAGGAGCAGCTGCTGCATTCTTGCACTTGCCTTCCTTCAGTGCGCACAGAAGCCCGCTGCTCTGCTGCTTGGTTTTTCCGCATTCAGTCAATTGCACAGGATTGAAGCTGGGGCAGGCTGTTCAGCTTTGCTGCTTTTCAGCATCTCAGCTGCCCTTTGGCTCTGTTACAGCTCTCCAGGTTTCTTGCCTTTGCCAGGCTGCAACCAGCTGGCTAGTACCCAGAGCTGGGCAGGAGTGGGCAGAGAGCACGCTCATCAGCCAGCAGTTTGCGGTTTGCCCAGGAAAGTGCAGTGTCCTTGGAATGTGCAGCAAATCCAATTTCTTGGCAAGTCCGGGGGAAGTGAGCAGTGCAGGTACACTTTCACCTTGAGAAATGGAGTTGGAACGCTTTTCGCTAAGATGTAGGCGACTAGAGAGGCAGAATACGGAGCTCCGGCGCTGGCCGAAAAGAAGTGCCGCTTGCCGGCGTCTTTCGGCAAAAGCGGCGCTCCGCAGAGCACCGCTGCCGCTCCGGTCATCTGTACGCCAAGTAGCCGCTTCTTCGCCTCCGGCAGCCGGAGATCGCGGTAGCTTGCAAGAGGCGAAGAATAAAGCCGCGAAGAAGCCGGCTTGTGCGCGAAGCTCGCAGACAGCTGCAGGACGGTGGCTGCCGCTCTCCTGCCTGTTGAATTCACTCTGGGCATGCGAGTGGAAGGTGTTCCAGGACAACTTTCCTGGGTTTTGACGTAGTCCTGCTGCATCCCTCCTTGGAAATTCTTGCTGCTCCCCGGAGGCTCCGAGATGCAGAGAACACGATGGCAGCTGCTGAAAAGAAGGGCAGCAGTGAGTTTGTCAAGAAACAAGAATATAGGCAGCTGCCTGTGCTTGGCAAGGAGCAGCTGCTGCATTCTTGCACTTGCCTTCCTTCAGTGCGCACAGAAGCCCGCTGCTCTGCTGCTTGGTTTTTCCGCATTCAGTCAATTGCACAGGATTGAAGCTGGGGCAGGCTGTTCAGCTTGGCTGCTTTTCAGCATCTCAGCTGCCCTTCTGCTCTGTGACAGCTCTCCAGGTTTCTTGCCTTCGCCAGGCTGCAACGTGCCCGCTACTACCCAGAGCTGGGCAGGAGTGGGCAGAGAGCACGCTCATCAGCCAGCAGTTTGCGGCTTGCCCAGGAAAGTGCAGTGTCCTTGGAATGTGCAGCAAATCCAATTTCTTGGCAAGTCCGGGGGAAGTGAGCAGTGCTGGTACACTTTCACCTTGAGAAATGGACTTGGAAAGCTTTTCGCTAAGATGTAGGCGACTAGAGAGGCAGAATACGCAGCTCCGGCGCTGGCCGAAGGGAAGTGCCGCTTGCCGGCGTCTTTCGGCAAAAGCGGCGCTCCGGAGCGCACCGCTGCCGCTCCAGTCATCTGTGCGCGAAGTAGCCGCTTCTTCGCCTCCGGCAGCCGGAGATCGCGGTAGCTTGCATAGGCGAAGAACGAAGCCGCGAAGAAGCCGGCTTGTGCGCGAAGCTCGCAGACAGCTGCAGGACGGTGGCTGCCGCTCTCCTGCCTGTTGAATTCACTTCTGGCATGCGAGTGGAAGGTGTTCCAGGACAACTTTCCTGGGTTTTGACGTAGTCCTGCTGCATCCCTCCTTGGAAATTCTTGCTGCTCCCCGGAGGCTCCGAGATGCAGAGAACACGATGGCAGCTGCTGAAAAGAAGGGCAGCAGTGAGTTTGTCAAGAAACAAGAATATAGGCAGCTGCCTGTGCTTGGCAAGGAGCAGCTGCTGCATTCTTGCACTTGCCTTCCTTCAGTGCGCACAGAAGCCCGCTGCTCTGCTGCTTGGTTTTTCAGCATTCAGTCAATTGCACAGGATTGAAGCTGGGGCAGGCTGTTCAGCTTTGCTGCTCTTCAGCATCTCAGCTGCCCTTCTGCTCTGTGACAGCTCTCCAGGTTTCTTGCCTTCTCCAGGCTGCAACGTGCCCGCTACTACCCAGAGCTGGGCAGGAGTGGGCAGAGAGCACGCTCATGTGCCAGCAGTTTGCGGCTTGCCCAGGAAAGTGCAGTGTCCTTGGAATGTGCAGCAAATCCAATTTCTTGGCAAGTCCGGGGGAAGTGAGCAGTGCTGGTACACTTTCACCTTGAGAAATGGACTTGGAAAGCTTTTCGCTAAGATGTAGGCGACTAGAGAGGCAGAATACGGAGCTCCGGCGCTGGCCGATAAGAAGTGCCGCTTCCCGGCGTCTTTCGGCAAAAGCGGCGCTCTGGAGCGCACCGCTGCCGCTCCAGTCATCTGTGCGCGAAGTAGCCGCTTCTTCGCCTCCGGCAGCCGGAGATCGCGGTAGCTTGCATAGGCGAAGAACGAAGCCGCGAAGAAGCCGGCTTGTGTGCGAAGCTCGCAGACTGCTGCAGGACGGTGGCTGCCGCTCTCCTGCCTGTTGAATTCACTCTGGGCATGCGAGTGGAAGGTGTTCCAGGACAACTTTCCTGGGTTTTGACGTAGTCCTGCTGCATCCCTCCTTGGAAATTCTTGCTGCTCCCCGGAGGCTCCGAGATGCAGAGAACACGATGGCAGCTGCTGAAAAGAAGGGCAGCAGTGAGTTTGTCAAGAAACAAGAATATAGGCAGCTGCCTGTGCTTGGCAAGGAGCAGCTGCCGCATTCTTGCAATTTCCTGCAGTGCGCACAGAAGCCCGCTGCTCTGCTGCTTGGTTTTTCTGCATTCAGTCAATTGCACAGGATTGAAGCTGGGGCAGGCTGTTCAGCTTTGCTGCTTTTCAGCATCTCAGCTGCCCTTCTGCTCTGTGACAGCTCTCCAGGTTTCTTGCCTTCTCCAGGCTGCAACGTGCCCGCTACTACCCAGAGCTGGGCAGGAGTGGGCAGAGAGCACGGTCATATGCCAGCAGTTTGCGGCTTGCCCAGGAAAGTGCAGTGTCCTTGGAATGTGCAGCAAATCCAATTTCTTGGCAAGTCCGGGGGAAGTGAGCAGTGCTGGTACACTTTCACCTTGAGAAATGGAGTTGGAAAGCTTTTCGCTAAGATGTAGGCGACTAGAGAGGCAGAATACGGAGCTCCGGCGCTGGCCGATAAGAAGTGCCGCTTCCCGGCGTCTTTCGGCAAAAGCGGCGCTCCGGAGCGCACCGCTGCCGCTCCAGTCATCTGTGCGCCAAGTAGCCGCTTCTTCGCCTCCGGCAGCCGGAGATCACGGTAGCTTGCATAGGCGAAGAACGAAGCCGCGAAGAAGCCGGCTTGTGTGCGAAGCTCGCAGACAGCTGCAGGACGGTGGCTGCCGCTCTCCTGCCTGTTGAATTCACTCTGGGCATGCGAGTGGAAGGTGTTCCAGGACAACTTTCCTGGGTTTTGACGTAGTCCTGCTGCATCCCTCCTTGGAAATTCTTGCTGCTCCCCGGAGGCTCCGAGATGCAGAGAACACGATGGCAGCTGCTGAAAAGAAGGGCAGCAGTGAGTTTGTCAAGAAACAAGAATATAGGCAGCTGCCTGTGCTTGGCAAGGAGCAGCTGCCGCATTCTTACAATTTCCTGCAGTGCGCACAGAAGCCCGCTGCTCTGCTGCTTGGTTTTTCCGCATTCAGTCAATTGCACAGGATTGAAGCTGGGGCAGGCTGTTCAGCTTGGCTGCTTTTCAGCATCTCAGCTGCCCTTCTGCTCTGTGACAGCTCTCCAGGTTTCTTGCCTTCGCCAGGCTGCAACGTGCCCGCTACTACCCAGAGCTGGGCAGGAGTGGGCAGAGAGCACGCTCATCTGCCAGCAGTTTGCGGCTTGCCCAGGAAAGTGCAGTGTCCTTGGAATGTGCAGCAAATCCAATTTCTTGGCAAGTCCGGGGGAAGTGAGCAGTGCAGGTACACTTTCACCTTGAGAAATGGACTTGGAAAGCTTTTCGCTAAGATGTAGGCGACTAGAGAGGCAGAATACGGAGCTCCGGCGCTGGCCGAAAAGAAGTGCCGCTTGCCGGCGTCTTTCGGCAGAAGCGGCGCTCCGCAGAGCGCCGCTGCCCCTCCGGTCATCTGTACGCGAAGTAGCCGCTTCTTCGCCTCCGGCAGCCGGAGATCGCGGTAGCTTGCATAGGCGAAGAACGAAGCCGCGAAGAAGCCGGCTTGTGCGCGAAGCTTGCAGACAGCTGCAGGACGGTGGCTGCCGCTCTCCTGCCTGTTGAATTCACTCTGGGCATGCGAGTGGAAGGTGTTCCAGGACAACTTTCCTGGGTTTTGACGTAGTCCTGCTGCATCCCTCCTTGGAAATTCTTGCTGCTCCCCGGAGGCTCCGAGATGCAGAGAACACGATGGCAGCTGCTGAAAAGAAGGGCAGCAGTGAGTTTGTCAAGAAACAAGAATATAGGCAGCTGCCTGTGCTTGGCAAGGAGCAGCTGCTGCATTCTTGCACTTGCCTTCCTTCAGTGCGCACAGAAGCCCGCTGCTCTGCTGCTTGGTTTTTCTGCATTCAGTCAATTGCACAGGATTGAAGCTGGGGCAGGCTGTTCAGCTTTGCTGCTTTTCAGCATCTCAGCTGCCCTTCTGCTCTGTGACAGCTCTCCAGGTTTCTTGCCTTCTCCAGGCTGCAACGTGCCCGCTACTACCCAGAGCTGGGCAGGAGTGGGCAGAGAGCACGGTCATATGCCAGCAGTTTGCGGCTTGCCCAGGAAAGTGCAGTGTCCTTGGAATGTGCAGCAAATCCAATTTCTTGGCAAGTCCGGGGGAAGTGAGCAGTGCTGGTACACTTTCACCTTGAGAAATGGAGTTGGAAAGCTTTTCGCTAAGATGTAGGCGACTAGAGAGGCAGAATACGGAGCTCCGGCGCTGGCCGATAAGAAGTGCCGCTTCCCGGCGTCTTTCGGCAAAAGCGGCGCTCCGGAGCGCACCGCTGCCGCTCCAGTCATCTGTGCGCCAAGTAGCCGCTTCTTCGCCTCCGGCAGCCGGAGATCACGGTAGCTTGCATAGGCGAAGAACGAAGCCGCGAAGAAGCCGGCTTGTGTGCGAAGCTCGCAGACAGCTGCAGGACGGTGGCTGCCGCTCTCCTGCCTGTTGAATTCACTTCTGGCATCCGAGTGGAAGGTGTTCCAGGACAACTTTCCTGGGTTTTGACGTAGTCCTGCTGCATCCCTCCTTGGAAATTCTTGCTGCTCCCCGGAGGCTCCGAGATGCAGAGAACACGATGGCATCTGCTGAAAAGAAGGGCAGCAGTGAGTTTGTCAAGAAACAAGAATATAGGCAGCTGCCTGTGCTTGGCAAGGAGCAGCTGCTGCATTCTTGCACTTGCCTTCCTGCAGTGCGCACAGAAGCCCGCTGTTCTGCTGCTTGGTTTTTCCGCATTCAGTCAATTGCACAGGATTGAAGCTGGGGCAGGCTGTTCAGCTTTGCTGCTTTTCAGCATCTCAGCTGCCCTTCTGCTCTGTGACAGCTCTCCAGGTTTCTTGCCTTCTCCAGGCTGCAACGTGCCCGCTACTACCCAGAGCTGGGCAGGAGTGGGCAGAGAGCACGCTCATCTGCCAGCAGTTTGCGGCTTGCCCAGGAAAGTGCAGTGTCCTTGGAATGTGCAGCAAATCCAATTTCTTGGCAAGTCCGGGGGAAGTGAGCAGTGCTGGTACACTTTCACCTTGAGAAATGGACTTGGAAAGCTTTTCGCTAAGATGTAGGCGACTAGAGAGGCAGAATACGGAGCTCCGGCGCTGGCCGAAGGGAAGTGCCGCTTCCCGGCGTCTTTCGGCAAAAGCGGCGCTCCGGAGCGCACCGCTGCCGCTCCAGTCAGCTGTGCGCGAAGTAGCCGCTTCTTCGCCTCCGGCAGCCGGAGATCGCGGTAGCTTGCATAGGCGAAGAACGAAGCCGCGAAGAAGCCGGCTTGTGCGCGAAGCTCGCAGACAGCTGCAGGACGGTGGCTGCCGCTCTCCTGCCTGTTGAATTCACTTCTGGCATGCGAGTGGAAGGTGTTCCAGGACAACTTTCCTGGGTTTTGACGTAGTCCTGCTGCATCCCTCCTTGGAAATTCTTGCTGCTCCCCGGAGGCTCCGAGATGCAGAGAACACGATGGCAGCTGCTGAAAAGAAGGGCAGCAGTGAGTTTGTCAAGAAACAAGAATATAGGCAGCTGCCTGTGCTTGGCAAGGAGCAGCTGCTGCATTCTTGCACTTGCCTTCCTTCAGTGCGCACAGAAGCCCGCTGCTCTGCTGCTTGGTTTTTCCGCATTCAGTCAATTGCACAGGATTGAAGCTGGGGCAGGCTGTTCAGCTTTGCTGCTTTTCAGCATCTCAGCTGCCCTTCTGCTCTGTGACAGCTCTCCAGGTTTCTTGCCTTCTCCAGGCTGCAACGTGCCCGCTACTACCCAGAGCTGGGCAGGAGTGGGCAGAGAGCACGCTCATCTGCCAGCAGTTTGCGGCTTGCCCAGGAAAGTGCAGTGTCCTTGGAATGTGCAGCAAATCCAATTTCTTGGCAAGTCCGGGGGAAGTGAGCAGTGCTGGTACACTTTCACCTTGAGAAATGGACTTGGAAAGCTTTTCGCTAAGATGTAGGCGACTAGAGAGGCAGAATACGGAGCTCCGGCGCTGGCCGATAAGAAGTGCCGCTTCCCGGCGTCTTTCGGCAAAAGCGGCGCTCCGGAGCGCACCGCTGCCGCTCCAGTCATCTGTGCGCGAAGTAGCCGCTTCTTCGCCTCCGGCAGCCGGAGATCGCGGTAGCTTGCATAGGCGAAGAACGAAGCCGCGAAGAAGCCGGCTTGTGCGCGAAGCTCGCAGACTGCTGCAGGACGGTGGCTGCCGCTCTCCTGCCTGTTGAATTCACTTCTGGCATGCCAGTGGAAGGTGTTCCAGGACAACTTTCCTGGGTTTTGACGTAGTCCTGCTGCATCCCTCCTTGGAAATTCTTGCTGCTCCCCGGAGGCTCCGAGATGCAGAGAACACGATGGCAGCTGCTGAAAAGAAGGGCAGCAGTGAGTTTGTCAAGAAACAAGAATATAGGCAGCTGCCTGTGCTTGGCAAGGAGCAGCTGCTGCATTCTTGCACTTGCCTTCCTTCAGTGCGCACAGAAGCCCGCTGCTCTGCTGCTTGGTTTTTCCGCATTCAGTCAATTGCACAGGATTGAAGCTGGGGCAGGCTGTTCAGCTTGGCTGCTTTTCAGCATCTCAGCTGCCCTTCTGCTCTGTGACAGCTCTCCAGGTTTCTTGCCTTCGCCAGGCTGCAACGTGCCCGCTACTACCCAGAGCTGGGCAGGAGTGGGCAGAGAGCACGCTCATCTGCCAGCAGTTTGCGGCTTGCCCAGGAAAGTGCAGTGTCCTTGGAATGTGCAGCAAATCCAATTTCTTGGCAAGTCCGGGGGAAGTGAGCAGTGCAGGTACACTTTCTCCTTCAGAAATGGGGTTGGAAAGCTTTTCGCTAAGATGTAGGCGACTAGAGAGGCAGAATACGGAGCTCCGGCGCTGGCCGAAAAGAAGTGCCGCTTGCCGGCGTCTTTCGGCAGAAGCGGCGCTCCGCAGAGCGCCGCTGCCCCTCCGGTCATCTGTACGCCAAGTAGCCGCTTCTTCGCCTCCGGCAGCCGGAGATCGCGGTAGCTTGCATAGGCGAAGAACGAAGCCGCGAAGAAGCCGGCTTGTGCGCGAAGCTTGCAGACTGCTGCAGGACGGTGGCTGCCGCTCTCCTGCCTGTTGAATTCACTCTGGGCATGCGAGTGGAAGGTGTTCCAGGACAACTTTCCTGGGTTTTGACGTAGTCCTGCTGCATCCCTCCTTGGAAATTCTTGCTGCTCCCCGGAGGCTCCGAGATGCAGAGAACACGATGGCAGCTGCTGAAAAGAAGGGCAGCAGTGAGTTTGTCAAGAAACAAGAATATAGGCAGCTGCCTGTGCTTGGCAAGGAGCAGCTGCTGCATTCTTGCACTTGCCTTCCTGCAGTGCGCACAGAAGCCCGCTGCTCTGCTGCTTGGTTTTTCCGCATTCAGTCAATTGCACAGGATTGAAGCTGGGGCAGGCTGTTCAGCTTTGCTGCTTTTCAGCATCTCAGCTGCCCTTCTGCTCTGTGACAGCTCTCCAGGTTTCTTGCCTTCGCCAGGCTGCAACGTGCCCGCTACTACCCAGAGCTGGGCAGGAGTGGGCAGAGAGCACGCTCATGTGCCAGCAGTTTGCGGCTTGCCCAGGAAAGTGCAGTGTCCTTGGAATGTGCAGCAAATCCAATTTCTTGGCAAGTCCGGGGGAAGTGAGCAGTGCTGGTACACTTTCACCTTGAGAAATGGAGTTGGAAAGCTTTTCGCTAAGATGTAGGCGACTAGAGAGGCAGAATACGGAGCTCCGGCGCTGGCCGAAAAGAAGTGCCGCTTGCCGGCGTCTTTCGGCAAAAGCGGCGCTCCGGAGCGCACCGCTGCCGCTCCAGTCATCTGTGCGCGAAGTAGCCGCTTCTTCGCCTCCGGCAGCCGGAGATCGCGGTAGCTTGCATAGGCGAAGAACGAAGCCGCGAAGAAGCCGGCTTGTGCGCGAAGCTCGCAGACAGCTGCAGGACGGTGGCTGCCGCTCTCCTGCCTGTTGAATTCACTCTGGGCATGCGAGTGGAAGGTGTTCCAGGACAACTTTCCTGGGTTTTGACGTAGTCCTGCTGCATCCCTCCTTGGAAATTCTTGCTGCTCCCCGGAGGCTCCGAGATGCAGAGAACACGATGGCAGCTGCTGAAAAGAAGGGCAGCAGTGAGTTTGTCAAGAAACAAGAATATAGGCAGCTGCCTGTGCTTGGCAAGGAGCAGCTGCTGCATTCTTGCACTTGCCTTCCTTCAGTGCGCACAGAAGCCCGCTGCTCTGCTGCTTGGTTTTTCTGCATTCAGTCAATTGCACAGGATTGAAGCTGGGGCAGGCTGTTCAGCTTTGCTGCTTTTCAGCATCTCAGCTGCCCTTCTGCTCTGTGACAGCTCTCCAGGTTTCTTGCCTTCGCCAGGCTGCAACGTGCCCGCTACTACCCAGAGCTGGGCAGGAGTGGGCAGAGAGCACGCTCATATGCCAGCAGTTTGCGGCTTGCCCAGGAAAGTGCAGTGTCCTTGGAATGTGCAGCAAATCCAATTTCTTGGCAAGTCCGGGGGAAGTGAGCAGTGCAGGTACACTTTCTCCTTGAGAAATGGAGTTGGAAAGCTTTTCGCTAAGATGTAGGCGACTAGAGAGGCAGAATACGGAGCTCCGGCGCTGGCCGAAGGGAAGTGCCGCTTGCCGGCGTCTTTCGGCAAAAGCGGCGCTCCGGAGCGCACCGCTGCCGCTCCAGTCATCTGTGCGCGAAGTAGCCGCTTCTTCGCCTCCGGCAGCCGGAGATCGCGGTAGCTTGCATAGGCGAAGAACGAAGCCGCGAAGAAGCCGGCTTGTGCGCGAAGCTCGCAGACAGCTGCAGGACGGTGGCTGCCGCTCTCCTGCCTGTTGAATTCACTTCTGGCATGCGAGTGGAAGGTGTTCCAGGACAACTTTCCTGGGTTTTGACGTAGTCCTGCTGCATCCCTCCTTGGAAATTCTTGCTGCTCCCCGGAGGCTCCGAGATGCAGAGAACACGATGGCAGCTGCTGAAAAGAAGGGCAGCAGTGAGTTTGTCAAGAAACAAGAATATAGGCAGCTGCCTGTGCTTGGCAAGGAGCAGCTGCTGCATTCTTGCAATTTCCTGCAGTGCGCACAGAAGCCCGCTGCTCTGCTGCTTGGTTTTTCCGCATTCAGTCAATTGCACAGGATTGAAGCTGGGGCAGGCTGTTCAGCTTGGCTGCTTTTCAGCATCTCAGCTGCCCTTCTGCTCTGTGACAGCTCTCCAGGTTTCTTGCCTTCGCCAGGCTGCAACGTGCCCGCTACTACCCAGAGCTGGGCAGGAGTGGGCAGAGAGCACGCTCATCTGCCAGCAGTTTGCGGCTTGCCCAGGAAAGTGCAGTGTCCTTGGAATGTGCAGCAAATCCAATTTCTTGGCAAGTCCGGGGGAAGTGAGCAGTGCAGGTACACTTTCACCTTGAGAAATGGAGTGGCAAAGCTTTTTGCTAAGATGTAGGCGACTAGAGAGGCAGAATACGGAGCTCCGGCGCTGGCCGAAAAGAAGTGCCGCTTGCCGGCGTCTTTCGGCAGAAGCGGCGCTCCGCAGAGCGCCGCTGCCCCTCCAGTCATCTGTACGCCAAGTAGCCGCTTCTTCGCCTCCGGCAGCCGGAGATCGCGGT
This sequence comes from Vidua macroura, assembly GCF_024509145.1. Taxonomy (NCBI): domain Eukaryota; kingdom Metazoa; phylum Chordata; class Aves; order Passeriformes; family Viduidae; genus Vidua; species Vidua macroura. The sequence continues at coordinate 4,685,966 of NC_071584.1, read as the reverse complement.
AGCTTGCATAGGCGAAGAACGAAGCCGCGAAGAAGCCGGCTTGTGCGCGAAGCTTGCAGACAGCTGCAGGACGGTGGCTGCCGCTCTCCTGCCTGTTGAATTCACTCTGGGCATGCGAGTGGAAGGTGTTCCAGGACAACTTTCCTGGGTTTTGACGTAGTCCTGCTGCATCCCTCCTTGGAAATTCTTGCTGCTCCCCGGAGGCTCCGAGATGCAGAGAACACGATGGCAGCTGCTGAAAAGAAGGGCAGCAGTGAGTTTGTCAAGAAACAAGAATATAGGCAGCTGCCTGTGCTTGGCAAGGAGCAGCTGCTGCATTCTTGCACTTGCCTTCCTTCAGTGCGCACAGAAGCCCGCTGCTCTGCTGCTTGGTTTTTCTGCATTCAGTCAATTGCACAGGATTGAAGCTGGGGCAGGCTGTTCAGCTTTGCTGCTTTTCAGCATCTCAGCTGCCCTTCTGCTCTGTGACAGCTCTCCAGGTTTCTTGCCTTCTCCAGGCTGCAACGTGCCCGCTACTACCCAGAGCTGGGCAGGAGTGGGCAGAGAGCACGCTCATCTGCCAGCAGTTTGCGGCTTGCCCAGGAAAGTGCAGTGTCCTTGGAATGTGCAGCAAATCCAATTTCTTGGCAAGTCCGGGGGAAGTGAGCAGTGCTGGTACACTTTCTCCTTGAGAAATGGAGTTGGAAAGCTTTTCGCTAAGATGTAGGCGACTAGAGAGGCAGAATACGGAGCTCCGGCGCTGGCCGATAAGAAGTGCCGCTTGCCGGCGTCTTTCGGCAAAAGCGGCGCTCCGGAGCGCACCGCTGCCACTCCAGTCAGCTGTGCGCGAAGTAGCCGCTTCTTCGCCTCCGGCAGCCGGAGATCGCGGTAGCTTGCATAGGCGAAGAACGAAGCCGCGAAGAAGCCGGCTTGTGCGCGAAGCTCGCAGACAGCTGCAGGACGGTGGCTGCCGCTCTCCTGCCTGTTGAATTCACTCTGGGCATGCGAGTGGAAGGTGTTCCAGGACAACTTTCCTGGGTTTTGACGTAGTCCTGCTGCATCGCTCCTTGGAAATTCTTGCTGCTCCCCGGAGGCTCCGAGATGCAGAGAACACGATGGCAGCTGCTGAAAAGAAGGGCAGCAGTGAGTTTGTCAAGAAACAAGAATATAGGCAGCTGCCTGTGCTTGGCAAGGAGCAGCTGCTGCATTCTTGCACTTGCCTTCCTTCAGTGCGCACAGAAGCCCGCTGCTCTGCTGCTTGGTTTTTCTGCATTCAGTCAATTGCACAGGATTGAAGCTGGGGCAGGCTGTTCAGCTTGGCTGCTTTTCAGCATCTCAGCTGCCCTTCTGCTCTGTGACAGCTCTCCAGGTTTCTTGCCTTCTCCAGGCTGCAACGTGCCCGCTACTACCCAGAGCTGGGCAGGAGTGGGCAGAGAGCACGCTCATGTGCCAGCAGTTTGCGGCTTGCCCAGGAAAGTGCAGTGTCCTTGGAATGTGCAGCAAATCCAATTTCTTGGCAAGTCCGGGGGAAGTGAGCAGTGCTGGTACACTTTCACCTTGAGAAATGGAGTTGGAAAGCTTTTCGCTAAGATGTAGGCGACTAGAGAGGCAGAATACGGAGCTCCGGCGCTGGCCGAAAAGAAGTGCCGCTTGCCGGCGTCTTTCGGCAAAAGCGGCGCTCCGGAGCGCACCGCTGCCGCTCCAGTCATCTGTGCGCGAAGTAGCCGCTTCTTCGCCTCCGGCAGCCGGAGATCGCGGTAGCTTGCATAGGCGAAGAACGAAGCCGCGAAGAAGCCGGCTTGTGCGCGAAGCTCGCAGACAGCTGCAGGACGGTGGCTGCCGCTCTCCTGCCTGTTGAATTCACTCTGGGCATGCGAGTGGAAGGTGTTCCAGGACAACTTTCCTGGGTTTTGACGTAGTCCTGCTGCATCCCTCCTTGGAAATTCTTGCTGCTCCCCGGAGGCTCCGAGATGCAGAGAACACGATGGCAGCTGCTGAAAAGAAGGGCAGCAGTGAGTTTGTCAAGAAACAAGAATATAGGCAGCTGCCTGTGCTTGGCAAGGAGCAGCTGCTGCATTCTTGCAATTTCCTGCAGTGCGCACAGAAGCCCGCTGCTCTGCTGCTTGGTTTTTCCGCATTCAGTCAATTGCACAGGATTGAAGCTGGGGCAGGCTGTTCAGCTTGGCTGCTTTTCAGCATCTCAGCTGCCCTTCTGCTCTGTGACAGCTCTCCAGGTTTCTTGCCTTCGCCAGGCTGCAAGGTGCCCGCTACTACCAAGAACTGGGCAGGAGTGGGCAGAGAGCACGGCCACCTGCCAGCAGGTTGCAGCTTGCCCAGGAAAATGCAGTGTCCTTGGAATGTGCAGCAAATCCAATTTCTTGGCAAGTCCGGGGGAAGTGAGCAGTGCAGGTACACTTTCTCCTTGAGAAATGGAGTTGGAAAGCTTTTCGCTAAGATGTAGGCGACTAGAGAGGCAGAATACGGAGCTCCGGCGCTGGCCGAAGGGAAGTGCCGCTTGCCGGCGTCTTTCGGCAAAAGCGGCGCTCCGGAGCGCACCGCTGCCGCTCCAGTCATCTGTGCGCGAAGTAGCCGCTTCTTCGCCTCCGGCAGCCGGAGATCGCGGTAGCTTGCATAGGCGAAGAACGAAGCCGCGAAGAAGCCGGCTTGTGCGCGAAGCTCGCAGACAGCTGCAGGACGGTGGCTGCCGCTCTCCTGCCTGTTGAATTCACTTCTGGCATCCGAGTGGAAGGTGTTCCAGGACAACTTTCCTGGGTTTTGACGTAGTCCTGCTGCATCCCTCCTTGGAAATTCTTGCTGCTCCCCGGAGGCTCCGAGATGCAGAGAACACGATGGCAGCTGCTGAAAAGAAGGGCAGCAGTGAGTTTGTCAAGAAACAAGAATATAGGCAGCTGCCTGTGCTTGGCAAGGAGCAGCTGCTGCATTCTTGCAATTTCCTGCAGTGCGCACAGAAGCCCGCTGCTCTGCTGCTTGGTTTTTCCGCATTCAGTCAATTGCACAGGATTGAAGCTGGGGCAGGCTGTTCAGCTTGGCTGCTTTTCAGCATCTCAGCTGCCCTTCTGCTCTGTGACAGCTCTCCAGGTTTCTTGCCTTCGCCAGGCTGCAACGTGCCCGCTACTACCCAGAGCTGGGCAGGAGTGGGCAGAGAGCACGCTCATGTGCCAGCAGTTTGCGGCTTGCCCAGGAAAGTGCAGTGTCCTTGGAATGTGCAGCAAATCCAATTTCTTGGCAAGTCCGGGGGAAGTGAGCAGTGCAGGTACACTTTCACCTTGAGAAATGGAGTGGCAAAGCTTTTCGCTAAGATGTAGGCGACTAGAGAGGCAGAATACGGAGCTCCGGCGCTGGCCGAAAAGAAGTGCCGCTTGCCGGCGTCTTTCGGCAGAAGCGGCGCTCCGCAGAGCGCCGCTGCCCCTCCGGTCATCTGTACGCCAAGTAGCCGCTTCTTCGCCTCCGGCAGCCGGAGATCGCGGTAGCTTGCATAGGCGAAGAACGAAGCCGCGAAGAAGCCGGCTTGTGCGCGAAGCTTGCAGACAGCTGCAGGACGGTGGCTGCCGCTCTCCTGCCTGTTGAATTCACTCTGGGCATGCGAGTGGAAGGTGTTCCAGGACAACTTTCCTGGGTTTTGACGTAGTCCTGCTGCATCCCTCCTTGGAAATTCTTGCTGCTCCCCGGAGGCTCCGAGATGCAGAGAACACGATGGCAGCTGCTGAAAAGAAGGGCAGCAGTGAGTTTGTCAAGAAACAAGAATATAGGCAGCTGCCTGTGCTTGGCAAGGAGCAGCTGCTGCATTCTTGCACTTGCCTTCCTTCAGTGCGCACAGAAGCCCGCTGCTCTGCTGCTTGGTTTTTCTGCATTCAGTCAATTGCACAGGATTGAAGCTGGGGCAGGCTGTTCAGCTTTGCTGCTTTTCAGCATCTCAGCTGCCCTTCTGCTCTGTGACAGCTCTCCAGGTTTCTTGCCTTCTCCAGGCTGCAACGTGCCCGCTACTACCCAGAGCTGGGCAGGAGTGGGCAGAGAGCACGGTCATATGCCAGCAGTTTGCGGCTTGCCCAGGAAAGTGCAGTGTCCTTGGAATGTGCAGCAAATCCAATTTCTTGGCAAGTCCGGGGGAAGTGAGCAGTGCAGGTACACTTTCTCCTTGAGAAATGGAGTTGGAAAGCTTTTCGCTAAGATGTAGGCGACTAGAGAGGCAGAATACGGAGCTCCGGCGCTGGCCGAAAAGAATTGCCGCTTCCCGGCGTCTTTCGGCAAAAGCGGTGCTCCGGAGCGCACCGCTGCCGCTCCAGTCAGCTGTGCGCGAAGTAGCCGCTTCTTCGCCTCCGGCAGCCGGAGATCGCGGTAGCTTGCATAGGCGAAGAACGAAGCCGCGAAGAAGCCGGCTTGTGCGCGAAGCTCGCAGACAGCTGCAGGACGGTGGCTGCCGCTCTCCTGCCTGTTGAATTCACTCTGGGCATGCGAGTGGAAGGTGTTCCAGGACAACTTTCCTGGGTTTTGACGTAGTCCTGCTGCATCCCTCCTTGGAAATTCTTGCTGCTCCCCGGAGGCTCCGAGATGCAGAGAACACGATGGCAGCTGCTGAAAAGAAGGGCAGCAGTGAGTTTGTCAAGAAACAAGAATATAGGCAGCTGCCTGTGCTTGGCAAGGAGCAGCTGCTGCATTCTTGCACTTGCCTTCCTTCAGTGCGCACAGAAGCCCGCTGCTCTGCTGCTTGGTTTTTCTGCATTCAGTCAATTGCACAGGATTGAAGCTGGGGCAGGCTGTTCAGCTTTGCTGCTTTTCAGCATCTCAGCTGCCCTTCTGCTCTGTGACAGCTCTCCAGGTTTCTTGCCTTCTCCAGGCTGCAACGTGCCCGCTACTACCCAGAGCTGGGCAGGAGTGGGCAGAGAGCACGCTCATGTGCCAGCAGTTTGCGGCTTGCCCAGGAAAGTGCAGTGTCCTTGGAATGTGCAGCAAATCCAATTTCTTGGCAAGTCCGGGGGAAGTGAGCAGTGCTGGTACACTTTCACCTTGAGAAATGGAGTGGCAAAGCTTTTCGCTAAGATGTAGGCGACTAGAGAGGCAGAATACGGAGCTCCGGCGCTGGCCGATAAGAAGTGCAGCTTCCCGGCGTCTTTCGGCAAAAGCGGCGCTCCGGAGCGCACCGCTGCCGCTCCAGTCATCTGTGTGCGAAGTAGCCGCTTCTTCGCCTCCGGCAGCCGGAGATCGCGGTAGCTTGCATAGGCAAAGAACGAAGCCGCGAAGAAGCCGGCTTGTGCGCGAAGCTCGCAGACAGCTGCAGGACGGTGGCTGCCGCTCTCCTGCCTGTTGAATTCACTCTGGGCATGCGAGTGGAAGGTGTTCCAGGACAACTTTCCTGGGTTTTGACGTAGTCCTGCTGCATCCCTCCTTGGAAATTCTTGCTGCTCCCCGGAGGCTCCGAGATGCAGAGAACACGATGGCAGCTGCTGAAAAGAAGGGCAGCAGTGAGTTTGTCAAGAAACAAGAATATAGGCAGCTGCCTGTGCTTGGCAAGGAGCAGCTGCTGCATTCTTGCAATTTCCTGCAGTGCGCACAGAAGCCCGCTGCTCTGCTGCTTGGTTTTTCCGCATTCAGTCAATTGCACAGGATTGAAGCTGGGGCAGGCTGTTCAGCTTGGCTGCTTTTCAGCATCTCAGCTGCCCTTCTGCTCTGTGACAGCTCTCCAGGTTTCTTGCCTTCGCCAGGCTGCAACGTGCCCGCTACTACCCAGAGCTGGGCAGGAGTGGGCAGAGAGCACGCTCATATGCCAGCAGTTTGCGGCTTGCCCAGGAAAGTGCAGTGTCCTTGGAATGTGCAGCAAATCCAATTTCTTGGCAAGTCCGGGGGAAGTGAGCAGTGCTGGTACACTTTCACCTTGAGAAACGGAGTTGGAAAGCTTTTCGCTAGGATGTAGGCGACTAGAGAGGCAGAATACGGAGCTCCGGCGCTGGCCGATAAGAAGTGCCGCTTCCCGGCGTCTTTCGGCAAAAGCGGCGCTCCGGAGCGCACCGCTGCCGCTCCAGTCAGCTGTGCGCGAAGTAGCCGCTTCTTCGCCTCCGGCAGCCGGAGATCGCGGTAGCTTGCATAGGCGAAGAACGAAGCCGCGAAGAAGCCGGCTTGTGCGCGAAGCTCGCAGACAGCTGCAGGACGGTGGCTGCCGCTCTCCTGCCTGTTGAATTCACTCTGGGCATGCGAGTGGAAGGTGTTCCAGGACAACTTTCCTGGGTTTTGACGTAGTCCTGCTGCATCCCTCCTTGGAAATTCTTGCTGCTCCCCGGAGGCTCCGAGATGCAGAGAACACGATGGCAGCTGCTGAAAAGAAGGGCAGCAGTGAGTTTGTCAAGAAACAAGAATATAGGCAGCTGCCTGTGCTTGGCAAGGAGCAGCTGCTGCATTCTTGCACTTGCCTTCCTTCAGTGCGCACAGAAGCCCGCTGCTCTGCTGCTTGGTTTTTCTGCATTCAGTCAATTGCACAGGATTGAAGCTGGGGCAGGCTGTTCAGCTTTGCTGCTTTTCAGCATCTCAGCTGCCCTTCTGCTCTGTGACAGCTCTCCAGGTTTCTTGCCTTCTCCAGGCTGCAACGTGCCCGCTACTACCCAGAGCTGGGCAGGAGTGGGCAGAGAGCACGCTCATGTGCCAGCAGTTTGCGGCTTGCCCAGGAAAGTGCAGTGTCCTTGGAATGTGCAGCAAATCCAATTTCTTGGCAAGTCCGGGGGAAGTGAGCAGTGCTGGTACACTTTCACCTTGAGAAATGGAGTGGCAAAGCTTTTCGCTAAGATGTAGGCGACTAGAGAGGCAGAATACGGAGCTCCGGCGCTGGCCGATAAGAAGTGCAGCTTCCCGGCGTCTTTCGGCAAAAGCGGCGCTCCGGAGCGCACCGCTGCCGCTCCAGTCATCTGTGTGCGAAGTAGCCGCTTCTTCGCCTCCGGCAGCCGGAGATCGCGGTAGCTTGCATAGGCAAAGAACGAAGCCGCGAAGAAGCCGGCTTGTGCGCGAAGCTCGCAGACAGCTGCAGGACGGTGGCTGCCGCTCTCCTGCCTGTTGAATTCACTCTGGGCATGCGAGTGGAAGGTGTTCCAGGACAACTTTCCTGGGTTTTGACGTAGTCCTGCTGCATCCCTCCTTGGAAATTCTTGCTGCTCCCTGGAGGCTCCGAGATGCAGAGAACACGATGGCAGCTGCTGAAAAGAAGGGCAGCAGTGAGTTTGTCAAGAAACAAGAACATAGGCAGCTGCCTGTGCTTGGCAAGGAGCAGCTGCTGCATTCTTGCACTTGCCTTCCTTCAGTGCGCACAGAAGCCCGCTGCTCTGCTGCTTGGTTTTTCCGCATTCAGTCAATTGCACAGGATTGAAGCTGGGGCAGGCTGTTCAGCTTGGCTGCTTTTCAGCATCTCAGCTGCCCTTCTGCTCTGTGACAGCTCTCCAGGTTTCTTGCCTTCGCCAGGCTGCAAGGTGCCCGCTACTACCAAGAACTGGGCAGGAGTGGGCAGAGAGCACGGCCACCTGCCAGCAGGTTGCAGCTTGCCCAGGAAAATGCAGTGTCCTTGGAATGTGCAGCAAATCCAATTTCTTGGCAAGTCCGGGGGAAGTGAGCAGTGCAGGTACACTTTCTCCTTGAGAAATGGAGTTGGAAAGCTTTTCGCTAAGATGTAGGCGACTAGAGAGGCAGAATACGGAGCTCCGGCGCTGGCCGAAGGGAAGTGCCGCTTGCCGGCGTCTTTCGGCAAAAGCGGCGCTCCGGAGCGCACCGCTGCCGCTCCAGTCATCTGTGCGCGAAGTAGCCGCTTCTTCGCCTCCGGCAGCCGGAGATCGCGGTAGCTTGCATAGGCGAAGAACGAAGCCGCGAAGAAGCCGGCTTGTGCGCGAAGCTCGCAGACAGCTGCAGGACGGTGGCTGCCGCTCTCCTGCCTGTCGAATTCACTTCTGGCATCCGAGTGGAAGGTGTTCCAGGACAACTTTCCTGGGTTTTGACGTAGTCCTGCTGCATCCCTCCTTGGAAATTCTTGCTGCTCCCCGGAGGCTCCGAGATGCAGAGAACACGATGGCAGCTGCTGAAAAGAAGGGCAGCAGTGAGTTTGTCAAGAAACAAGAATATAGGCAGCTGCCTGTGCTTGGCAAGGAGCAGCTGCTGCATTCTTGCAATTTCCTGCAGTGCGCACAGAAGCCCGCTGCTCTGCTGCTTGGTTTTTCCGCATTCAGTCAATTGCACAGGATTGAAGCTGGGGCAGGCTGTTCAGCTTGGCTGCTTTTCAGCATCTCAGCTGCCCTTCTGCTCTGTGACAGCTCTCCAGGTTTCTTGCCTTCGCCAGGCTGCAACGTGCCCGCTACTACCCAGAGCTGGGCAGGAGTGGGCAGAGAGCACGCTCATCTGCCAGCAGTTTGCGGCTTGCCCAGGAAAGTGCAGTGTCCTTGGAATGTGCAGCAAATCCAATTTCTTGGCAAGTCCGGGGGAAGTGAGCAGTGCAGGTACACTTTCACCTTGAGAAATGGAGTTGGAAAGCTTTTCGCTAAGATGTAGGCGACTAGAGAGGCAGAATACGGAGCTCCGGCGCTGGCCGAAAAGAAGTGCCGCTTGCCGGCGTCTTTCGGCAGAAGCGGCGCTCCGCAGAGCGCCGCTGCCCCTCCGGTCATCTGTACGCCAAGTAGCCGCTTCTTCGCCTCCGGCAGCCGGAGATCGCGGTAGCTTGCATAGGCGAAGAACGAAGCCGCGAAGAAGCCGGCTTGTGCGCGAAGCTTGCAGACAGCTGCAGGACGGTGGCTGCCGCTCTCCTGCCTGTTGAATTCACTCTGGGCATGCGAGTGGAAGGTGTTCCAGGACAACTTTCCTGGGTTTTGACGTAGTCCTGCTGCATCCCTCCTTGGAAATTCTTGCTGCTCCCCGGAGGCTCCGAGATGCAGAGAACACGATGGCAGCTGCTGAAAAGAAGGGCAGCAGTGAGTTTGTCAAGAAACAAGAATATAGGCAGCTGCCTGTGCTTGGCAAGGAGCAGCTGCTGCATTCTTGCAATTTCCTGCAGTGCGCACAGAAGCCCGCTGCTCTGCTGCTTGGTTTTTCCGCATTCAGTCAATTGCACAGGATTGAAGCTGGGGCAGGCTGTTCAGCTTGGCTGCTTTTCAGCATCTCAGCTGCCCTTCTGCTCTGTGACAGCTCTCCAGGTTTCTTGCCTTCGCCAGGCTGCAACGTGCCCGCTACTACCCAGAGCTGGGCAGGAGTGGGCAGAGAGCACGCTCATGTGCCAGCAGTTTGCGGCTTGCCCAGGAAAGTGCAGTGTCCTTGGAATGTGCAGCAAATCCAATTTCTTGGCAAGTCCGGGGGAAGTGAGCAGTGCAGGTACACTTTCTCCTTGAGAAATGGAGTTGGAAAGCTTTTCGCTAAGATGTAGGCGACTAGAGAGGCAGAATACGGAGCTCCGGCGCTGGCCGAAAAGAAGTGCCGCTTGCCGGCGTCTTTCGGCAAAAGCGGCGCTCCGGAGCGCACCGCTGCCGCTCCAGTCAGCTGTGCGCGAAGTAGCCGCTTCTTCGCCTCCGGCAGCCGGAGATCGCGGTAGCTTGCATAGGCGAAGAACGAAGCCGCGAAGAAGCCGGCTTGTGCGCGAAGCTCGCAGACAGCTGCAGGACGGTGGCTGCCGCTCTCCTGCCTGTTGAATTCACTCTGGGCATGCGAGTGGAAGGTGTTCCAGGACAACTTTCCTGGGTTTTGACGTAGTCCTGCTGCATCCCTCCTTGGAAATTCTTGCTGCTCCCCGGAGGCTCCGAGATGCAGAGAACACGATGGCAGCTGCTGAAAAGAAGGGCAGCAGTGAGTTTGTCAAGAAACAAGAATATAGGCAGCTGCCTGTGCTTGGCAAGGAGCAGCTGCTGCATTCTTGCACTTGCCTTCCTTCAGTGCGCACAGAAGCCCGCTGCTCTGCTGCTTGGTTTTTCTGCATTCAGTCAATTGCACAGGATTGAAGCTGGGGCAGGCTGTTCAGCTTTGCTGCTTTTCAGCATCTCAGCTGCCCTTCTGCTCTGTGACAGCTCTCCAGGTTTCTTGCCTTCTCCAGGCTGCAACGTGCCCGCTACTACCCAGAGCTGGGCAGGAGTGGGCAGAGAGCACGCTCATGTGCCAGCAGTTTGCGGCTTGCCCAGGAAAGTGCAGTGTCCTTGGAATGTGCAGCAAATCCAATTTCTTGGCAAGTCCGGGGGAAGTGAGCAGTGCTGGTACACTTTCACCTTGAGAAATGGAGTTGGAAAGCTTTTCGCTAAGATGTAGGCGACTAGAGAGGCAGAATACGGAGCTCCGGCGCTGGCCGAAGGGAAGTGCCGCTTGCCGGCGTCTTTCGGCAAAAGCGGCGCTCCGGAGCGCACCGCTGCCGCTCCAGTCATCTGTGCGCGAAGTAGCCGCTTCTTCGCCTCTGGCAGCCGGAGATCGCGGTAGCTTGCATAGGCAAAGAACGAAGCCGCGAAGAAGCCGGCTTGTGCGCGAAGCTCGCAGACAGCTGCAGGACGGTGGCTGCCGCTCTCCTGCCTGTTGAATTCACTCTGGGCATGCGAGTGGAAGGTGTTCCAGGACAACTTTCCTGGGTTTTGACGTAGTCCTGCTGCATCCCTCCTTGGAAATTCTTGCTGCTCCCTGGAGGCTCCGAGATGCAGAGAACACGATGGCAGCTGCTGAAAAGAAGGGCAGCAGTGAGTTTGTCAAGAAACAAGAACATAGGCAGCTGCCTGTGCTTGGCAAGGAGCAGCTGCTGCATTCTTGCACTTGCCTTCCTTCAGTGCGCACAGAAGCCCGCTGCTCTGCTGCTTGGTTTTTCCGCATTCAGTCAATTGCACAGGATTGAAGCTGGGGCAGGCTGTTCAGCTTTGCTGCTTTTCAGCATCTCAGCTGCCCTTCTGCTCTGTGACAGCTCTCCAGGTTTCTTGCCTTCGCCAGGCTGCAACGTGCCCGCTACTACCCAGAGCTGGGCAGGAGTGGGCAGAGAGCACGCTCATGTGCCAGCAGTTTGCGGCTTGCCCAGGAAAGTGCAGTGTCCTTGGAATGTGCAGCAAATCCAATTTCTTGGCAAGTCCGGGGGAAGTGAGCAGTGCAGGTACACTTTCTCCTTGAGAAATGGAGTTGGAAAGCTTTTCGCTAAGATGTAGGCGACTAGAGAGGCAGAATACGGAGCTCCGGCGCTGGCCGAAGGGAAGTGCCGCTTGCCGGCGTCTTTCGGCAGAAGCGGCGCTCCGCAGAGCGCCGCTGCCGCTCCGGTCATCTGTACGCCAAGTAGCCGCTTCTTCGCCTCCGGCAGCCGGAGATCGCGGTAGCTTGCATAGGTGAAGAACGAAGCCGCGAAGAAGCCGGCTTGTGCGCGAAGCTCGCAGACAGCTGCAGGACGGTGGCTGCCGCTCTCCTGCCTGTTGAATTCACTTCTGGCATGCAAGTGGAAGGTGTTCCAGGACAACTTTCCTGGGTTTTGACGTAGTCCTGCTGCATCCCTCCTTGGAAATTCTTGCTGCTCCCCGGAGGCTCCGAGATGCAGAGAACACGATGGCAGCTGCTGAAAAGAAGGGCAGCAGTGAGTTTGTCAAGAAACAAGAATATAGGCAGCTGCCTGTGCTTGGCAAGGAGCAGCTGCTGCATTCTTGCACTTGCCTTCCTTCAGTGCGCACAGAAGCCCGCTGTTCTGCTGCTTGGTTTTTCCGCATTCAGTCAATTGCACAGGATTGAAGCTGGGGCAGGCTGTTCAGCTTTGCTGCTTTTCAGCATCTCAGCTGCCCTTCTGCTCTGTGACAGCTCTCCAGGTTTCTTGCCTTCGCCAGGCTGCAACGTGCCCGCTACTACCCAGAGCTGGGCAGGAGTGGGCAGAGAGCACGCTCATCAGCCAGCAGTTTGCGGTTTGCCCAGGAAAGTGCAGTGTCCTTGGAATGTGCAGCAAATCCAATTTCTTGGCAAGTCCGGGGGAAGTGAGCAGTGCAGGTACACTTTCACCTTGAGAAATGGACTTGGAAAGCTTTTCGCTAAGATGTAGGCGACTAGAGAGGCAGAATACGGAGCTCCGGCGCTGGCCGATAAGAAGTGCCGCTTGCCGGCGTCTTTCGGCAAAAGCGGCGCTCCGCAGAGCACCGCTGCCGCTCCGGTCATCTGTACACCAAGTAGCCGCTTCTTCGCCTCCGGCAGCCGGAGATCGCGGTAGCTTGCAAGAGGCGAAGAATAAAGCCGCGAAGAAGCCGGCTTGTGCGCGAAGCTCGCAGACAGCTGCAGGACGGTGGCTGCCGCTCTCCTGCCTGTTGAATTCACTCTGGGCATGCGAGTGGAAGGTGTTCCAGGACAACTTTCCTGGGTTTTGACGTAGTCCTGCTGCATCCCTCCTTGGAAATTCTTGCTGCTCCCCTGAGGCTCCGAGATGCAGAGAACACGATGGCAGCTGCTGAAAAGAAGGGCAGCAGTGAGTTTGTCAAGAAACAAGAATATAGGCAGCTGCCTGTGCTTGGCAAGGAGCAGCTGCTGCATTCTTGCACTTGCCTTCCTTCAGTGCGCACAGAAGCCCGCTGCTCTGCTGCTTGGTTTTTCTGCATTCAGTCAATTGCACAGGATTGAAGCTGGGGCAGGCTGTTCAGCTTTGCTGCTTTTCAGCATCTCAGCTGCCCTTCTGCTCTGTGACAGCTCTCCAGGTTTCTTGCCTTCTCCAGGCTGCAACGTGCCCGCTACTACCCAGAGCTGGGCAGGAGTGGGCAGAGAGCACGCTCATCTGCCAGCAGTTTGCGGCTTGCCCAGGAAAGTGCAGTGTCCTTGGAATGTGCAGCAAATCCAATTTCTTGGCAAGTCCGGGGGAAGTGAGCAGTGCTGGTACACTTTCACCTTGAGAAATGGACTTGGAAAGCTTTTCGCTAAGATGTAGGCGACTAGAGAGGCAGAATACGGAGCTCCGGCGCTGGCCGAAGGGAAGTGCCGCTTGCCGGCGTCTTTCGGCAAAAGCGGCGCTCCGGAGCGCACCGCTGCCGCTCCAGTCAGCTGTGCGCCAAGTAGCCGCTTCTTCGCCTCCGGCAGCCGGAGATCGCGGTAGCTTGCATAGGCGAAGAACGAAGCCGCGAAGAAGCCGGCTTGTGTGCGAAGCTCGCAGACAGCTGCAGGACGGTGGCTGCCGCTCTCCTGCCTGTTGAATTCACTTCTGGCATCCGAGTGGAAGGTGTTCCAGGACAACTTTCCTGGGTTTTGACGTAGTCCTGCTGCATCCCTCCTTGGAAATTCTTGCTGCTCCCCGGAGGCTCCGAGATGCAGAGAACACGATGGCAGCTGCTGAAAAGAAGGGCAGCAGTGAGTTTGTCAAGAAACAAGAATATAGGCAGCTGCCTGTGCTTGGCAAGGAGCAGCTGCTGCATTCTTGCACTTGCCTTCCTTCAGTGCGCACAGAAGCCCGCTGCTCTGCTGCTTGGTTTTTCTGCATTCAGTCAATTGCACAGGATTGAAGCTGGGGCAGGCTGTTCAGCTTTGCTGCTTTTCAGCATCTCAGCTGCCCTTCTGCTCTGTGACAGCTCTCCAGGTTTCTTGCCTTCTCCAGGCTGCAACGTGCCCGCTACTACCCAGAGCTGGGCAGGAGTGGGCAGAGAGCACGCTCATCTGCCAGCAGTTTGCGGCTTGCCCAGGAAAGTGCAGTGTCCTTGGAATGTGCAGCAAATCCAATTTCTTGGCAAGTCCGGGGGAAGTGAGCAGTGCTGGTACACTTTCACCTTGAGAAATGGAGTTGGAAAGCTTTTCGCTAAGATGTAGGCGACTAGAGAGGCAGAATACGGAGCTCCGGCGCTGGCCGAAAAGAAGTGCCGCTTGCCGGCGTCTTTCGGCAAAAGCGGCGCTCCGGAGCGCACCGCTGCCGCTCCAGTCATCTGTGCGCCAAGTAGCCGCTTCTTCGCCTCCGGCAGCCGGAGATCGCGGTAGCTTGCATAGGCGAAGAACGAAGCCGCGAAGAAGCCGGCTTGTGCGCGAAGCTCGCAGACAGCTGCAGGACGGTGGCTGCCGCTCTCCTGCCTGTTGAATTCACTCTGGGCATGCGAGTGGAAGGTGTTCCAGGACAACTTTCCTGGGTTTTGACGTAGTCCTGCTGCATCCCTCCTTGGAAATTCTTGCTGCTCCCCGGAGGCTCCGAGATGCAGAGAACACGATGGCAGCTGCTGAAAAGAAGGGCAGCAGTGAGTTTGTCAAGAAACAAGAATATAGGCAGCTGCCTGTGCTTGGCAAGGAGCAGCTGCTGCATTCTTGCAATTTCCTGCAGTGCGCACAGAAGCCTGCTGCTCTGCTGCTTGGTTTTTCCGCATTCAGTCAATTGCACAGGATTGAAGCTGGGGCAGGCTGTTCAGCTTTGCTGCTTTTCAGCATCTCAGCTGCCCTTCTGCTCTGTGACAGCTCTCCAGGTTTCTTGCCTTCGCCAGGCTGCAACGTGCCCGCTACTACCCAGAGCTGGGCAGGAGTGGGCAGAGAGCACGCTCATCTGCCAGCAGTTTGCGGCTTGCCCAGGAAAGTGCAGTGTCCTTGGAATGTGCAGCAAATCCAATTTCTTGGCAAGTCCGGGGGAAGTGAGCAGTGCAGGTACACTTTCTCCTTCAGAAATGGAGTTGGAAAGCTTTTCGCTAAGATGTAGGCGACTAGAGAGGCAGAATACGGAGCTCCGGCGCTGGCCGAAAAGAAGTGCCGCTTGCCGGCGTCTTTCGGCAGAAGCGGCGCTCCGCAGAGCGCCGCTGCCGCTCCGGTCATCTGTACGCCAAGTAGCCGCTTCTTCGCCTCCGGCAGCCGGAGATCGCGGTAGCTTGCATAGGCGAAGAACGAAGCCGCGAAGAAGCCGGCTTGTGCGCGAACCTTGCAGACAGCTGCAGGACGGTGGCTGCCGCTCTCCTGCCTGTTGAATTCACTCTGGGCATGCGAGTGGAAGGTGTTCCAGGACAACTTTCCTGGGTTTTGACGTAGTCCTGCTGCATCCCTCCTTGGAAATTCTTGCTGCTCCCCGGAGGCTCCGAGATGCAGAGAACACGATGGCAGCTGCTGAAAAGAAGGGCAGCAGTGAGTTTGTCAAGAAACAAGAATATAGGCAGCTGCCTGTGCTTGGCAAGGAGCAGCTGCTGCATTCTTGCACTTGCCTTCCTTCAGTGCGCACAGAAGCCCGCTGCTCTGCTGCTTGGTTTTTCTGCATTCAGTCAATTGCACAGGATTGAAGCTGGGGCAGGCTGTTCAGCTTTGCTGCTTTTCAGCATCTCAGCTGCCCTTCTGCTCTGTGACAGCTCTCCAGGTTTCTTGCCTTCTCCAGGCTGCAACGTGCCCGCTACTACCCAGAGCTGGGCAGGAGTGGGCAGAGAGCACGCTCATATGCCAGCAGTTTGCGGCTTGCCCAGGAAAGTGCAGTGTCCTTGGAATGTGCAGCAAATCCAATTTCTTGGCAAGTCCGGGGGAAGTGAGCAGTGCTGGTACACTTTCACCTTGAGAAATGGAGTGGCAAAGCTTTTCGCTAAGATGTAGGCGACTAGAGAGGCAGAATACGGAGCTCCGGCGCTGGCCGAAGGGAAGTGCCGCTTCCCGGCGTCTTTCGGCAAAAGCGGCGCTCCGGAGCGCACCGCTGCCGCTCCAGTCATCTGTGCGCGAAGTAGCCGCTTCTTCGCCTCCGGCAGCCGGAGATCGCGGTAGCTTGCATAGGCGAAGAACGAAGCCGCGAAGAAGCCGGCTTGTGTGCGAAGCTCGCAGACAGCTGCAGGACGGTGGCTGCCGCTCTCCTGCCTGTTGAATTCACTTCTGGCATCCGAGTGGAAGGTGTTCCAGGACAACTTTCCTGGGTTTTGACGTAGTCCTGCTGCATCCCTCCTTGGAAATTCTTGCTGCTCCCCGGAGGCTCCGAGATGCAGAGAACACGATGGCAGCTGCTGAAAAGAAGGGCAGCAGTGAGTTTGTCAAGAAACAAGAACATAGGCAGCTGCCTGTGCTTGGCAAGGAGCAGCTGCTGCATTCTTGCACTTGCCTTCCTTCAGTGCGCACAGAAGCCCGCTGCTCTGCTGCTTGGTTTTTCCGCATTCAGTCAATTGCACAGGATTGAAGCTGGGGCAGGCTGTTCAGCTTTGCTGCTTTTCAGCATCTCAGCTGCCCTTCTGCTCTGTGACAGCTCTCCAGGTTTCTTGCCTTCGCCAGGCTGCAACGTGCCCGCTACTACCCAGAGCTGGGCAGGAGTGGGCAGAGAGCACGCTCATGTGCCAGCAGTTTGCGGCTTGCCCAGGAAAGTGCAGTGTCCTTGGAATGTGCAGCAAATCCAATTTCTTGGCAAGTCCGGGGGAAGTGAGCAGTGCAGGTACACTTTCTCCTTGAGAAATGGAGTTGGAAAGCTTTTCGCTAAGATGTAGGCGACTAGAGAGGCAGAATACGGAGCTCCGGCGCTGGCCGAAAAGAAGTGCCGCTTGCCGGCGTCTTTCGGCAGAAGCGGCGCTCCGCAGAGCGCCGCTGCCGCTCCGGTCATCTGTACGCCAAGTAGCCGCTTCTTCGCCTCCGGCAGCCGGAGATCGCGGTAGCTTGCATAGGCGAAGAACGAAGCCGCGAAGAAGCCGGCTTGTGCGCGAAGCTTGCAGACAGCTGCAGGACGGTGGCTGCCGCTCTCCTGCCTGTTGAATTCACTCTGGGCATGCGAGTGGAAGGTGTTCCAGGACAACTTTCCTGGGTTTTGACTAGTCCTGCTGCATCCCTCCTTGGAAATTCTTGCTGCTCCCCGGAGGCTCCGAGATGCAGAGAACACGATGGCAGCTGCTGAAAAGAAGGGCAGCAGTGAGTTTGTCAAGAAACAAGAATATAGGCAGCTGCCTGTGCTTGGCAAGGAGCAGCTGCTGCATTCTTGCACTTGCCTTCCTTCAGTGCGCACAGAAGCCCGCTGCTCTGCTGCTTGGTTTTTCTGCATTCAGTCAATTGCACAGGATTGAAGCTGGGGCAGGCTGTTCAGCTTTGCTGCTTTTCAGCATCTCAGCTGCCCTTCTGCTCTGTGACAGCTCTCCAGGTTTCTTGCCTTCGCCAGGCTGCAACGTGCCCGCTACTACCCAGAGCTGGGCAGGAGTGGGCAGAGAGCACGCTCATGTGCCAGCAGTTTGCGGCTTGCCCAGGAAAGTGCAGTGTCCTTGGAATGTGCAGCAAATCCAATTTCTTGGCAAGTCCGGGGGAAGTGAGCAGTGCTGGTACACTTTCACCTTGAGAAATGGAGTTGGAAAGCTTTTCGCTAAGATGTAGGCGACTAGAGAGGCAGAATACGGAGCTCCGGCGCTGGCCGAAAAGAAGTGCCGCTTGCCGGCGTCTTTCGGCAAAAGCGGCGCTCCGGAGCGCACCGCTGCCGCTCCAGTCATCTGTGCGCGAAGTAGCCGCTTCTTCGCCTCCGGCAGCCGGAGATCGCGGTAGCTTGCATAGGCGAAGAACGAAGCCGCGAAGAAGCCGGCTTGTGCGCGAAGCTCGCAGACAGCTGCAGGACGGTGGCTGCCGCTCTCCTGCCTGTTGAATTCACTCTGGGCATGCGAGTGGAAGGTGTTCCAGGACAACTTTCCTGGGTTTTGACGTAGTCCTGCTGCATCCCTCCTTGGAAATTCTTGCTGCTCCCCGGAGGCTCCGAGATGCAGAGAACACGATGGCAGCTGCTGAAAAGAAGGGCAGCAGTGAGTTTGTCAAGAAACAAGAATATAGGCAGCTGCCTGTGCTTGGCAAGGAGCAGCTGCTGCATTCTTGCACTTGCCTTCCTTCAGTGCGCACAGAAGCCCGCTGCTCTGCTGCTTGGTTTTTCTGCATTCAGTCAATTGCACAGGATTGAAGCTGGGGCAGGCTGTTCAGCTTTGCTGCTTTTCAGCATCTCAGCTGCCCTTCTGCTCTGTGACAGCTCTCCAGGTTTCTTGCCTTCGCCAGGCTGCAACGTGCCTGCTACTACCCAGAGCTGGGCAGGAGTGGGCAGAGAGCACGCTCATATGCCAGCAGTTTGCGGCTTGCCCAGGAAAGTGCAGTGTCCTTGGAATGTGCAGCAAATCCAATTTCTTGGCAAGTCCGGGGGAAGTGAGCAGTGCAGGTACACTTTCTCCTTGAGAAATGGAGTTGGAAAGCTTTTCGCTAAGATGTAGGCGACTAGAGAGGCAGAATACGGAGCTCCGGCGCTGGCCGAAGGGAAGTGCCGCTTGCCGGCGTCTTTCGGCAAAAGCGGCGCTCCGGAGCGCACCGCTGCCGCTCCAGTGATCTGTGCGCGAAGTAGCCGCTTCTTCGCCTCCGGCAGCCGGAGATCGCGGTAGCTTGCATAGGCGAAGAACGAAGCCGCGAAGAAGCCGGCTTGTGGGCGAAGCTCGCAGACAGCTGCAGGACGGTGGCTGCCGCTCTCCTGCCTGTTGAATTCACTTCTGGCATCCGAGTGGAAGGTGTTCCAGGACAACTTTCCTGGGTTTTGACGTAGTCCTGCTGCATCCCTCCTTGGAAATTCTTGCTGCTCCCCGGAGGCTCCGAGATGCAGAGAACACGATGGCAGCTGCTGAAAAGAAGGGCAGCAGTGAGTTTGTCAAGAAACAAGAATATAGGCAGCTGCCTGTGCTTGGCAAGGAGCAGCTGCTGCATTCTTGCAATTTCCTGCAGTGCGCACAGAAGCCCGCTGCTCTGCTGCTTGGTTTTTCCGCATTCAGTCAATTGCACAGGATTGAAGCTGGGGCAGGCTGTTCAGCTTGGCTGCTTTTCAGCATCTCAGCTGCCCTTCTGCTCTGTGACAGCTCTCCAGGTTTCTTGCCTTCTCCAGGCTGCAACGTGCCCGCTACTACCCAGAGCTGGGCAGGAGTGGGCAGAGAGCACGCTCATCTGCCAGCAGTTTGCGGCTTGCCCAGGAAAGTGCAGTGTCCTTGGAATGTGCAGCAAATCCAATTTCTTGGCAAGTCCGGGGGAAGTGAGCAGTGCAGGTACACTTTCTCCTTGAGAAATGGAGTTGGAAAGCTTTTCGCTAAGATGTAGGCGACTAGAGAGGCAGAATACGGAGCTCCGGCGCTGGCCGAAGGGAAGTGCCGCTTGCCGGCGTCTTTCGGCAAAAGCGGCGCTCCGGAGCGCACCGCTGCCGCTCCAGTCATCTGTGCGCCAAGTAGCCGCTTCTTCGCCTCCGGCAGCCGGAGATCGCGGTAGCTTGCATAGGCGAAGAACGAAGCCGCGAAGAAGCCGGCTTGTGCGCGAAGCTTGCAGACAGCTGCAGGACGGTGGCTGCCGCTCTCCTGCCTGTTGAATTCACTCTGGGCATGCGAGTGGAAGGTGTTCCAGGACAACTTTCCTGGGTTTTGACGTAGTCCTGCTGCATCCCTCCTTGGAAATTCTTGCTGCTCCCCGGAGGCTCCGAGATGCAGAGAACACGATGGCAGCTGCTGAAAAGAAGGGCAGCAGTGAGTTTGTCAAGAAACAAGAATATAGGCAGCTGCCTGTGCTTGGCAAGGAGCAGCTGCTGCATTCTTGCACTTGCCTTCCTTCAGTGCGCACAGAAGCCCGCTGCTCTGCTGCTTGGTTTTTCTGCATTCAGTCAATTGCACAGGATTGAAGCTGGGGCAGGCTGTTCAGCTTTGCTGCTTTTCAGCATCTCAGCTGCCCTTCTGCTCTGTGACAGCTCTCCAGGTTTCTTGCCTTCTCCAGGCTGCAACGTGCCCGCTACTACCCAGAGCTGGGCAGGAGTGGGCAGAGAGCACGGTCATATGCCAGCAGTTTGCGGCTTGCCCAGGAAAGTGCAGTGTCCTTGGAATGTGCAGCAAATCCAATTTCTTGGCAAGTCCGGGGGAAGTGAGCAGTGCTGGTACACTTTCACCTTGAGAAATGGAGTTGGAAAGCTTTTCGCTAAGATGTAGGCGACTAGAGAGGCAGAATACGGAGCTCCGGCGCTGGCCGATAAGAAGTGCCGCTTCCCGGCGTCTTTCGGCAAAAGCGGCGCTCCGGAGCGCACCGCTGCCGCTCCAGTCATCTGTGCGCCAAGTAGCCGCTTCTTCGCCTCCGGCAGCCGGAGATCGCGGTAGCTTGCATAGGCGAAGAATAAAGCCGCGAAGAAGCCGGCTTGTGCGCGAAGCTCGCAGACAGCTGCAGGACGGTGGCTGCCGCTCTCCTGCCTGTTGAATTCACTCTGGGCATGCGAGTGGAAGGTGTTCCAGGACAACTTTCCTGGGTTTTGACGTAGTCCTGCTGCATCCCTCCTTGGAAATTCTTGCTGCTCCCCGGAGGCTCCGAGATGCAGAGAACACGATGGCAGCTGCTGAAAAGAAGGGCAGCAGTGAGTTTGTCAAGAAACAAGAATATAGGCAGCTGCCTGTGCTTGGCAAGGAGCAGCTGCTGCATTCTTGCACTTGCCTTCCTTCAGTGCGCACAGAAGCCCGCTGCTCTGCTGCTTGGTTTTTCCGCATTCAGTCAATTGCACAGGATTGAAGCTGGGGCAGGCTGTTCAGCTTGGCTGCTTTTCAGCATCTCAGCTGCCCTTCTGGTCTGTGACAGCTCTCCAGGTTTCTTGCCTTCGCCAGGCTGCAACGTGCCCGCTACTACCCAGAGCTGGGCAGGAGTGGGCAGAGAGCACGCTCATATGCCAGCAGTTTGCGGCTTGCCCAGGAAAGTGCAGTGTCCTTGGAATGTGCAGCAAATCCAATTTCTTGGCAAGTCCGGGGGAAGTGAGCAGTGCAGGTACACTTTCTCCTTGAGAAATGGAGTTGGAAAGCTTTTCGCTAAGATGTAGGCGACTAGAGAGGCAGAATACGGAGCTCCGGCGCTGGCCGAAAAGAAGTGCCGCTTGCCGGCGTCTTTCGGCAAAAGCGGCGCTCCGGAGCGCACCGCTGCCGCTCCAGTCAGCTGTGCGCCAAGTAGCCGCTTCTTCGCCTCCGGCAGCCGGAGATCGCGGTAGCTTGCATAGGCGAAGAACGAAGCCGCGAAGAAGCCGGCTTGTGCGCGAAGCTCGCAGACAGCTGCAGGACGGTGGCTGCCGCTCTCCTGCCTGTTGAATTCACTCTGGGCATGCGAGTGGAAGGTGTTCCAGGACAACTTTCCTGGGTTTTGACGTAGTCCTGCTGCATCCCTCCTTGGAAATTCTTGCTGCTCCCTGGAGGCTCCGAGATGCAGAGAACACGATGGCAGCTGCTGAAAAGAAGGGCAGCAGTGAGTTTGTCAAGAAACAAGAATATAGGCAGCTGCCTGTGCTTGGCAAGGAGCAGCTGCTGCATTCTTGCACTTGCCTTCCTTCAGTGCGCACAGAAGCCCGCTGCTCTGCTGCTTGGTTTTTCTGCATTCAGTCAATTGCACAGGATTGAAGCTGGGGCAGGCTGTTCAGCTTTGCTGCTTTTCAGCATCTCAGCTGCCCTTCTGCTCTGTGACAGCTCTCCAGGTTTCTTGCCTTCTCCAGGCTGCAACGTGCCCGCTACTACCCAGAGCTGGGCAGGAGTGGGCAGAGAGCACGCTCATCTGCCAGCAGTTTGCGGCTTGCCCAGGAAAGTGCAGTGTCCTTGGAATGTGCAGCAAATCCAATTTCTTGGCAAGTCCGGGGGAAGTGAGCAGTGCTGGTACACTTTCACCTTGAGAAATGGACTTGGAAAGCTTTTCGCTAAGATGTAGGCGACTAGAGAGGCAGAATACGGAGCTCCGGCGCTGGCCGAAGGGAAGTGCCGCTTGCCGGCGTCTTTCGGCAAAAGCGGCGCTCCGGAGCGCACCGCTGCCGCTCCAGTGATCTGTGCGCCAAGTAGCCGCTTCTTCGCCTCCGGCAGCCGGAGATCGCGGTAGCTTGCATAGGCGAAGAACGAAGCCGCGAAGAAGCCGGCTTGTGTGCGAAGCTCGCAGACTGCTGCAGGACGGTGGCTGCCGCTCTCCTGCCTGTTGAATTCACTCTGGGCATGCGAGTGGAAGGTGTTCCAGGACAACTTTCCTGGGTTTTGACGTAGTCCTGCTGCATCCCTCCTTGGAAATTCTTGCTGCTCCCCGGAGGCTCCGAGATGCAGAGAACACGATGGCAGCTGCTGAAAAGAAGGGCAGCAGTGAGTTTGTCAAGAAACAAGAATATAGGCAGCTGCCTGTGCTTGGCAAGGAGCAGCTGCTGCATTCTTGCAATTTCCTTCAGTGCGCACAGAAGCCCGCTGCTCTGCTGCTTGGTTTTTCCGCATTCAGTCAATTGCACAGGATTGAAGCTGGGGCAGGCTGTTCAGCTTTGCTGCTTTTCAGCATCTCAGCTGCCCTTCTGCTCTGTGACAGCTCTCCAGGTTTCTTGCCTTCGCCAGGCTGCAACGTGCCCGCTACTACCCAGAGCTGGGCAGGAGTGGGCAGAGAGCACGCTCATCTGCCAGCAGTTTGCGGCTTGCCCAGGAAAGTGCAGTGTCCTTGGAATGTGCAGCAAATCCAATTTCTTGGCAAGTCCGGGGGAAGTGAGCAGTGCTGGTACACTTTCACCTTGAGAAATGGAGTTGGAAAGCTTTTCGCTAAGATGTAGGCGACTAGAGAGGCAGAATACGGAGCTCCGGCGCTGGCCGAAGGGAAGTGCCGCTTCCCGGCGTCTTTCGGCAAAAGCGGCGCTCCGGAGCGCACCGCTGCCGCTCCAGTGATCTGTGCGCGAAGTAGCCGCTTCTTCGCCTCCGGCAGCCGGAGATCGCGGTAGCTTGCATAGGCGAAGAACGAAGCCGCGAAGAAGCCGGCTTGTGCGCGAAGCTCGCAGACAGCTGCAGGACGGTGGCTGCCGCTCTCCTGCCTGTTGAATTCACTCTGGGCATGCGAGTGGAAGGTGTTCCAGGACAACTTTCCTGGGTTTTGACGTAGTCCTGCTGCATCCCTCCTTGGAAATTCTTGCTGCTCCCCGGAGGCTCCGAGATGCAGAGAACACGATGGCAGCTGCTGAAAAGAAGGGCAGCAGTGAGTTTGTCAAGAAACAAGAATATAGGCAGCTGCCTGTGCTTGGCAAGGAGCAGCTGCTGCATTCTTGCACTTGCCTTCCTTCAGTGCGCACAGAAGCCCGCTGCTCTGCTGCTTGGTTTTTCTGCTTTCAGTCAATTGCACAGGATTGAAGCTGGGGCAGGCTGTTCAGCTTTGCTGCTTTTCAGCATCTCAGCTGCCCTTCTGCTCTGTGACAGCTCTCCAGGTTTCTTGCCTTCTCCAGGCTGCAACGTGCCCGCTACTACCCAGAGCTGGGCAGGAGTGGGCAGAGAGCACGCTCATCTGCCAGCAGTTTGCGGCTTGCCCAGGAAAGTGCAGTATCCTTGGAATGTGCAGCAAATCCAATTTCTTGGCAAGTCCGGGGGAAGTGAGCAGTGCTGGTACACTTTCACCTTGAGAAATGGACTTGGAAAGCTTTTCGCTAAGATGTAGGCGACTAGAGAGGCAGAATACGGAGCTCCGGCGCTGGCCGATAAGAAGTGCCGCTTCCCGGCGTCTTTCGGCAAAAGCGGCGCTCCGGAGCGCACCGCTGCCGCTCCAGTCATCTGTGCGCGAAGTAGCCGCTTCTTCGCCTCCGGCAGCCGGAGATCGCGGTAGCTTGCATAGGCGAAGAACGAAGCCGCGAAGAAGCCGGCTTGTGTGCGAAGCTCGCAGACAGCTGCAGGACGGTGGCTGCCGCTCTCCTGCCTGTTGAATTCACTTCTGGCATCCGAGTGGAAGGTGTTCCAGGACAACTTTCCTGGGTTTTGACGTAGTCCTGCTGCATCCCTCCTTGGAAATTCTTGCTGCTCCCCGGAGGCTCCGAGATGCAGAGAACACGATGGCAGCTGCTGAAAAGAAGGGCAGCAGTGAGTTTGTCAAGAAACAAGAATATAGGCAGCTGCCTGTGCTTGGCAAGGAGCAGCTGCTGCATTCTTGCACTTGCCTTCCTGCAGTGCGCACAGAAGCCCGCTGTTCTGCTGCTTGGTTTTTCCGCATTCAGTCAATTGCACAGGATTGAAGCTGGGGCAGGCTGTTCAGCTTTGCTGCTTTTCAGCATCTCAGCTGCCCTTCTGCTCTGTGACAGCTCTCCAGGTTTCTTGCCTTCTCCAGGCTGCAACGTGCCCGCTACTACCCAGAGCTGGGCAGGAGTGGGCAGAGAGCACGCTCATCTGCCAGCAGTTTGCGGCTTGCCCAGGAAAGTGCAGTGTCCTTGGAATGTGCAGCAAATCCAATTTCTTGGCAAGTCCGGGGGAAGTGAGCAGTGCTGGTACACTTTCACCTTGAGAAATGGACTTGGAAAGCTTTTCGCTAAGATGTAGGCGACTAGAGAGGCAGAATACGGAGCTCCGGCGCTGGCCGAAGGGAAGTGCCGCTTGCCGGCGTCTTTCGGCAAAAGCGGCGCTCCGGAGCGCACCGCTGCCGCTCCAGTCATCTGTGCGCGAAGTAGCCGCTTCTTCGCCTCCGGCAGCCGGAGATCGCGGTAGCTTGCATAGGCGAAGAACGAAGCCGCGAAGAAGCCGGCTTGTGCGCGAAGCTCGCAGACTGCTGCAGGACGGTGGCTGCCGCTCTCCTGCCTGTTGAATTCACTTCTGGCATGCCAGTGGAAGGTGTTCCAGGACAACTTTCCTGGGTTTTGACGTAGTCCTGCTGCATCCCTCCTTGGAAATTCTTGCTGCTCCCCGGAGGCTCCGAGATGCAGAGAACACGATGGCAGCTGCTGAAAAGAAGGGCAGCAGTGAGTTTGTCAAGAAACAAGAATATAGGCAGCTGCCTGTGCTTGGCAAGGAGCAGCTGCTGCATTCTTGCACTTGCCTTCCTTCAGTGCGCACAGAAGCCCGCTGCTCTGCTGCTTGGTTTTTCCGCATTCAGTCAATTGCACAGGATTGAAGCTGGGGCAGGCTGTTCAGCTTTGCTGCTTTTCAGCATCTCAGCTGCCCTTCTGCTCTGTGACAGCTCTCCAGGTTTCTTGCCTTCTCCAGGCTGCAACGTGCCCGCTACTACCCAGAGCTGGGCAGGAGTGGGCAGAGAGCACGCTCATCTGCCAGCAGTTTGCGGCTTGCCCAGGAAAGTGCAGTGTCCTTGGAATGTGCAGCAAATCCAATTTCTTGGCAAGTCCGGGGGAAGTGAGCAGTGCTGGTACACTTTCACCTTGAGAAATGGACTTGGAAAGCTTTTCGCTAAGATGTAGGCGACTAGAGAGGCAGAATACGGAGCTCCGGCGCTGGCCGAAGGGAAGTGCCGCTTCCCGGCGTCTTTCGGCAAAAGCGGCGCTCCGGAGCGCACCGCTGCCGCTCCAGTCATCTGTGCGCGAAGTAGCCGCTT
This sequence comes from Vidua macroura, assembly GCF_024509145.1. Lineage (NCBI taxonomy): Eukaryota > Metazoa > Chordata > Aves > Passeriformes > Viduidae > Vidua > Vidua macroura. Next base: position 4,660,826 of record NC_071584.1, on the reverse strand, counting down.
CTTCGCCTCCGGCAGCCGGAGATCGCGGTAGCTTGCATAGGCGAAGAACGAAGCCGCGAAGTAGCCGGCTTGTGTGCGAAGCTCGCAGACAGCTGCAGGACGGTGGCTGCCGCTCTCCTGGCTGTTGAATTCACTTCTGGCATCCGAGTGGAAGGTGTTCCAGGACAACTTTCCTGGGTTTTGACGTAGTCCTGCTGCATCCCTCCTTGGAAATTCTTGCTGCTCCCCGGAGGCTCCGAGATGCAGAGAACACGATGGCAGCTGCTGAAAAGAAGGGCAGCAGTGAGTTTGTCAAGAAACAAGAATATAGGCAGCTGCCTGTGCTTGGCAAGGAGCAGCTGCTGCATTCTTGCACTTGCCTTCCTGCAGTGCGCACAGAAGCCCGCTGTTCTGCTGCTTGGTTTTTCCGCATTCAGTCAATTGCACAGGATTGAAGCTGGGGCAGGCTGTTCAGCTTGGCTGCTTTTCAGCATCTCAGCTGCCCTTCTGCTCTGTGACAGCTCTCCAGGTTTCTTGCCTTCTCCAGGCTGCAACGTGCCCGCTACTACCCAGAGCTGGGCAGGAGTGGGCAGAGAGCATGCTCATCTGCCAGCAGTTTGCGGCTTGCCCAGGAAAGTGCAGTGTCCTTGGAATGTGCAGCAAATCCAATTTCTTGGCAAGTCCGGGGGAAGTGAGCAGTGCTGGTACACTTTCACCTTGAGAAATGGACTTGGAAAGCTTTTCGCTAAGATGTAGGCGACTAGAGAGGCAGAATACGGAGCTCCGGCGCTGGCCGAAGGGAAGTGCCGCTTCCCGGCGTCTTTCGGCAAAAGCGGCGCTCCGGAGCGCACCGCTGCCGCTCCAGTCATCTGTGCGCGAAGTAGCCGCTTCTTCGCCTCCGGCAGCCGGAGATCGCGGTAGCTTGCATAGGCGAAGAACGAAGCCGCGAAGAAGCCGGCTTGTGCGCGAAGCTCGCAGACTGCTGCAGGACGGTGGCTGCCGCTCTCCTGCCTGTTGAATTCACTTCTGGCATGCCAGTGGAAGGTGTTCCAGGACAACTTTCCTGGGTTTTGACGTAGTCCTGCTGCATCCCTCCTTGGAAATTCTTGCTGCTCCCCGGAGGCTCCGAGATGCAGAGAACACGATGGCAGCTGCTGAAAAGAAGGGCAGCAGTGAGTTTGTCAAGAAACAAGAATATAGGCAGCTGCCTGTGCTTGGCAAGGAGCAGCTGCTGCATTCTTGCACTTGCCTTCCTTCAGTGCGCACAGAAGCCCGCTGTTCTGCTGCTTGGTTTTTCCGCATTCAGTCAATTGCACAGGATTGAAGCTGGGGCAGGCTGTTCAGCTTTGCTGCTTTTCAGCATCTCAGCTGCCCTTTGGCTCTGTTACAGCTCTCCAGGTTTCTTGCCTTTGCCAGGCTGCAACCAGCTGGCTAGTACCCAGAGCTGGGCAGGAGTGGGCAGAGAGCACGCTCATCAGCCAGCAGTTTGCGGTTTGCCCAGGAAAGTGCAGTGTCCTTGGAATGTGCAGCAAATCCAATTTCTTGGCAAGTCCGGGGGAAGTGAGCAGTGCAGGTACACTTTCACCTTGAGAAATGGAGTTGGAAAGCTTTTCGCTAAGATGTAGGCGACTAGAGAGGCAGAATACGGAGCTCCGGCGCTGGCCGAAAAGAAGTGCCGCTTGCCGGCGTCTTTCGGCAAAAGCGGCGCTCCGCAGAGCACCGCTGCCGCTCCGGTCATCTGTACGCCAAGTAGCCGCTTCTTCGCCTCCGGCAGCCGGAGATCGCGGTAGCTTGCAAGAGGCGAAGAATAAAGCCGCGAAGAAGCCGGCTTGTGCGCGAAGCTCGCAGACAGCTGCAGGACGGTGGCTGCCGCTCTCCTGCCTGTTGAATTCACTCTGGGCATGCGAGTGGAAGGTGTTCCAGGACAACTTTCCTGGGTTTTGACGTAGTCCTGCTGCATCCCTCCTTGGAAATTCTTGCTGCTCCCCGGAGGCTCCGAGATGCAGAGAACACGATGGCAGCTGCTGAAAAGAAGGGCAGCAGTGAGTTTGTCAAGAAACAAGAATATAGGCAGCTGCCTGTGCTTGGCAAGGAGCAGCTGCTGCATTCTTGCACTTGCCTTCCTTCAGTGCGCACAGAAGCCCGCTGCTCTGCTGCTTGGTTTTTCTGCATTCAGTCAATTGCACAGGATTGAAGCTGGGGCAGGCTGTTCAGCTTTGCTGCTTTTCAGCATCTCAGCTGCCCTTCTGCTCTGTGACAGCTCTCCAGGTTTCTTGCCTTCGCCAGGCTGCAACCTGCTGGCTACTACCCAGAGCTGGGCAGGAGTGGGCAGAGAGCACGCTCATCAGCCAGCAGTTTGCGGCTTGCCCAGGAAAGTGCAGTGTCCTTGGAATGTGCAGCAAATCCAATTTCTTGGCAAGTCCGGGGGAAGTGAGCAGTGCTGGTACACTTTCACCTTGAGAAATGGACTTGGAAAGCTTTTCGCTAAGATGTAGGCGACTAGAGAGGCAGAATACGGAGCTCCGGCGCTGGCCGAAGGGAAGTGCCGCTTCCCGGCGTCTTTCGGCAAAAGCGGCGCTCCGGAGCGCACCGCTGCCGCTCCAGTCATCTGTGCGTGAAGTAGCCGCTTCTTCGCCTCCGGCAGCCGGAGATCGCGGTAGCTTGCATAGGCGAAGAACGAAGCCGCGAAGAAGCCGGCTTGTGCGCGAAGCTCGCAGACAGCTGCAGGACGGTGGCTGCCGCTCTCCTGCCTGTTGAATTCACTTCTGGCATGCGAGTGGAAGGTGTTCCAGGACAACTTTCCTGGGTTTTGACGTAGTCCTGCTGCATCCCTCCTTGGAAATTCTTGCTGCTCCCCGGAGGCTCCGAGATGCAGAGAACACGATGGCAGCTGCTGAAAAGAAGGGCAGCAGTGAGTTTGTCAAGAAACAAGAATATAGGCAGCTGCCTGTGCTTGGCAAGGAGCAGCTGCTGTATTCTTGCACTTGCCTTCCTTCAGTGCGCACAGAAGCCCGCTGCTCTGCTGCTTGGTTTTTCAGCATTCAGTCAATTGCACAGGATTAAAGCTGGGGCAGGCTGTTCAGCTTTGCTGCTTTTCAGCATCTCAGCTGCCCTTCTGCTCTGTGACAGCTCTCCAGGTTTCTTGCCTTCTCCAGGCTGCAACGTGCCCGCTACTACCCAGAGCTGGGCAGGAGTGGGCAGAGAGCACGCTCATCAGCCAGCAGTTTGCGGCTTGCCCAGGAAAGTGCAGTGTCCTTGGAATGTGCAGCAAATCCAATTTCTTGGCAAGTCCGGGGGAAGTGAGCAGTGCTGGTACACTTTCACCTTGAGAAATGGACTTGGAAAGCTTTTCGCTAAGATGTAGGCGACTAGAGAGGCAGAATACGGAGCTCCGGCGCTGGCCGAAGGGAAGTGCCGCTTCCCGGCGTCTTTCGGCAAAAGCGGCGCTCCGGAGCGCACCGCTGCCGCTCCAGTCATCTGTGCGCGAAGTAGCCGCTTCTTCGCCTCCGGCAGCCGGAGATCGCGGTAGCTTGCATAGGCGAAGAACGAAGCCGCGAAGAAGCCGGCTTGTGTGCGAAGCTCGCAGACTGCTGCAGGACGGTGGCTGCCGCTCTCCTGCCTGTTGAATTCACTCTGGGCATGCGAGTGGAAGGTGTTCCAGGACAACTTTCCTGGGTTTTGACGTAGTCCTGCTGCATCCCTCCTTGGAAATTCTTGCTGCTCCCCGGAGGCTCCGAGATGCAGAGAACACGATGGCAGCTGCTGAAAAGAAGGGCAGCAGTGAGTTTGTCAAGAAACAAGAATATAGGCAGCTGCCTGTGCTTGGCAAGGAGCAGCTGCTGCATTCTTGCACTTGCCTTCCTTCAGTGCGCACAGAAGCCCGCTGCTCTGCTGCTTGGTTTTTCCGCATTCAGTCAATTGCACAGGATTGCAGCTGAGCCAGGCTGTTCAGCTTTGCTGCTTTTCAGCATCTCAGCTGCCCTTCTGCTCTGTGACAGCTCTCCAGGTTTCTTGCCTTCTCCAGGCTGCAACGTGCCCGCTACTACCCAGAGCTGGGCAGGAGTGGGCAGAGAGCACGCTCATCTGCCAGCAGTTTGCGGCTTGCCCAGGAAAGTGCAGTGTCCTTGGAATGTGCAGCAAATCCAATTTCTTGGCAAGTCCGGGGGAAGTGAGCAGTGCTGGTACACTTTCACCTTGAGAAATGGACTTGGAAAGCTTTTCGCTAAGATGTAGGCGACTAGAGAGGCAGAATACGGAGCTCCGGCGCTGGCCGATAAGAAGTGCCGCTTGCCGGCGTCTTTCGGCAAAAGCGGCGCTCCGGAGCGCACCGCTGCCGCTCCAGTCATCTGTGCGCGAAGTAGCCGCTTCTTCGCCTCCGGCAGCCGGAGATCGCGGTAGCTTGCATAGGCGAAGAACGAAGCCGCGAAGAAGCCGGCTTGTGCGCGAAGCTCGCAGACTGCTGCAGGACGGTGGCTGCCGCTCTCCTGCCTGTTGAATTCACTTCTGGCATGCGAGTGGAAGGTGTTCCAGGACAACTTTCCTGGGTTTTGACGTAGTCCTGCTGCATCCCTCCTTGGAAATTCTTGCTGCTCCCCGGAGGCTCCGAGATGCAGAGAACACGATGGCAGCTGCTGAAAAGAAGGGCAGCAGTGAGTTTGTCAAGAAACAAGAATATAGGCAGCTGCCTGTGCTTGGCAAGGAGCAGCTGCTGCATTCTTGCACTTGCCTTCCTTCAGTGCGCACAGAAGCCCGCTGTTCTGCTGCTTGGTTTTTCCGCATTCAGTCAATTGCACAGGATTGAAGCTGGGGCAGGCTGTTCAGCTTTGCTGCTTTTCAGCATCTCAGCTGCCCTTTGGCTCTGTTACAGCTCTCCAGGTTTCTTGCCTTTGCCAGGCTGCAACCAGCTGGCTAGTACCCAGAGCTGGGCAGGAGTGGGCAGAGAGCACGCTCATCAGCCAGCAGTTTGCGGTTTGCCCAGGAAAGTGCAGTGTCCTTGGAATGTGCAGCAAATCCAATTTCTTGGCAAGTCCGGGGGAAGTGAGCAGTGCAGGTACACTTTCACCTTGAGAAATGGAGTTGGAAAGCTTTTCGCTAAGATGTAGGCGACTAGAGAGGCAGAATACGGAGCTCCGGCGCTGGCCGAAAAGAAGTGCCGCTTGCCGGCGTCTTTCGGCAAAAGCGGCGCTCCGCAGAGCACCGCTGCCGCTCCGGTCATCTGTACGCCAAGTAGCCGCTTCTTCGCCTCCGGCAGCCGGAGATCGCGGTAGCTTGCAAGAGGCGAAGAATAAAGCCGCGAAGAAGCCGGCTTGTGCGCGAAGCTCGCAGACAGCTGCAGGACGGTGGCTGCCGCTCTCCTGCCTGTTGAATTCACTCTGGGCATGCGAGTGGAAGGTGTTCCAGGACAACTTTCCTGGGTTTTGACGTAGTCCTGCTGCATCCCTCCTTGGAAATTCTTGCTGCTCCCCGGAGGCTCCGAGATGCAGAGAACACGATGGCAGCTGCTGAAAAGAAGGGCAGCAGTGAGTTTGTCAAGAAACAAGAATATAGGCAGCTGCCTGTGCTTGGCAAGGAGCAGCTGCTGCATTCTTGCACTTGCCTTCCTTCAGTGCGCACAGAAGCCCGCTGCTCTGCTGCTTGGTTTTTCTGCATTCAGTCAATTGCACAGGATTGAAGCTGGGGCAGGCTGTTCAGCTTTGCTGCTTTTCAGCATCTCAGCTGCCCTTCTGCTCTGTGACAGCTCTCCAGGTTTCTTGCCTTCTCCAGGCTGCAACGTGCCCGCTACTACCCAGAGCTGGGCAGGAGTGGGCAGAGAGCACGCTCATGTGCCAGCAGTTTGCGGCTTGCCCAGGAAAGTGCAGTGTCCTTGGAATGTGCAGCAAATCCAATTTCTTGGCAAGTCCGGGGGAAGTGAGCAGTGCTGGTACACTTTCACCTTGAGAAATGGAGTTGGAAAGCTTTTCGCTAAGATGTAGGCGACTAGAGAGGCAGAATACGGAGCTCCGGCGCTGGCCGAAGGGAAGTGCCGCTTCCCGGCGTCTTTCGGCAAAAGCGGCGCTCCGGAGCGCACCGCTGCCGCTCCAGTCAGCTGTGCGCGAAGTAGCCGCTTCTTCGCCTCCGGCAGCCGGAGATCGCGGTAGCTTGCATAGGCGAAGAACGAAGCCGCGAAGAAGCCGGCTTGTGTGCGAAGCTCGCAGACTGCTGCAGGACGGTGGCTGCCGCTCTCCTGCCTGTTGAATTCACTTCTGGCATGCAAGTGGAAGGTGTTCCAGGACAACTTTCCTGGGTTTTGACGTAGTCCTGCTGCATCCCTCCTTGGAAATTCTTGCTGCTCCCCGGAGGCTCCGAGATGCAGAGAACACGATGGCAGCTGCTGAAAAGAAGGGCAGCAGTGAGTTTGTCAAGAAACAAGAATATAGGCAGCTGCCTGTGCTTGGCAAGGAGCAGCTGCTGCATTCTTGCACTTGCCTTCCTTCAGTGCGCACAGAAGCCCGCTGCTCTGCTGCTTGGTTTTTCCGCATTCAGTCAATTGCACAGGATTGAAGCTGGGGCAGGCTGTTCAGCTTGGCTGCTTTTCAGCATCTCAGCTGCCCTTCTGCTCTGTGACAGCTCTCCAGGTTTCTTGCCTTCGCCAGGCTGCAACCTGCTGGCTACTACCCAGAGCTGGGCAGGAGTGGGCAGAGAGCACGCTCATCAGCCAGCAGTTTGCGGCTTGCCCAGGAAAGTGCAGTGTCCTTGGAATGTGCAGCAAATCCAATTTCTTGGCAAGTCCGGGGGAAGTGAGCAGTGCTGGTACACTTTCACCTTGAGAAATGGACTTGGAAAGCTTTTCGCTAAGATGTAGGCGACTAGAGAGGCAGAATACGGAGCTCCGGCGCTGGCCGAAAAGAAGTGCCGCTTGCCGGCGTCTTTCGGCAAAAGCGGCGCTCCGGAGCGCACCGCTGCCGCTCCAGTCATCTGTGCGTGAAGTAGCCGCTTCTTCGCCTCCGGCAGCCGGAGATCGCGGTAGCTTGCATAGGCGAAGAACGAAGCCGCGAAGAAGCCGGCTTGTGCGCGAAGCTTGCAGACAGCTGCAGGACGGTGGCTGCCGCTCTCCTGCCTGTTGAATTCACTCTGGGCATGCGAGTGGAAGGTGTTCCAGGACAACTTTCCTGGGTTTTGACGTAGTCCTGCTGCATCCCTCCTTGGAAATTCTTGCTGCTCCCCGGAGGCTCCGAGATGCAGAGAACACGATGGCAGCTGCTGAAAAGAAGGGCAGCAGTGAGTTTGTCAAGAAACAAGAATATAGGCAGCTGCCTGTGCTTGGCAAGGAGCAGCTGCTGCATTCTTGCACTTGCCTTCCTTCAGTGCGCACAGAAGCCCGCTGCTCTGCTGCTTGGTTTTTCTGCATTCAGTCAATTGCACAGGATTGAAGCTGGGGCAGGCTGTTCAGCTTTGCTGCTTTTCAGCATCTCAGCTGCCCTTCTGCTCTGTGACAGCTCTCCAGGTTTCTTGCCTTCTCCAGGCTGCAACGTGCCCGCTACTACCCAGAGCTGGGCAGGAGTGGGCAGAGAGCACGGTCATATGCCAGCAGTTTGCGGCTTGCCCAGGAAAGTGCAGTGTCCTTGGAATGTGCAGCAAATCCAATTTCTTGGCAAGTCCGGGGGAAGTGAGCAGTGCTGGTACACTTTCACCTTGAGAAATGGACTTGGAAAGCTTTTCGCTAAGATGTAGGCGACTAGAGAGGCAGAATACGGAGCTCCGGCGCTGGCCGAAGGGAAGTGCCGCTTCCCGGCGTCTTTCGGCAAAAGCGGCGCTCCGGAGCGCACCGCTGCCGCTCCAGTGATCTGTGCGCGAAGTAGCCGCTTCTTCGCCTCCGGCAGCCGGAGATCGCGGTAGCTTGCATAGGCGAAGAACGAAGCCGCGAAGAAGCCGGCTTGTGCGCGAAGCTCGCAGACAGCTGCAGGACGGTGGCTGCCGCTCTCCTGCCTGTTGAATTCACTCTGGGCATGCGAGTGGAAGGTGTTCCAGGACAACTTTCCTGGGTTTTGACGTAGTCCTGCTGCATCCCTCCTTGGAAATTCTTGCTGCTCCCCGGAGGCTCCGAGATGCAGAGAACACGATGGCAGCTGCTGAAAAGAAGGGCAGCAGTGAGTTTGTCAAGAAACAAGAATATAGGCAGCTGCCTGTGCTTGGCAAGGAGCAGCTGCTGCATTCTTGCACTTGCCTTCCTTCAGTGCGCACAGAAGCCCGCTGCTCTGCTGCTTGGTTTTTCTGCATTCAGTCAATTGCACAGGATTGAAGCTGGGGCAGGCTGTTCAGCTTTGCTGCTTTTCAGCATCTCAGCTGCCCTTCTGCTCTGTGACAGCTCTCCAGGTTTCTTGCCTTCTCCAGGCTGCAACGTGCCCGCTACTACCCAGAGCTGGGCAGGAGTGGGCAGAGAGCACGCTCATCTGCCAGCAGTTTGCGGCTTGCCCAGGAAAGTGCAGTGTCCTTGGAATGTGCAGCAAATCCAATTTCTTGGCAAGTCCGGGGGAAGTGAGCAGTGCTGGTACACTTTCACCTTGAGAAATGGAGTTGGAAAGCTTTTCGCTAAGATGTAGGCGACTAGAGAGGCAGAATACGGAGCTCCGGCGCTGGCCGAAGGGAAGTGCCGCTTCCCGGCGTCTTTCGGCAAAAGCGGCGCTCCGGAGCGCACCGCTGCCGCTCCAGTCAGCTGTGCGCGAAGTAGCCGCTTCTTCGCCTCCGGCAGCCGGAGATCGCGGTAGCTTGCATAGGCGAAGAACGAAGCCGCGAAGAAGCCGGCTTGTGTGCGAAGCTCGCAGACTGCTGCAGGACGGTGGCTGCCGCTCTCCTGCCTGTTGAATTCACTTCTGGCATGCAAGTGGAAGGTGTTCCAGGACAACTTTCCTGGGTTTTGACGTAGTCCTGCTGCATCCCTCCTTGGAAATTCTTGCTGCTCCCCGGAGGCTCCGAGATGCAGAGAACACGATGGCAGCTGCTGAAAAGAAGGGCAGCAGTGAGTTTGTCAAGAAACAAGAATATAGGCAGCTGCCTGTGCTTGGCAAGGAGCAGCTGCTGCATTCTTGCACTTGCCTTCCTTCAGTGCGCACAGAAGCCCGCTGCTCTGCTGCTTGGTTTTTCCGCATTCAGTCAATTGCACAGGATTGAAGCTGGGGCAGGCTGTTCAGCTTGGCTGCTTTTCAGCATCTCAGCTGCCCTTCTGCTCTGTGACAGCTCTCCAGGTTTCTTGCCTTCGCCAGGCTGCAACCTGCTGGCTACTACCCAGAGCTGGGCAGGAGTGGGCAGAGAGCACGCTCATCAGCCAGCAGTTTGCGGCTTGCCCAGGAAAGTGCAGTGTCCTTGGAATGTGCAGCAAATCCAATTTCTTGGCAAGTCCGGGGGAAGTGAGCAGTGCTGGTACACTTTCACCTTGAGAAATGGACTTGGAAAGCTTTTCGCTAAGATGTAGGCGACTAGAGAGGCAGAATACGGAGCTCCGGCGCTGGCCGAAGGGAAGTGCCGCTTCCCGGCGTCTTTCGGCAAAAGCGGCGCTCCGGAGCGCACCGCTGCCGCTCCAGTCATCTGTGCGTGAAGTAGCCGCTTCTTCGCCTCCGGCAGCCGGAGATCGCGGTAGCTTGCATAGGCGAAGAACGAAGCCGCGAAGAAGCCGGCTTGTGCGCGAAGCTCGCAGACAGCTGCAGGACGGTGGCTGCCGCTCTCCTGCCTGTTGAATTCACTTCTGGCATGCGAGTGGAAGGTGTTCCAGGACAACTTTCCTGGGTTTTGACGTAGTCCTGCTGCATCCCTCCTTGGAAATTCTTGCTGCTCCCCGGAGGCTCCGAGATGCAGAGAACACGATGGCAGCTGCTGAAAAGAAGGGCAGCAGTGAGTTTGTCAAGAAACAAGAATATAGGCAGCTGCCTGTGCTTGGCAAGGAGCAGCTGCTGTATTCTTGCACTTGCCTTCCTTCAGTGCGCACAGAAGCCCGCTGCTCTGCTGCTTGGTTTTTCAGCATTCAGTCAATTGCACAGGATTAAAGCTGGGGCAGGCTGTTCAGCTTTGCTGCTTTTCAGCATCTCAGCTGCCCTTCTGCTCTGTGACAGCTCTCCAGGTTTCTTGCCTTCTCCAGGCTGCAACGTGCCCGCTACTACCCAGAGCTGGGCAGGAGTGGGCAGAGAGCACGCTCATCTGCCAGCAGTTTGCGGCTTGCCCAGGAAAGTGCAGTGTCCTTGGAATGTGCAGCAAATCCAATTTCTTGGCAAGTCCGGGGGAAGTGAGCAGTGCTGGTACACTTTCACCTTGAGAAATGGACTTGGAAAGCTTTTCGCTAAGATGTAGGCGACTAGAGAGGCAGAATACGGAGCTCCGGCGCTGGCCGAAGGGAAGTGCCGCTTCCCGGCGTCTTTCGGCAAAAGCGGCGCTCCGGAGCGCACCGCTGCCGCTCCAGTCATCTGTGCGCCAAGTAGCCGCTTCTTCGCCTCCGGCAGCCGGAGATCGCGGTAGCTTGCATAGGCGAAGAACGAAGCCGCGAAGAAGCCGGCTTGTGTGCGAAGCTCGCAGACTGCTGCAGGACGGTGGCTGCCGCTCTCCTGCCTGTTGAATTCACTCTGGGCATGCGAGTGGAAGGTGTTCCAGGACAACTTTCCTGGGTTTTGACGTAGTCCTGCTGCATCCCTCCTTGGAAATTCTTGCTGCTCCCCGGAGGCTCCGAGATGCAGAGAACACGATGGCAGCTGCTGAAAAGAAGGGCAGCAGTGAGTTTGTCAAGAAACAAGAATATAGGCAGCTGCCTGTGCTTGGCAAGGAGCAGCTGCTGCATTCTTGCACTTGCCTTCCTTCAGTGCGCACAGAAGCCCGCTGCTCTGCTGCTTGGTTTTTCCGCATTCAGTCAATTGCACAGGATTGCAGCTGAGCCAGGCTGTTCAGCTTTGCTGCTTTTCAGCATCTCAGCTGCCCTTCTGCTCTGTGACAGCTCTGCAGGTTTCTTGCCTTCGCCAGGCTGCAACGTGCCCGCTACTACCCAGAGCTGGGCAGGAGTGGGCAGAGAGCACGCTCATCTGCCAGCAGTTTGCGGCTTGCCCAGGAAAGTGCAGTGTCCTTGGAATGTGCAGCAAATCCAATTTCTTGGCAAGTCCGGGGGAAGTGAGCAGTGCAGGTACACTTTCTCCTTGAGAAATGGAGTTGGAAAGCTTTTCGCTAAGATGTAGGCGACTAGAGAGGCAGAATACGGAGCTCCGGCGCTGGCCGAAAAGAAGTGCCGCTTGCCGGCGTCTTTCGGCAGAAGCGGCGCTCCGCAGAGCGCCGCTGCCGCTCCGGTCATCTGTACGCCAAGTAGCCGCTTCTTCGCCTCCGGCAGCCGGAGATCGCGGTAGCTTGCATAGGCGAAGAACGAAGCCGCGAAGAAGCCGGCTTGTGCGCGAAGCTTGCAGACAGCTGCAGGACGGTGGCTGCCGCTCTCCTGCCTGTTGAATTCACTCTGGGCATGCGAGTGGAAGGTGTTCCAGGACAACTTTCCTGGGTTTTGACGTAGTCCTGCTGCATCCCTCCTTGGAAATTCTTGCTGCTCCCCGGAGGCTCCGAGATGCAGAGAACACGATGGCAGCTGCTGAAAAGAAGGGCAGCAGTGAGTTTGTCAAGAAACAAGAATATAGGCAGCTGCCTGTGCTTGGCAAGGAGCAGCTGCTGCATTCTTGCACTTGCCTTCCTTCAGTGCGCACAGAAGCCCGCTGCTCTGCTGCTTGGTTTTTCTGCATTCAGTCAATTGCACAGGATTGAAGCTGGGGCAGGCTGTTCAGCTTTGCTGCTTTTCAGCATCTCAGCTGCCCTTCTGCTCTGTGACAGCTCTCCAGGTTTCTTGCCTTCTCCAGGCTGCAACGTGCCCGCTACTACCCAGAGCTGGGCAGGAGTGGGCAGAGAGCACGGTCATATGCCAGCAGTTTGCGGCTTGCCCAGGAAAGTGCAGTGTCCTTGGAATGTGCAGCAAATCCAATTTCTTGGCAAGTCCGGGGGAAGTGAGCAGTGCTGGTACACTTTCACCTTGAGAAATGGACTTGGAAAGCTTTTCGCTAAGATGTAGGCGACTAGAGAGGCAGAATACGGAGCTCCGGCGCTGGCCGAAGGGAAGTGCCGCTTCCCGGCGTCTTTCGGCAAAAGCGGCGCTCCGGAGCGCACCGCTGCCGCTCCAGTGATCTGTGCGCGAAGTAGCCGCTTCTTCGCCTCCGGCAGCCGGAGATCGCGGTAGCTTGCATAGGCGAAGAACGAAGCCGCGAAGAAGCCGGCTTGTGCGCGAAGCTCGCAGACAGCTGCAGGACGGTGGCTGCCGCTCTCCTGCCTGTTGAATTCACTCTGGGCATGCGAGTGGAAGGTGTTCCAGGACAACTTTCCTGGGTTTTGACGTAGTCCTGCTGCATCCCTCCTTGGAAATTCTTGCTGCTCCCCGGAGGCTCCGAGATGCAGAGAACACGATGGCAGCTGCTGAAAAGAAGGGCAGCAGTGAGTTTGTCAAGAAACAAGAATATAGGCAGCTGCCTGTGCTTGGCAAGGAGCAGCTGCTGCATTCTTGCACTTGCCTTCCTTCAGTGCGCACAGAAGCCCGCTGCTCTGCTGCTTGGTTTTTCTGCATTCAGTCAATTGCACAGGATTGAAGCTGGGGCAGGCTGTTCAGCTTTGCTGCTTTTCAGCATCTCAGCTGCCCTTCTGCTCTGTGACAGCTCTCCAGGTTTCTTGCCTTCTCCAGGCTGCAACGTGCCCGCTACTACCCAGAGCTGGGCAGGAGTGGGCAGAGAGCACGCTCATCTGCCAGCAGTTTGCGGCTTGCCCAGGAAAGTGCAGTGTCCTTGGAATGTGCAGCAAATCCAATTTCTTGGCAAGTCCGGGGGAAGTGAGCAGTGCTGGTACACTTTCACCTTGAGAAATGGAGTTGGAAAGCTTTTCGCTAAGATGTAGGCGACTAGAGAGGCAGAATACGGAGCTCCGGCGCTGGCCGATAAGAAGTGCCGCTTCCCGGCGTCTTTCGGCAAAAGCGGCGCTCCGGAGTGCACCGCTGCCGCTCCAGTGATCTGTGCGCGAAGTAGCCGCTTCTTCGCCTCCGGCAGCCGGAGATCGCGGTAGCTTGCATAGGCGAAGAACGAAGCCGCGAAAAGCCGGCTTGTGTGCGAAGCTCGCAGACAGCTGCAGGACGGTGGCTGCCGCTCTCCTGCCTGTTGAATTCACTTCTGGCATCCGAGTGGAAGGTGTTCCAGGACAACTTTCCTGGGTTTTGACGTAGTCCTGCTGCATCCCTCCTTGGAAATTCTTGCTGCTCCCCGGAGGCTCCGAGATGCAGAGAACACGATGGCAGCTGCTGAAAAGAAGGGCAGCAGTGAGTTTGTCAAGAAACAAGAATATAGGCAGCTGCCTGTGCTTGGCAAGGAGCAGCTGCTGCATTCTTGCACTTGCCTTCCTTCAGTGCGCACAGAAGCCCGCTGCTCTGCTGCTTGGTTTTTCTGCATTCAGTCAATTGCACAGGATTGAAGCTGGGGCAGGCTGTTCAGCTTTGCTGCTTTTCAGCATCTCAGCTGCCCTTCTGCTCTGTGACAGCTCTCCAGGTTTCTTGCCTTCTCCAGGCTGCAACGTGCCCGCTACTACCCAGAGCTGGGCAGGAGTGGGCAGAGAGCACGCTCATCTGCCAGCAGTTTGCGGCTTGCCCAGGAAAGTGCAGTGTCCTTGGAATGTGCAGCAAATCCAATTTCTTGGCAAGTCCGGGGGAAGTGAGCAGTGCTGGTACACTTTCACCTTGAGAAATGGAGTTGGAAAGCTTTTCGCTAAGATGTAGGCGACTAGAGAGGCAGAATACGGAGCTCCGGCGCTGGCCGAAAAGAAGTGCCGCTTGCCGGCGTCTTTTGGCAAAAGCGGCGCTCCGGAGCGCACCGCTGCCGCTCCAGTCATCTGTGCGCCAAGTAGCCGCTTCTTCGCCTCCGGCAGCCGGAGATCGCGGTAGCTTGCATAGGCGAAGAACGAAGCCGCGAAGAAGCCGGCTTGTGCGCGAAGCTCGCAGACAGCTGCAGGACGGTGGCTGCCGCTCTCCTGCCTGTTGAATTCACTTCTGGCATCCGAGTGGAAGGTGTTCCAGGACAACTTTCCTGGGTTTTGACGTAGTCCTGCTGCATCCCTCCTTGGAAATTCTTGCTGCTCCCCGGAGGCTCCGAGATGCAGAGAACACGATGGCAGCTGCTGAAAAGAAGGGCAGCAGTGAGTTTGTCAAGAAACAAGAATATAGGCAGCTGCCTGTGCTTGGCAAGGAGCAGCTGCTGCATTCTTGCACTTGCCTTCCTTCAGTGCGCACAGAAGCCCGCTGCTCTGCTGCTTGGTTTTTCTGCATTCAGTCAATTGCACAGGATTGAAGCTGGGGCAGGCTGTTCAGCTTTGCTGCTTTTCAGCATCTCAGCTGCCCTTCTGCTCTGTGACAGCTCTCCAGGTTTCTTGCCTTCGCCAGGCTGCAACGTGCCCGCTACTACCCAGAGCTGGGCAGGAGTGGGCAGAGAGCACGCTCATATGCCAGCAGTTTGCGGCTTGCCCAGGAAAGTGCAGTGTCCTTGGAATGTGCAGCAAATCCAATTTCTTGGCAAGTCCGGGGGAAGTGAGCAGTGCAGGTACACTTTCTCCTTGAGAAATGGAGTTGGAAAGCTTTTCGCTAAGATGTAGGCGACTAGAGAGGCAGAATACGGAGCTCCGGCGCTGGCCGAAGGGAAGTGCCGCTTCCCGGCGTCTTTCGGCAAAAGCGGCGCTCCGGAGAGCACCGCTGCCGCTCCAGTGATCTGTGCGCGAAGTAGCCGCTTCTTCGCCTCCGGCAGCCGGAGATCGCGGTAGCTTGCATAGGCGAAGAACGAAGCCGCGAAGAAGCCGGCTTGTGTGCGAAGCTCGCAGACAGCTGCAGGACGGTGGCTGCCGCTCTCCTGCCTGTTGAATTCACTTCTGGCATCCGAGTGGAAGGTGTTCCAGGACAACTTTCCTGGGTTTTGACGTAGTCCTGCTGCATCCCTCCTTGGAAATTCTTGCTGCTCCCCGGAGGCTCCGAGATGCAGAGAACACGATGGCAGCTGCTGAAAAGAAGGGCAGCAGTGAGTTTGTCAAGAAACAAGAATATAGGCAGCTGCCTGTGCTTGGCAAGGAGCAGCTGCTGCATTCTTGCAATTTCCTGCAGTGCGCACAGAAGCCCGCTGCTCTGCTGCTTGGTTTTTCCGCATTCAGTCAATTGCACAGGATTGAAGCTGGGGCAGGCTGTTCAGCTTGGCTGCTTTTCAGCATCTCAGCTGCCCTTCTGCTCTGTGACAGCTCTCCAGGTTTCTTGCCTTCGCCAGGCTGCAACGTGCCCGCTACTACCCAGAGCTGGGCAGGAGTGGGCAGAGAGCACGCTCATCTGCCAGCAGTTTGCGGCTTGCCCAGGAAAGTGCAGTATCCTTGGAATGTGCAGCAAATCCAATTTCTTGGCAAGTCCGGGGGAAGTGAGCAGTGCTGGTACACTTTCACCTTGAGAAATGGACTTGGAAAGCTTTTCGCTAAGATGTAGGCGACTAGAGAGGCAGAATACGGAGCTCCGGCGCTGGCCGAAGGGAAGTGCCGCTTGCCGGCGTCTTTCGGCAAAAGCGGCGCTCCGGAGCGCACCGCTGCCGCTCCAGTCATCTGTGCGCGAAGTAGCCGCTTCTTCGCCTCCGGCAGCCGGAGATCGCGGTAGCTTGCATAGGCGAAGAACGAAGCCGCGAAGAAGCCGGCTTGTGTGCGAAGCTCGCAGACAGCTGCAGGACGGTGGCTGCCGCTCTCCTGCCTGTTGAATTCACTTCTGGCATCCGAGTGGAAGGTGTTCCAGGACAACTTTCCTGGGTTTTGACGTAGTCCTGCTGCATCCCTCCTTGGAAATTCTTGCTGCTCCCCGGAGGCTCCGAGATGCAGAGAACACGATGGCATCTGCTGAAAAGAAGGGCAGCAGTGAGTTTGTCAAGAAACAAGAATATAGGCAGCTGCCTGTGCTTGGCAAGGAGCAGCTGCTGCATTCTTGCACTTGCCTTCCTGCAGTGCGCACAGAAGCCCGCTGTTCTGCTGCTTGGTTTTTCCGCATTCAGTCAATTGCACAGGATTGAAGCTGGGGCAGGCTGTTCAGCTTTGCTGCTTTTCAGCATCTCAGCTGCCCTTCTGCTCTGTGACAGCTCTCCAGGTTTCTTGCCTTCTCCAGGCTGCAACGTGCCCGCTACTACCCAGAGCTGGGCAGGAGTGGGCAGAGAGCACGCTCATCTGCCAGCAGTTTGCGGCTTGCCCAGGAAAGTGCAGTGTCCTTGGAATGTGCAGCAAATCCAATTTCTTGGCAAGTCCGGGGGAAGTGAGCAGTGCTGGTACACTTTCACCTTGAGAAATGGACTTGGAAAGCTTTTCGCTAAGATGTAGGCGACTAGAGAGGCAGAATACGGAGCTCCGGCGCTGGCCGAAGGGAAGTGCCGCTTCCCGGCGTCTTTCGGCAAAAGCGGCGCTCCGGAGCGCACCGCTGCCGCTCCAGTCATCTGTGCGCGAAGTAGCCGCTTCTTCGCCTCCGGCAGCCGGAGATCGCGGTAGCTTGCATAGGCGAAGAACGAAGCCGCGAAGAAGCTGGCTTGTGCGCGAAGCTCGCAGACTGCTGCAGGACGGTGGCTGCCGCTCTCCTGCCTGTTGAATTCACTTCTGGCATGCGAGTGGAAGGTGTTCCAGGACAACTTTCCTGGGTTTTGACGTAGTCCTGCTGCATCCCTCCTTGGAAATTCTTGCTGCTCCCCGGAGGCTCCGAGATGCAGAGAACACGATGGCAGCTGCTGAAAAGAAGGGCAGCAGTGAGTTTGTCAAGAAACAAGAATATAGGCAGCTGCCTGTGCTTGGCAAGGAGCAGCTGCTGCATTCTTGCACTTGCCTTCCTTCAGTGCGCACAGAAGCCCGCTGCTCTGCTGCTTGGTTTTTCCGCATTCAGTCAATTGCACAGGATTGAAGCTGGGGCAGGCTGTTCAGCTTTGCTGCTTTTCAGCATCTCAGCTGCCCTTCTGCTCTGTGACAGCTCTCCAGGTTTCTTGCCTTCTCCAGGCTGCAACGTGCCCGCTACTACCCAGAGCTGGGCAGGAGTGGGCAGAGAGCACGCTCATCTGCCAGCAGTTTGCGGCTTGCCCAGGAAAGTGCAGTGTCCTTGGAATGTGCAGCAAATCCAATTTCTTGGCAAGTCCGGGGGAAGTGAGCAGTGCTGGTACACTTTCACCTTGAGAAATGGACTTGGAAAGCTTTTCGCTAAGATGTAGGCGACTAGAGAGGCAGAATACGGAGCTCCGGCGCTGGCCGAAGGGAAGTGCCGCTTCCCGGCGTCTTTCGGCAAAAGCGGCGCTCCGGAGCGCACCGCTGCCGCTCCAGTCATCTGTGCGCGAAGTAGCCGCTTCTTCGCCTCCGGCAGCCGGAGATTGCGGTAGCTTGCATAGGCGAAGAACGAAGCCGCGAAGTAGCCGGCTTGTGTGCGAAGCTCGCAGACAGCTGCAGGACGGTGGCTGCCGCTCTCCTGCCTGTTGAATTCACTTCTGGCATCCGAGTGGAAGGTGTTCCAGGACAACTTTCCTGGGTTTTGACGTAGTCCTGCTGCATCCCTCCTTGGAAATTCTTGCTGCTCCCCGGAGGCTCCGAGATGCAGAGAACACGATGGCAGCTGCTGAAAAGAAGGGCAGCAGTGAGTTTGTCAAGAAACAAGAATATAGGCAGCTGCCTGTGCTTGGCAAGGAGCAGCTGCTGCATTCTTGCACTTGCCTTCCTGCAGTGCGCACAGAAGCCCGCTGTTCTGCTGCTTGGTTTTTCCGCATTCAGTCAATTGCACAGGATTGAAGCTGGGGCAGGCTGTTCAGCTTGGCTGCTTTTCAGCATCTCAGCTGCCCTTCTGCTCTGTGACAGCTCTCCAGGTTTCTTGCCTTCTCCAGGCTGCAACGTGCCCGCTACTACCCAGAGCTGGGCAGGAGTGGGCAGAGAGCACGCTCATATGCCAGCAGTTTGCGGCTTGCCCAGGAAAGTGCAGTGTCCTTGGAATGTGCAGCAAATCCAATTTCTTGGCAAGTCTGGGGGAAGTGAGCAGTGCTGGTACACTTTCACCTTGAGAAATGGACTTGGAAAGCTTTTCGCTAAGATGTAGGCGACTAGAGAGGCAGAATACGGAGCTCCGGCGCTGGCCGAAAAGAAGCGCCGCTTGCCGGCGTCTTTCGGCAAAAGCGGCGCTCCGGAGCGCACCGCTGCCGCTCCAGTCATCTGTGCGCGAAGTAGCCGCTTCTTCGCCTCCGGCAGCCGGAGATCGCGGTAGCTTGCATAGGCGAAGAACGAAGCCGCGAAGAAGCCGGCTTGTGCGCGAAGCTCGCAGACTGCTGCAGGACGGTGGCTGCCGCTCTCCTGCCTGTTGAATTCACTTCTGGCATGCGAGTGGAAGGTGTTCCAGGACAACTTTCCTGGGTTTTGACGTAGTCCTGCTGCATCCCTCCTTGGAAATTCTTGCTGCTCCCCGGAGGCTCCGAGATGCAGAGAACACGATGGCAGCTGCTGAAAAGAAGGGCAGCAGTGAGTTTGTCAAGAAACAAGAATATAGGCAGCTGCCTGTGCTTGGCAAGGAGCAGCTGCTGCATTCTTGCACTTGCCTTCCTTCAGTGCGCACAGAAGCCCGCTGTTCTGCTGCTTGGTTTTTCCGCATTCAGTCAATTGCACAGGATTGAAGCTGGGGCAGGCTGTTCAGCTTTGCTGCTTTTCAGCATCTCAGCTGCCCTTTGGCTCTGTTACAGCTCTCCAGGTTTCTTGCCTTTGCCAGGCTGCAACCAGCTGGCTAGTACCCAGAGCTGGGCAGGAGTGGGCAGAGAGCACGCTCATCAGCCAGCAGTTTGCGGTTTGCCCAGGAAAGTGCAGTGTCCTTGGAATGTGCAGCAAATCCAATTTCTTGGCAAGTCCGGGGGAAGTGAGCAGTGCAGGTACACTTTCACCTTGAGAAATGGAGTTGGAAAGCTTTTCGCTAAGATGTAGGCGACTAGAGAGGCAGAATACGGAGCTCCGGCGCTGGCCGAAAAGAAGTGCCGCTTGCCGGCGTCTTTCGGCAAAAGCGGCGCTCCGCAGAGCACCGCTGCCGCTCCGGTCATCTGTACGCCAAGTAGCCGCTTCTTCGCCTCCGGCAGCCGGAGATCGCGGTAGCTTGCAAGAGGCGAAGAATAAAGCCGCGAAGAAGCCGGCTTGTGCGCGAAGCTCGCAGACAGCTGCAGGACGGTGGCTGCCGCTCTCCTGCCTGTTGAATTCACTCTGGGCATGCGAGTGGAAGGTGTTCCAGGACAACTTTCCTGGGTTTTGACGTAGTCCTGCTGCATCCCTCCTTGGAAATTCTTGCTGCTCCCCGGAGGCTCCGAGATGCAGAGAACACGATGGCAGCTGCTGAAAAGAAGGGCAGCAGTGAGTTTGTCAAGAAACAAGAATATAGGCAGCTGCCTGTGCTTGGCAAGGAGCAGCTGCTGCATTCTTGCACTTGCCTTCCTTCAGTGCGCACAGAAGCCCGCTGCTCTGCTGCTTGGTTTTTCTGCATTCAGTCAATTGCACAGGATTGAAGCTGGGGCAGGCTGTTCAGCTTTGCTGCTTTTCAGCATCTCAGCTGCCCTTCTGCTCTGTGACAGCTCTCCAGGTTTCTTGCCTTCTCCAGGCTGCAACGTGCCCGCTACTACCCAGAGCTGGGCAGGAGTGGGCAGAGAGCACGCTCATGTGCCAGCAGTTTGCGGCTTGCCCAGGAAAGTGCAGTGTCCTTGGAATGTGCAGCAAATCCAATTTCTTGGCAAGTCCGGGGGAAGTGAGCAGTGCTGGTACACTTTCACCTTGAGAAATGGAGTTGGAAAGCTTTTCGCTAAGATGTAGGCGACTAGAGAGGCAGAATACGGAGCTCCGGCGCTGGCCGAAGGGAAGTGCCGCTTCCCGGCGTCTTTCGGCAAAAGCGGCGCTCCGGAGCGCACCGCTGCCGCTCCAGTCAGCTGTGCGCGAAGTAGCCGCTTCTTCGCCTCCGGCAGCCGGAGATCGCGGTAGCTTGCATAGGCGAAGAACGAAGCCGCGAAGAAGCCGGCTTGTGTGCGAAGCTCGCAGACTGCTGCAGGACGGTGGCTGCCGCTCTCCTGCCTGTTGAATTCACTTCTGGCATGCAAGTGGAAGGTGTTCCAGGACAACTTTCCTGGGTTTTGACGTAGTCCTGCTGCATCCCTCCTTGGAAATTCTTGCTGCTCCCCGGAGGCTCCGAGATGCAGAGAACACGATGGCAGCTGCTGAAAAGAAGGGCAGCAGTGAGTTTGTCAAGAAACAAGAATATAGGCAGCTGCCTGTGCTTGGCAAGGAGCAGCTGCTGCATTCTTGCACTTGCCTTCCTTCAGTGCGCACAGAAGCCCGCTGCTCTGCTGCTTGGTTTTTCCGCATTCAGTCAATTGCACAGGATTGAAGCTGGGGCAGGCTGTTCAGCTTGGCTGCTTTTCAGCATCTCAGCTGCCCTTCTGCTCTGTGACAGCTCTCCAGGTTTCTTGCCTTCGCCAGGCTGCAACCTGCTGGCTACTACCCAGAGCTGGGCAGGAGTGGGCAGAGAGCACGCTCATCAGCCAGCAGTTTGCGGCTTGCCCAGGAAAGTGCAGTGTCCTTGGAATGTGCAGCAAATCCAATTTCTTGGCAAGTCCGGGGGAAGTGAGCAGTGCTGGTACACTTTCACCTTGAGAAATGGACTTGGAAAGCTTTTCGCTAAGATGTAGGCGACTAGAGAGGCAGAATACGGAGCTCCGGCGCTGGCCGAAGGGAAGTGCCGCTTCCCGGCGTCTTTCGGCAAAAGCGGCGCTCCGGAGCGCACCGCTGCCGCTCCAGTCATCTGTGCGTGAAGTAGCCGCTTCTTCGCCTCCGGCAGCCGGAGATCGCGGTAGCTTGCATAGGCGAAGAACGAAGCCGCGAAGAAGCCGGCTTGTGCGCGAAGCTCGCAGACAGCTGCAGGACGGTGGCTGCCGCTCTCCTGCCTGTTGAATTCACTTCTGGCATGCGAGTGGAAGGTGTTCCAGGACAACTTTCCTGGGTTTTGACGTAGTCCTGCTGCATCCCTCCTTGGAAATTCTTGCTGCTCCCCGGAGGCTCCGAGATGCAGAGAACACGATGGCAGCTGCTGAAAAGAAGGGCAGCAGTGAGTTTGTCAAGAAACAAGAATATAGGCAGCTGCCTGTGCTTGGCAAGGAGCAGCTGCTGTATTCTTGCACTTGCCTTCCTTCAGTGCGCACAGAAGCCCGCTGCTCTGCTGCTTGGTTTTTCAGCATTCAGTCAATTGCACAGGATTAAAGCTGGGGCAGGCTGTTCAGCTTTGCTGCTTTTCAGCATCTCAGCTGCCCTTCTGCTCTGTGACAGCTCTCCAGGTTTCTTGCCTTCTCCAGGCTGCAACGTGCCCGCTACTACCCAGAGCTGGGCAGGAGTGGGCAGAGAGCACGCTCATCTGCCAGCAGTTTGCGGCTTGCCCAGGAAAGTGCAGTGTCCTTGGAATGTGCAGCAAATCCAATTTCTTGGCAAGTCCGGGGGAAGTGAGCAGTGCTGGTACACTTTCACCTTGAGAAATGGAGTTGGAAAGCTTTTCGCTAAGATGTAGGCGACTAGAGAGGCAGAATACGGAGCTCCGGCGCTGGCCGAAGGGAAGTGCCGCTTCCCGGCGTCTTTCGGCAAAAGCGGCGCTCCGGAGCGCACCGCTGCCGCTCCAGTCATCTGTGCGCGAAGTAGCCGCTTCTTCGCCTCCGGCAGCCGGAGATCGCGGTAGCTTGCATAGGCGAAGAACGAAGCCGCGAAGAAGCCGGCTTGTGTGCGAAGCTCGCAGACTGCTGCAGGACGGTGGCTGCCGCTCTCCTGCCTGTTGAATTCACTCTGGGCATGCGAGTGGAAGGTGTTCCAGGACAACTTTCCTGGGTTTTGACGTAGTCCTGCTGCATCCCTCCTTGGAAATTCTTGCTGCTCCCCGGAGGCTCCGAGATGCAGAGAACACGATGGCAGCTGCTGAAAAGAAGGGCAGCAGTGAGTTTGTCAAGAAACAAGAATATAGGCAGCTGCCTGTGCTTGGCAAGGAGCAGCTGCTGCATTCTTGCACTTGCCTTCCTTCAGTGCGCACAGAAGCCCGCTGCTCTGCTGCTTGGTTTTTCCGCATTCAGTCAATTGCACAGGATTGCAGCTGAGCCAGGCTGTTCAGCTTTGCTGCTTTTCAGCATCTCAGCTGCCCTTCTGCTCTGTGACAGCTCTCCAGGTTTCTTGCCTTCGCCAGGCTGCAACGTGCCCGCTACTACCCAGAGCTGGGCAGGAGTGGGCAGAGAGCACGCTCATCTGCCAGCAGTTTGCGGCTTGCCCAGGAAAGTGCAGTGTCCTTGGAATGTGCAGCAAATCCAATTTCTTGGCAAGTCCGGGGGAAGTGAGCAGTGCAGGTACACTTTCTCCTTGAGAAATGGAGTTGGAAAGCTTTTCGCTAAGATGTAGGCGACTAGAGAGGCAGAATACGGAGCTCCGGCGCTGGCCGAAAAGAAGTGCCGCTTGCCGGCGTCTTTCGGCAGAAGCGGCGCTCCGCAGAGCGCCGCTGCCGCTCCGGTCATCTGTACGCCAAGTAGCCGCTTCTTCGCCTCCGGCAGCCGGAGATCGCGGTAGCTTGCATAGGCGAAGAACGAAGCCGCGAAGAAGCCGGCTTGTGCGCGAAGCTTGCAGACAGCTGCAGGACGGTGGCTGCCGCTCTCCTGCCTGTTGAATTCACTCTGGGCATGCGAGTGGAAGGTGTTCCAGGACAACTTTCCTGGGTTTTGACGTAGTCCTGCTGCATCCCTCCTTGGAAATTCTTGCTGCTCCCCGGAGGCTCCGAGATGCAGAGAACACGATGGCAGCTGCTGAAAAGAAGGGCAGCAGTGAGTTTGTCAAGAAACAAGAATATAGGCAGCTGCCTGTGCTTGGCAAGGAGCAGCTGCTGCATTCTTGCACTTGCCTTCCTTCAGTGCGCACAGAAGCCCGCTGCTCTGCTGCTTGGTTTTTCTGCATTCAGTCAATTGCACAGGATTGAAGCTGGGGCAGGCTGTTCAGCTTTGCTGCTTTTCAGCATCTCAGCTGCCCTTCTGCTCTGTGACAGCTCTCCAGGTTTCTTGCCTTCTCCAGGCTGCAACGTGCCCGCTACTACCCAGAGCTGGGCAGGAGTGGGCAGAGAGCACGGGCATATGCCAGCAGTTTGCGGCTTGCCCAGGAAAGTGCAGTGTCCTTGGAATGTGCAGCAAATCCAATTTCTTGGCAAGTCCGGGGGAAGTGAGCAGTGCTGGTACACTTTCACCTTGAGAAATGGAGTTGGAAAGCTTTTCGCTAAGATGTAGGCGACTAGAGAGGCAGAATACGGAGCTCCGGCGCTGGCCGAAGGGAAGTGCCGCTTCCCGGCGTCTTTCGGCAAAAGCGGCGCTCCGGAGCGCACCGCTGCCGCTCCAGTGATCTGTGCGCGAAGTAGCCGCTTCTTCGCCTCTGGCAGCCGGAGATCGCGGTAGCTTGCATAGGCGAAGAACGAAGCCGCGAAGAAGCCGGCTTGTGCGCGAAGCTCGCAGACAGCTGCAGGACGGTGGCTGCCGCTCTCCTGCCTGTTGAATTCACTCTGGGCATGCGAGTGGAAGGTGTTCCAGGACAACTTTCCTGGGTTTTGACGTAGTCCTGCTGCATCCCTCCTTGGAAATTCTTGCTGCTCCCCGGAGGCTCCGAGATGCAGAGAACACGATGGCAGCTGCTGAAAAGAAGGGCAGCAGTGAGTTTGTCAAGAAACAAGAATATAGGCAGCTGCCTGTGCTTGGCAAGGAGCAGCTGCTGCATTCTTGCACTTGCCTTCCTTCAGTGCGCACAGAAGCCCGCTGCTCTGCTGCTTGGTTTTTCTGCATTCAGTCAATTGCACAGGATTGAAGCTGGGGCAGGCTGTTCAGCTTTGCTGCTTTTCAGCATCTCAGCTGCCCTTCTGCTCTGTGACAGCTCTCCAGGTTTCTTGCCTTCTCCAGGCTGCAACGTGCCCGCTACTACCCAGAGCTGGGCAGGAGTGGGCAGAGAGCACGCTCATGTGCCAGCAGTTTGCGGCTTGCCCAGGAAAGTGCAGTGTCCTTGGAATGTGCAGCAAATCCAATTTCTTGGCAAGTCCGGGGGAAGTGAGCAGTGCTGGTACACTTTCACCTTGAGAAATGGACTTGGAAAGCTTTTCGCTAAGATGTAGGCGACTAGAGAGGCAGAATACGGAGCTCCGGCGCTGGCCGATAAGAAGTGCCGCTTGCCGGCGTCTTTCGGCAAAAGCGGCGCTCCGGAGTGCACCGCTGCCGCTCCAGTGATCTGTGCGCGAAGTAGCCGCTTCTTCGCCTCCGGCAGCCGGAGATCGCGGTAGCTTGCATAGGCGAAGAACGAAGCCGCGAAAAGCCGGCTTGTGTGCGAAGCTCGCAGACAGCTGCAGGACGGTGGCTGCCGCTCTCCTGCCTGTTGAATTCACTTCTGGCATGCGAGTGGAAGGTGTTCCAGGACAACTTTCCTGGGTTTTGACGTAGTCCTGCTGCATCCCTCCTTGGAAATTCTTGCTGCTCCCCGGAGGCTCCGAGATGCAGAGAACACGATGGCAGCTGCTGAAAAGAAGGGCAGCAGTGAGTTTGTCAAGAAACAAGAATATAGGCAGCTGCCTGTGCTTGGCAAGGAGCAGCTGCTGCATTCTTGCACTTGCCTTCCTTCAGTGCGCACAGAAGCCCGCTGCTCTGCTGCTTGGTTTTTCTGCATTCAGTCAATTGCACAGGATTGAAGCTGGGGCAGGCTGTTCAGCTTTGCTGCTTTTCAGCATCTCAGCTGCCCTTCTGCTCTGTGACAGCTCTCCAGGTTTCTTGCCTTCTCCAGGCTGCAACGTGCCCGCTACTACCCAGAGCTGGGCAGGAGTGGGCAGAGAGCACGCTCATGTGCCAGCAGTTTGCGGCTTGCCCAGGAAAGTGCAGTGTCCTTGGAATGTGCAGCAAATCCAATTTCTTGGCAAGTCCGGGGGAAGTGAGCAGTGCTGGTACACTTTCACCTTGAGAAATGGACTTGGAAAGCTTTTCGCTAAGATGTAGGCGACTAGAGAGGCAGAATACGGAGCTCCGGCGCTGGCCGAAAAGAAGTGCCGCTTGCCGGCGTCTTTCGGCAAAAGCGGCGCTCCGGAGCGCACCGCTGCCGCTCCAGTCATCTGTGCGCCAAGTAGCCGCTTCTTCGCCTCCGGCAGCCGGAGATCGCGGTAGCTTGCATAGGCGAAGAACGAAGCCGCGAAGAAGCCGGCTTGTGCGCGAAGCTCGCAGACAGCTGCAGGACGGTGGCTGCCGCTCTCCTGCCTGTTGAATTCACTTCTGGCATCCGAGTGGAAGGTGTTCCAGGACAACTTTCCTGGGTTTTGACGTAGTCCTGCTGCATCCCTCCTTGGAAATTCTTGCTGCTCCCCGGAGGCTCCGAGATGCAGAGAACACGATGGCAGCTGCTGAAAAGAAGGGCAGCAGTGAGTTTGTCAAGAAACAAGAATATAGGCAGCTGCCTGTGCTTGGCAAGGAGCAGCTGCTGCATTCTTGCACTTGCCTTCCTTCAGTGCGCACAGAAGCCCGCTGCTCTGCTGCTTGGTTTTTCTGCATTCAGTCAATTGCACAGGATTGAAGCTGGGGCAGGCTGTTCAGCTTTGCTGCTTTTCAGCATCTCAGCTGCCCTTCTGCTCTGTGACAGCTCTCCAGGTTTCTTGCCTTCGCCAGGCTGCAACGTGCCCGCTACTACCCAGAGCTGGGCAGGAGTGGGCAGAGAGCACGCTCATATGCCAGCAGTTTGCGGCTTGCCCAGGAAAGTGCAGTGTCCTTGGAATGTGCAGCAAATCCAATTTCTTGGCAAGTCCGGGGGAAGTGAGCAGTGCAGGTACACTTTCTCCTTGAGAAATGGACTTGGAAAGCTTTTCGCTAAGATGTAGGCGACTAGAGAGGCAGAATACGGAGCTCCGGCGCTGGCCGAAGGGAAGTGCCGCTTCCCGGCGTCTTTCGGCAAAAGCGGCGCTCCGGAGCGCACCGCTGCCGCTCCAGTGATCTGTGCGCGAAGTAGCCGCTTCTTCGCCTCCGGCAGCCGGAGATCGCGGTAGCTTGCATAGGCGAAGAACGAAGCCGCGAAGAAGCCGGCTTGTGTGCGAAGCTCGCAGACAGCTGCAGGACGGTGGCTGCCGCTCTCCTGCCTGTTGAATTCACTTCTGGCATCCGAGTGGAAGGTGTTCCAGGACAACTTTCCTGGGTTTTGACGTAGTCCTGCTGCATCCCTCCTTGGAAATTCTTGCTGCTCCCCGGAGGCTCCGAGATGCAGAGAACACGATGGCAGCTGCTGAAAAGAAGGGCAGCAGTGAGTTTGTCAAGAAACAAGAATATAGGCAGCTGCCTGTGCTTGGCAAGGAGCAGCTGCTGCATTCTTGCAATTTCCTGCAGTGCGCACAGAAGCCCGCTGCTCTGCTGCTTGGTTTTTCCGCATTCAGTCAATTGCACAGGATTGAAGCTGGGGCAGGCTGTTCAGCTTGGCTGCTTTTCAGCATCTCAGCTGCCCTTCTGCTCTGTGACAGCTCTCCAGGTTTCTTGCCTTCGCCAGGCTGCAACGTGCCCGCTACTACCCAGAGCTGGGCAGGAGTGGGCAGAGAGCACGCTCATCTGCCAGCAGTTTGCGGCTTGCCCAGGAAAGTGCAGTGTCCTTGGAATGTGCAGCAAATCCAATTTCTTGGCAAGTCCGGGGGAAGTGAGCAGTGCAGGTACACTTTCACCTTGAGAAATGGAGTTGGAAAGCTTTTCGCTAAGATGTAGGCGACTAGAGAGGCAGAATACGGAGCTCCGGCGCTGGCCGAAAAGAAGTGCCGCTTGCCGGCGTCTTTCGGCAGAAGCGGCGCTCCGCAGAGCGCCGCTGCCGCTCCGGTCATCTGTACGCCAAGTAGCCGCTTCTTCGCCTCCGGCAGCCGGAGATCGCGGTAGCTTGCATAGGCGAAGAACGAAGCCGCGAAGAAGCCGGCTTGTGCGCGAAGCTCGCAGACAGCTGCAGGACGGTGGCTGCCGCTCTCCTGCCTGTTGAATTCACTCTGGGCATGCGAGTGGAAGGTGTTCCAGGACAACTTTCCTGGGTTTTGACGTAGTCCTGCTGCATCCCTCCTTGGAAATTCTTGCTGCTCCCCGGAGGCTCCGAGATGCAGAGAACACGATGGCAGCTGCTGAAAAGAAGGGCAGCAGTGAGTTTGTCAAGAAACAAGAATATAGGCAGCTGCCTGTGCTTGGCAAGGAGCAGCTGCTGCATTCTTGCACTTGCCTTCCTTCAGTGCGCACAGAAGCCCGCTGCTCTGCTGCTTGGTTTTTCTGCATTCAGTCAATTGCACAGGATTGAAGCTGGGGCAGGCTGTTCAGCTTTGCTGCTTTTCAGCATCTCAGCTGCCCTTCTGCTCTGTGACAGCTCTCCAGGTTTCTTGCCTTCTCCAGGCTGCAACGTGCCCGCTACTACCCAGAGCTGGGCAGGAGTGGGCAGAGAGCACGCTCATCTGCCAGCAGTTTGCGGCTTGCCCAGGAAAGTGCAGTGTCCTTGGAATGTGCAGCAAATCCAATTTCTTGGCAAGTCCGGGGGAAGTGAGCAGTGCTGGTACACTTTCACCTTGAGAAATGGACTTGGAAAGCTTTTCGCTAAGATGTAGGCGACTAGAGAGGCAGAATACGGAGCTCCGGCGCTGGCCGATAAGAAGTGCCGCTTCCCGGCGTCTTTCGGCAAAAGCGGCGCTCCGGAGTGCACCGCTGCCGCTCCAGTGATCTGTGCGCGAAGTAGCCGCTTCTTCGCCTCCGGCAGCCGGAGATCGCGGTAGCTTGCATAGGCGAAGAACGAAGCCGCGAAAAGCCGGCTTGTGTGCGAAGCTCGCAGACAGCTGCAGGACGGTGGCTGCCGCTCTCCTGCCTGTTGAATTCACTTCTGGCATCCGAGTGGAAGGTGTTCCAGGACAACTTTCCTGGGTTTTGACGTAGTCCTGCTGCATCCCTCCTTGGAAATTCTTGCTGCTCCCCGGAGGCTCCGAGATGCAGAGAACACGATGGCAGCTGCTGAAAAGAAGGGCAGCAGTGAGTTTGTCAAGAAACAAGAATATAGGCAGCTGCCTGTGCTTGGCAAGGAGCAGCTGCTGCATTCTTGCACTTGCCTTCCTTCAGTGCGCACAGAAGCCCGCTGCTCTGCTGCTTGGTTTTTCTGCATTCAGTCAATTGCACAGGATTGAAGCTGGGGCAGGCTGTTCAGCTTTGCTGCTTTTCAGCATCTCAGCTGCCCTTCTGCTCTGTGACAGCTCTCCAGGTTTCTTGCCTTCTCCAGGCTGCAACGTGCCCGCTACTACCCAGAGCTGGGCAGGAGTGGGCAGAGAGCACGCTCATGTGCCAGCAGTTTGCGGCTTGCCCAGGAAAGTGCAGTGTCCTTGGAATGTGCAGCAAATCCAATTTCTTGGCAAGTCCGGGGGAAGTGAGCAGTGCTGGTACACTTTCACCTTGAGAAATGGAGTTGGAAAGCTTTTCGCTAAGATGTAGGCGACTAGAGAGGCAGAATACGGAGCTCCGGCGCTGGCCGAAAAGAAGTGCCGCTTGCCGGCGTCTTTCGGCAAAAGCGGCGCTCCGGAGCGCACCGCTGCCGCTCCAGTCATCTGTGCGCCAAGTAGCCGCTTCTTCGCCTCCGGCAGCCGGAGATCGCGGTAGCTTGCATAGGCGAAGAACGAAGCCGCGAAGAAGCCGGCTTGTGCGCGAAGCTCGCAGACAGCTGCAGGACGGTGGCTGCCGCTCTCCTGCCTGTTGAATTCACTTCTGGCATCCGAGTGGAAGGTGTTCCAGGACAACTTTCCTGGGTTTTGACGTAGTCCTGCTGCATCCCTCCTTGGAAATTCTTGCTGCTCCCCGG
This sequence comes from Vidua macroura, assembly GCF_024509145.1. Classification (NCBI taxonomy): domain Eukaryota; kingdom Metazoa; phylum Chordata; class Aves; order Passeriformes; family Viduidae; genus Vidua; species Vidua macroura. Next base: position 4,631,927 of record NC_071584.1, on the reverse strand, counting down.
AGGCTCCGAGATGCAGAGAACACGATGGCAGCTGCTGAAAAGAAGGGCAGCAGTGAGTTTGTCAAGAAACAAGAATATAGGCAGCTGCCTGTGCTTGGCAAGGAGCAGCTGCTGCATTCTTGCACTTGCCTTCCTTCAGTGCGCACAGAAGCCCGCTGCTCTGCTGCTTGGTTTTTCTGCATTCAGTCAATTGCACAGGATTGAAGCTGGGGCAGGCTGTTCAGCTTTGCTGCTTTTCAGCATCTCAGCTGCCCTTCTGCTCTGTGACAGCTCTCCAGGTTTCTTGCCTTCGCCAGGCTGCAACGTGCCCGCTACTACCCAGAGCTGGGCAGGAGTGGGCAGAGAGCACGCTCATATGCCAGCAGTTTGCGGCTTGCCCAGGAAAGTGCAGTGTCCTTGGAATGTGCAGCAAATCCAATTTCTTGGCAAGTCCGGGGGAAGTGAGCAGTGCAGGTACACTTTCTCCTTGAGAAATGGACTTGGAAAGCTTTTCGCTAAGATGTAGGCGACTAGAGAGGCAGAATACGGAGCTCCGGCGCTGGCCGAAGGGAAGTGCCGCTTCCCGGCGTCTTTCGGCAAAAGCGGCGCTCCGGAGCGCACCGCTGCCGCTCCAGTGATCTGTGCGCGAAGTAGCCGCTTCTTCGCCTCCGGCAGCCGGAGATCGCGGTAGCTTGCATAGGCGAAGAACGAAGCCGCGAAGAAGCCGGCTTGTGTGCGAAGCTCGCAGACAGCTGCAGGACGGTGGCTGCCGCTCTCCTGCCTGTTGAATTCACTTCTGGCATCCGAGTGGAAGGTGTTCCAGGACAACTTTCCTGGGTTTTGACGTAGTCCTGCTGCATCCCTCCTTGGAAATTCTTGCTGCTCCCCGGAGGCTCCGAGATGCAGAGAACACGATGGCAGCTGCTGAAAAGAAGGGCAGCAGTGAGTTTGTCAAGAAACAAGAATATAGGCAGCTGCCTGTGCTTGGCAAGGAGCAGCTGCTGCATTCTTGCAATTTCCTGCAGTGCGCACAGAAGCCCGCTGCTCTGCTGCTTGGTTTTTCCGCATTCAGTCAATTGCACAGGATTGAAGCTGGGGCAGGCTGTTCAGCTTGGCTGCTTTTCAGCATCTCAGCTGCCCTTCTGCTCTGTGACAGCTCTCCAGGTTTCTTGCCTTCGCCAGGCTGCAACGTGCCCGCTACTACCCAGAGCTGGGCAGGAGTGGGCAGAGAGCACGCTCATCTGCCAGCAGTTTGCGGCTTGCCCAGGAAAGTGCAGTGTCCTTGGAATGTGCAGCAAATCCAATTTCTTGGCAAGTCCGGGGGAAGTGAGCAGTGCAGGTACACTTTCACCTTGAGAAATGGAGTTGGAAAGCTTTTCGCTAAGATGTAGGCGACTAGAGAGGCAGAATACGGAGCTCCGGCGCTGGCCGAAAAGAAGTGCCGCTTGCCGGCGTCTTTCGGCAGAAGCGGCGCTCCGCAGAGCGCCGCTGCCGCTCCGGTCATCTGTACGCCAAGTAGCCGCTTCTTCGCCTCCGGCAGCCGGAGATCGCGGTAGCTTGCATAGGCGAAGAACGAAGCCGCGAAGAAGCCGGCTTGTGCGCGAAGCTTGCAGACAGCTGCAGGACGGTGGCTGCCGCTCTCCTGCCTGTTGAATTCACTCTGGGCATGCGAGTGGAAGGTGTTCCAGGACAACTTTCCTGGGTTTTGACGTAGTCCTGCTGCATCCCTCCTTGGAAATTCTTGCTGCTCCCCGGAGGCTCCGAGATGCAGAGAACACGATGGCAGCTGCTGAAAAGAAGGGCAGCAGTGAGTTTGTCAAGAAACAAGAATATAGGCAGCTGCCTGTGCTTGGCAAGGAGCAGCTGCTGCATTCTTGCACTTGCCTTCCTTCAGTGCGCACAGAAGCCCGCTGCTCTGCTGCTTGGTTTTTCTGCATTCAGTCAATTGCACAGGATTGAAGCTGGGGCAGGCTGTTCAGCTTTGCTGCTTTTCAGCATCTCAGCTGCCCTTCTGCTCTGTGACAGCTCTCCAGGTTTCTTGCCTTCTCCAGGCTGCAACGTGCCCGCTACTACCCAGAGCTGGGCAGGAGTGGGCAGAGAGCACGGTCATATGCCAGCAGTTTGCGGCTTGCCCAGGAAAGTGCAGTGTCCTTGGAATGTGCAGCAAATCCAATTTCTTGGCAAGTCCGGGGGAAGTGAGCAGTGCTGGTACACTTTCACCTTGAGAAATGGACTTGGAAAGCTTTTCGCTAAGATGTAGGCGACTAGAGAGGCAGAATACGGAGCTCCGGCGCTGGCCGAAGGGAAGTGCCGCTTGCCGGCGTCTTTCGGCAAAAGCGGCGCTCCGGAGCGCACCGCTGCCGCTCCAGTGATCTGTGCGCGAAGTAGCCGCTTCTTCGCCTCCGGCAGCCGGAGATCGCGGTAGCTTGCATAGGCGAAGAACGAAGCCGCGAAGAAGCCGGCTTGTGCGCGAAGCTCGCAGACAGCTGCAGGACGGTGGCTGCCGCTCTCCTGCCTGTTGAATTCACTCTGGGCATGCGAGTGGAAGGTGTTCCAGGACAACTTTCCTGGGTTTTGACGTAGTCCTGCTGCATCCCTCCTTGGAAATTCTTGCTGCTCCCCGGAGGCTCCGAGATGCAGAGAACACGATGGCAGCTGCTGAAAAGAAGGGCAGCAGTGAGTTTGTCAAGAAACAAGAATATAGGCAGCTGCCTGTGCTTGGCAAGGAGCAGCTGCTGCATTCTTGCACTTGCCTTCCTTCAGTGCGCACAGAAGCCCGCTGCTCTGCTGCTTGGTTTTTCTGCATTCAGTCAATTGCACAGGATTGAAGCTGGGGCAGGCTGTTCAGCTTGGCTGCTTTTCAGCATCTCAGCTGCCCTTCTGCTCTGTGACAGCTCTCCAGGTTTCTTGCCTTCTCCAGGCTGCAACGTGCCCGCTACTACCCAGAGCTGGGCAGGAGTGGGCAGAGAGCACGCTCATCTGCCAGCAGTTTGCGGCTTGCCCAGGAAAGTGCAGTGTCCTTGGAATGTGCAGCAAATCCAATTTCTTGGCAAGTCCGGGGGAAGTGAGCAGTGCTGGTACACTTTCACCTTGAGAAATGGAGTTGGAAAGCTTTTCGCTAAGATGTAGGCGACTAGAGAGGCAGAATACGGAGCTCCGGCGCTGGCCGATAAGAAGTGCCGCTTCCCGGCGTCTTTCGGCAAAAGCGGCGCTCCGGAGTGCACCGCTGCCGCTCCAGTGATCTGTGCGCGAAGTAGCCGCTTCTTCGCCTCCGGCAGCCGGAGATCGCGGTAGCTTGCATAGGCGAAGAACGAAGCCGCGAAAAGCCGGCTTGTGTGCGAAGCTCGCAGACAGCTGCAGGACGGTGGCTGCCGCTCTCCTGCCTGTTGAATTCACTTCTGGCATCCGAGTGGAAGGTGTTCCAGGACAACTTTCCTGGGTTTTGACGTAGTCCTGCTGCATCCCTCCTTGGAAATTCTTGCTGCTCCCCGGAGGCTCCGAGATGCAGAGAACACGATGGCAGCTGCTGAAAAGAAGGGCAGCAGTGAGTTTGTCAAGAAACAAGAATATAGGCAGCTGCCTGTGCTTGGCAAGGAGCAGCTGCTGCATTCTTGCACTTGCCTTCCTTCAGTGCGCACAGAAGCCCGCTGCTCTGCTGCTTGTTTTTTCTGCATTCAGTCAATTGCACAGGATTGAAGCTGGGGCAGGCTGTTCAGCTTTGCTGCTTTTCAGCATCTCAGCTGCCCTTCTGCTCTGTGACAGCTCTCCAGGTTTCTTGCCTTCTCCAGGCTGCAACGTGCCCGCTACTACCCAGAGCTGGGCAGGAGTGGGCAGAGAGCACGCTCATGTGCCAGCAGTTTGCGGCTTGCCCAGGAAAGTGCAGTGTCCTTGGAATGTGCAGCAAATCCAATTTCTTGGCAAGTCCGGGGGAACTGAGCAGTGCTGGTACACTTTCACCTTGAGAAATGGAGTTGGAAAGCTTTTCGCTAAGATGTAGGCGACTAGAGAGGCAGAATACGGAGCTCCGGCGCTGGCCGAAAAGAAGTGCCGCTTGCCGGCGTCTTTCGGCAAAAGCGGCGCTCCGGAGCGCACCGCTGCCGCTCCAGTCATCTGTGCGCCAAGTAGCCGCTTCTTCGCCTCCGGCAGCCGGAGATCGCGGTAGCTTGCATAGGCGAAGAACGAAGCCGCGAAGAAGCCGGCTTGTGCGCGAAGCTCGCAGACAGCTGCAGGACGGTGGCTGCCGCTCTCCTGCCTGTTGAATTCACTCTGGGCATGCGAGTGGAAGGTGTTCCAGGACAACTTTCCTGGGTTTTGACGTAGTCCTGCTGCATCCCTCCTTGGAAATTCTTGCTGCTCCCCGGAGGCTCCGAGATGCAGAGAACACGATGGCAGCTGCTGAAAAGAAGGGCAGCAGTGAGTTTGTCAAGAAACAAGAATATAGGCAGCTGCCTGTGCTTGGCAAGGAGCAGCTGCTGCATTCTTGCACTTGCCTTCCTTCAGTGCGCACAGAAGCCCGCTGCTCTGCTGCTTGGTTTTTCTGCATTCAGTCAATTGCACAGGATTGAAGCTGGGGCAGGCTGTTCAGCTTTGCTGCTTTTCAGCATCTCAGCTGCCCTTCTGCTCTGTGACAGCTCTCCAGGTTTCTTGCCTTCGCCAGGCTGCAACGTGCCCGCTACTACCCAGAGCTGGGCAGGAGTGGGCAGAGAGCACGCTCATATGCCAGCAGTTTGCGGCTTGCCCAGGAAAGTGCAGTGTCCTTGGAATGTGCAGCAAATCCAATTTCTTGGCAAGTCCGGGGGAAGTGAGCAGTGCAGGTACACTTTCTCCTTGAGAAATGGAGTTGGAAAGCTTTTCGCTAAGATGTAGGCGACTAGAGAGGCAGAATACGGAGCTCCGGCGCTGGCTGAAGGGAAGTGCCGCTTCCCGGCGTCTTTCGGCAAAAGCGGCGCTCCGGAGCGCACCGCTGCCGCTCCAGTGATCTGTGCGCGAAGTAGCCGCTTCTTCGCCTCCGGCAGCCGGAGATCGCGGTAGCTTGCATAGGCGAAGAACGAAGCCGCGAAGAAGCCGGCTTGTGTGCGAAGCTCGCAGACAGCTGCAGGACGGTGGCTGCCGCTCTCCTGCCTGTTGAATTCACTTCTGGCATCCGAGTGGAAGGTGTTCCAGGACAACTTTCCTGGGTTTTGACGTAGTCCTGCTGCATCCCTCCTTGGAAATTCTTGCTGCTCCCCGGAGGCTCCGAGATGCAGAGAACACGATGGCAGCTGCTGAAAAGAAGGGCAGCAGTGAGTTTGTCAAGAAACAAGAATATAGGCAGCTGCCTGTGCTTGGCAAGGAGCAGCTGCTGCATTCTTGCAATTTCCTGCAGTGCGCACAGAAGCCCGCTGCTCTGCTGCTTGGTTTTTCCGCATTCAGTCAATTGCACAGGATTGAAGCTGGGGCAGGCTGTTCAGCTTGGCTGCTTTTCAGCATCTCAGCTGCCCTTCTGCTCTGTGACAGCTCTCCAGGTTTCTTGCCTTCTCCAGGCTGCAACGTGCCCGCTACTACCCAGAGCTGGGCAGGAGTGGGCAGAGAGCACGCTCATCTGCCAGCAGTTTGCGGCTTGCCCAGGAAAGTGCAGTGTCCTTGGAATGTGCAGCAAATCCAATTTCTTGGCAAGTCCGGGGGAAGTGAGCAGTGCAGGTACACTTTCACCTTGAGAAATGGAGTTGGAAAGCTTTTCGCTAAGATGTAGGCGACTAGAGAGGCAGAATACGGAGCTCCGGCGCTGGCCGAAAAGAAGTGCCGCTTGCCGGCGTCTTTCGGCAGAAGCGGCGCTCCGGAGCGCACCGCTGCCCCTCCGGTCATCTGTACGCCAAGTAGCCGCTTCTTCGCCTCCGGCAGCCGGAGATCGCGGTAGCTTGCATAGGCGAAGAACGAAGCCGCGAAGAAGCCGGCTTGTGCGCGAAGCTTGCAGACTGCTGCAGGACGGTGGCTGCCGCTCTCCTGCCTGTTGAATTCACTCTGGGCATGCGAGTGGAAGGTGTTCCAGGACAACTTTCCTGGGTTTTGACGTAGTCCTGCTGCATCCCTCCTTGGAAATTCTTGCTGCTCCCCGGAGGCTCCGAGATGCAGAGAACACGATGGCAGCTGCTGAAAAGAAGGGCAGCAGTGAGTTTGTCAAGAAACAAGAATATAGGCAGCTGCCTGTGCTTGGCAAGGAGCAGCTGCTGCATTCTTGCACTTGCCTTCCTTCAGTGCGCACAGAAGCCCGCTGCTCTGCTGCTTGGTTTTTCTGCATTCAGTCAATTGCACAGGATTGAAGCTGGGGCAGGCTGTTCAGCTTTGCTGCTTTTCAGCATCTCAGCTGCCCTTCTGCTCTGTGACAGCTCTCCAGGTTTCTTGCCTTCTCCAGGCTGCAACGTGCCCGCTACTACCCAGAGCTGGGCAGGAGTGGACAGAGAGCACGGTCATATGCCAGCAGTTTGCGGCTTGCCCAGGAAAGTGCAGTGTCCTTGGAATGTGCAGCAAATCCAATTTCTTGGCAAGTCCGGGGGAAGTGAGCAGTGCTGGTACACTTTCTCCTTGAGAAATGGAGTTGGAAAGCTTTTCGCTAAGATGTAGGCGACTAGAGAGGCAGAATACGGAGCTCCGGCGCTGGCCGATAAGAAGTGCCGCTTGCCGGCGTCTTTCGGCAAAAGCGGCGCTCCGGAGCGCACCGCTGCCGCTCCAGTGATCTGTGCGCGAAGTAGCCGCTTCTTCGCCTCCGGCAGCCGGAGATCGCGGTAGCTTGCATAGGCGAAGAACGAAGCCGCGAAGAAGCCGGCTTGTGCGCGAAGCTCGCAGACAGCTGCAGGACGGTGGCTGCCGCTCTCCTGCCTGTTGAATTCACTTCTGGCATCCGAGTGGAAGGTGTTCCAGGACAACTTTCCTGGGTTTTGACGTAGTCCTGCTGCATCCCTCCTTGGAAATTCTTGCTGCTCCCCGGAGGCTCCGAGATGCAGAGAACACGATGGCAGCTGCTGAAAAGAAGGGCAGCAGTGAGTTTGTCAAGAAACAAGAATATAGGCAGCTGCCTGTGCTTGGCAAGGAGCAGCTGCTGCATTCTTGCACTTGCCTTCCTTCAGTGCGCACAGAAGCCCGCTGCTCTGCTGCTTGGTTTTTCTGCATTCAGTCAATTGCACAGGATTGAAGCTGGGGCAGGCTGTTCAGCTTTGCTGCTTTTCAGCATCTCAGCTGCCCTTCTGCTCTGTGACAGCTCTCCAGGTTTCTTGCCTTCTCCAGGCTGCAACGTGCCCGCTACTACCCAGAGCTGGGCAGGAGTGGGCAGAGAGCACGCTCATGTGCCAGCAGTTTGCGGCTTGCCCAGGAAAGTGCAGTGTCCTTGGAATGTGCAGCAAATCCAATTTCTTGGCAAGTCCGGGGGAAGTGAGCAGTGTTGGTACACTTTCACCTTGAGAAATGGAGTTGGAAAGCTTTTCGCTAAGATGTAGGCGACTAGAGAGGCAGAATACGGAGCTCCGGCGCTGGCCGAAGGGAAGTGCCGCTTGCCGGCGTCTTTCGGCAAAAGCGGCGCTCCGGAGCGCACCGCTGCCGCTCCAGTGATCTGTGCGCGAAGTAGCCGCTTCTTCGCCTCCGGCAGCCGGAGATCGCGGTAGCTTGCATAGGCAAAGAACGAAGCCGCGAAGAAGCCGGCTTGTGTGCGAAGCTCGCAGACAGCTGCAGGACGGTGGCTGCCGCTCTCCTGCCTGTTGAATTCACTCTGGGCATGCGAGTGGAAGGTGTTCCAGGACAACTTTCCTGGGTTTTGACGTAGTCCTGCTGCATCCCTCCTTGGAAATTCTTGCTGCTCCCCGGAGGCTCCGAGATGCAGAGAACACGATGGCAGCTGCTGAAAAGAAGGGCAGCAGTGAGTTTGTCAAGAAACAAGAATATAGGCAGCTGCCTGTGCTTGGCAAGGAGCAGCTGCTGCATTCTTGCACTTGCCTTCCTTCAGTGCGCACAGAAGCCCGCTGCTCTGCTGCTTGGTTTTTCTGCATTCAGTCAATTGCACAGGATTGAAGCTGGGGCAGGCTGTTCAGCTTTGCTGCTTTTCAGCATCTCAGCTGCCCTTCTGCTCTGTGACAGCTCTCCAGGTTTCTTGCCTTCGCCAGGCTGCAACGTGCCCGCTACTACCCAGAGCTGGGCAGGAGTGGGCAGAGAGCACGCTCATATGCCAGCAGTTTGCGGCTTGCCCAGGAAAGTGCAGTGTCCTTGGAATGTGCAGCAAATCCAATTTCTTGGCAAGTCCGGGGGAAGTGAGCAGTGCAGGTACACTTTCTCCTTGAGAAATGGAGTTGGAAAGCTTTTCGCTAAGATGTAGGCGACTAGAGAGGCAGAATACGGAGCTCCGGCGCTGGCTGAAGGGAAGTGCCGCTTCCCGGCGTCTTTCGGCAAAAGCGGCGCTCCGGAGCGCACCGCTGCCGCTCCAGTGATCTGTGCGCGAAGTAGCCGCTTCTTCGCCTCCGGCAGCCGGAGATCGCGGTAGCTTGCATAGGCGAAGAACGAAGCCGCGAAGAAGCCGGCTTGTGTGCGAAGCTCGCAGACAGCTGCAGGACGGTGGCTGCCGCTCTCCTGCCTGTTGAATTCACTTCTGGCATCCGAGTGGAAGGTGTTCCAGGACAACTTTCCTGGGTTTTGACGTAGTCCTGCTGCATCCCTCCTTGGAAATTCTTGCTGCTCCCCGGAGGCTCCGAGATGCAGAGAACACGATGGCAGCTGCTGAAAAGAAGGGCAGCAGTGAGTTTGTCAAGAAACAAGAATATAGGCAGCTGCCTGTGCTTGGCAAGGAGCAGCTGCTGCATTCTTGCAATTTCCTGCAGTGCGCACAGAAGCCCGCTGCTCTGCTGCTTGGTTTTTCCGCATTCAGTCAATTGCACAGGATTGAAGCTGGGGCAGGCTGTTCAGCTTGGCTGCTTTTCAGCATCTCAGCTGCCCTTCTGCTCTGTGACAGCTCTCCAGGTTTCTTGCCTTCTCCAGGCTGCAACGTGCCCGCTACTACCCAGAGCTGGGCAGGAGTGGGCAGAGAGCACGCTCATCTGCCAGCAGTTTGCGGCTTGCCCAGGAAAGTGCAGTGTCCTTGGAATGTGCAGCAAATCCAATTTCTTGGCAAGTCCGGGGGAAGTGAGCAGTGCAGGTACACTTTCACCTTGAGAAATGGAGTTGGAAAGCTTTTCGCTAAGATGTAGGCGACTAGAGAGGCAGAATACGGAGCTCCGGCGCTGGCCGAAAAGAAGTGCCGCTTGCCGGCGTCTTTCGGCAGAAGCGGCGCTCCGGAGCGCACCGCTGCCCCTCCGGTCATCTGTACGCCAAGTAGCCGCTTCTTCGCCTCCGGCAGCCGGAGATCGCGGTAGCTTGCATAGGCGAAGAACGAAGCCGCGAAGAAGCCGGCTTGTGCGCGAAGCTTGCAGACTGCTGCAGGACGGTGGCTGCCGCTCTCCTGCCTGTTGAATTCACTCTGGGCATGCGAGTGGAAGGTGTTCCAGGACAACTTTCCTGGGTTTTGACGTAGTCCTGCTGCATCCCTCCTTGGAAATTCTTGCTGCTCCCCGGAGGCTCCGAGATGCAGAGAACACGATGGCAGCTGCTGAAAAGAAGGGCAGCAGTGAGTTTGTCAAGAAACAAGAATATAGGCAGCTGCCTGTGCTTGGCAAGGAGCAGCTGCTGCATTCTTGCACTTGCCTTCCTTCAGTGCGCACAGAAGCCCGCTGCTCTGCTGCTTGGTTTTTCTGCATTCAGTCAATTGCACAGGATTGAAGCTGGGGCAGGCTGTTCAGCTTTGCTGCTTTTCAGCATCTCAGCTGCCCTTCTGCTCTGTGACAGCTCTCCAGGTTTCTTGCCTTCTCCAGGCTGCAACGTGCCCGCTACTACCCAGAGCTGGGCAGGAGTGGACAGAGAGCACGGTCATATGCCAGCAGTTTGCGGCTTGCCCAGGAAAGTGCAGTGTCCTTGGAATGTGCAGCAAATCCAATTTCTTGGCAAGTCCGGGGGAAGTGAGCAGTGCTGGTACACTTTCTCCTTGAGAAATGGAGTTGGAAAGCTTTTCGCTAAGATGTAGGCGACTAGAGAGGCAGAATACGGAGCTCCGGCGCTGGCCGATAAGAAGTGCCGCTTGCCGGCGTCTTTCGGCAAAAGCGGCGCTCCGGAGCGCACCGCTGCCGCTCCAGTGATCTGTGCGCGAAGTAGCCGCTTCTTCGCCTCCGGCAGCCGGAGATCGCGGTAGCTTGCATAGGCGAAGAACGAAGCCGCGAAGAAGCCGGCTTGTGCGCGAAGCTCGCAGACAGCTGCAGGACGGTGGCTGCCGCTCTCCTGCCTGTTGAATTCACTTCTGGCATCCGAGTGGAAGGTGTTCCAGGACAACTTTCCTGGGTTTTGACGTAGTCCTGCTGCATCCCTCCTTGGAAATTCTTGCTGCTCCCCGGAGGCTCCGAGATGCAGAGAACACGATGGCAGCTGCTGAAAAGAAGGGCAGCAGTGAGTTTGTCAAGAAACAAGAATATAGGCAGCTGCCTGTGCTTGGCAAGGAGCAGCTGCTGCATTCTTGCACTTGCCTTCCTTCAGTGCGCACAGAAGCCCGCTGCTCTGCTGCTTGGTTTTTCTGCATTCAGTCAATTGCACAGGATTGAAGCTGGGGCAGGCTGTTCAGCTTTGCTGCTTTTCAGCATCTCAGCTGCCCTTCTGCTCTGTGACAGCTCTCCAGGTTTCTTGCCTTCTCCAGGCTGCAACGTGCCCGCTACTACCCAGAGCTGGGCAGGAGTGGGCAGAGAGCACGCTCATGTGCCAGCAGTTTGCGGCTTGCCCAGGAAAGTGCAGTGTCCTTGGAATGTGCAGCAAATCCAATTTCTTGGCAAGTCCGGGGGAAGTGAGCAGTGTTGGTACACTTTCACCTTGAGAAATGGAGTTGGAAAGCTTTTCGCTAAGATGTAGGCGACTAGAGAGGCAGAATACGGAGCTCCGGCGCTGGCCGAAGGGAAGTGCCGCTTGCCGGCGTCTTTCGGCAAAAGCGGCGCTCCGGAGCGCACCGCTGCCGCTCCAGTGATCTGTGCGCGAAGTAGCCGCTTCTTCGCCTCCGGCAGCCGGAGATCGCGGTAGCTTGCATAGGCAAAGAACGAAGCCGCGAAGAAGCCGGCTTGTGTGCGAAGCTCGCAGACAGCTGCAGGACGGTGGCTGCCGCTCTCCTGCCTGTTGAATTCACTCTGGGCATGCGAGTGGAAGGTGTTCCAGGACAACTTTCCTGGGTTTTGACGTAGTCCTGCTGCATCCCTCCTTGGAAATTCTTGCTGCTCCCCGGAGGCTCCGAGATGCAGAGAACACGATGGCAGCTGCTGAAAAGAAGGGCAGCAGTGAGTTTGTCAAGAAACAAGAATATAGGCAGCTGCCTGTGCTTGGCAAGGAGCAGCTGCTGCATTCTTGCACTTGCCTTCCTTCAGTGCGCACAGAAGCCCGCTGCTCTGCTGCTTGGTTTTTCTGCATTCAGTCAATTGCACAGGATTGAAGCTGGGGCAGGCTGTTCAGCTTTGCTGCTTTTCAGCATCTCAGCTGCCCTTCTGCTCTGTGACAGCTCTCCAGGTTTCTTGCCTTCTCCAGGCTGCAACGTGCCCGCTACTACCCAGAGCTGGGCAGGAGTGGGCAGAGAGCACGGTCATATGCCAGCAGTTTGCGGCTTGCCCAGGAAAGTGCAGTGTCCTTGGAATGTGCAGCAAATCCAATTTCTTGGCAAGTCCGGGGGAAGTGAGCAGTGCTGGTACACTTTCACCTTGAGAAATGGAGTTGGAAAGCTTTTCGCTAAGATGTAGGCGACTAGAGAGGCAGAATACGGAGCTCCGGCGCTGGCCGAAGGGAAGTGCCGCTTGCTGGCGTCTTTCGGCAAAAGCGGCGCTCCGGAGCGCACTGCTGCCGCTCCAGTCATCTGTGCGCCAAGTAGCCGCTTCTTCGCCTCCGGCAGCCGGAGATCGCGGTAGCTTGCATAGGCGAAGAACGAAGCCGCGAAGAAGCCGGCTTGTGTGCGAAGCTCGCAGACAGCTGCAGGACGGTGGCTGCCGCTCTCCTGCCTGTTGAATTCACTTCTGGCATCCGAGTGGAAGGTGTTCCAGGACAACTTTCCTGGGTTTTGACGTAGTCCTGCTGCATCCCTCCTTGGAAATTCTTGCTGCTCCCCGGAGGCTCCGAGATGCAGAGAACACGATGGCAGCTGCTGAAAAGAAGGGCAGCAGTGAGTTTGTCAAGAAACAAGAATATAGGCAGCTGCCTGTGCTTGGCAAGGAGCAGCTGCTGCATTCTTGCACTTGCCTTCCTTCAGTGCGCACAGAAGCCCGCTGCTCTGCTGCTTGGTTTTTCTGCATTCAGTCAATTGCACAGGATTGAAGCTGGGGCAGGCTGTTCAGCTTTGCTGCTTTTCAGCATCTCAGCTGCCCTTCTGCTCTGTGACAGCTCTCCAGGTTTCTTGCCTTCGCCAGGCTGCAACGTGCCCGCTACTACCCAGAGCTGGGCAGGAGTGGGCAGAGAGCACGCTCATATGCCAGCAGTTTGCGGCTTGCCCAGGAAAGTGCAGTGTCCTTGGAATGTGCAGCAAATCCAATTTCTTGGCAAGTCCGGGGGAAGTGAGCAGTGCAGGTACACTTTCTCCTTGAGAAATGGAGTTGGAAAGCTTTTCGCTAAGATGTAGGCGACTAGAGAGGCAGAATACGGAGCTCCGGCGCTGGCCGAAGGGAAGTGCCGCTTCCCGGCGTCTTTCGGCAAAAGCGGCGCTCCGGAGCGCACCGCTGCCGCTCCAGTCATCTGTGCGCGAAGTAGCCGCTTCTTCGCCTCCGGCAGCCGGAGATCGCGGTAGCTTGCATAGGCGAAGAACGAAGCCGCGAAGAAGCCGGCTTGTGTGCGAAGCTCGCAGACAGCTGCAGGACGGTGGCTGCCGCTCTCCTGCCTGTTGAATTCACTTCTGGCATCCGAGTGGAAGGTGTTCCAGGACAACTTTCCTGGGTTTTGACGTAGTCCTGCTGCATCCCTCCTTGGAAATTCTTGCTGCTCCCCGGAGGCTCCGAGATGCAGAGAACACGATGGCAGCTGCTGAAAAGAAGGGCAGCAGTGAGTTTGTCAAGAAACAAGAATATAGGCAGCTGCCTGTGCTTGGCAAGGAGCAGCTGCTGCATTCTTGCAATTTCCTGCAGTGCGCACAGAAGCCCGCTGCTCTGCTGCTTGGTTTTTCCGCATTCAGTCAATTGCACAGGATTGAAGCTGGGGCAGGCTGTTCAGCTTGGCTGCTTTTCAGCATCTCAGCTGCCCTTCTGCTCTGTGACAGCTCTCCAGGTTTCTTGCCTTCTCCAGGCTGCAACGTGCCCGCTACTACCCAGAGCTGGGCAGGAGTGGGCAGAGAGCACGCTCATCTGCCAGCAGTTTGCGGCTTGCCCAGGAAAGTGCAGTGTCCTTGGAATGTGCAGCAAATCCAATTTCTTGGCAAGTCCGGGGGAAGTGAGCAGTGCTGGTACACTTTCACCTTGAGAAATGGAGTGGCAAAGCTTTTCGCTAAGATGTAGGCGACTAGAGAGGCAGAATACGGAGCTCCGGCGCTGGCCGAAAAGAAGTGCCGCTTGCCGGCGTCTTTCGGCAAAAGCGGCGCTCCGGAGCGCACCGCTGCCGCTCCAGTCATCTGTGCGCCAAGTAGCCGCTTCTTCGCCTCCGGCAGCCGGAGATTGCGGTAGCTTGCATAGGCGAAGAACGAAGCCGCGAAGAAGCCGGCTTGTGCGCGAAGCTCGCAGACAGCTGCAGGACGGTGGCTGCCGCTCTCCTGCCTGTTGAATTCACTCTGGGCATGCGAGTGGAAGGTGTTCCAGGACAACTTTCCTGGGTTTTGACGTAGTCCTGCTGCATCCCTCCTTGGAAATTCTTGCTGCTCCCCGGAGGCTCCGAGATGCAGAGAACACGATGGCAGCTGCTGAAAAGAAGGGCAGCAGTGAGTTTGTCAAGAAACAAGAATATAGGCAGCTGCCTGTGCTTGGCAAGGAGCAGCTGCTGCATTCTTGCACTTGCCTTCCTTCAGTGCGCACAGAAGCCCGCTGCTCTGCTGCTTGGTTTTTCTGCATTCAGTCAATTGCACAGGATTGAAGCTGGGGCAGGCTGTTCAGCTTTGCTGCTTTTCAGCATCTCAGCTGCCCTTCTGCTCTGTGACAGCTCTCCAGGTTTCTTGCCTTCGCCAGGCTGCAACGTGCCCGCTACTACCCAGAGCTGGGCAGGAGTGGGCAGAGAGCACGCTCATATGCCAGCAGTTTGCGGCTTGCCCAGGAAAGTGCAGTGTCCTTGGAATGTGCAGCAAATCCAATTTCTTGGCAAGTCCGGGGGAAGTGAGCAGTGCAGGTACACTTTCTCCTTGAGAAATGGAGTTGGAAAGCTTTTCGCTAAGATGTAGGCGACTAGAGAGGCAGAATACGGAGCTCCGGCGCTGGCCGATAAGAAGTGCCGCTTCCCGGCGTCTTTCGGCAAAAGCGGCGCTCCGGAGCGCACCGCTGCCGCTCCAGTGATCTGTGCGCGAAGTAGTCGCTTCTTCGCCTCCGGCAGCCGGAGATCGCGGTAGCTTGCATAGGCGAAGAACGAAGCCGCGAAGAAGCCGGCTTGTGTGCGAAGCTCGCAGACAGCTGCAGGACGGTGGCTGCCGCTCTCCTGCCTGTTGAATTCACTTCTGGCATCCGAGTGGAAGGTGTTCCAGGACAACTTTCCTGGGTTTTGACATAGTCCTGCTGCATCCCTCCTTGGAAATTCTTGCTGCTCCCCGGAGGCTCCGAGATGCAGAGAACACGATGGCAGCTGCTGAAAAGAAGGGCAGCAGTGAGTTTGTCAAGAAACAAGAATATAGGCAGCTGCCTGTGCTTGGCAAGGAGCAGCTGCTGCATTCTTGCAATTTCCTGCAGTGCGCACAGAAGCCCGCTGCTCTGCTGCTTGGTTTTTCCGCATTCAGTCAATTGCACAGGATTGAAGCTGGGGCAGGCTGTTCAGCTTGGCTGCTTTTCAGCATCTCAGCTGCCCTTCTGCTCTGTGACATCTCTCCAGGTTTCTTGCCTTCTCCAGGCTGCAACGTGCCCGCTACTACCCAGAGCTGGGCAGGAGTGGGCAGAGAGCACGCTCATCTGCCAGCAGTTTGCGGCTTGCCCAGGAAAGTGCAGTGTCCTTGGAATGTGCAGCAAATCCAATTTCTTGGCAAGTCCGGGGGAAGTGAGCAGTGCTGGTACACTTTCACCTTGAGAAATGGACTTGGAAAGCTTTTCGCTAAGATGTAGGCGACTAGAGAGGCAGAATACGGAGCTCCGGCGCTGGCCGAAGGGAAGTGCCGCTTCCCGGCGTCTTTCGGCAAAAGCGGCGCTCCGGAGCGCACCGCTGCCGCTCCAGTCATCTGTGCGCGAAATAGCCGCTTCTTCGCCTCCGGCAGCCGGAGATCGCGGTAGCTTGCATAGGCGAAGAACGAAGCCGCGAAGAAGCCGGCTTGTGTGCGAAGCTCGCAGACAGCTGCAGGACGGTGGCTGCCGCTCTCCTGCCTGTTGAATTCACTTCTGGCATCCGAGTGGAAGGTGTTCCAGGACAACTTTCCTGGGTTTTGACGTAGTCCTGCTGCATCCCTCCTTGGAAATTCTTGCTGCTCCCCGGAGGCTCCGAGATGCAGAGAACACGATGGCAGCTGCTGAAAAGAAGGGCAGCAGTGAGTTTGTCAAGAAACAAGAATATAGGCAGCTGCCTGTGCTTGGCAAGGAGCAGCTGCTGCATTCTTGCAATTTCCTGCAGTGCGCACAGAAGCCCGCTGCTCTGCTGCTTGGTTTTTCCGCATTCAGTCAATTGCACAGGATTGAAGCTGGGGCAGGCTGTTCAGCTTGGCTGCTTTTCAGCATCTCAGCTGCCCTTCTGCTCTGTGACAGCTCTCCAGGTTTCTTGCCTTCGCCAGGCTGCAACGTGCCCGCTACTACCCAGAGCTGGGCAGGAGTGGGCAGAGAGCACGCTCATCTGCCAGCAGTTTGCGGCTTGCCCAGGAAAGTGCAGTGTCCTTGGAATGTGCAGCAAATCCAATTTCTTGGCAAGTCCGGGGGAAGTGAGCAGTGCAGGTACACTTTCTCCTTGAGAAATGGAGTTGGAAAGCTTTTCGCTAAGATGTAGGCGACTAGAGAGGCAGAATACGGAGCTCCGGCGCTGGCCGAAGGGAAGTGCCGCTTCCCTGCGTCTTTCGGCAAAAGCGGCGCTCCGGAGCGCACCGCTGCCGCTCCAGTCATCTGTGCGCCAAGTAGCCGCTTCTTCACCTCCGGCAGCCGGAGATCGCGGTAGCTTGCATAGGCGAAGAACGAAGCCGCGAAGAAGCCGGCTTGTGCGCGAAGCTTGCAGACAGCTGCAGGACGGTGGCTGCCGCTCTCCTGCCTGTTGAATTCACTCTGGGCATGCGAGTGGAAGGTGTTCCAGGACAACTTTCCTGGGTTTTGACGTAGTCCTGCTGCATCCCTCCTTGGAAATTCTTGCTGCTCCCCGGAGGCTCCGAGATGCAGAGAACACGATGGCAGCTGCTGAAAAGAAGGGCAGCAGTGAGTTTGTCAAGAAACAAGAATATAGGCAGCTGCCTGTGCTTGGCAAGGAGCAGCTGCTGCATTCTTGCACTTGCCTTCCTTCAGTGCGCACAGAAGCCCGCTGCTCTGCTGCTTGGTTTTTCTGCATTCAGTCAATTGCACAGGATTGAAGCTGGGGCAGGCTGTTCAGCTTTGCTGCTTTTCAGCATCTCAGCTGCCCTTCTGCTCTGTGACAGCTCTCCAGGTTTCTTGCCTTCTCCAGGCTGCAACGTGCCCGCTACTACCCAGAGCTGGGCAGGAGTGGGCAGAGAGCACGCTCATCTGCCAGCAGTTTGCGGCTTGCCCAGGAAAGTGCAGTGTCCTTGGAATGTGCAGCAAATCCAATTTCTTGGCAAGTCCGGGGGAAGTGAGCAGTGCTGGTACACTTTCACCTTGAGAAATGGAGTTGGAAAGCTTTTCGCTAGGATGTAGGCGACTAGAGAGGCAGAATACGGAGCTCCGGCGCTGGCCGATAAGAAGTGCCGCTTGCCGGCGTCTTTCGGCAAAAGCGGCGCTCCGGAGCGCACCGCTGCCGCTCCAGTCAGCTGTGCGCGAAGTAGCCGCTTCTTCGCCTCCGGCAGCCGGAGATCGCGGTAGCTTGCATAGGCGAAGAACGAAGCCGCGAAGAAGCCGGCTTGTGCGCGAAGCTCGCAGACAGCTGCAGGACGGTGGCTGCCGCTCTCCTGCCTGTTGAATTCACTCTGGGCATGCGAGTGGAAGGTGTTCCAGGACAACTTTCCTGGGTTTTGACATAGTCCTGCTGCATCCCTCCTTGGAAATTCTTGCTGCTCCCCGGAGGCTCCGAGATGCAGAGAACACGATGGCAGCTGCTGAAAAGAAGGGCAGCAGTGAGTTTGTCAAGAAACAAGAATATAGGCAGCTGCCTGTGCTTGGCAAGGAGCAGCTGCTGCATTCTTGCACTTGCCTTCCTTCAGTGCGCACAGAAGCCCGCTGCTCTGCTGCTTGGTTTTTCTGCATTCAGTCAATTGCACAGGATTGAAGCTGGGGCAGGCTGTTCAGCTTTGCTGCTTTTCAGCATCTCAGCTGCCCTTCTGCTCTGTGACAGCTCTCCAGGTTTCTTGCCTTCTCCAGGCTGCAACGTGCCCGCTACTACCCAGAGCTGGGCAGGAGTGGGCAGAGAGCACGCTCATCTGCCAGCAGTTTGCGGCTTGCCCAGGAAAGTGCAGTGTCCTTGGAATGTGCAGCAAATCCAATTTCTTGGCAAGTCCGGGGGAAGTGAGCAGTGCTGGTACACTTTCACCTTGAGAAATGGACTTGGAAAGCTTTTCGCTAAGATGTAGGCGACTAGAGAGGCAGAATACGGAGCTCCGGCGCTGGCCGAAAAGAAGTGCCGCTTGCCGGCGTCTTTCGGCAAAAGCGGCGCTCCGGAGCGCACCGCTGCCGCTCCAGTCATCTGTGCGCCAAGTAGCCGCTTCTTCGCCTCCGGCAGCCGGAGATCGCGGTAGCTTGCATAGGCGAAGAACGAAGCCGCGAAGAAGCCGGCTTGTGTGCGAAGCTCGCAGACAGCTGCAGGACGGTGGCTGCCGCTCTCCTGCCTGTTGAATTCACTTCTGGCATCCGAGTGGAAGGTGTTCCAGGACAACTTTCCTGGGTTTTGACGTAGTCCTGCTGCATCCCTCCTTGGAAATTCTTGCTGCTCCCCGGAGGCTCCGAGATGCAGAGAACACGATGGCAGCTGCTGAAAAGAAGGGCAGCAGTGAGTTTGTCAAGAAACAAGAATATAGGCAGCTGCCTGTGCTTGGCAAGGAGCAGCTGCTGCATTCTTGCACTTGCCTTCCTTCAGTGCGCACAGAAGCCCGCTGCTCTGCTGCTTGGTTTTTCTGCATTCAGTCAATTGCACAGGATTGAAGCTGGGGCAGGCTGTTCAGCTTTGCTGCTTTTCAGCATCTCAGCTGCCCTTCTGCTCTGTGACAGCTCTCCAGGTTTCTTGCCTTCTCCAGGCTGCAACGTGCCCGCTACTACCCAGAGCTGGGCAGGAGTGGGCAGAGAGCACGCTCATCTGCCAGCAGTTTGCGGCTTGCCCAGGAAAGTGCAGTGTCCTTGGAATGTGCAGCAAATCCAATTTCTTGGCAAGTCCGGGGGAAGTGAGCAGTGCTGGTACACTTTCACCTTGAGAAATGGAGTGGCAAAGCTTTTCGCTAAGATGTAGGCGACTAGAGAGGCAGAATACGGAGCTCCGGCGCTGGCCGAAAAGAAGTGCCGCTTGCCGGCGTCTTTCGGCAAAAGCGGCGCTCCGGAGCGCACCGCTGCCGCTCCAGTCATCTGTGCGCCAAGTAGCCGCTTCTTCGCCTCCGGCAGCCGGAGATCGCGGTAGCTTGCATAGGCGAAGAACGAAGCCGCGAAGAAGCCGGCTTGTGCGCGAAGCTCGCAGACAGCTGCAGGACGGTGGCTGCCGCTCTCCTGCCTGTTGAATTCACTCTGGGCATGCGAGTGGAAGGTGTTCCAGGACAACTTTCCTGGGTTTTGACGTAGTCCTGCTGCATCCCTCCTTGGAAATTCTTGCTGCTCCCCGGAGGCTCCGAGATGCAGAGAACACGATGGCAGCTGCTGAAAAGAAGGGCAGCAGTGAGTTTGTCAAGAAACAAGAATATAGGCAGCTGCCTGTGCTTGGCAAGGAGCAGCTGCTGCATTCTTGCACTTGCCTTCCTTCAGTGCGCACAGAAGCCCGCTGCTCTGCTGCTTGGTTTTTCTGCATTCAGTCAATTGCACAGGATTGAAGCTGGGGCAGGCTGTTCAGCTTTGCTGCTTTTCAGCATCTCAGCTGCCCTTCTGCTCTGTGACAGCTCTCCAGGTTTCTTGCCTTCGCCAGGCTGCAACGTGCCCGCTACTACCCAGAGCTGGGCAGGAGTGGGCAGAGAGCACGCTCATATGCCAGCAGTTTGCGGCTTGCCCAGGAAAGTGCAGTGTCCTTGGAATGTGCAGCAAATCCAATTTCTTGGCAAGTCCGGGGGAAGTGAGCAGTGCAGGTACACTTTCTCCTTGAGAAATGGAGTTGGAAAGCTTTTCGCTAAGATGTAGGCGACTAGAGAGGCAGAATACGGAGCTCCGGCGCTGGCCGAAGGGAAGTGCCGCTTCCCGGCGTCTTTCGGCAAAAGCGGCGCTCCGGAGCGCACCGCTGCCGCTCCAGTCATCTGTGCGCCAAGTAGCCGCTTCTTCGCCTCCGGCAGCCGGAGATCGCGGTAGCTTGCATAGGCGAAGAACGAAGCCGCGAAGAAGCCGGCTTGTGTGCGAAGCTCGCAGACAGCTGCAGGACGGTGGCTGCCGCTCTCCTGCCTGTTGAATTCACTTCTGGCATCCGAGTGGAAGGTGTTCCAGGACAACTTTCCTGGGTTTTGACGTAGTCCTGCTGCATCCCTCCTTGGAAATTCTTGCTGCTCCCCGGAGGCTCCGAGATGCAGAGAACACGATGGCAGCTGCTGAAAAGAAGGGCAGCAGTGAGTTTGTCAAGAAACAAGAATATAGGCAGCTGCCTGTGCTTGGCAAGGAGCAGCTGCTGCATTCTTGCAATTTCCTGCAGTGCGCACAGAAGCCCGCTGCTCTGCTGCTTGGTTTTTCCGCATTCAGTCAATTGCACAGGATTGAAGCTGGGGCAGGCTGTTCAGCTTGGCTGCTTTTCAGCATCTCAGCTGCCCTTCTGCTCTGTGACAGCTCTCCAGGTTTCTTGCCTTCGCCAGGCTGCAACGTGCCCGCTACTACCCAGAGCTGGGCAGGAGTGGGCAGAGAGCACGCTCATCTGCCAGCAGTTTGCGGCTTGCCCAGGAAAGTGCAGTGTCCTTGGAATGTGCAGCAAATCCAATTTCTTGGCAAGTCCGGGGGAAGTGAGCAGTGCAGGTACACTTTCTCCTTCAGAAATGGAGTTGGAAAGCTTTTCGCTAAGATGTAGGCGACTAGAGAGGCAGAATACGGAGCTCCGGCGCTGGCCGAAGGGAAGTGCCGCTTGCCGGCGTCTTTCGGCAGAAGCGGCGCTCCGCAGAGCGCCGCTGCCCCTCCGGTCATCTGTACGCCAAGTAGCCGCTTCTTCGCCTCCGGCAGCCGGAGATCGCGGTAGCTTGCATAGGCAAAGAACGAAGCCGCGAAGAAGCCGGCTTGTGCGCGAAGCTCACAGACAGCTGCAGGACGGTGGCTGCCGCTCTCCTGCCTGTTGAATTCACTCTGGGCATGCGAGTGGAAGGTGTTCCAGGACAACATTCCTGGGTTTTGACGTAGTCCTGCTGCATCCCTCCTTGGAAATTCTTGCTGCTCCCTGGAGGCTCCGAGATGCAGAGAACACGATGGCAGCTGCTGAAAAGAAGGGCAGCAGTGAGTTTGTCAAGAAACAAGAACATAGGCAGCTGCCTGTGCTTGGCAAGGAGCAGCTGCTGCATTCTTGCACTTGCCTTCCTTCAGTGCGCACAGAAGCCCGCTGCTCTGCTGCTTGGTTTTTCCGCATTCAGTCAATTGCACAGGATTGAAGCTGGGGCAGGCTGTTCAGCTTGGCTGCTTTTCAGCATCTCAGCTGCCCTTCTGCTCTGTGACAGCTCTCCAGGTTTCTTGCCTTCGCCAGGCTGCAACGTGCCCGCTACTACCCAGAGCTGGGCAGGAGTGGGCAGAGAGCACGCTCATATGCCAGCAGTTTGCGGCTTGCCCAGGAAAGTGCAGTGTCCTTGGAATGTGCAGCAAATCCAATTTCTTGGCAAGTCCGGGGGAAGTGAGCAGTGCTGGTACACTTTCACCTTGAGAAACGGAGTTGGAAAGCTTTTCGCTAGGATGTAGGCGACTAGAGAGGCAGAATACGGAGCTCCGGCGCTGGCCGAAGGGAAGTGCCGCTTGCCGGCGTCTTTCGGCAAAAGCGGCGCTCCGGAGCGCACCGCTGCCGCTCCAGTCAGCTGTGCGCGAAGTAGCCGCTTCTTCGCCTCCGGCAGCCGGAGATCGCGGTAGCTTGCATAGGCGAAGAACGAAGCCGCGAAGAAGCCGGCTTGTGCGCGAAGCTCGCAGACAGCTGCAGGACGGTGGCTGCCGCTCTCCTGCCTGTTGAATTCACTCTGGGCATGCGAGTGGAAGGTGTTCCAGGACAACTTTCCTGGGTTTTGACGTAGTCCTGCTGCATCCCTCCTTGGAAATTCTTGCTGCTCCCCGGAGGCTCCGAGATGCAGAGAACACGATGGCAGCTGCTGAAAAGAAGGGCAGCAGTGAGTTTGTCAAGAAACAAGAATATAGGCAGCTGCCTGTGCTTGGCAAGGAGCAGCTGCTGCATTCTTGCACTTGCCTTCCTTCAGTGCGCACAGAAGCCCGCTGCTCTGCTGCTTGGTTTTTCTGCATTCAGTCAATTGCACAGGATTGAAGCTGGGGCAGGCTGTTCAGCTTTGCTGCTTTTCAGCATCTCAGCTGCCCTTCTGCTCTGTGACAGCTCTCCAGGTTTCTTGCCTTCTCCAGGCTGCAACGTGCCCGCTACTACCCAGAGCTGGGCAGGAGTGGGCAGAGAGCACGCTCATCTGCCAGCAGTTTGCGGCTTGCCCAGGAAAGTGCAGTGTCCTTGGAATGTGCAGCAAATCCAATTTCTTGGCAAGTCCGGGGGAAGTGAGCAGTGCTGGTACACTTTCACCTTGAGAAATGGACTTGGAAAGCTTTTCGCTAAGATGTAGGCGACTAGAGAGGCAGAATACGGAGCTCCGGCGCTGGCCGAAGGGAAGTGCCGCTTGCCGGCGTCTTTCGGCAAAAGCGGCGCTCCGGAGCGCACCGCTGCCGCTCCAGTGATCTGTGCGCGAAGTAGCCGCTTCTTCGCCTCCGGCAGCCGGAGATCGCGGTAGCTTGCATAGGCGAAGAACGAAGCCGCGAAGAAGCCGGCTTGTGTGCGAAGCTCGCAGACAGCTGCAGGACGGTGGCTGCCGCTCTCCTGCCTGTTGAATTCACTTGTGGCATCCGAGTGGAAGGTGTTCCAGGACAACTTTCCTGGGTTTTGACGTAGTCCTGCTGCATCCCTCCTTGGAAATTCTTGCTGCTCCCCGGAGGCTCCGAGATGCAGAGAACACGATGGCAGCTGCTGAAAAGAAGGGCAGCAGTGAGTTTGTCAAGAAACAAGAATATAGGCAGCTGCCTGTGCTTGGCAAGGAGCAGCTGCTGCATTCTTGCAATTTCCTGCAGTGCGCACAGAAGCCCGCTGCTCTGCTGCTTGGTTTTTCCGCATTCAGTCAATTGCACAGGATTGAAGCTGGGGCAGGCTGTTCAGCTTGGCTGCTTTTCAGCATCTCAGCTGCCCTTCTGCTCTGTGACAGCTCTCCAGGTTTCTTGCCTTCTCCAGGCTGCAACGTGCCCGCTACTACCCAGAGCTGGGCAGGAGTGGGCAGAGAGCACGCTCATCTGCCAGCAGTTTGCGGCTTGCCCAGGAAAGTGCAGTGTCCTTGGAATGTGCAGCAAATCCAATTTCTTGGCAAGTCCGGGGGAAGTGAGCAGTGCAGGTACACTTTCTCCTTCAGAAATGGAGTTGGAAAGCTTTTCGCTAAGATGTAGGCGACTAGAGAGGCAGAATACGGAGCTCCGGCGCTGGCCGAAGGGAAGTGCCGCTTCCCGGCGTCTTTCGGCAAAAGCGGCGCTCCGGAGCGCACCGCTGCCGCTCCAGTCATCTGTGCGCCAAGTAGCCGCTTCTTCGCCTCCGGCAGCCGGAGATCGCGGTAGCTTGCATAGGCGAAGAACGAAGCCGCGAAGAAGCCGGCTTGTGTGCGAAGCTCGCAGACAGCTGCAGGACGGTGGCTGCCGCTCTCCTGCCTGTTGAATTCACTTCTGGCATCCGAGTGGAAGGTGTTCCAGGACAACTTTCCTGGGTTTTGACGTAGTCCTGCTGCATCCCTCCTTGGAAATTCTTGCTGCTCCCCGGAGGCTCCGAGATGCAGAGAACACGATGGCAGCTGCTGAAAAGAAGGGCAGCAGTGAGTTTGTCAAGAAACAAGAATATAGGCAGCTGCCTGTGCTTGGCAAGGAGCAGCTGCTGCATTCTTGCAATTTCCTGCAGTGCGCACAGAAGCCCGCTGCTCTGCTGCTTGGTTTTTCCGCATTCAGTCAATTGCACAGGATTGAAGCTGGGGCAGGCTGTTCAGCTTGGCTGCTTTTCAGCATCTCAGCTGCCCTTCTGCTCTGTGACAGCTCTCCAGGTTTCTTGCCTTCGCCAGGCTGCAACGTGCCCGCTACTACCCAGAGCTGGGCAGGAGTGGGCAGAGAGCACGCTCATCTGCCAGCAGTTTGCGGCTTGCCCAGGAAAGTGCAGTGTCCTTGGAATGTGCAGCAAATCCAATTTCTTGGCAAGTCCGGGGGAAGTGAGCAGTGCAGGTACACTTTCTCCTTCAGAAATGGAGTTGGAAAGCTTTTCGCTAAGATGTAGGCGACTAGAGAGGCAGAATACGGAGCTCCGGCGCTGGCCGAAAAGAAGTGCCGCTTGCCGGCGTCTTTCGGCAGAAGCGGCGCTCCGCAGAGCGCCGCTGCCCCTCCGGTCATCTGTACGCCAAGTAGCCGCTTCTTCGCCTCCGGCAGCCGGAGATCGCGGTAGCTTGCATAGGCAAAGAACGAAGCCGCGAAGAAGCCGGCTTGTGCGCGAAGCTCGCAGACAGCTGCAGGACGGTGGCTGCCGCTCTCCTGCCTGTTGAATTCACTCTGGGCATGCGAGTGGAAGGTGTTCCAGGACAACTTTCCTGGGTTTTGACGTAGTCCTGCTGCATCCCTCCTTGGAAATTCTTGCTGCTCCCTGGAGGCTCCGAGATGCAGAGAACACGATGGCAGCTGCTGAAAAGAAGGGCAGCAGTGAGTTTGTCAAGAAACAAGAACATAGGCAGCTGCCTGTGCTTGGCAAGGAGCAGCTGCTGCATTCTTGCACTTGCCTTCCTTCAGTGCGCACAGAAGCCCGCTGCTCTGCTGCTTGGTTTTTCCGCATTCAGTCAATTGCACAGGATTGAAGCTGGGGCAGGCTGTTCAGCTTGGCTGCTTTTCAGCATCTCAGCTGCCCTTCTGCTCTGTGACAGCTCTCCAGGTTTCTTGCCTTCGCCAGGCTGCAACGTGCCCGCTACTACCCAGAGCTGGGCAGGAGTGGGCAGAGAGCACGGTCATATGCCAGCAGTTTGCGGCTTGCCCAGGAAAGTGCAGTGTCCTTGGAATGTGCAGCAAATCCAATTTCTTGGCAAGTCCGGGGGAAGTGAGCAGTGCTGGTACACTTTCACCTTGAGAAACGGAGTTGGAAAGCTTTTCGCTAGGATGTAGGCGACTAGAGAGGCAGAATACGGAGCTCCGGCGCTGGCCGATAAGAAGTGCCGCTTCCCGGCGTCTTTCGGCAAAAGCGGCGCTCCGGAGCGCACCGCTGCCGCTCCAGTCAGCTGTGCGCGAAGTAGCCGCTTCTTCGCCTCCGGCAGCCGGAGATCGCGGTAGCTTGCATAGGCGAAGAACGAAGCCGCGAAGAAGCCGGCTTGTGCGCGAAGCTCGCAGACAGCTGCAGGACGGTGGCTGCCGCTCTCCTGCCTGTTGAATTCACTCTGGGCATGCGAGTGGAAGGTGTTCCAGGACAACTTTCCTGGGTTTTGACGTAGTCCTGCTGCATCCCTCCTTGGAAATTCTTGCTGCTCCCCGGAGGCTCCGAGATGCAGAGAACACGATGGCAGCTGCTGAAAAGAAGGGCAGCAGTGAGTTTGTCAAGAAACAAGAATATAGGCAGCTGCCTGTGCTTGGCAAGGAGCAGCTGCTGCATTCTTGCACTTGCCTTCCTTCAGTGCGCACAGAAGCCCGCTGCTCTGCTGCTTGGTTTTTCTGCATTCAGTCAATTGCACAGGATTGAAGCTGGGGCAGGCTGTTCAGCTTTGCTGCTTTTCAGCATCTCAGCTGCCCTTCTGCTCTGTGACAGCTCTCCAGGTTTCTTGCCTTCTCCAGGCTGCAACGTGCCCGCTACTACCCAGAGCTGGGCAGGAGTGGGCAGAGAGCACGCTCATCTGCCAGCAGTTTGCGGCTTGCCCAGGAAAGTGCAGTGTCCTTGGAATGTGCAGCAAATCCAATTTCTTGGCAAGTCCGGGGGAAGTGAGCAGTGCTGGTACACTTTCACCTTGAGAAATGGAGTTGGAAAGCTTTTCGCTAAGATGTAGGCGACTAGAGAGGCAGAATACGGAGCTCCGGCGCTGGCCGAAAAGAAGTGCCGCTTGCCGGCGTCTTTCGGCAAAAGCGGCGCTCCGGAGCGCACCGCTGCCGCTCCAGTCATCTGTGCGCCAAGTAGCCGCTTCTTCGCCTCCGGCAGCCGGAGATCGCGGTAGCTTGCATAGGCGAAGAACGAAGCCGCGAAGAAGCCGGCTTGTGTGCGAAGCTCGCAGACAGCTGCAGGACGGTGGCTGCCGCTCTCCTGCCTGTTGAATTCACTTCTGGCATCCGAGTGGAAGGTGTTCCAGGACAACTTTCCTGGGTTTTGACGTAGTCCTGCTGC
The DNA here is from genome assembly GCF_024509145.1 of Vidua macroura. Taxonomy (NCBI): domain Eukaryota; kingdom Metazoa; phylum Chordata; class Aves; order Passeriformes; family Viduidae; genus Vidua; species Vidua macroura. Next base: position 4,605,926 of record NC_071584.1, on the reverse strand, counting down.
ATCCCTCCTTGGAAATTCTTGCTGCTACCCGGAGGCTCCGAGATGCAGAGAACACGATGGCAGCTGCTGAAAAGAAGGGCAGCAGTGAGTTTGTCAAGAAACAAGAATATAGGCAGCTGCCTGTGCTTGGCAAGGAGCAGCTGCTGCATTCTTGCACTTGCCTTCCTTCAGTGCGCACAGAAGCCCGCTGCTCTGCTGCTTGGTTTTTCTGCATTCAGTCAATTGCACAGGATTGAAGCTGGGGCAGGCTGTTCAGCTTTGCTGCTTTTCAGCATCTCAGCTGCCCTTCTGCTCTGTGACAGCTCTCCAGGTTTCTTGCCTTCTCCAGGCTGCAACGTGCCCGCTACTACCCAGAGCTGGGCAGGAGTGGGCAGAGAGCACGCTCATCTGCCAGCAGTTTGCGGCTTGCCCAGGAAAGTGCAGTGTCCTTGGAATGTGCAGCAAATCCAATTTCTTGGCAAGTCCGGGGGAAGTGAGCAGTGCTGGTACACTTTCACCTTGAGAAATGGACTTGGAAAGCTTTTCGCTAAGATGTAGGCGACTAGAGAGGCAGAATACGGAGCTCCGGCGCTGGCCGAAAAGAAGTGCCGCTTGCCGGCGTCTTTCGGCAAAAGCGGCGCTCCGGAGCGCACCGCTGCCGCTCCAGTCATCTGTGCGCCAAGTAGCCGCTTCTTCGCCTCCGGCAGCCGGAGATCGCGGTAGCTTGCATAGGCGAAGAACGAAGCCGCGAAGAAGCCGGCTTGTGCGCGAAGCTTGCAGACAGCTGCAGGACGGTGGCTGCCGCTCTCCTGCCTGTTGAATTCACTCTGGGCATGCGAGTGGAAGGTGTTCCAGGACAACTTTCCTGGGTTTTGACGTAGTCCTGCTGCATCCCTCCTTGGAAATTCTTGCTGCTCCCCGGAGGCTCCGAGATGCAGAGAACACGATGGCAGCTGCTGAAAAGAAGGGCAGCAGTGAGTTTGTCAAGAAACAAGAATATAGGCAGCTGCCTGTGCTTGGCAAGGAGCAGCTGCTGCATTCTTGCAATTTCCTGCAGTGCGCACAGAAGCCCGCTGCTCTGCTGCTTGGTTTTTCCGCATTCAGTCAATTGCACAGGATTGAAGCTGGGGCAGGGTGTTCAGCTTGGCTGCTTTTCAGCATCTCAGCTGCCCTTCTGCTCTGTGACAGCTCTCCAGGTTTCTTGCCTTCGCCAGGCTGCAACGTGCCCGCTACTACCCAGAGCTGGGAAGGAGTGGGCAGAGAGCACGCTCATCTGCCAGCAGTTTGCGGCTTGCCCAGGAAAGTGCAGTGTCCTTGGAATGTGCAGCAAATCCAATTTCTTGGCAAGTCCGGGGGAAGTGAGCAGTGCAGGTACACTTTCTCCTTCAGAAATGGAGTTGGAAAGCTTTTCGCTAAGATGTAGGCGACTAGAGAGGCAGAATACGGAGCTCCGGCGCTGGCCGAAAAGAAGTGCCGCTTCCCGGCGTCTTTCGGCAAAAGCGGCGCTCCGGAGCGCACCGCTGCCGCTCCAGTCATCTGTGCGCGAAGTAGCCGCTTCTTCGCCTCCGGCAGCCGGAGATCGCGGTAGCTTGCATAGGCGAAGAACGAAGCCGCGAAGAAGCCGGCTTGTGCGCGAAGCTCGCAGACAGCTGCAGGACGGTGGCTGCCGCTCTCCTGCCTGTTGAATTCACTCTGGGCATGCGAGTGGAAGGTGTTCCAGGACAACTTTCCTGGGTTTTGACGTAGTCCTGCTGCATCCCTCCTTGGAAATTCTTGCTGCTCCCCGGAGGCTCCGAGATGCAGAGAACACGATGGCAGCTGCTGAAAAGAAGGGCAGCAGTGAGTTTGTCAAGAAACAAGAATATAGGCAGCTGCCTGTGCTTGGCAAGGAGCAGCTGCTGCATTCTTGCACTTGCCTTCCTTCAGTGCGCACAGAAGCCCGCTGCTCTGCTGCTTGGTTTTTCTGCATTCAGTCAATTGCACAGGATTGAAGCTGGGGCAGGCTGTTCAGCTTTGCTGCTTTTCAGCATCTCAGCTGCCCTTCTGCTCTGTGACAGCTCTCCAGGTTTCTTGCCTTCTCCAGGCTGCAACGTGCCCGCTACTACCCAGAGCTGGGCAGGAGTGGGCAGAGAGCACGCTCATCTGCCAGCAGTTTGCGGCTTGCCCAGGAAAGTGCAGTGTCCTTGGAATGTGCAGCAAATCCAATTTCTTGGCAAGTCCGGGGGAAGTGAGCAGTGCTGGTACACTTTCACCTTGAGAAATGGAGTTGGAAAGCTTTTCGCTAAGATGTAGGCGACTAGAGAGGCAGAATACGGAGCTCCGGCGCTGGCCGAAGGGAAGTGCCGCTTGCCGGCGTCTTTCGGCAAAAGCGGCGCTCCGGAGCGCACCGCTGCCGCTCCAGTCAGCTGTGCGCCAAGTAGCCGCTTCTTCGCCTCCGGCAGCCGGAGATCGCGGTAGCTTGCATAGGCGAAGAACGAAGCCGCGAAGAAGCCGGCTTGTGCGCGAAGCTCGCAGACAGCTGCAGGACGGTGGCTGCCGCTCTCCTGCCTGTTGAATTCACTCTGGGCATGCGAGTGGAAGGTGTTCCAGGACAACTTTCCTGGGTTTTGACGTAGTCCTGCTGCATCCCTCCTTGGAAATTCTTGCTGCTCCCCGGAGGCTCCGAGATGCAGAGAACACGATGGCAGCTGCTGAAAAGAAGGGCAGCAGTGAGTTTGTCAAGAAACAAGAATATAGGCAGCTGCCTGTGCTTGGCAAGGAGCAGCTGCTGCATTCTTGCACTTGCCTTCCTTCAGTGCGCACAGAAGCCCGCTGCTCTGCTGCTTGGTTTTTCTGCATTCAGTCAATTGCACAGGATTGAAGCTGGGGCAGGCTGTTCAGCTTTGCTGCTTTTCAGCATCTCAGCTGCCCTTCTGCTCTGTGACAGCTCTCCAGGTTTCTTGCCTTCTCCAGGCTGCAACGTGCCCGCTACTACCCAGAGCTGGGCAGGAGTGGGCAGAGAGCACGCTCATGTGCCAGCAGTTTGCGGCTTGCCCAGGAAAGTGCAGTGTCCTTGGAATGTGCAGCAAATCCAATTTCTTGGCAAGTCCGGGGGAAGTGAGCAGTGCTGGTACACTTTCACCTTGAGAAATGGAGTTGGAAAGCTTTTCGCTAAGATGTAGGCGACTAGAGAGGCAGAATACGGAGCTCCGGCGCTGGCCGAAGGGAAGTGCCGCTTGCCGGCGTCTTTCGGCAAAAGCGGCGCTCCGGAGCGCACCGCTGCCGCTCCAGTCAGCTGTGCGCGAAGTAGCCGCTTCTTCGCCTCCGGCAGCCAGAGATCGCGGTAGCTTGCATAGGCAAAGAACGAAGCCGCGAAGAAGCCGGCTTGTGCGCGAAGCTCGCAGACAGCTGCAGGACGGTGGCTGCCGCTCTCCTGCCTGTTGAATTCACTTCTGGCATGCAAGTGGAAGGTGTTCCAGGACAACTTTCCTGGGTTTTGACGTAGTCCTGCTGCATCCCTCCTTGGAAATTCTTGCTGCTCCCCGGAGGCTCCGAGATGCAGAGAACACGATGGCAGCTGCTGAAAAGAAGGGCAGCAGTGAGTTTGTCAAGAAACAAGAATATAGGCAGCTGCCTGTGCTTGGCAAGGAGCAGCTGCTGCATTCTTGCAATTTCCTGCAGTGCGCACAGAAGCCCGCTGCTCTGCTGCTTGGTTTTTCCGCATTCAGTCAATTGCACAGGATTGAAGCTGGGGCAGGCTGTTCAGCTTGGCTGCTTTTCAGCATCTCAGCTGCCCTTCTGCTCTGTGACAGCTCTCCAGGTTTCTTGCCTTCGCCAGGCTGCAACCTGCTGGCTACTACCCAGAGCTGGGCAGGAGTGGGCAGAGAGCACGCTCATCAGCCAGCAGTTTGCGGCTTGCCCAGGAAAGTGCAGTGTCCTTGGAATGTGCAGCAAATCCAATTTCTTGGCAAGTCCGGGGGAAGTGAGCAGTGCTGGTACACTTTCACCTTGAGAAATGGAGTTGGAAAGCTTTTCGCTAAGATTAGGCGACTAGAGAGGGAGAATACGCAGCTCCGGCGCTGGCCGAAGGGAAGTGCCGCTTGCCGGCGTCTTTCGGCAAAAGCGGCGCTCCGGAGCGCACCGCTGCCGCTCCAGTCATCTGTGCGCCAAGTAGCCGCTTCTTCGCCTCCGGCAGCCGGAGATCGCGGTAGCTTGCATAGGCGAAGAACGAAGCCGCGAAGAAGCCGGCTTGTGTGCGAAGCTCGCAGACAGCTGCAGGACGGTGGCTGCCGCTCTCCTGCCTGTTGAATTCACTTCTGGCATCCGAGTGGAAGGTGTTCCAGGACAACTTTCCTGGGTTTTGACGTAGTCCTGCTGCATCCCTCCTTGGAAATTCTTGCTGCTCCCCGGAGGCTCCGAGATGCAGAGAACACGATGGCAGCTGCTGAAAAGAAGGGCAGCAGTGAGTTTGTCAAGAAACAAGAATATAGGCAGCTGCCTGTGCTTGGCAAGGAGCAGCTGCTGCATTCTTGCACTTGCCTTCCTGCAGTGCGCACAGAAGCCCGCTGTTCTGCTGCTTGGTTTTTCCGCATTCAGTCAATTGCACAGGATTGAAGCTGGGGCAGGCTGTTCAGCTTTGCTGCTTTTCAGCATCTCAGCTGCCCTTCTGCTCTGTGACAGCTCTCCAGGTTTCTTGCCTTCTCCAGGCTGCAACGTGCCCACTACTACCCAGAGCTGGGCAGGAGTGGGCAGAGAGCACGCTCATGTGCCAGCAGTTTGCGGCTTGCCCAGGAAAGTGCAGTGTCCTTGGAATGTGCAGCAAATCCAATTTCTTGGCAAGTCCGGGGGAAGTGAGCAGTGCAGGTACACTTTCACCTTGAGAAATGGAGTGGCAAAGCTTTTCGCTAAGATGTAGGCGACTAGAGAGGCAGAATACGGAGCTCCGGCGCTGGCCGAAGGGAAGTGCCGCTTGCCGGCGTCTTTCGGCAAAAGCGGCGCTCCGGAGCGCACCGCTGCCGCTCCAGTCATCTGTGCGCCAAGTAGCCGCTTCTTCGCCTCCGGCAGCCGGAGATCGCGGTAGCTTGAATAGGCGAAGAATAAAGCTGCGAAGAAGCCGGCTTGTGCGCGAACCTTGCAGACAGCTGCAGGATGGTGGCTGCCGCTCTCCTGCCTGTTGAATTCACTTCTGGCATGCGAGTGGAAGGTGTTCCAGGACAACTTTCCTGGGTTTTGACGTAGTCCTGCTGCATCCCTCCTTGGAAATTCTTGCTGCTCCCCGGAGGCTCCGAGATGCAGAGAACACGATGGCAGCTGCTGAAAAGAACGGCAGCAGTGAGTTTGTCAAGAAACAAGAATATAGGCAGCTGCCTGTGCTTGGCAAGGAGCAGCTGCTGCATTCTTGCACTTGCCTTCCTTCAGTGCGCACAGAAGCCCGCTGCTCTGCTGCTTGGTTTTTCCGCATTCAGTCAATTGCACAGGATTGCAGCTGAGCCAGGCTGTTCAGCTTTGCTGCTTTTCAGCATCTCAGCTGCCCTTCTGCTCTGTGACAGCTCTCCAGGTTTCTTGCCTTCGCCAGGCTGCAACGTGCCCGCTACTACCCAGAGCTGGGCAGGAGTGGGCAGAGAGCACGCTCATATGCCAGCAGTTTGCGGCTTGCCCAGGAAAGTGCAGTGTCCTTGGAATGTGCAGCAAATCCAATTTCTTGGCAAGTCCGGGGGAAGTGAGCAGTGCAGGTACACTTTCTCCTTGAGAAATGGAGTTGGAAAGCTTTTCGCTAAGATGTAGGCGACTAGAGAGGCAGAATACGGAGCTCCGGCGCTGGCCGAAGGGAAGTGCCGCTTCCCGGCGTCTTTCGGCAAAAGCGGCGCTCCGGAGCGCACCGCTGCCGCTCCAGTCATCTGTGCGCGAAGTAGCCGCTTCTTCGCCTCCGGCAGCCGGAGATCGCGGTAGCTTGCATAGGCGAAGAACGAAGCCGCGAAGAAGCCGGCTTGTGTGCGAAGCTCGCAGACAGCTGCAGGACGGTGGCTGCCGCTCTCCTGCCTGTTGAATTCACTTCTGGCATCCGAGTGGAAGGTGTTCCAGGACAACTTTCCTGGGTTTTGACGTAGTCCTGCTGCATCCCTCCTTGGAAATTCTTGCTGCTCCCCGGAGGCTCCGAGATGCAGAGAACACGATGGCAGCTGCTGAAAAGAAGGGCAGCAGTGAGTTTGTCAAGAAACAAGAATATAGGCAGCTGCCTGTGCTTGGCAAGGAGCAGCTGCTGCATTCTTGCAATTTCCTGCAGTGCGCACAGAAGCCCGCTGCTCTGCTGCTTGGTTTTTCCGCATTCAGTCAATTGCACAGGATTGAAGCTGGGGCAGGCTGTTCAGCTTGGCTGCTTTTCAGCATCTCAGCTGCCCTTCTGCTCTGTGACAGCTCTCCAGGTTTCTTGCCTTCTCCAGGCTGCAACGTGCCCGCTACTACCCAGAGCTGGGCAGGAGTGGGCAGAGAGCACGCTCATCTGCCAGCAGTTTGCGGCTTGCCCAGGAAAGTGCAGTGTCCTTGGAATGTGCAGCAAATCCAATTTCTTGGCAAGTCCGGGGGAAGTGAGCAGTGCAGGTACACTTTCTCCTTCAGAAATGGAGTTGGAAAGCTTTTCGCTAAGATGTAGGCGACTAGAGAGGCAGAATACGGAGCTCCGGCGCTGGCCGAAAAGAAGTGCCGCTTGCCGGCGTCTTTCGGCAGAAGCAGCGCTCCGCAGAGCGCCGCTGCCGCTCCGGTCATCTGTACGCCAAGTAGCCGCTTCTTCGCCTCCGGCAGCCGGAGATCGCGGTAGCTTGCATAGGCGAAGAACGAAGCCGCGAAGAAGCCGGCTTGTGCGCGAAGCTTGCAGACAGCTGCAGGACGGTGGCTGCCGCTCTCCTGCCTGTTGAATTCACTTCTGGCATGCCAATAGGAGGTGTTCCAGGACAACTTTCCTGGGTTTTGACGTAGTCCTGCTGCATCCCTCCTTGGAAATTCTTGCTGCTCCCCGGAGGCTCCGAGATGCAGAGAACACGATGGCAGCTGCTGAAAAGAAGGGCAGCAGTGAGTTTGTCAAGAAACAAGAACATAGGCAGCTGCCTGTGCTTGGCAAGGAGCAGCTGCTGCATTCTTGCACTTGCCTTCCTTCAGTGCGCACAGAAGCCCGCTGCTCTGCTGCTTGGTTTTTCCGCATTCAGTCAATTGCACAGGATTGAAGCTGGGGCAGGCTGTTCAGCTTTGCTGCTTTTCAGCATCTCAGCTGCCCTTCTGCTCTGTGACAGCTCTCCAGGTTTCTTGCCTTCTCCAGGCTGCAACGTGCCCGCTACTACCCAGAGCTGGGCAGGAGTGGGCAGAGAGCACGCTCATATGCCAGCAGTTTGCGGCTTGCCCAGGAAAGTGCAGTGTCCTTGGAATGTGCAGCAAATCCAATTTCTTGGCAAGTCCGGGGGAAGTGAGCAGTGCTGGTACACTTTCACCTTGAGAAATGGAGTTGGAAAGCTTTTCGCTAAGATGTAGGCGACTAGAGAGGCAGAATACGGAGCTCCGGCGCTGGCCGATAAGAAGTGCCGCTTCCCGGCGTCTTTCGGCAAAAGCGGCGCTCCGGAGCGCACCGCTGCCGCTCCAGTGATCTGTGCGCCAAGTAGCCGCTTCTTCGCCTCCGGTAGCCGGAGATCGCGGTAGCTTGCATAGGCGAAGAACGAAGCCGCGAAGAAGCCGGCTTGTGCGCGAAGCTCGCAGACAGCTGCAGGACGGTGGCTGCCGCTCTCCTGCCTGTTGAATTCACTTCTGGCATGCGAGTGGAAGGTGTTCCAGGACAACTTTCCTGGGTTTTGACGTAGTCCTGCTGCATCCCTCCTTGGAAATTCTTGCTGCTCCCCGGAGGCTCCGAGATGCAGAGAACACGATGGCAGCTGCTGAAAAGAAGGGCAGCAGTGAGTTTGTCAAGAAACAAGAATATAGGCAGCTGCCTGTGCTTGGCAAGGAGCAGCTGCTGCATTCTTGCACTTGCCTGCAGTGCGCACAGAAGCCCGCTGCTCTGCTGCTTGGTTTTTCCGCATTCAGTCAATTGCACAGGATTGAGGCTGGGGCAGGCTGTTCAGCTTGGCTGCTTTTCAGCATCTCAGCTGCCCTTCTGCTCTGTGACAGCTCTCCAGGTTTCTTGCCTTCGCCAGGCTGCAACGTGCCCGCTACTACCCAGAGCTGGGCAGGAGTGGGCAGAGAGCACGCTCATATGCCAGCAGTTTGCAGCTTGCCCTGGAAAGTGCAGTGTCCTTGGAATGTGCAGCAAATCCAATTTCTTGGCAAGTCCGGGGGAAGTGAGCAGTGCTGGTGGACTTTCACCTTGAGAAATGGAGTTGGAAGGCTTTTCGCTAAGATGTAGGCGACTAGAGAGGCAGAACACGGAGCTCCGGCGCTGGCCGAAGGGAAGTGCCGCTTCCCGGCGTCTTTCGGCAAAAGCGGCGCTCCAGAGCGCACCGCTGCCGCTCCAGTCATCTGTGCGCGAAGTAGCCGCTTCTTCGCCTCCGGCAGCCGGAGATCACGGTAGCTTGCATAGGCGAAGAACGAAGCCGCGAAGAAGCCGGCTTGTGTGCGAAGCCCGCAGACAGCTGCAGGACGGTGGCTGCCGCTCTCCTGCCTGTTGAATTCACTTCTGGCATGCCAATAGGAGGTGTTCCAGGACAACTTTCCTGGGTTTTGACGTAGTCCTGCTGCATCCCTCCTTGGAAATTCTTGCTGCTCCCCGGAGGCTCCGAGATGCAGAGAACACGATGGCAGCTGCTGAAAAGAAGGGCAGCAGTGAGTTTGTCAAGAAACAAGAATATAGGCAGCTGCCTGTGCTTGGCAAGGAGCAGCTGCTGCATTCTTGCACTTGCCTTCCTTCAGTGCGCACAGAAGCCCGCTGCTCTGCTGCTTGGTTTTTCCGCATTCAGTCAATTGCACAGGATTGAAGCTGGGGCAGGCTGTTCAGCTTGGCTGCTTTTCAGCATCTCAGCTGCCCTTCTGCTCTGTGACAGCTCTCCAGGTTTCTTGCCTTCGCCAGGCTGCAACTTGCCCGCTACTACCCAGAGCTGGGCAGGAGTGGGCAGAGAGCACGCTCATCTGCCAGCAGTTTGCGGCTTGCCCAGGAAAGTGCAGTGTCCTTGCAATGTGCAGCAAATCCAATTTCTTGGCAAGTCCGGGGGAAGTGAGCAGTGCAGGTACACTTTCTCCTTGAGAAATGGAGTGGCAAAGCTTTTCGCTAAGATGTAGGCGACTAGAGAGGCAGAATACGGAGCTCCGGCACTGGCCGAAGGGAAGTGCCGCTTCCCAGCGTCTTTCGGCAAAAGCGGCGCTCCGGAGCGCACCGCTGCCGCTCCAGTCATCTGTGCGCGAAGTAGCCGCTTCTTGGCCTCCGGCAGCCGGAGATCGCGGTAGCTTGCATAGGCGAAGAACGAAGCCGCGAAGAAGCCGGCTTGTGCGCGAAGCTCGCAGACAGCTGCAGGACGGTGGCTGCCGCTCTCCTGCCTGTTGAATTCACTTCTGGCATGCCAATAGGAGGTGTTCCAGGACAACTTTCCTGGGTTTTGACGTAGTCCTGCTGCATCCCTCCTTGGAAATTCTTGCTGCTCCCCGGAGGCTCCGAGATGCAGAGAACACGATGGCAGCTGCTGAAAAGAAGGGCAGCAGTGAGTTTGTCAAGAAACAAGAATATAGGCAGCTGCCTGTGCTTGGCAAGGAGCAGCTGCTGCATTCTTGCACTTGCCTTCCTTCAGTGCGCACAGAAGCCCGCTGCTCTGCTGCTTGGTTTTTCCGCATTCAGTCAATTGCACAGGATTGAAGCTGGGGCAGGCTGTTCAGCTTGGCTGCTTTTCAGCATCTCAGCTGCCCTTCTGCTCTGTGACAGCTCTCCAGGTTTCTTGCCTTCGCCAGGCTGCAACGTGCCCGCTACTACCCAGAGCTGGGCAGGAGTGGGCAGAGAGCACGCTCATCTGCCAGCAGTTTGCGGCTTGCCCAGGAAAGTGCAGTGTCCTTGCAATGTGCAGCAAATCCAATTTCTTGGCAAGTCCGGGGGAAGTGAGCAGTGCAGGTACACTTTCACCTTGAGAAATGGAGTGGCAAAGCTTTTCGCTAAGATGTAGGCGACTAGAGAGGCAGAATACCGAGCTCCGGCGCTGGCCGATAAGATGTGCCGCTTCCCGGCGTCTTTCGGCAAAAGCGGCGCTCCGGAGCGCACCGCTGCCGCTCCAGTCAGCTGTGCGCCAAAAAGCCGCTTCTTTGCCTCCGGCAGCCAGAGATCGCGGTAGCTTGCATAGGCGAAGAACGAAGCTGCGAAGAAGAGGGCTTGTGCGCGAAGCTTGCAGACAGCTGCAGGACGGTGGCTGCCGCTCTCCTGCCTGTTGAATTCACTCTGGGCATGCGAGTGGAAGGTGTTCCAGGACAACTTTCCTGGGTTTTGACGTAGTCCTGCTGCATCCCTCCTTGGAAATTCTTGCTGCTCCCCGGAGGCTCCGAGATGCAGAGAACACGATGGCAGCTGCTGAAAAGCAGGGCAGCAGTGAGTTTGTCAAGGAAGAAGAACATAGGCAGCTGCCTGTGCTTGGCAAGGAGCAGCTGCTGCATTCTTGCAATTGCCTTCCTTCAGTGCGCACAGAAGCCCGCTGCTCTGCTGCTTGGTTTTTCCGCATTCAGTCAATTGCACAGGATTGAAGCTGGGGCAGGCTGTTCAGCTTGGCTGCTTTTCAGCATCTCAGCTGCCCTTCTGCTCTGTGACAGCTCTCCAGGTTTCTTGCCTTCGCCAGGCTGCAACTTGCCCGCTACTACCCAGAGCTGGGCAGGAGTGGGCAGAGAGCACGCTCATCTGCCAGCAGTTTGCGGCTTGCCCAGGAAAGTGCAGTGTCCTTGCAATGTGCAGCAAATCCAATTTCTTGGCAAGTCCGGGGGAAGTGAGCAGTGCAGGTACACTTTCACCTTGAGAAATGGAGTGGCAAAGCTTTTCGCTAAGATGTAGGCGACTAGAGAGGCAGAATACCGAGCTCTGGCGCTGGCCGATAAGATGTGCCGCTTCCCGGCGTCTTTCGGCAAAAGCGGCGCTCCGGAGCGCACCGCTGCCGCTCCAGTCAGCTGTGCGCCAAAAAGCCGCTTCTTTGCCTCCGGCAGCCAGAGATCGCGGTAGCTTGCATAGGCGAAGAACGAAGCTGCGAAGAAGAGGGCTTGTGCGTGAAGCTTGCAGACAGCTGCAGGACGGTGGCTGCCGCTCTCCTGCCTCTTGAATTCACTCTGGGCATGCGAGTGGAAGGTGTTCCAGGACAACTTTCCTGGGTTTTGACGTAGTCCTGCTGCATCCCTCCTTGGAAATTCTTGCTGCTCCCCGGAGGCTCCGAGATGCAGAGAACACGATGGCAGCTGCTGAAAAGAAGGGCAGCAGTGAGTTTGTCAAGGAAGAAGAACATAGGCAGCTGCCTGTGCTTGGCAAGGAGCAGCTGCTGCATTCTTGCAATTGCCTTCAGTGCGCACAGAAGCCCGCTGCTCTGCTGCTTGGTTTTTCCGCATTCAGTCAATTGCACAGGATTGAAGCTGGGGCAGGCTGTTCAGCTTTGCTGCTTTTCAGCATCTCAGATGCCCTTCTGCTCTGTGACAGCTCTCCAGGTTTCTTGCCTTCGCCAGGCTGCAACGTGCCCGCTAGTACCCAGAGCTGGGCAGGAGTGGGCAGAGAGCACGCTCATGTGCCAGCAGTTTGCGGCTTGCCCAGGAAAGTGCAGTGTCCTTGGAATGTGCAGCAAATCCAATTTCTTGGCAAGTCCGGGGGAAGTGAGCAGTGCAGGTACACTTTCTCCTTGAGAAATGGAGTGGCAAAGCTTTTCGCTAAGATGTAGGCGACTAGAGAGGCAGAATACGGAGCTCCGCAGCTGGCCGATAAGAAGTGCCGCTTCCCGGCGTCTTTCGGCAAAAGCGGCGCTCCGGAGCGCACCGCTGCCGCTCCAGTCAGCTGTGCGCCAAAAAGCCGCTTCTTCGCCTCCGGCAGCCGGAGATCGCGGTAGCTTGCATAGGCGAAGAACGAAGCCGCGAAGAAGCCGGCTTGTGCGCGAAGCTTGCAGACAGCTGCAGGACGGTGGCTGCCGCTCTCCTGCCTGTTGAATTCACTCTGGGCATGCGAGTGGAAGGTGTTCCAGGACAACTTTCCTGGGTTTTGACGTAGTCCTGCTGCATCCCTCCTTGGAAATTCTTGCTGCTCCCCGGAGGCTCCGAGATGCAGAGAACACGATGGCAGCTGCTGAAAAGAAGGGCAGCAGTGAGTTTGTCAAGAAACAAGAATATAGGCAGCTGCCTGTGCTTGGCAAGGAGCAGCTGCTGCATTCTTGCACTTGCCTTCAGTGCGCACAGAAGCCCGCTGCTCTGCTGCTTGGTTTTTCTGCATTCAGTCAATTGCACAGGATTGAAGCTGGGGCAGGCTGTTCAGCTTTGCTGCTTTTCAGCATCTCAGCTGCCCTTCTGCTCTGTGACAGCTCTCCAGGTTTCTTGCCTTCTCCAGGCTGCAACGTGCCCGCTACTAACCCAGAGCTGGGCAGGAGTGGGCAGAGAGCACGCTCATATGCCAGCAGTTTGCGGCTTGCCCAGGAAAGTGCAGTGTCCTTGGAATGTGCAGCAAATCCAATTTCTTGGCAAGTCCGGGGGAAGTGAGCAGTGCTGGTACACTTTCACCTTGAGAAATGGAGTTGGAAAGCTTTTCGCTAAGATGTAGGCGACTAGAGAGGCAGAATACGGAGCTCCGGCGCTGGCCGAAGGGAAGTGCCGCTTCCCGGCGTCTTTCGGCAAAAGCGACGCTCCGGAGCGCACCGCTGCCGCTCCAGTCATCTGTGCGCCAAGTAGCCGCTTCTTCGCCTCCGGCAGCCGGAGATCGCGGTAGCTTGCATAGGCGAAGAACGAAGCCGCGAAGAAGCCGGCTTGTGCGCGAAGCTCGCAGACAGCTGCAGGACGGTGGCTGCCGCTCTCCTGCCTGTTGAATTCACTTCTGGCATGCGAGTGGAAGGTGTTCCAGGACAACTTTCCTGGGTTTTGACGTAGTCCTGCTGCATCCCTCCTTGGAAATTCTTGCTGCTCCCCGGAGGCTCCGAGATGCAGAGAACACGATGGCAGCTGCTGAAAAGAAGGGCAGCAGTGAGTTTGTCAAGAAACAAGAATATAGGCAGCTGCCTGTGCTTGGCAAGGAGCAGCTGCTGCATTCTTGCACTTGCCTTCAGTGCGCACAGAAGCCCGCTGCTCTGCTGCTTGGTTTTTCCGCATTCAGTCAATTGCACAGGATTGAAGCTGGGGGAGGCTGTTCAGCTTGGCTGCTTTTCAGCATCTCAGCTGCCCTTCTGCTCTGTGACAGCTCTCCAGGTTTCTTGCCTTCGCCAGGCTGCAACGTGCCCGCTACTACCCAGAGCTGGGCAGGAGTGGGCAGAGAGCACGCTCATGTGCCTGCAGTTTGCGGCTTGCCCAGGAAAGTGCAGTGTCCTTGGAATGTGCAGCAAATCCAATTTCTTGGCAAGTCCGGGGGAAGTGAGCAGTGCTGGTACACTTTCACCTTGAGAAATGGACTTGGAAAGCTTTTCGCTAAGATGTAGGCGACTAGAGAGGCAGAATACGGAGCTCCGGCGCTGGCCGAAGGGAAGTGCCGCTTCCCGGCGTCTTTCGGCAAAAGCGGCGCTCCGGAGCGCACCGCTGCCGCTCCAGTCATCTGTGCGCGAAGTAGCCGCTTCTTCGCCTCCGGCAGCCGGAGATCGCGGTAGCTTGCATAGGCGAAGAACGAAGCCGCGAAGAAGCCGGCTTGTGCGCGAAGCTCGCAGACTGCTGCAGGACGGTGGCTGCCGCTCTCCTGCCTGTTGAATTCACTTCTGGCATGCCAATGGGAGGTGTTCCAGGACAAGTTTCTTGGGTTTTTACCTCGTCCTGCTGCATCCCTCCTTGGAAATTCTTGCTGCTCCCCGGAGGCTCCGAGATGCAGAGAACACGATGGCAGCTGCTGAAAAGAAGGGCAGCAGTGAGTTTGTCAAGAAACAAGAATATAGGCAGCTGCCTGTGCTTGGCAAGGAGCAGCTGCTGCATTCTTGCACTTGCCTTCCTTCAGTGCGCACAGAAGCCCGCTGCTCTGCTGCTTGGTTTTTCCGCATTCAGTCAATTGCACAGGATTGCAGCTGAGCCAGGCTGTTCAGCTTTGCTGCTTTTCAGCATCTCAGCTGCTTTCTGCTCTGTGACAGCTCTCCAGGTTTCTTGCCTTCGCCAGGCTGCAACGTGCCCGCTACTACCCAGAGCTGGGCAGGAGTGGGCAGAGAGCACGCTCATCTGCCAGCAGTTTGCGGCTTGCCCAGGAAAGTGCAGTGTCCTTGGAATGTGCAGCAAATCCAATTTCTTGGCAAGTCCGGGGGAAGTGAGCAGTGCTGGTACACTTTCACCTTGAGAAATGGAGTGGCAAAGCTTTTCGCTAAGATGTAGGCGACTAGAGAGGCAGAATACGGAGCTCCGGCGCTGGCCGATAAGAAGCGCCGCTTCCCGGCGTCTTTCGGCAAAAGCGGCGCTCCGGAGCGCACCGCTGCCGCTCCAGTCATCTGTGCGCGAAGTAGCCGCTTCTTGGCCTCCAGCAGCCGGAGATCGCGGTAGCTTGCATAGGCGAAGAACGAAGCCGCGAAGAAGCCGGCTTGTGCGCGAAGCTCGCAGACAGCTGCAGGACGGTGGCTGCCGCTCTCCTGCCTGTTGAATTCACTTCTGGCATCCGAGTGGAAGGTGTTCCAGGACAACTTTCCTGGGTTTTGACGTAGTCCTGCTGCATCCCTCCTTGGAAATTCTTGCTGCTCCCCGGAGGCTCCGAGATGCAGAGAACACGATGGCAGCTGCTGAAAAGAAGGGCAGCAGTGAGTTTGTCAAGAAACAAGAATATAGGCAGCTGCCTGTGCTTGGCAAGGAGCAGCTGCTGCATTCTTGCAATTGCCTGCAGTGCGCACAGAAGCCCGCTGCTCTGCTGCTTGGTTTTTCTGCATTCAGTCAATTGCACAGGATTGAAGCTGGGGCAGGCTGTTCAGCTTGGCTGCTTTTCAGCATCTCAGCTGCCCTTCTGCTCTGTGACAGCTCTCCAGGTTTCTTGCCTTCTCCAGGCTGCAACGTGCCCGCTACTACCCAGAGCTGGGCAGGAGTGGGCAGAGAGCACGCTCATATGCCAGCAGTTTGCGGCTTGCCCAGGAAAGTGCAGTGTCCTTGGAATGTGCAGCAAATCCAATTTCTTGGCAAGTCCGGGGGAAGTGAGCAGTGCTGGTACACTTTCACCTTGAGAAATGGAGTTGGAAAGCTTTTCGCTAAGATGTAGGCGACTAGAGAGGCAGAATACGGAGCTCCGGCGCTGGCCGATAAGATGTGCCGCTTCCCGGCGTCTTTCGGCAGAAGCGGCGCTCCGGAGGGCACCGCTGCCGCTCCAGTCAGCTGTGCGCCAAAAAGCCGATTCTTCGCCTCCGGCAGCCAGAGATCGCGGTAGCTTGCAAGAGGCGAAGAACGAAGCCGCGAAGAAGAGGGCTTTTGCGCGAAGCTTGCAGACTGCTGCAGGACGGTGGCTGCCGCTCTCCTGCCTCTTGAATTCACTCTGGGCATGCGAGTGGAAGGTGTTCCAGGACAACTTTCCTGGGTTTTGACGTAGTCCTGCTGCATCCCTCCTTGGAAATTCTTGCTGCTCCCCTGAGGCTCCGAGATGCAGAGAACAGGATGTTTGTCACTCGAGATCATTTGGAGTCAGTTGAGGTCATCTGAGGCCCTGACTGAAGTCACTAATGGTCATTTGTGTTAAATTGATTGCACCTGAGACCAGTTTCCCCTTTTTTTTTTTTTTTTTTCCGCCATTTTGAGAAGGTCAAAAGCGTCCCGGCCAAGACGCTCCCAAGATGGCGGCTGCAGGAGGACCTTAGTGGAGTGCTGCAATACCGGACTGTTGCCACAAGGTGGCAGCACTTATGCCCGCTTCAGGAAGGCGCTGCCGCCCGGCATGGGTCTGCAGGCAGGGGAGTGGAGCAAAAAAGAACAGGTCACTTGAGGTCATTTAGTGTCACTTGAGGTCATCTGAAGCTCTGACTGGGGTCACTTGATGTCATTTTGGGTCACTTAAGATCATCTGAGGCCCCGACCGGCGTTTTCTGGGGTCACTTGAAGTCTTTTAGGGTCATTTGAGGACATCTGAGGTCCTGACTGTAGTCACTTGAGGCGACCTGAAGCCCTGACCGGGGTCACCTGAGGTTATTTGGGGCCACTTGAGGTCGTCTGAGGCCCCGACTTGGGTCACTTCAGGTCATTTGGGGTGACTTGAGGTCCCCTGAGACCTTAACTGGGTTAACTTGTGGTCAATTGGGTTCACATGAGGTCATCTGAGGCCCTGACCGCGGTCACTAGATGTCATTTGGTTTCACTTGAGTTCATCTGAGACCCTGGTTGGGGAGACTTGAGGTCATTTGGGATCATTTGAGGTCACCTGAGGCCCAGACCGGGGTCACTTGAGGTCATTGAGAGTTACTTGAGGTCACCGGAGGCCCTGACTGTGGTCACTTGTGGTCAATTGGGGTCACATGAAGGCATGTGAGGACCGGCCTGGGGTCACTTGAGGTCATTTTGGGACACTTGATGTCACCTGAGGCCCAGACCGGGGTCACTTGGTTTCATTTGGTGTCACTTGACTTTATTTGGGGTCACTTGAGGTCATCTGAGGTCACTACAGGTCTCTTGAGGCCATGACCGGCGTATTTTGGGGTTACTTGAGGTCATTTCGGGTCACTTGAATTCACCTGAGGCTCTGACCAGGGTAACTTGACGTTGCCGGAGGCCCTGACTAGGGTCACTTGAGGTCATTTGGGGTCACTTGAAATCATCTGAGGCCCTGACTGGGGACACTTGACATCGCCTGAGGCCTTGACCGGGGTCATTTGAGGTCATTTGGGGTCACATGAGGTCATCTGAGGCCCTGACCGGCGTTTACTCGGGTCACTTGAAGTCATTTAGGGTCACTTGAGGTCAACTGAGGTCCTGATTCCGGTCACTGGAGGTGACCTGAAGCCCTCACTGGGGTCACCTGAGGTCATTTGGGGGCACTTGAAGTCATCTGAGCCCCTGACTGTGGTCACTTGAGGTCATTTGGGTCACTTGAGGTCATCTGAGGCCCTGACTGGAGTCACTTGAGGTCATTTTGGGTCACTTGACATCGCCTGAGCCCTTGACTGGTTTCATTTGAGGTCATTTGGGGTCACTTGAGGTCACCTGGCGCCCTGACCGGCGTTTTCTCGCATCACTTGAGGTAATTTAGGGTCATTTGAGGACATCTGAGGTCCTGACTGCGGTCACTTGAGGTGACCTGAAGCCCTGATCGGGGTCACTTGAGCGTATGTGGGGTCACTTGAGGTCATCTGAGGCCCTGACTTGGGTCACTTCAGGTCATTTGGGGTGACTTGAGGTGCCTGGACGCCTTGACTGGGTTCACTTGTGGTCAATTGGGGTCACACGAGGTCATCTGAGGCCGTGACCAGAGTCACTTGAGTTCATTTGGGGAAATATGAGGTCAGCTGAGGCCCTGACTGGGGTCACTTGAGGGCATTTGGTTTCAGTTGAGGTCATCTGAAGCCCTGGCTGGGGGAACCTGAGGTCATTTGGGATCACTTGAGGTCACCTGAGGCCCAGACCGGGGTCACTTGAGGTCATTGAGAGTCACTTGAGTTCACCGGAGGCCCTGACCGGGGTCACTTGAGGTCATACTTGAGGTCATCTGAGGCCCTGACTTGGGTCACTTCAGGACATTTGGGGTGACTTGAGGTCACCTAAGCCCTTGACCGGGGTTACTTGCGGTCATTTGGGGTCACATGAGGTCCTCTGAGGCCCTGACTGGTGATTTTTAGGGTCACATGAGGTAATTTAGGGTCATTTGAGGACATCTGAAGTCATGACCACGGTCGCTTGAGGTCACCTGAGGTCCTGATATGGGTCATTTGAGGTCATGTGAGGCCCTGAGTTCCATCATTTGAGGTCATTTGGGGTCGCTTGAGTTCACCTGATGCTTTGACCGGGGTCAATTGAAGAAATTTGGGGTCACTTGTAGTCACCTGAGGCCCTGACTGGTGTGTTTTGGGGTCACTTGAGGTCATTTAGGGTCATTTGAGGACAGCTGAGGCCCTGACCGGGGCTACTTGAGGTCATTTAGGGTCATTTGAGGTCATCTGAGGCCTTGACTGTGGTCACTAGAGGTCATTTGAGGTCACTTGATTGCACCTGAGGCGAATTTCCCGCCTTTTCTTTTTTGGTGACATTTTGAGAAGGTCAAAAGCGTCCCAGCCAAGACACTCCCAAGATGGCGGCTGCAGGAGGATCTCGGTGGAGGGCTGCATTATTAAACTCTGGCCACAAGGCGGCAGCACTGTTGCCCGCTTCAGCCAGGCGCTGCCACCCGCCGTGGGGTTGCAGGCAGGGAAGGCGGGTAAAGAAGAACAGGTCTCTTGAGGTCATTTGGGGTCACTTGAGGGCATCTGAGGTCCTGAATGGGGTCACCTGATGTCATTTGGGTCACTTGAGGTCATCTGAGGCCCTGACTGTGGTCACTTGAGGTCATTTGGGATCACTTGAGGTCATCTGAAGCCCTTACCGGAGTCACTTGAGGTCATTTTGGGACACTTGAGGACATCTGAGGCCCTGACCGGGGTCACTTGAGGTCATTTGGGGTCATTTGGGGTCACTTGAGGTCACCTGGCGCCCTTACCGAGGTCACTTGATGTCGCCTGAGGGCTTGACCGGTTTCATTTGAGGTCATTTGGGTCACATGAGGTCATCTGAGGCCCTGACCGGCATTTTCTCGGGTCACTTGAGGTCATTTAGGGTCTTTTGAGGACATCTGAGGTCCTGACTGCGGTCACTTGAGGCGACCTGAAGCCCTGACCGGGGTCACTTGAGGTTATTTGGGGTCACTTGAGGTCATCTGAGGCCCTGACTTGGGTCACTTGAGGTCATTTGGAGTCACTTGAGGTCCCCTGAGACCTTGACTGGGGTCACTTGTGGTCAACTGGGTTCACATGAGGTCATCTGAGGCCCTGACCGCGGTCACTTGGTGTCATTTTGGGTCGCTAGAAGTCATCTGAGGCCCTGACTGTGTTCACTTGAGGTCTTTTAGTTTCACTCGAGGTCATCTGATGCCCTGGCTGGGACACTTATGGTCATTTGGGATCACTTGAGGTCCTCTGAGGCCCTGAACAGAGTCACTTGAGGACATTTGGGGTTACTTGAGGTCATCTGAGGACCTTACTGGGGTCACTTGAGGATATTTGGGGTCACTTGAGGTCATCTGAGGCCCAGACCGGGGTCACTTGAGGTCATTTGGGGTCACATGAGGTTATCTGAGGCCCAGACCAGGGTCACTTGAGGTCACCTGAGGCCCTGACTCGGGTAACTTGAGGTAATTTGGGGTCACTTGAGGTCATTTGGGGTCACTTGAAATCTCCTGATGCCCTGACTGGGGTCACTTACGGTCATTTTTGGTCACTTGAGATTATCTGAGGCCTTGCCCGGGGTCACTTGAGGTCTTTTGGGGTCACTTAAGGTTATATGAGGCCCTGACTGGGGTCACTTGAGGTCATCTGAGGCCCTGACCGGGGTCATTTGAGGTAATTTGGAGTCACTTGAGGTCATCTGAGTTCCTGACTAGGCACGCTTGAGGTCATTTGGGGTCACTTGAAATCATCTGAGGCCCTGACCAGAGTCACTTGAGGTCATTTGGAGTCACTTGAGGTCATCTGAGGTCCTAACCACGGTCACTTGAGGTCACCTGAGGCTCTGACTGTGGTCACTTGAGGTCACCTGAGGCCCTGCCTGGGGTCATTTGGGGTGACTTGGGGTCATCTGAGGCCCTGACTTGGGTCACTTCAGGTCATTTGGGGTCACTTGAGGTGACCTGAGGCCCTGAGTGGGGTCACTTGAGGTCATTTCTGGTCACTTGAGGTTATCTGAGGACCTCACCGGGGTCACTTGAGGCCCTGATTTGGGTCACTTGAGGTCATCTGATGCCCTGCCTGAGGTCACTAGAGTTCATTTTGGTTCACTTGACATCATCTGAGGCCCTGACTGGGGCCACTTGAGGTCATTTGTGGAAACATGAGGGCATCTGAGGCCCTGACTGGGGTCACTTGAGGTCATTTGGGATCAATTGAGGTCATATGAGGCCCTGAATGGGGTCACTTGAGGCCATTTGGGGTCACTTGAGTTCATCTGAGGCCCTGACCGGGGTCACTTGAGGTCATTTGGGGTCACTTGAGATCACCTGACGCCCCAACTGGGGTCAGTAGAGGTCATTTTGGGTCACTTGATGTCATATGAGGCCCTGACTGGGGTCACTTGAGGTCATCTGAGGCCCTGCCTGGGGTCACTAGAGGCCCTGATTGGGTTCACTTGAGGTGACCTGAGGCCCTGAGTGGGGTCACTAGAGGTCATTTTGGGTCACTTGAGGTCATCTGAGGCCGTGACCGGGGTCACTCGAGGTCATTTTGGGTCACTTGAGGTTATCTGAGGCCCTGACTGGGGTCACTTGAGGTCAATTGGGGTCACTTGAGGTCAACTGCGGCCCGGACTAGGGTCACTTGAGGTAGCTGAGGCCCTGATCGGGGATGGTGTCTCTGCCCCTGGCTAGGGTGAAAGCAGATAAGATCTAAGTTGTTGTAGATGTCGGCGAACCCAATGGGAAGAATGATGATGTCTAATTGCATTTCAGAAGGCTGAATGATTGCTTTATTATAATTATGTTATAATACATTAATATGCTATATAAAAGAGGATACTAAATACTACATGCTACTTTCTCTAACTATCATATCTAACTAACTCACAACTCGTGACCCTGTTCTCCAGAGCCCAGACACAGGTGGATCCGATTGGCTCTCAGGCCCAAACAATCCACCATGATCCAACCAAGAGCTCACTCCAGGTAAACAATTCTCCAAACACATTCCACAAGAGAAAAAAAAGGAACAGAAATAGAAATTGTTTCCTCTTTCATTTCTCTCTGTGCACCTCAATAAAAAATCCTGAGAGAGAGAGAAATGTGCTTGCCACATATCACCATTTTAGTATAAATTTAAAAAAAATTAAATTAAAAAAAAAATGCATCTGCAATTCTTCTGCAGGGTCCTACAAAAGAGAGCAAACACATCTCAAGAGGTCCCCTTATCAATTTGCTAGTTATCAATCAAAAGCCAAATCAAATGCTGATGTGGAATGTTCAAAGAGATCCTTTACCTGCAAACCATCTATCAAATCTCTAAAACAAAACTTACAACATAAAAACCCAAACAACAATTAAAATAATGCTCAAATTTCAAGTCCAAACAACTGATTCTCGGGAGAAGGTGTCCATTGATTGGAAACGTTGATCTTGACATCCTCAAAAGTCCTTCTCAATGCTGAAACAGAGAACTGCTGAATCCTGAAACAAAACAACTGAAGAAAGTACAAACAACAATTAAAAACCCATAAACAAAAACCAAATGTGACATCATATAATTATCTAATACCAAAACACTGAATGTCATCCCAGAGACTGCAACAACTGATAAAACCAACTCTGGGCTGATTGTCAACCATGCAAACATACCTTTCTTGTGCAAAAACCATCACCAAATTTTTTTTTTTTTTTTTAATCTCGGAATCAGAATGCCCAGCAAGTAGCAGGCTTTAAGACCCTGCGCAGCTGGCGGCCCCGGTCCATGCGGGCGGAGCCAAGATCCCAAACCCGGCCGAGGGGCACACGGGGCCCTCCGGCCGGGGGCTGGACCAATCGGTCCCAGCCCGACCGGCGGGGCGGGATCTTCATCTTCACAGCCCGCCCCCACCACGCGGCCAGTGTCACGGCAAGTCTTCCAGCATTGTGTTCATCCCGCACCGCGCCTGGCCGTGGCCGCAGCCACAGCCTCTCAGGACGCGGTTGACCCCGCTCCTCAAACGAGGGCATGGCACAAGAACTGCCCCAGGGCTCAGCAGAGAAGGTGTTTTTCCCAGAGAAGTGTTGATTCTCAGGACCTGCGGCACGGTTGGGCCGCCACGCAGCTCTCTGACCCCTGGCCGCAGCACCCCCACGCTCTCCGGTCACAATGCCAGCGGCAGCATTCCCGGAACTCATCCCCCCCGCCCCCCAAACGGGAGCGGGAGGGGCGAGGGGCCTCGAGCTCCGGCGAGAATCCCCCACCCAAGCAAGAATTGGACCAAGAAAAACACTGTTCCCCAGAAAGGCACTAAACTTCATAACTTTCACTTTCGCGGCAGCTGCAAGGAGCTGCCGAGGAGCGCCAGCAGCAGAGAACAGGCTGGGAGGGGACCCCGGGCTGATTGGAAACGGCGGGGTCCGCTCCAACGCGGCCCCAGGCTGCTGCTGCTCGCTGCTGCTGGCAGCGCCTGGCGACCCGGCGAAAGCCGCGGGAGGCGGCGGGGCAGCCGGGACCAGCGGGGCCGGCGCGGGGGCCGGTGCGGGCGGCGAGGCGCGCATCACAGCCGATGTCGGCGGCGGAGCCGGCGCGGGGAGGTCATCGGCCGGCGCCGCAGGCTGGGGGTCTTCTATATCATCACAGCTCGCATCGGGAACAGGCTCCGAGCCGGCGAGCGGGACCACCGGCGCGGCGGAACCGACCGCTGTGGAGGGATCAGCCGCTGGCACAGGGGGCGCAGCCGCCGCCGCGGGAGCGATGACGGGCGGTGCCGGAGGCGGGGCTGACAACTCCGAGGCAGGGGCCGGCGCGGGAGCCGGCGCAGGCGGCGTCTCCGCCCCTGCCGAGGTGGCTTCAGGCTGGCTCTCAGCGGCGGCTGTGTCTCCCAGCTCCGAATGGGCAGGAGGAGGAGGAGGCACGGCTGCAGGCGGGGAAACCGGCGGGCGGAGCGGCGTCTCCGCCTCCGCCGGGAGCGGCCCCGCACCCTCCGAAGGGACGTGGAGGCGGGGCTCACACGCTGCAGGAGGAGGAGGAGGAGGAGGTGGGGGATGCTCCCTCTGCGCAGAAGCAGAAGAAAACTTCTGAGCCACGGACAAAGGCTCTGCCCCCCCCTTTTCGCGGGGGGGCACCTGCAGCAAAGACTGGATTATCGGAAAAGGGGTCCATTTCTGGACTATCGGAAGAAGATCTAAATAAACTTTCATGTATCGAAACGCCCAGAGATCTCGCATGATGCTTTGCCTGATGAGGAAATACAGGGATCTCCAAGCCTCTGTATTCAGGGAAAAAGCCAGATCCCCGAAAAAAACACGAGTGTCTGCATATTCAAGAAACTCCAAAAAATCATCATCAGGGATAGAAATTCCATTGACCCGAGCCAAATCTCTCCAGAGGGCAAGTATAGGGCCATGTACACAAGACAAACCAATGTCGAAATCTGCAGACATCTCTTCCCAAGGTTAAAGTCCACCCTAGATCGGGGTAGTACTATTATGAGAAAATCAGTACCTTTCAAAGGAAGGCAGAGGCATCCAGTTACGGCAAACTGCTCGGGGCTGCACCTGGTCCAATAGAAAGGGTTCCCACGGCGTCTTACCTCCCCTATCCCTCGCAGGGACGTCGGACATGCCTTTTCAAGAGGGTTCACCTCCTTTCCCGTGTTAAATCACGGCTGTGGACCGATCCAGGTCCTGGTTCTTCATCCAACGTTCGGGGTCACCACTTGTTGTAGATGTCGGCGAACCCAATGGGAAGAATGATGATGTCTAATTCCATTTCAGAAGGCTGAATGATTGCTTTATTATAATTATGTTATAATACATTAATATGCTATATAAAAGAGGATACTAAATACTACATGCTACTTTCTCTAACTATCATATCTAACTAACTCACAACTCGTGACCCTGTTCTCCAGAGCCCAGACACAGGTGGATCCGATTGGCTCTCAGGCCCAAACAATCCACCATGATCCAACCAAGAGCTCACTCCAGGTAAACAATTCTCCAAACACATTCCACAAGAGAAAAACATAGAGCAGAAATAGAAATTGTTTCCTCTTTCATTTCTCTCTGTGCACCTCAATAAAAAATCCTGAGAGAGAGAGAAATGTGCTTGCCACACTAAGTCCCTTCCAACTCAAACCTGTTTGTGACTCCATGATCAGAGGTCTGTGTGCCCAGTTTACTCTGAATGACTCCCTGGTGCTTATAAGGAGAAACAGGATTTAGAGCGAGTTATTCTCCATCTTAAATTAAAAATAAATTAAAACTGAAGTGGGAGCCTTGAGATGGCTCATCTCCCCTGGTTTCTTCATCCGCCTT
Organism: Vidua macroura; assembly: GCF_024509145.1. Lineage (NCBI taxonomy): Eukaryota > Metazoa > Chordata > Aves > Passeriformes > Viduidae > Vidua > Vidua macroura. The sequence goes on along the minus strand of NC_071584.1, from coordinate 4,581,712 downwards.
CCTCCTTGACCTCACACAGAACCCAGTAGCTTTTATCAGGGAGACTAAAGTCAATGTGGGGAGTGTGCAGAGTTTCAGCCTCCCAGACAATGTCTGAATGACAAGTTATCACCAGCAAACTGGAGCCCGAGCAACTTAATCACCACCCCCTTTGAGCTCTGTGTGCATTGAATAAAGGTGAGATAAAGGTTGCTCATGTGTTGGGAGAGCCTTTGAAGTCTGACTGTGCCCAGAGGACAAAAGGAAAATCCAGTGCCTGCCTGCTGGAAAGACAGTGAGCAAAGAGCGTTCCTGGGAGTGATTAAGTAAGGAAAATGTCTGCTGGTGGGAAAAGAAAGGGGTTTGTCTGTCAGTACATCAGTGACTGACCCACCACTGTCAGGAGACTGCTGATAAATGTGCTTTCCTGTGCTGCATCATGACTTGGGCCAGAGCTTTGGGAATGGGCTGCAGAGCAGGGAGTGTCCCAGTCTGGGGTGCCAGGAGCATCCCATGTAGGAGATGGTGAGCAGAGTGCTGGGTGTCCCTCCATGGTTAAGGGTCGGGTTTGGTGGATCTTTGGGGCTGGGCTGTCGGGTGAAGCAGAACTGGCAGCTGGGTCGGGGTAATCGCAGGAACAAATCCAGCCTGGGGCCACAATGGATGGAGAGCAGCTCTGAGGAGAAGGGCTTGGGGCTGTTGGTGGAGGAGAAGCTCAACTTGCCCTGGCCATGATGCTTGAAACCCCCGGTGCCCTGGGCTGATGGCCCAGCATGGGTACCAGGGAAGGGGGGGTTCTGCCCTGCTTAGGTGAGACCCCACCTGCAGAGCTGCCCCAGCCCTGGGGCCCAGCAGAGGAAGGAGCTGGAGCCATGGGAGTGGGTCCAGCGGTGTCCCCTGGTGGGGTGCAGGGCTGGCCCTGGTGACATTGTCCCCTGGCAGTTGCAGGGGCTGGCTCTGGTAACAGTGTCCCCTGGCAGTTGCAGGGGCTGGCCCTGGTAACGGTGTCCCCTGGCAGTTGCAGGGGCTGACTCTGGTGACAGTGTCCCCTGGCAGCTGCAGGGGCTGGCCCTGGTGACAGTATCCCCGCAGCTGCAGGGGCTGGCCCTGGTGACAGTGTCCCCCTGGCAGTTGCAGGAACTGGCTCTGGTGACGGTGTCCCCCTGATGGGTTGCAGGGGCTGGCCCTGGTAACGGTGCCCCCTGGCAGTTGCAGGGGCTGGTCCTGGTGACAGTGTCCCCCTGGCAGTTGCAGGGGCTGGTCCTGGTGACAGTGTCCCCCTAATGGGTTGCAGGGGCTGGCCCTGGTGACAGTGTCCCCCTGGCAGTTGCAGGAGCTGGCTCTGGTGATGCTGTCCCCCTGATGGGTTGCAGGGGCTGGCCCTGGTAACGGTGTCCCCCTGGCAGTTGCAGGAACTGGCTCTGGTGACGGTGTCCCCCTGATGGGTTGCAGGGGCTGGCCCTGGTAACGGTGTCCTTGGCAGTCAGTTGCAGGGGCTGGCCCTGGTGACAGTGTCCCCCTGATGGGTTGCAGGGGCTGGCCCTGGTGACAGTGTCCCCCTGGCAGTTGCAGGAGCTGGCTCTGGTGACAGTGTCCCCTGGCAGCTGCAGGGGCTGGCCCTGGTGACAGTGTCCCCGCAGCTGCAGGGGCTGGCCCTGGTGACAGTGTCCCCCTGGCAGTTGCAGGAGCTGGCTCTGGTGATGCTGTCCCCGTGATGGGTTGCAGGGGCTGGCCCTGGTAACGGTGCCCCCTGGCAGTTGCAGGGGCTGGTCCTGGTGACAGTGTCCCCCTGGCAGTTGCAGGGGCTGGCCCTGGTGACAGCGTCCCCCTGGCAGTTGCAGGAGCTGGCTCTGATGACGGTGTCCCCTGGCAGTTGCAGGGGCTGGCCCTGGTGACGGTGTCCTCGGCAGTCAGTTGCAGGGGCTGGCTCTGGTGACAGTGTCCCCTGGCAGTTGCAGGGGCTGGCCCTGGTGACGGTGTCCCCGGCAGTCAGTTGCAGGGGCTGGCTCTGGTGACAGTGTCCCCTGGCAGTTGCAGGGGCTGGCTCTGGTGACAGTGTCCCCCTGATGGGTTGCAGGGGCTGGCCCTGGTGACGGTGTCCCCGGCAGTCAGTTGCAGGAGCTGGCTCTGGTGACAGTGTCCCCTGGCAGTTGCAGGGGCTGGCCCTGGTGACGGTGTTTCCGGCAGTCAGTTGCAGGGGCTGGCCCTGGTGACGGTCTCCCCGGCAGTTACAAGGGCTGGCCCTGGTGACGGTCTCCCCGGCAGTCAGTTGCAGGGGCTGGCCCTGGTGACGGTGTCCCCGGCAGTTGCAGGGGCTGGCCCTGGTGACGGTGTCCCCGGCAGTTGCAGGGGCTGGCCCTGGTGACGGTGCCGGTGACGCCAGGGGCGGGGAGGGCCCAGCAGCGCTGCGGGATCGGCCCGGCAGAGCCCGGAGGAGGAGGATGCGCGAAGTACCGCTGTGAGCCCCGGGAATGTCCCCCTGCGCCCGGCCACGGCACGGACAGACCCCCAGAGCTGCTCCTGCGGGATGGGGAGTGGCTGAGCCAGGGTGAGGAGACCCTTCCAGGGAGGAAAAGGAGATGTGAGCCAAGGGGAATGTGTCTCCTGTGTCCGTGCACGCTGTGGGGCAGCAGAGCCAGGATGAGGGTGGTGGATCCGGCTGGGTGGGCTGTGGGATTTCTGCTGTGTAATGGTTGTTTGTTCACTGTCCTGTGAACCCCCTGCATTTCTGGGATTTGCTGGAGCAGGGAAGCAGCCACGGAGCTCTCCAGGTGCCATGGCTGTCCCCTTGCCACTGGCAGGACAGTCAGCAAACGCTGTGGCTTTGTAGGGTGGCACATGGCACAGCCTGGAACTTCACCAAGTGCAACCTGGTTTTCCTAAGCCCGGCAAGGTCTGAAGTGGAGCATTAATTAACCCCTTCCAGGGAGTGATCAGAACACTGAGAAAACTCTGTTTGAAATGAGCTGTAACAGGGTCACTTTTCACTCACTGTCTCTGATTTGGAGATCTGGATGTTACAAACAGGGAGATTGTGGCAAGCACATTTCTCTCTCTCTCAGGATTTTTTATTGAGGTGCACAGAGAGAAATGAAAGAGAAAACAATTTCTATTTCTGTTCCTTTTTTTTCTCTTGTGGAATGTGTTTGGAGAATTGTTTACCCAGAGTGAGCGCTTGGTTGGACCATGGTGGATTGTTTGGGTCTGAGAGCCAATCGGATCCACCTGTGTCTGGACTCTGGCGAACAGGGTCACGAGTTGTGAGTTAGTTAGATATGATAGTTAGAGAAAGTAGCATGTAGTATTTAGTATCCTCTTTTATATAGCATATTAATGTATTATAACATAATTATAATAAAGCAATCATTCAGCCTTCTGAAATGGAGTTAGACATCATCATTCTTCCCATTGGGTTCACCGACATCTACAACAGGAGATCTGTGCAATCATCTTGGATGTGTTTTGGCAGGGCATCACGGAGCTCATTTTCCTCCTTTATTCCTATCTGGGAATCCTAGGATCCTTGATTTGCAGCAAGCTGAGGCAGGAAACATGATATTTATAAATATTTATGGCTGTCAGCCATTTCATAGTTCTGGATTACCCCTGGAAAAAATATAAAGATGTTTTCTCATTATCATCTGTCAAATGAACAATTGTATGTGGCTGGAGACCTCGAGATTCTCCTTTGGGAATAGAAATCCTGGTGGTGTAGGAGGGCAGGCTGGGCTGAGCAGGGATCCTGGAGAGCAGGATCAGGCTCCAACCTGCACCTGCCTGGTCTGGAGTGGGATCAGCCCATCCCATCTGCCCGTGGACTCACTGGGGCTGTGGATGGGATGGGATCACAGGGGCTGTGCCTGAGGGATCCTGCAGCTGCCATCAGGGCCTTACTGGCGGTACCAGGACTTGCAGCCCCTCTGTCATTGCAGCTCTGTGCTTGCATTGTGCCTCAGGGTCTGGTTCCTGGTGCTCCAGGGCAACCTTTGAGCTGGGAGAGTGTTCCCAGGACCGCTCAAAGTCACTGGTCTGGGCTGTTATTCCAGGAGAGTGAGCATGGAATGTGCTTGATCTCATCTTCTTGCAGAAAATACTTCTCAGGGTGTTCTATCAGCTTGGTTAATTCTCCTTCATTAATACTTTTCTTTAAGACAGCTGTATCTTTTATCTTTAGGAAAGATTTGGTAGCTAGGGAACAGAAAAAAAAAAGGGAATAGCCAGAGAGAGCCTTCTGTCTGCAGCACAGAGTCAGGGATGATTGGGGTGCTTCTGGGAGAGGTGGTCATTCCTGTGGGAGCACACCCAGCTCCTGCTCTGGGCTGCAGGTGGGACTTGTTCAGGTGACGAGGATGAGGCCTCTGTTTGTTCCCTGGATACCTGTGCCAGGTAGCTCTCATGTCCTTGGAGCAGCACCAGCCAGGTGCCAGGAGGAGTTCCAGGCACTTCAGTGTTCCATGTTCTCCCCTTGCTCATGTTGCTGTCAGGATGGTTTATTCCAGGAGGTTCTGATCCATCAGATTTAGAGAGCAGCATCTAGGATTTCCTGTGGGGATATTTCCATGGGGGAAATCTCTGGAAGCCTTGATACTAATTTTGCATTTCCAAGCTTCTGGTCTCAAAAATGCTGTTAAAACCAGGGATTCCTCACAGAAAATGTGCCTCATTTTCCTCCCAGTGCAGTTGAGCCTCACAGCCTGTGCAGTCAGCATTTGGAAGAACTCTGCAGAACTCCACCTTTTTTTTTATTTGTCCCAGGTGAAGCGAGGAGCTGTTTTAAGTGGGTTATTTTTCTGTACATGACTCATGTTGTTTTCCTGCAGCTGTGGCAATCTGGGAGATGGGCTTGGGAAGACTTCACAGCTCTTTTCCCTTCCTGCTTCAGATGATGGGGCAGAGGGCAGCTCTTTGAATTCCTTCTTTTTCCCATTTGGAGACACCTTTGCACCCATGATATCTGCAAGCTAAATATGCTCAAGTATCAACTATTATCCTTCTGTCTGGGAGTTTTAACCCTCCTCTTCCCCCCACCTTCCAGTTTTGACTGGATTTTGGTTTTCGCTCTTCTGTTTTTCCCTCTGAATGACTGCAAACACTCAGTGTCTTCCAGAACCAGAATTTTGGGAACGTATACCCAAGCTATTGTTTTCCATGGGCTGGAGCAGGTTAAACTGGAAGCCCAGTGGTTTGGCTGAGTTCTCACCTGAGGGAGGCTGCAAGTCCCAGTTTGGTGTTTTGCCAAGCCCCCATTTGGTACCATTTTCTGCTTTCCAGGCCCCACTGGATGCTTTGCTTTCCCTGTATCCCTGCTCCCATCCATGCCTTCCTGCCCATCCTGCTCTCATCCTTGCCAGATCCACCTGGGATACCCTTCAGCTCTGTTGGAAGTCTTATATATTCCTTTTATCCTCTCCCTCTCCCATCTGTTTGCCTCAAATGGCAAAATATCCTCCTGGCAAGTCCTGGATTTGGGGAAAAGGCACCATCTAGATGCTGATGGTGATTTACTTTGCTCTGAACAGTCATTTCTAGGAGCAACCCCATCTCCAGGTGATCTGCTGAAGCTGGGGAGGGTGTACCTGGCACAGATCACCTGGGAGCATGTACCCATGGTATTCAGCTCAGGAAACACCTCAGTAGCTCTTTATTTCCATTGAAATCTTTGGTTTTCCTCCTATATGAGTTTTGGTTTTTTATAAAAAGAGGGAAAACTAAGAAATGCTCAATTTTCCCCCTTCCTCCCCCACCAGGCTTCTCCTCATATAATGGAGGAGGGATGAATGGCACGAGCACCATGACGGATTTCCTGGAGGAGCCTCTGCCTGGTGTGGGCGCCTACGAAGATTTTAACACCATAGACTGGGTGCGAGAGAAGTCCAGGGATCGAGACAGGCACAGGGAGGTAAAAATCCCTCCTCCTCCTCACTGCAGGATAATTAACGTGTGACTCTTGCTGGGGTAGGGAGGCTCTTCTTGGAGACCCCTGGGGTGGAGGGATTGCCCTTAGGATGGGGGCTGAGAGTTCAGTTTGAGGAAAAAGAGCACTAAATCAAACTTGTTGCCGTTTCTTTGGTTGCTACTTCTCTTCTGAAGGTTTTGATTTATTCCAAATGGGGGTTTGGAGAACACAACCAGCCTGATTTTCTGCTCTCACATTTGCACTGGTGAATGGTGCTCTTTCTATTGGAATTTTTTTGTTTGAGGAGACTGGGTTCAGTTCTTCCAGAATTCCTTCCCAGGACTTCACTCTGCAATTAAAGGAATCTGCTCAGAATGCAAATGGGGGTTTTAGCTGAACACCCATGTCCCCAGCCTGCTCCTGCCTTGCTTCCTCACAGGGAATAACAGTGGGGAGCTGGAATGTTTCCCTTGGAAGAGGCAGCTGGGCACACAATGGCTGTTCTGTCATCCTTTGTCTGCCTGTCAGGAGCAGTGAGACTGACAGGCCTCAGCCATCCTGGGCATCTGGGACAGGGCTGAGTCCCACTTCCCAGTGCCACCAGTGCCCACTTCCCAGCTGGACCATTCCTCTCTGCTGGCATTAAATCTGAGACCCCAATCTCTGTCTGTATTGTTCTGACTCTGGCACAGGTGCCCACAGAAGCTGTGGCTGCCCCATCCTTGCAAGTGTTCCAGACCAGGTTGGATGGAGCTTGGGATAGTGGAAGGTGTCCCTGCCCATGACAGGGGGTGGTGCTAAGTGATCTTTAAGGTCCCTTCCCACCCAGCCCGTTCTGTGATTCCATGATCCTTGATCCATTCTCCTGCCCATACCCCGAGCTGTAGGAGCAGCCACTGTCAGATGCTTTTTCTCTCCCTCCTCAAAGCAGAGTCACAGTGTCACCAAGTAGTTTTAGAGCATTTACACCACAGTGGATCAGAGTCCTCACAGGTTTTTATTTCTTTCTGCAAACCCTTTCCCAGATCACCAACAGAAGCAAAGAGTCCACCTGGGCCCTGCTGCACAGCGTGAACGATGCCTTCTCTGGCTGGCTGTTGATGCTCCTTATTGGTTTGTTGGCAGGTGAGGACAAACCTCCAGGTAAAACTAATTCCTGCACTGCAGCATCAGGATCCATTCCTCCCCAAGGCCTGGCTGATCCTTGGAGCAGCAGGATTTTGGAGTGAGGACTTGTGCTGACATTTTTAAGTGCTTTCAGCCTGTGTTTGTGCAAAACCAAAATACAAAACTGAGGCTGAGAGATGTCCTGGACACTGCTCTGGGCCTGCTGCTGGCATAGAATTCTGAAATGAATAAAAAACATTCATTAAAGCAGAGCTGATTGAAACACTGGAAGTGTCTGTGCTGAATGCTCCTCATGAGTACTGAAGGGATTAATGCCAGGGACTGCCAGCAAGAGTTTCTTATTGTTTGATGTTTTTCCATCTATACTTAGATATAAAAAGGGAGAGGTATTGCTTGGAAATCAGGTGTCTTTCAGAATTCAGCTGGCTGAGACCTTTTATATTACTTAGAAACAAACTTTGGCCCCAGGGCAGCAGGAATAAATCACTTGGATACAAATCTTCCCGATAGGAAGCAGCAAGCATCTGTCACGGGGGATGGGGTGAAATCTCGTGTTAATGTTTACCCGGAAGGCTGCTGGCCAGTTGGTCATTAATTGGGGGATTTGCTGGATGTTTATTGCAGCCTCTGAGCTTGTGCTGCCACTTGCTTCTATGGATCAGAGGTCCCTGGCCTCTGCCTTGGTGTGGGGGTTTTGGGATTGGAGGAGTTATTAACAAAAGTGACTTGAAGATTCCTCTTAAAACCTGACTTCCCTTCTGTGCTGGCTCTGCTTGCCTTGTTTTACTTGGCACAGTTGTAACTTTCCCCTCCTTTATTTTTCTTTTTTTGAATTAGGGTTGGAAATGTTTTCTCCAAATTCAGAGTTATTCCTGTCACAGTGTTGCTGTTGTTGGTACAGCTCCTGAATCCTGGTGACACATTTTGTCTGAGTCCCCCAGGAATGTGGGACATCTCTCTCTGCCCTCCCACTGCTGCTGTGCTGTATTTAACAAACAGTTACTGAGAAGAATTAATTGCTGGTGATGCAGGGGAGGGTTTGGACACAGTCAACCTTTGAAGCATCATCAGCCATGCTCTGTTTCCTGACTTGCTCTTTTCAATATATTGAAATTATTCAAAACTAGGCAAATCCTCTCATTTAGCTCTTGATAGAATAAAAGTGATTTGTAGGCAGAAATACCACACTGCTCTATGTGTTGGGAGGTGAGTCCAAAATTGGTGGGGCAGGCTGTGACCTTCAGGTGTTTTAGTCTGCTCATTAAATTATTTGGGGTTTTTTCCCTTTAAACCAGGTTCCTTGGCAGGTCTGATCGACATCTCTGCCCACTGGATGACAGATCTGAAGGAAGGAGTGTGTTTGGCAGGGTTCTGGTTCAACCATGAGCACTGCTGCTGGAAATCCAACACCACCTTCACTGACAGGGACAAGTGTCCTGAGTGGAAGAGCTGGTCCCAGCTGATCCTTGGCCATGGAGAGGTGATGGGCACCTGGAGCTGCTTTTGGTGCTGAATTCCCTGTTTGCCCAGCCTGTAACATCCCTGGGGTGATGTGGATGCCAGAAGTCCAAGCTCTGAGTGGTTCAGTGGTTCATTGTTGGGGCGCTAAAGGAGCGTCAATAAACAGGTTATATGGGTGTTGTCCTTGGAGGGGATGTGGGAAGGCAAAACACTGCCACATTTACAGGTGCAGTGTGCCACTGGTGTGTCCAGGATGTGCTGTTGGAGGGTATTTTGCCCATTCTGGGGAATGCCATGATTGCTAACCCAGCAAATGGAACTTGGCCTTGAAAGGTCAGACTTAGGGCAGGTCTCTCCATTTTTAGCTGATAACTCTGTGTGGTGTCCTGCTGATTCCCCGTGCTCACTTCAGTGCCCAGGTCTGATGTGGTTTCAGTTGAAACCATCTGATTTTAGCAATTTCCTCTATGTTTCAGGAGGCCTTTGCATATATCCTCAACTACTTAATGTACATTATTTGGGCCTTGATGTTCTCCCTCCTTGCTGTGCTCCTGGTGAAGGGCTTTGCTCCCTATGCCTGTGGCTCAGGGATCCCAGAGGTGAGTGAGAACGAGAGTGGGTTGTTTTTCAGGTGGGATCCACCACCTAAAATTTACACATGCATGTTATGGAATAATATATTCCACTTTAGATGATGGCTTCATAGTAGGTGTTTTTCCAAGCTGTTTGAAACATGTCTAATACTAAAGTCTTCATGCAGTCCCTTGGAAAATCAGATGTTTTGGTGTTGCTGCAGGAGGTACTGCTTAGGTGTTCCTCCAGCAGGGATAGTGGCCCTCAGGGAAGGACTCAGATGGCTGCTCCTGCCTTTGTGTGGAGAGATATTTTTATGGACTCTCACTTTTGATAGCTCAGGGGGACTCTTGAAAGCTGTAGGAAAGGGCAGGATTGAGAATGTTCAGTAAATCAGGAGCTCTGACCAGGGCTTGAATGAAAGCCTGTAGAGCTTTGTGTGCTTGACTTCCAGATCAAAACTATCTTAAGTGGTTTCATCATTAGAGGCTACCTGGGCAAGTGGACGCTGGTCATCAAAACCATCACCCTGGTGCTGGCCATGTCCTCGGGGCTGAGCCTGGGCAAGGAGGGGCCCCTGGTCCACGTGGCCTGCTGCTCTGGGAGCATCCTGTGCCACCTCTTCACCAAGTACCGCAAGAACAAGGCCAAGCGCAGGGAGGTGCATGGGGATTCCAGCCTGGGGAGGTCAAGTGGGCTTGGGGTTCTGGGGCTGAGGGTAAATGGTTCTGTTTTGGGGTAAATGGTCCTGTTATGCTAACTGATTTTTTTTTTTGGAGCTCCTTCTCGTGGAATTGGCTCACTCCACCTTTTCCCTGCTGTCTTAAAGCAGGTCAGACCTAGCTGACTGTGCTGTAGATAAACATTGTGCAAATTTAAGTGAAGACGTACCACCAAAAAAGGGGGGTCGTTTGGAGGGCTGAGAAGTCTGAGTGCCTCTGTCTGTCCCTCAGGTGCTGTCAGCAGCTGCTGCTGCCGGTGTGTCTGTGGCTTTTGGAGCTCCCATTGGAGGAGTGCTCTTCAGCCTGGAGGAGGTAACCTTGGAATGCTGTGGGTTAGAAACACAGCCTGTGGAGAAATTCCTCCTGATGTCCAACCTGACCCTCCCCTGGCACAGCTTGAGGCCATTTTCCCTTGTCTACTCTCCTGACAGCTATGTCCCAGGGTACCTGGGTGTTACAGCAGACCTCTTGTTAGGGGTAAAAATGAGCCAAGACACAGACTCTCATTTAACAACATGAAAAGGGTCCCAGTTTATTCTTCTTTACACTTTAGCCATCATGACTGACTACAGCAAACTCCTGCTGTTGGCTTCTCTGACAGACTGACTGCTGGCTATTTCCTGCTGGAATATGACTGCAAGTATTTCCTTGCTGCCTCTGACCACAGGCTTTTACCTAGGTGCACTACGACTGCAGGCTCCAACAGCAGGCTCTAAGTCTATCAGACCCAGACTGATCTCACAGCAGATCTTTTGCAGCAGCAACTCTCTTCCTTGTTTCATTCTTCTTTGTCTCTCTTTGGATTGTTCCTTCTTCCTCAGGGCTCCTCTGCCTCCTCAAGGTCCTCTTCCTCCAGGCTCTCCGTGACTGCCCAACCCACCCCTTCTATCACACTTATCTTAAGTAGTCACAGCTGCAACCCATTAAGGGCGAGGCTGTTCTTCTTTGGTAATTAGTACAACTGTGATTTATCAGGGGTGAGGTAACTTGTAATCTCTTCTTCTGCATCTACACATGGGAACAAACTTTTCTGGTTTATCAATCCTCTTTTTTTCCCAAGGACCTAATCCTTAATCTGTTGATCTGGATGTGAAAGGACTATTGCTGTTTAGCTCAGGGGAGTACCAGGATGGATTTCAGAGGAAGGCAGGGATGGATTTGCTCAGCAGGCCAATAGTTGGTGGCAGTGATGGCAGGCACTGCTGTTTGGTACTTTGGACCTTGCAGAGCCACAAAATTCTCTCAATTCAGCTCATGGCTGATGTGTAACAGGTTGTATTACCCAAGTGAGTTGCTCCAGGGATCACAGAGGACACATGCATGTGCTGCAGGCCACGACGGATCCCACTCACTGAAGTCCTCATTGAACTGGAGCTCCAGAGCAAGCCTGGGGTGCTTGGCTGCAGAGCAGGGAATGAGCCAGTGTTCATGGATCTCTGTCCTGGCTTTACTCCCTGCAGTGGGGTTGTGTTAAGTGCTCAGGTGACCAAATGTGCTTTGTTCTCCTCTTCAGGTGAGTTACTACTTCCCTCTGAAGACCCTCTGGCGCTCCTTCTTTGCTGCGCTGGTTGCTGCCTTCACCCTGCGTTCTATCAACCCTTTTGGCAACAGCCGCCTCGTGCTCTTCTACGTGGAGTTCCACATGCCATGGTATCTGCTGGAGCTGGTGCCCTTCATCCTGCTGGGAATATTTGGTGGGCTCTGGGGAGCTTCATCTGCAGCAACATTGCCTGGTGCAGGCGGCGCAAGACAATGCGTCTGGGCAAGTACCCGGTTCTGGAGGTGTTTGTGGTGATGGCCATCACGGCCATCCTGGCCTTCCCCAACAAGTACACCAGGATGAGCACCAGTGAGCTGATCTCAGAGCTCTTCAATGACTGTGGGATTTTGGACTCGTCCAAGCTCTGCGAGTACGTGAACGATTTCAACAGCACCAAGGGGGACGATCTGCCTGACCGCGCTGCTGGCCCTGGCATATACATGGCCATGTGGCAGCTGGCACTGGCCCTCATCATGAAGGTCTTCATCACCATCTTCACCTTTGGCATGAAGGTGAGGGTTGCCTGTAAAGGAGCTCATGTTCTTCCCATGCTCTTCAGGACCCTTAAAGTTTTATTTCCTCCCTAACCAGACATGTGTCTCCCAAGCTCTGTCAGAAGGGGACAGACTGCAGTTGTTTGTCCTGCTGCTTGGATCTGAGGGCAGTAGAAACCTTCCAGTCTGACTGTGGGCACCAAATGCAGTCACAAAACTGCCGCCTCAGGGCTCCACATCCCATTTTCCAGACACAGAACGCTCCTAAATTGTCCTGCCTCAAGCTTTTTTGATAAATATGTGATTTAGATGAAAGAGCTAATTGCAAAGCAATCAGTGTCTTAATTTGTTAATGCATAATTGGAGCCGTTCCTTGCTCAGAGGGTTTGGAAGTTGTTTGGTGCAGCCTCTGGAGCTGCAGGTGTAGTTCCCAGGTGTGAGCTTTCCTGCAGTGGATGGAGCTGGTGGACAGTTTTTATGTCCCTGCTCATTGCAGGGGGGTTGGACTAGATGACTTTTCCAATGTCCCTTCCAGCTCAGCTCCAGCAAAGCCTCTGCCTCACTCTGGTTTGAAGTTCCACCACTCCTCTGTGCAGTCCCTGGGCTCTGCTGCTCACTGCCCCGTGTTCCCACAGGTGCCCTCGGGGCTCTTCATCCCCAGCATGGCCGTGGGGGCCATTGTGGGCCGGCTGCTGGGGGTGGCCGTGGAGCAGCTGGCCTTCTACCACGACTGGGCCATCTTCAGCGGCTGGTGCAGCCAGGGGGCCGACTGCATCACCCCTGGCCTCTATGCCATGGTGGGCGCCGCCGCCTGTCTGGGTAAGCTGGGGCTGCCTGGGGCCATGCTGGGGCTGGGCCTTGGTTGGCCACGTGAAGAGGTGGTGTGGTGGGTGAATGGTTGGACTCCCTGATCTTAGAGGTTATCCCTGCCTTAATCATTGAACCACAGAATGGTTTGGGCTGGGAGGGATCTTAAAGACTATCTCATTCTGTGACGATTCTGTGGCTAGCGATTCTGTGGCTGAAGAGCTGTGGTTGTGGCCGATCATCAGAGCTGGTGTCACCTCAGGAAACTCTGTCACAGAGCGTGCCATGTGTTCCTCACCCTGGTGGTGTTCTTTTGCTGTCTCCAGCCTGGTGCTGGGCAGGGCAGCTGCAGTGGGGAGCTCCTGAGTGGGAGCCAGAACAGTTGAGGCTGCCCAGGGACTTGAATTTTCCTCTGAGGTTTTAATTCATTTTACTTCCTGTTTTGGCCTTAAATCTTGTGATGCAATTCTGCTTTTAAGTGCTCTGTTTTTTGGTAACACTTCTTCCTCTTGGCTGAGTTGGAGAGACTGGGTGCACATGACTGAACTTCACTTTTACAATTCCCAGTCCCTTCATCCATGGAATAGTACAGGAGTCCTAATGGACTACTTTATCAGGAGAAACTCACCTCTAAAAACATGCCACCAAACCCCATCTTTGGCCTTTTTAGAGGGGATACACCTTGTTTGAGCAGCCCAGTCTAGTGGGAGGTGTCTTTGCCTGTGACAGGGGTTGGAATGAGATAGACTTCAAGGTTCCTTCAAACCCAGACCTTTCTGGGATTGTTTGCATGTAATTGATGGAAGATAAATACACTTTGACTTCATTAATGGTTCTGTTTGCTGCTGGGCAGCACTGAAGGGTCTGTGCCCCTTTGGGGAATGGGTATTGGAACAAAACTCCTGTAAAACATTTGGGAGTAGTTTTAGGACTTGAATCTTAAAAGTGTAATTAAAACATGCCAAGAGAAAATTCCGCAGAGACCCTGAGCTCCGTGCCAGGGCCTGGTGCTGTGGCAGGGACAGAGGTTTTGGTGCTGTTCTGATTGTGTTTGGCGCTGCTGAACGGGGCAGTCCAGCTGTGCTGGCACCACCCTTCTCTAGAGGTGGGGACTGGTGTGACACAATCCCAGAGTGACCTGAGCTGTGTTGGCAGGGGGTGTGACCCGGATGACCGTGTCGCTGGTGGTCATCATGTTCGAGCTCACCGGGGGCCTGGAGTACATCGTGCCCCTAATGGCAGCAGCCATGACCAGCAAGTGGGTGGCCGACGCCATCGGCCGGGAGGGGATTTACGACGCCCACATCCGCCTGAACGGGTACCCCTTCCTGGAGGCTAAGGAGGAGTTCTCGCACAAGACGCGGGCCATGGACGTGATGCGGCTGTGCGAGAACGACCCTCCCCTGACGGTCATCACGCAGGACTCCATGACCGTGGAGGATGTGGAGACCATTGTCACCAGCACCACCTACAGCGGCTACCCTGTGGTGGTGTCCCGGACGTCCCAGCGCCTGGTGGGCTTTGTCCTCAGGAGAGACCTCATAATTTCCATCGGTAAGGGGTGGCACTGCCCAGGTGAAGGTGATGTCATTAATGCCAGCTGTCACTGACCTGGGGAGGTCACACACTCCTGGTGCTGGTGGCTGGGCCAGCTGGTGCATCCCTGAGCAGTGTGGGTGGGCTCTGCTTGCCTTGGATGTGAAGGACAGGGTGGCTTGTCACAGGATCATTTAGGTTGGAAAAGCCCTCCAGGATCATTGAGTCCAACTTGTGTCCGATCTCCACCTTGTCACCAGCCCAGAGCACTGAGTGCCACATCCAGGCCTTCCCTGGACACCTCCAAGGATAGGGACTCAAGCTCCCTGGACAGCCTCTTCCAATGTTAGCAAGCTTTCTTGTGAAGAAATTCCTGCTGATGTCCAACTTGAACCTCCCCTGGCACAGCCTGAGGCTGTGTCCTATTGCCCTGTCACTGGTTGTCTGGGACAATATGGAATAAAATACAGGAACAAGGGCATCAGGATATTTATGTGCATTGCCTGCCTTCTGTTGTACACTTGAGTTTCTGCACTTGGGTTCCTTGGAATCTCCAGGGATTCATTAAGAGTGGTCCTGTCCCCAAGCTGTGCACAGTGAGGCACAGGATGGGATTTGGGTTTTCATGATCAAATATCCCAAATATTCTGAAGTATTCTGAATATCCAGCTGGTTTTTGGGCTGCTGGACCTGGCCCTTCCCAGGAAGCCTTGGAATGCTGATATCAGATTGCAGTGTGGTAGGTACCCACAGTATCTCTGTGTGCATTGCTGTGAAGGTCTGAGGGATGGCCAGTACTTGACTTGTTCTCCATTCCTGACCCTGATGACGTCCATGGAGCCTGTGCCAATCATTGAATGCTTAAAAATAGTCCTTTAACTGCTCTGCATGGGACCCAAATCAGTGACTCATAAAGGTACAAAGCATTTTATTTACCTCCTCTAAAAATTGGGAAGTTAAAAGGTCTCCAGAACTTGTATTTACCTGGCCGGAGTACAATGAGATGCAACAACCTTGGCTTTGGGCAAAGCTGATGTGCTGATCCTGCAGTGGAACTTGGGAGATCTTGGAGGTTCTCCCAGGTAACGAGTGGCAGGACAAGACCTGAAGCTGTGCCCAGGTGAGGTTTAGGTTGGATATTGGGGAAAATTTTTTCATGGAAAGGGTTGTCCAGTCCTGGCAGAGGCTGTCCTGGAGTCACCATCCCTGGAAGTGTTCAAAAAAATGTGTGGATGTGGCACTTTAGGACATGGGTTTGTGGTGACCATGGTGGTGGTGCTGGTCGACAGTTGGACTGGATGGTCTTAAGGATCTGATCCAACATTAATGATTCCATGGTTCCCTTAGAAGAAAGGCTGGAAACCTATCACGCCCTCCTTGGATGGGAACAGCTCTGGCAAAGGGAAGGAGAGGATTTCTAAGGCCATTAAATGTGAGCTGAGGAACAGGAACGCTCCTCTGTTTGGAAAAGAGTGCTGATATTGATTTAAATATTTCTCTTTTCAGAAAATGCCTGTAAGAAGCAGGATGGGATTGTAAGCACCTCAGTTATTTGTTTCACTGACTACTGTCCCCCCCTGCCTCCGAGCTCCCCGTCTGTGCTGAAGCTCAGGAGCATCCTGGACCTCAGTCCCTTCACGGTGACAGACGAGACGCCCATGGAGATCGTGGTGGACATTTTCCGCAAGCTGGGATTGCGCCAGTGCCTGGTCACTCACAACGGGTAGGAGCCCGGGGCCTGGGGTCAGAACCTCCTCTGCTCCCAGGGCAGAGGGGACTGGGATCCATCTGGGGCTGGATACTGCAGCAGTTCTTGCCTGGTAAAGGTGCTTGTGACAGCCCAGCTCCAAGCCCTGTCCAACCTGGCCCGGCACACTTCCAGGGATGGGGTAGTCACAGCTGCTCTGAGAGCCTGTGTCAGTGTTTTACCACCCTCAGAGGGTGCAATACTTTCTGTGGGGTGTCACTTTGAATCCCAAAAGACTCTTCAGCAGCTGCAAGGGACTCAAGTGGCCCTGCCAGGGTCCCTTCTGACGGTGTTGGTGCCTTAAAAGCATTTTTTCATTTTCCAGGAAGCTACTGGGGATCATTACCAAAAAGGATGTACTAAAGCACATTGCACAGATGGCCAACCAGGATCCTGATTCCATCCTCTTCAACTAGAGGCAGACTGTAGGGATTGTGTGTCCCACATACCTGAAACTTTCTAGCCCATCCTGGGTAGACTTTCCTATTTTTATTGAGACCATGGAACTGTTTCCAGCATTTTCCTCCATGGAGCTGAAGAAGATATTTTTTTTCTACCAGATAACGAATTGCACTACGGAATCTGTGGAACATGATCTTCTTTTTAGAAGAAAAAAAAGAGACTTTATTTACATTGCTTTTGTGAAGTTGCGTTGGAAAGATTCCATGAAGGAGTAAAAGCAAAATGTTAGAGAATTGTATTTCCTTCTCTTCTTTAATTGGAACTGCTGTTACAAATGTGGGGAGGAAAAGCCAAGGTGTTTGTGCACTTCCAGAGGTGTGGAAGGAGCAGGATGATTTTGCACACAGTATTCAGGTGGTGGCAGGGGGACAGGGCTGAACTCAGGGTTGTGTATTTCCAGTTGTCCACTTGGGAAAAATCACAACCTTGGGAAGCCAAAATAGGGGAGAGAAAAAGAAAAATTTGGCCGGCTGAGGCTGCTTGGATGAAAGAAGGAAAAAAAAAAACCCAGCAAACCAACCCTCCCCCCAGTCAGATCTCCTTAAAATTTGGCCCAGAATCTAATTGGGAAGATGTTGGTTTTGATTAATTAGTGAATGTATTAATTACTCTACCACTGCCTTGTCAGGAGAACCCCAAGGAGGAGGTAGGAAGAGTTCACAGGTGTCTTCCCATCCTGCTGCCTTTCTCTGATCCATTCCCAAGGATTCCTTCTCCTTGATTTCCCCTGGGCATGTCACTAAAATGCCAGAGGCTGAGTCCTAAATTCGTGCCCTTCCCCAAACCCTGGTGGTGTTGGACATGGCACAGGTGGCTTCCTCCTCACCCTGTCCCACTGGAGAGCCTGGTGCCTGGCACACGAATGCTGTTCCCTGATCCCTCCTGTCCCTGGATCCCATCTGGAGGATTCCCAGCAGGGAATTCCCAGGTCTCTTTTAGCCAACAACTATGCAAGAAACCCTTCCCACCATGGCCCCCTTTGTTCCTCAGTCCCTGTCCCAGCACTGACCAAATGATTTTCCTGTTAATAAAACTGTGCCCATTTACTGGAATTTGGGAGGCTTCTGGATGCCTTGGGAGACTGATGTTCTTCATCCTGGCCTCAGCTGTTTGATGTCTGTGGGGAGTGGGGACTTCTGGCTTGACTTGGCTGGGTCCCTCTCAAAATCTCTCTGATACAAACAAATTCCTTGTCTTTCCAAGGAGCAAAAGCCAGATTCTTGATCTTCCAAAGCCATTCAGCAGCCAGTCTCTGCTCTGCTGCTTCCACCTGATGTCTCAATCCTTGTACAGCTCAAAGCTGCTTCAACCTGAGGTGTCACTGATGGATCCAGTTCTTTCTGCTTGGAAAATAAATGCCTGGACTGGTCTGTGGTGGTTTTGTGCAGCAGGAGATGGTTGGAATTCTCCATGTTTTGCCTCAGCCCGTGCCAGCAGCAGCTTTGCCTTTAAATGTCCTTTTTTGTTCTCTTTGGAGGGCAGGTGGATGCTCCTGGGAGCTGGGGCTGAGTTCAGGGAAGAAGCTGCCTTCTCCCAGTCCCCTGGGAGCTCCTTTCTGGGAATGCTTGTCCTGTATGCTTCTCTTCCTGTGGCACACCTGGAATACCAGAAACGCAAAGCTTTTCTATTTTCTGCTCACCTTATCATCCTCAGGAGGGTCCCAGCTTGGGAAATGTGGTCCTGTTTCAATTAGATCCATGAGAGGATTCTTCTCCTTGTGGGAAGGCTGCAGCAGCCCAGTGCAAAGGTAAGGTGCCAAAAGGGAAACCCTTGTGCAGGGTTCTCCCAGATGGACCATCCCAGCTGGCTGGTGGCTCATTCCAGCTGCTCCTGGGGAAGGAGGGCAGGGAGCAGCTGTCACAGGGAATTGCAGCTGTTCTGCTGAATGGGGATGGGAGCCTGGGGCAGGAAACATCTGCCCAGCAGTTCCTGGCTCTCCTCAGCTGCTGCTGTGTCTGTCCCGTGGATGTTTTTTTCAGTGGGAGAGGTTTCCTGGGGATGCTGTCCGGAGAAAGTCCAGTCCAGGAGGATGGGAGTGGGAAGGGCAGGAACAGCCCAGTAGGGCCGGGCTTTAGGGAGGCTCACTTTGGGTGCCGGCAGGATCTGGAGTCCTCACGGTGCCAAACTTCCAGCTCCTGAGAAGGGCTCTGCCCAGGCCAGCTCTTGCTCTTCCATTGCTTCACTCCAGGAGGAGCCCTGTGGTTCCCTTCGGCAGACAGACGGGGATGCAGGACGCAGCCGGGGAGGTCCATCCACTGCATGAGCGACCCAGAAGGACCGGGGGGGGTTGCAATATCCCATTTATGGCCCATGACTTTGGGGACCTCTCTGAGACAAGGCTGTCGGATGCTTGAAGGGCTGGATGGGACTGGAGGGAGCCGACTTTGAGCCTCCCACTGAGTTGATCTTTAAGGTCCCAACCCAAACCAGTCTGATTTCTTGGTTCTGTGGAATAGTGCAGGGGTTTGAACAGGACACAAAAGGAGGAATTTTCTTTAAATGTGGAATTATTCCTTCCGATGTCTCCAGCTTGTCTCATGGGGGAATAAAAGGGGAAAGGCGTGTGTGAGTGGTGCGGGAGGCCCGTGCACCCGGCTGGAGCTGGCTCAGCGCTTCCCTTGTGCTCAGCTCACTCAGCCCGTGGGCAGAGCTGGGGTCGGAGCTGCTGAGACCGAGAGGGAACCGGGCTTCCGCTGCTGCTGGGAGCCATGGGCTGCAGGGGAAAGACAACTGCTCCTGGAGAGGAGAGAAATCCCCTTCTTTCCTCTGGACTCTCAGTGGGGCCGTGGGAAACGGGCTGGGAGCAGCGCAGCTGGGATGAGATTGCACTAAATGGCCTCTAAAGGTCCTTCCGACCCAAACCATCTGGGATTCCTCAAGGGATGAGCTGAGCCTCCTGCCTGCAGCAGCACCGGGCCCCCCTGCTCGCTCACAGCGCCCCAGCATCAATGCCTTCCTGAGGGTTTAAGGAGCATCCCGCGAATTCTTCGTGCTGTAGGAAAGAGGTTTCTGTTTTGTTTCCCTCTTTTTTCCAGGCTGAATTCCTGCCTGGGGGGAGCTGTGGCTGGTGAGGTGCCCCTGGGGCAGAGCGAGGGGCGCTGCTGGGCTCTCACCACACCCCGCTGCCTCTCTTTGTGTGCTTTATTTACAGTGTCCCAAGGAATGATTTCCTGCCGGGGTGATGTGGATTTCGGCGTGGATTTCCTCTCCCTTCTGTGAATTCGAGCCAGGCTGGGGATTTGAAAGTAAAATGAGATCGTGTCTGGGCAGGGATGGAGACTTGGAAGTGGGAGCTGGTTCATAACAACAAAGAGGGAAAAAAAGAGCCTTTGGCCCAGGATTTATTTAGAGATGAAGGCTCAGGGCCGTGAACGCCCTGGGCTGAGGTAGAAGCAGCTCCTCAGCAGTGGAGATAAGAGGATCCTTTGGCAGCGGCTGGAGGAAGCAGTTTTTGTCTGGATTGAATCCACAGGATGAGGCCATGGGAAATCAGGTCAGTGTGGAGATTTTATTAGTGCTGCAGTCACCCCCCCCCCCCCAGCTCCTAGGCTGGGTTAGAGCAGGAGGGAATCAGAATTCTGGAATGGTTTGGATTGGAAGGGTCATGAAGCTTGTCCGGCTCCATCCCCTGCCATGGCAGGGACACCTTCCACTGTCCCAGGCTGCTCCCAGCCCCATCCAGCCTGGCCTTGGGCACCGCCAGGGATCCAGCCACAGCTCGGCAGCCACAGCTCCGGAGTTGTCACTGTAGGGACACTGTAGGGGTGTGCTGCCTGGGGAGCTGGAGCTCTCAGTTTTGGGGGACAGGGTCAGAAGGGATAATGGGGACTTGTTTATTCTTGTGGCTCTCCCCAGCTGAGGGAGGTGCTGGCAGAGGAGGCTGTGTGAGGGGCTGCAGAGTTGGTTTAGGGACCATTGACTTCGCTTTCTAGCAGGAGTTACAATGAACTTGTCAGCAATACACACGTTAAAATAGTGAGTTGTAATTTCTAATAAACAATTTTAACAACAACAGAAAAGTTGTATGAGAAATCTTCAGTACTTTGCTCCATTTGCACAGCAGATTTTGTTTCCTTAGTCAGAGAAAAGTGGTGTGTCCTCATCCAGGTCTTTCCACACTTGGTTCTTTCTTTCCTGGAGCACATCCTGGGACAGGTACTGTTGGCACAGGTGCCTCAGGCAGTTTTTATGGAGGCTGGGTTTTCATGCTGCTGGGTTCTCCTGCTGGTGGCCAATCCACTTGTCCAGGTGGGAGCCCAGCCCTGGCCAGGCTGGGGGTGTCCAGCCCTTCTGCTGGAAGCACTGGGACAGGGAGGACCATGGAGGAGGCAGAGGGGCCACATGGGCTGAAGCTCTCGGGGTAACCTGTGCCAGTTCCTCTCAGTGAGGAATTCCGGCTGGGCTCTCCCCAGACAGGGTGAGGCTGCCCTTTGCCCTGATGCTGCTGGAGTTCTCCTTCTCCCATCCACCCACCCATGAGCCTTCTCCTTTCCAGGAAAGCAGGGTGGGCCATTGCCCGCTGGTGCCGAGCCCGGCTCTCCCCACTCACTGCTTTCCCTGCTTCCTCCATGGCAACCACAGCCTCTGCTGGCCCCGTTGGGCCATGTCCATGTTCAACTCCCTTTCAAAGGAAATCTTGGAACCACCTGCTGCGTTTCCTGTAGCCCCAGCTCCCTGCTTCAGCCCTGCTGGGGAAATGGGACTGCAGCCCTGCCATGGAGGGATCAGCCCTGTCACCCCCCTGGAGGCTGCAGGAGGCGGCTCTTGGTGCTCTCTGGCTTTGGATGAGCTTTTGGAGATTCTGGATGAGCTGGGGAATCTTCCCTTGCATTGGGGCCGGTCCAGCTGCTTGTGTGCAGGTGCCAGGGTGGCACCGTGTCCTGTGGGGGTTGTACCAACCCCCCTGGATTGGGAGCCTGCAGGGGATGGGGGCTGGAGAGTGGGAATGCCCAGCAGCTGGGGGTGGGGGTGATGTGGGAACTGCCTGGCTCAGCCCCCAGCCCTGGCTGGATGTGGAGGGCCAAGAGTCAGGACTGGCTGTGTCCTGGGCTGGGCTTAGCAATCCCAAACTCAAAGAGGAGGAGCACTGGGACCCCCTGGGAGCTGATGGGTGCAGGGGAGGAGCTGGGATGGGCTCAGATCTCATGGGGTCTCTGCAGGAGCTGAGCCCAATGGGAATGAAGGCTCTGGGCTGAGAAGCAGGAACACATCCCCTTGGGACTACCTTGGGTGCCCATGGGGGCTGGCAGCTGCAGAGCCCCTGGAGGTGCTGTGGGTGCAGGATGAGCAGGAGACTTTGCTGGGCTCTGGCAGTGGCCCAGCCCTGCTCCACCTGGCTCCAGGCCCACCCTGTCCAGGCCCACCCTGGTTCAAAGGGGCCAGACCTGTGCTGGAGTACAAGGCTTTATTCCATCCTCCCTGGGAGCCCCATGCCTGTGGCAGCCCAGGCTGCCACTGTGTAAATCCCCCCAGGCTTAGTAGGATACAGAGAGTACAGGGAGAGTTGGAAAAGGGGGCTGTGCCCACCCAGTGTCCATGGGCTGAGCCAGCTGGGCCCTGCTCTGCCCTGCCTGAACCCACCTTTGGCCTCTGGAGTGGCTCCATCACATCACCCAAGGGCTGGTTTGGTCCCTCCAAGGTCTTGCTGTGACCATGGGGCTCTCCCAGAGCTGGAATCCTGCAGGGATTGCCAGGGCTGGAGGTGTGAGGAAGTGGGGACTGTGCTGTCCATGAGGGCTGGGCGGGACAAAATCCACACGGGAAGAGGTGCTGCGTCAGCAGCCATGCTGAGCTCCTGGTCCTGTGCAGCCTGGCTCAGTCACCACGTGCCCCAGTGCCACGTGCTGGGTGTGGTGCCAGGACTGGTGACTGCTGCGGTGTCACGGTCCTGCCCTTTGCCCTCCCTGCAACTACCGGTGCTGTTGTCCCAGGCTTTCATCTCCCAAACTGAAACGCCTTCATTCCCTTCCAGAGGCGGACACTGCACCCATCCCCACAACGTGTGCCCCAGGGGTGCCAGCCCTGTGTCCCAGGGTGCTTCCAGCCCCAGGTCCTGGCACCCACAGCCCTGCTCAAGGTGGGGTCAGACTCATGGGTTTCACCCTGCCATGGGGACACGCTGTCTTGCAGTGGCAGGTGTGGCCCTGGTGCCTTTCCTGCTGCAGGGAGCCGTTGGGAGGTTCTGTGCCACCAGGGCTAGGATGTCCCTCCTCGTGCATGTCCCCTGTAGGCCCTCGGAGACCCTTCCTGGTTCACAGCTGCCTCCCACGTGGAGGGTGGCACGGAGCACAGCAGGGCCCTGTGGGCAGCCACCCCTGTGCCCTTCTTGGCTCATCCCTCACCACAAAGGACAAGGCAGCCATAAGAGCCCTGCGCCACCCCGGGCCATTGGCCGCTGTCCAGGGGCCAGGTGGGAGCGGAGGGGGTGTCACAGGTCGAGCCGAAAGGCCCCAAAGTAACTGGCTGCTGCGTCACTGGAGTCGATGGCCAAGGAGGAGACGGAGACGAAGAGCTCGTCCCCAGCCTTGAGCTCAAAGAGTCCCCCCTGGTAGAGCGCGTGGAGCCCGTAGTCAGCCTCGGGCGCCCAGCACTTGGTGCCCACGCCCTTGAGCAGCAGCACGGGCGGGCTGTGGGCCGGCTGCCACTGGATGCACTGCACGAGCTGAGGGCCCGAGTCGCGGCCGGCACCACGGTAGCGGAAGTAGATCTGTGAGTACACGTAGTACTTGCCTGGCTGCTCCACGCGCAGCCGCCCGGCCCGGTACGTCATGTTCTGCACGTGGGAGAGGAGGCTGCTGTGCCCCCAGTGCGTGATGGCGTGGCGGCACGACTGGGAGAGATTCCCGGAGCGCTGGGAGCGTCCTGAGGGAAGGGACAGTCACTGAGGAGAGCGACCTGACACGGTCACACGGAGGGGAGGGGGTGGCTCTGACTCCTTCCCAGTCATCCAGCTCAGAGGGTGGAGCTTAGTGTTTTTGGAGTGAACAGGAGACACCTCTCCCCATCAGCTGCCCCCATCCTGGCCCCCTGCCCTTTGATCTCTCCTGTTCCCATCTTGGAGACCCAGCAGTGCCCAGAGGGATTCCCCAACTCACCATCCTGAGCCAGGTTCTGTGGGCGGAGGGTGAGATGTGCTGAGGGTTTCCCAGCTATTTTGGGAGGAAGTTGCCCCTCCGAGGTGTTGAAGTAGCTCCGCCAGGCCTCTGCAGGAAAGGGACAGATGCTGTAAGAACAGTGTGGGGACACCCGGCCCCATGCCAGCAGGGCAGAAAATGCCCCACTGACCCACCAGAGCAAAAGATTATCGAGGGATGGAAATGTCTCGTCAATCATCAACCAACACATCTGTGTGTGCCATGGCCCTGCTTCCCCAGCCTCTGGACAAATGAACGTGGCTGTCCCCCGGCCCATTCCCAGAACTTGTGCTTGTCATGGCGAGTGATAATCCTGGTTCTCCCCTCTCCTGCCCAGCTTACAGCACTGGAGTTTGCCGCAGGAGTGACTGCCCCCCCCACCCCCTGTTGGCCTCCCAGGATCCTGGTTCCCATGGATCCCAGCTCCCTGGACCACAGCTCCTGTGGATCCCAGCTCCCTGGATCACAACTCCCATGGATCCCAGCTCCCTGGACCACAGTTCCCATGGGTCACAGCTCCAGTGGGTCACAGCTCCCATGGATCAGGCTCTGTCCCAGGAGGGACTCACCCTTCACCATGCTCCTGCGGATGATGTCCTCGGTCACCTGTGCCACAGAGAAGAGAAAATTCCCTGGTTAAAGGTGACACAGGGGTTCCCCATGCCTGAGCTCCTACTCCAAGCCTCCATCACCTTCCCTGTCACGCTGTCTCTGGGCCCCACCACCTCCTCGCTGTGAAGGGCTTGAGTCCCACTCCCACCTTGAACCATCCTGGCTATTCCCCCCTCCCACTGGTCTGGTGAGGTGTGCTCTGGTGAGGCACAGGGACAACCAGGAGCTCTCCCATCCTCCCCTGGTCCCGGGCTCACCGTGGCCACATAGGCTTTGATGGTGCTGGCCAGCTTGAGGCAGCCCTGGCTGCTGCTCAGCTTCTCCAGGCTGGAGCCCTCAGGCTGCTGATTGAGCACCTGCAGACACCGCAGCTCCTCCACATTGCCCAGAGCCTGGGATTTCAGCTGGGATGGAAACAGAGAGTGATGGCAAACTGGGACAGAGCAAGGGAGCAGCCTGGATCCTGCTGGGATGTGAGCAGGGGCAGCTGCCTTCAGCCCGGCTCCTCCAGCACCTGGGCACTCAGAGAACAACCAGGATATTGGGATCAGCTCAGCCTCTAGATCCACAGGACAGCCAGGATCCGCAGGATCCATAGGACCAGTACGATCCTATGAGGTCATATTGAAAGGACTGGGTTCATCTCTGCCCTCCAGGTCCCCCGGCCGGCCCTGCCCCTGGCCATTCCCCGCGGGAGGGCTGCGGGAGGGCTCGCAGGCTGTTCCTGTGCACACCTGCCCGCCCAGGTGGGAGTGCCGGGTGCTGCCAAGGCAGGGAATCCCCCCGGGATGGGGCTGCTCCCTTGGAATGCCCGCGGCGGGTGCGTGTCCGGGCAGGGCCGCCCGCGCAGCTCCTCCGGTCTGACTGCGGCGTGCGCCCGTCCGCGGAACCGGGGCCAGCCCGGCGCGGGAAGCTGCTGGAGAGGCTCTAGGAAAAGCCACGGAGATGTTCCGAGGGCGGGAGCCGCTCTGCCCTGGAGACAGGCTGGGAGAGCTGGGGGTGTTCACCTGGAGAAGGCTCCAGGGAGAGCTCAGAGCCCCTTCCAGGGCCTAAAGGGGCTGCAGGAGACTGACTCCCTACTCCCAGCACAGATCCAGTGACCGGCCGCTGAAATTAGCCCAAATTGTTCCACTACAGTGGTTTTCTCCTCCCTCCGGCTCTTCCCTGGGGCTGTATCTCCCCATTCCCCTCCTCTCCCCGCCTTTCATGTAAATCCCTCACAGCGGGACCTCATGTGACCCAGGGATGGAGACAAAGCCCGAAGGAGGGCTGGAGCCCACTCCGAAGGATCCTCCGCTGGATCCAGACGGGCTGTTTATTCCCCCTGCATCCGTGGCAGGGCTTTTCCTTCTTCCCCGTCTCTGGTGTGTTTGGATCTCCTGACTGGCGTTTCCCTCCCGCTGCTGAGGGGTTGTTGTGGGTCGGAATCAGCAGATGAGGGGAGGGGCTGGCGAGGCTGTTGAAAGGATCAGACCCGTCACGGCCAAGTTTGGGAGTGGTTTTGCTCGACTGACCCCGTGGGACGTGGGAATGGCAGGATTCCAGCACAGTTGGTGGGGCTGCACTGGAGCAAGCAAAGAGCTGCTGGAATGGGGGTCCCAGCATCTCACAAAGGGGGTGAGGAGGATTTGGGGGTCCTGGAGTGTGGAGGAGATGGGAATGGGAGGAGGGAGAGATGAAGCCAGAACCAGGGTTCAGTGGGGCCTGGAGCCCAGGGAAGTCCCCCCGCACCCCCATATGGGGCTGGAAACTCCGATGGGATCCCAGGGCAGAGCCCCCCTCTCCCAGCGCAAACATCAGCCCCAGGCGGGGCCCAGGACAAAGGCGCCGTCTCTCCACATCTGCATCGGCGACAGTGTCCACGCCTCCGCCCACGCCTCCACAGCTGGATCTGCAGCTCCGGGCGGAGCTCGGGCAATTTCCACCCCCCAATCCACATCTGGCCCCGCGGCTCCCTGGGGAGCTGGGGCAGTGTCCACCCCCCAATCCACATCTGGCCCCGCGGCTCCTTGGGGAACTGGGGCAGTGTCCACCTCGCAGCGCGCACCGGACCCGGTCGCTGCCGCGCCCGGCGGGCAGAGGCGAGGGGCGGGAGCGGGCAGAGCCCTCTGGCAGCAGCCGGGACTCCCGGGGCCGCAGCCCCGCCGCCGGTCCCGGGGTAAAGCTCACCTTGGAGATGGCCATGGTGAAGTAGACGAAGAGGCCGGTAGTGGAGGCGATCTGCAGCGCCAGGATAGCCATGACGGCCACGCTACCCCACAGCGGCCCGCATCGCCGCCGCCGCTGCCCCCGCGCCGCACCGGGGCCGCCGTCCGGACCGGCACCGGGACCGGGACAGTCACCGGGAACGGGCCCGGCAGCGGGACCCTCGGCCAGCATAGGCGTGTCGGAGCCGCCGCTGTCGGAGCGCAGGTACTGCCCGGCGCTGGGCGGGTGCGGGGCCATGGCCCGGCCCGGTCCCGGTCCCGCTGCCCCGGGCCCGAGCGCGGCGGGACGGACGGACGGGCGGGGCGGGGCGGGGGGGCGGGTTTGGGGGTGTGGCCTGTGACCGAAGGGGCGGGGTCTCTCGTAGCCACCGAGGGGACACCGGGAGCGGTGGCGGTCTCGGGGTTGTGATTCGGGAGGCAACGGTGTCGCGGGGACAGAGCGTGTCCCCAGGGAGCCCCAGAGTGTCACTTCACGGGTACACAGCGACAGGACACAGGGAATGGCTTCACTCTGCCAGAGGGCAGGGTTAGATGGGATATTGGGAACATATTTGGGAACATATTCTCTGCTGCGAGGGTGGGCAGGCTCTGGCACAGGGTGCCTAGGGAAGCTGTGGCTGCCCCTGGATCCCTGGAAGTGCCCAAGGCCGGGTTGGACACTGGGGCTTGGAGCAGCCTGGGACAGTAGAAGGTGACCCATGGCAGGGGGTGGCACTTGGTGAGCTTTAAGGTCCCTTCCCACCCAAGCCATTCCATGATTTATGAATATTTTTCATGCCACCATCACAGGACAGTGTGGGAACTGCTGGGGTGACCCCAGGCGAGAAGACCCCAGTGTCCCTGGGCTGAGAAGAGAGAGTCTCAGGGCTGGAGGGACATGACCTGAGCTGGATTTAGGTGATGGGCCTCACGTCAGCTCTGGCCACCAGCAAAAGGCTCAGAGAGGTGCAGGTTTACAGCACGGGGGGCAAGAGCTGCTGAGCATCTCCTGGAGGCCTTGCGGGGGGGGGCTGTGCCCACCCTGCCCTCCTGGACTGGGCACAGGGCTGCCCAGCCCTGCTGAGCCCCAGGCTCTGTCCTGCTGCTGGCTCACATTCCCATTGCTCCACAATAGAAACGTGGAGCAGGTTGGAAAGCAGAAAGGTGGGACAAGCTGCTGTTCCCTGGTGCTGCCGTGGCACTCAGGTGAGTCTGTGGCTCACCTGTGAAATGAAAGTGAGACCTGAGAAAGCACAGGAGCACTGGTGTCCCTGCAGAACCGCTCTCTCCTGTCCCCTGGGCCCTGGGGAGGGTGGGTGGCCTCAGCCCAGACTCCAGCCAGCTCAGCCGCCCCCAGACTATCAAGGAGGTGGCTGCCCTATGGGCCATCCCCTCCCCACCGACCCTGCAGTGTCCCCAGGAGCACCATGAAGCCAGGGCTCCTCTGACCCCTTGGGGCTTAGAGCAGGGGATCTCCCACCCCAAAGCATCTGCCAGGCCCAGGACTGATTTCCCTGCTTCTCTGCCAGCTCAGTGTCTACCCAGTGCCAGAGCCCCACCAATGTCCTGGCATGGAGATTTTCCATGGAGTTTCCCCAGGCCAGGTGTCTTCCTTGGAGTCTGGGATCTGGGAGGGAGGTGATTAATTATGTCTAAAAAAAATCCCGTGATAACTCAACCCTCCTGTTTTTTCTCAGGAAAAGGTCTGAGGACCTGCTGAGCCAGGTGAGGGGGGGAAGAGCTGCAAAGGGCACATCTGGGGAGCAGCTGCCAGCCTGGTCTAGTGGAAGGTGTCCCTGTCCATGGCAGGGGGTGGAATGGGATGGGTTTCAGATCCCTTCCAAACCAATCCATTCCACGATTCTATGATTTGCCATTTGGGGCATAGAAGTTTGTACTGAAGGAACCTGAGACCACTGCTCTCTGTGCTGCTCCCTGGGATGGCACAGAGGCATGGCTGAGCTCTGCTGAGGAGCAGAGGGAAACCAGGAGCAATCAGAACCCCAGAGCCTGGGGCTGCCCTCTTGGAGAGAGAAAGTTTGTCTGTGAGTCAGGGCAGGACCAGAACTGGAGCTGTGCAGAGAAAATTGGGTGGGAGCCAGGGGGAAAAGCGTGCCTCAATCCTGGCTGAGGAGTTGTTTTTCACTTCTAATGTTTCCTGGTCTGTGCACTGGGTGAGCTGGGTCAGGCAGAACCTGGAAATGTGTTTCCTCAGTGCCTGTGGTGCAGAGCAAGTGCAGGGGAGTAGGAGAGGATCTTGCTAGGGTTTCCCGGTGCTCTCAGTGAGGCTGGGATGGGGGAAACTCGGCAGGAGATGCTGACTCGGACATGGAGCTGTGTCTGGGATTTCCCAGCCTGTCCCTTGGATTCGCTTCAGTTTGCTTCAGGCAGGATAGTGGAACGTGCAATTTTAGTTGTTTTCCATGTTTCCTGGGATGGCCAAGGCAGACCCCCTGAGCTGGGTCAGTGCAGGATGCTCCCCCCAGGGGAGGTCCCAGGGCTGGCTCTCAGCTCCCCGCGCTACTCCTTTCAGCCCAGCCCAGCCCGGCGCTGGCCTCCGGCAGCTGATGACTCCAAACAGGATTGACCACACGGTCCTCCCTGAGGAAAGAGCAGCCCCTGCGGCATGAAGTCATCGCGTGCGGCTCAGGAGCTGCCGTAACCTCCCTGGAATGTGCCCTCAGATATTTGTCTTTCGATTGGAACCCATCAGTTCCTGTGCTGAGATGTTTTTTGGGAAAAAACCTCTTCCTCATCACACCGTACTTCCAGTGGGAGGGTCCGGTGTCCAGCCTCCTCCCTCCAACCCTGGGAGCACCCCAGCCCTTCCTGGCTGTCTCCTGCCCGTGGGCTGGGTCCAGCGTTTGTTTGTCCCTGTTATCACAGAGCGGGTGGATACATTCCCTGCCTCTCCAGAGCTGCTCCAGCCTTACACGTGCCAGCTGGAGGGATGGAGGGATGGGTGGTCACCCAGGTGGGACAGGACATTGGCTTGGATGGGCACAAGCTGGTCCTCACAGCCCTTCATGGCTTCTGGAGGTTGGGAGCCGAGGTGTAGGGAGAAAGGGAAAAGAGGAGCAGAAAGGCTCTGTGTGGGACCCAGGGGTGCTCCTTGTGCTGCTGGCGGGAGTTTGGCAGGGAAGGGATGGGTGGAGGAGCCCCATAAATCCCTGAACCCGGGAGCTTTCCCAGGAGGGATGAGGAGCAGCAGCCTCTGAACATCCCAAGGCAGGACAGCAGCTCCCGAGACATCCACGCCCCGGCCAGGAGCGTCCCCGCGCTCCGGCGATGGACGACAGGCAATGACAGATAATGACAGGACAGACAATGACAGACAACGAGAGGCAAGTTCTGCTGCAGCTCCTTCCCTGGGCTGGGCTCCCCGGTCCCAGCGCCTCCGCGGCTCCGGGCACAGCTGATCTCCTCGCTCCCTCTAGTGGGATTGGGATGGCTGCGTGGGCTCCTGCCTGGCCACACCTGTGTCCCCGTTCGTCCTCCTCCCCATGGGATTTTTGTTTTTTGCTGCCACAAAGCCCCCAGCACTTTCCAAGCTGCCCAACCTCCTGGGGAAGGAAAAAAACATTGTCCCGATCCCGCCTGGAACATTCCGAGGTGAATATCCTGCAGGAGCAGCATCCCAGCCATGTCCTGTCCTTCCCACAGCCCTGTCGGGAGCTGAAAGAGCTGCTCCAGGAAATGGTTAAACCCCCAGTTTTTGTGGCTGAGCTGGGATCCTGAGGAGAGGGGACAGGGTGAGGCCATTCCCCCAGTGCCCCCGAGCTGGGATTTGAGGGTTTTACACCGTGACAGGTAGAGGAGGGACAGGAGAGACGGCAGGAGGCAGCGCCTTGGGGGGGGGGCTCTGTGTGTTGCGTTTGGAAGTCCTGGAAAGGGGAGAGGGGATGGAGGGGAAGGAGGAAGAGAGGAGGAGGAGAGGAGGAGGAGAGGAGGAGGAGAGGAGAGGAGAGAGGAGAGAGGAGAGGAGAGGAGAGGAGAGGAGAGGAGAGGAGAGGAGAGGAGAGGAGAGGAGAGGAGAGGAGAGGAGAGGAGAGGAGAGGAGAGGAGAGGAGAGGAGAGGAGAGGAGAGGAGAGGAGAGGAGAGGAGAGGAGAGGAGAGGAGAGGAGAGGAGAGGAGAGGAGAGGAGAAGAGAAGAGAAGAGAAGAGAAGAGAAGAGAAGAGAAGAGAAGAGAAGAGAAGAGAAGAGAAGAGAAGAGAAGAGAAGAGAAGAGAAGAGAAGAGAAGAGAAGAGAAGAGAAGAGAAGAGAAGAGAAGAGAAGAGAAGAGAAGAGAAGAGAAGAGAAGAGAAGAGCAGGAGGAAAATAGAAGAGGAGGAGTAGAAGAGAGAAGAGGAGGAGAGGAGACGAAGAGGGGAAGGGAAGAAAGGGAGGGAAAGGAGGGAAGGGGAGGGGAGGAGAGGGGGACGAAAAAGAGGAGCAGCAGGAGGAGGAGAGGGAGGAGGGCAGGCGCCGCGCGGGTCCCGCCCAGAGGAGCTGCCCGAGGCTGGTGGCGGAGCTGTCGCCTGGCGGCCCCGCAGATGTTCCCCGTCCCCCTCCTCCTTCCCCCTCCTCCTCGCCCCCGGCAGCGCCGCGGTCGCCCCGGGGGTCACAGGCGAGTGTTAGCCCCGGGGCCAGGGGTGGCCGGGCCGGGTCGGTCCCGGGCCGGGTGCCCGACGGTCTGCCCTGGCCGTTTTGGGAAGGTTTGAACGAGCTGGGCCGAGTTGGGCCGCGGGGGGAGGCGGGCGGGACCTCCTGGGCCCCCCTCATGGAGCCACTCCCGGCTTTGGCTTTGGGAATCTTCTCCTGGCGCCTGATTTAACACGCGACGCCGACTCCAGGCTCGGGCACGCCTTAATCCCGGAGTAAAGCTTTTAGGGGAAGGTCGGGAAGGGACTTGCGGCTTTTCTCGGCTCTCAGCGCGGGTTCCCGGCAGGGGCCCGCGGGGCGGGGGGCGGCTGTGCCTGGGGGTCCCGCAGCTCCGTCTGTGCCCCCCAAAGCAGGAAGGAGCATTTCCATGGCCCTGCTGAAAGATTTGGGGGTGTGGGTGGGTGAGAAGCTCAGCAGGGCCTGTCCAACGCAGCTTCAGCCCCAGAGCGTGGGTGGGGGGGATTGGGCCCCTCTGCCCCCTCAAGTGAGAGCCCACCTGCAGAGCTGCCCCAACCCTCGGCACAGCTCAGGAGGGACCTGGAGCTGCTGGACAGAGCCCAGAGGAGGCCACGGAGCTGCTCTGAGGCCCGGAGCCCCTCTGGCGCCAGGCTGTGAGAGCTGGAGGTGTTCAGAGAAGAGAAGGATCCCGGGAGACCTCAGAGCCCCTTCCAGGGCCGGAAGGGGCTCCAGGAAAGCTTGGGACAAGGGATGGAGGGGCAGAACAAGGGGAAATGCCTTCCTACTGCCAGAGGGCAGGGTTAGATGGGATACTGGGGGAAAATCTTCCCTGTGTGGGGGGTGAGGCCCTGGCAGAGGTTTCCCAGAGGAGCTGTGGCTGCCCCATCCCTGGCAGTGTTCCAGGCCAGGTTGGACATTGTGGCTTGGAGCAGCCCGGGATAGTGGAAGCCCTGCCCATGAAACTGAGTGATCTTTCAGGTCCCTTCCAAACCAAACCCTTCCATGATTCATGATTCTATAAATAATTCCCTCTGCAGCTGAGGCAGGAAGGGCTCCTGCAGCACCTCCCAGGTGGATGAAGTGGGATCCCTGCGGCTGTGGGGTGACTCCTGCTTTCTCTTCCAGCCCGCACTCTCGCTCCCTGCTACTTGGCCGACCTGCGCCCGGCCACGGGCAGCCTGGTGTCGGCCGTGGGCTGCACCGTGCTGCTGACTGCCCCTGTGCTACGGGGCAGCAGGGCCGTGTCCTGGGAGTACCGATTGGGCTCGGAGGAGGGGGTCATCCTCAGCTATGGCTTCCGTCACCCCCCCAACATGTCCCAGCTCTACAAGAACCGTGCGACGTTCAACGAGTCCAACCTGTCGCTGCAGGTGGTGCTGCAGCACGGGGACAGCCGCCTCTACCGCCTCAGGGCCCTGGAGGAGGCCACGACCTGGTTCCATCTGCACGTTGTGGGTGAGTGGTGCCACGGAGAACCCTCCTCTGTGGCTGGGAGCTGGGATTGCCACAGGTTTGAGCGCTGACGCTGCCTCTGCCTCTCCTAGAGCCGCTGTCCCAGCCAAAAATTGTGGGCAACTCCTTGGTGAAGGCAGGAGTCAACACCAAACTGCTTTGCAAAGTGCTGCAAGGGAAGGCAGATGCCTACTGGTGGAAGAAAAATGGGGAGCTGCTCGTGGAAAGTGAGCACATCAAGTTTGTGGAGAACACCACGCTCTGCATCCTGCGGGCGTCCATCAGCGACAGCGGCTACTACACCTGCGTGGTGAGCAACGCCGTGAGCCAGAATGAGACCTCCTTCCTACTCAAGGTCCACCGTGAGTGCATTCCTTCCCTGTCCAGGAAAAAAACGGGGGGACCGCTCCAAGAAAGGGATTCTCTCTCCCTGCCTGTGCTGAACAGGCAGGTTTGATGTGAGGCTGTGGGTGAGTTAAATTCAGGTTAAATTTGCTCTGGTGCAGAGGGTCTGTGTTCTCCCCTTTGCAGACTCTACCAACGTGGTGCTGCCTGTGGTCCTGACCTGTGTTGTCATCGGCTCACTTGCAGGTGGGTGCTGGGGTGGGCAGGTGGGTGCTGAGGTGACTCTTTGCCCTGTTTCTGGCTGGTGGGTGCCATGGCAATTGCTGTGGCCACCAGAGGTGGGTGAAAGGGTCCCATGTGGCACATCCCTGCCAGGACCTGGCTCTCCTACCCTGGCATCCCATGGGCAGGGGCTGGGTTTTGTGACAGCTGCTGTTTCCAGCAGGTTGTCCCCAGTCCAAGGAGGTCATGCTGGATGATGATGGTGGTGGGGCTCTGAGCAGCCTGGGCTAGTGGAAGGTGTTCCTGTCCATGGTAGGGGTTGGAACTGGATGGGCTTTGAAGGTCCCTCCACCCAAACGGTTCTGGGATTCTGGGATTTTCTGATGCTGCTGCTTTGTCCCCAGGTGTCTTCGTCTGGTGCCGGAGAAGGGAGAACTCATGTGAAAACTGTTGGTAAGATGCCTCCAGCCCCCTCTTGGGGTGGCCCCCTTGCTCCAGCCAATATTTTCTCTCTACAAGCCCAAATTTATCCTTGGCTGGATCCAAGTGAGCTGGAGAAGTAGGAGAGCTCAGGGTACTATTCCAGCCTCTCTTGTAAGAGGCTGCTCTGCCACCCTGGAGGCTCAAAGGATTTGCTGTCTGCTCTATTTAATCCCCAGTCTGGAAATATTTCTGATTATCCACCCAGACCCTGACACTCCTGAATAATGGGTGGGCTTTTGAGTACTCCAGAGATTTCTGGGAAGCAAAGGATTCTCGAGATTTTCTCAGAAATCACTCCCTCTCTGTGACCACAAACACACTCAGGCTGTTCACTGGAGCTTCTTGGAGGGTGAGGGTAAGGATGGAGAGGATAAGGATGAAAACCCATCCCATGAGGTGGCGGGTTACAAACAAGGAGCTCTCAGGTGTCTTGTGCAGTCAGAACCCAGGGAACTGCAGACAGATAAATTGGCCAAGGTAGCTTCTGGAATCTGGAGTAGGGCAGAAGTCCAGATCTCCTGGTGCTGCCACTGCCAGCATGGGACACTGAGCTGGCTGAGGCCCTGGAGGGGTCCAAGTGCCCAGGACATGGCTCCTGTGGGTGCCTCTCTTCTCCTTGCAGGTAGAACTTGGTCAGCCCTGCTGTTGCCCTTCCCAGGTGGTGGATACTGCTGGGAGTGCCAGGTATCCCATCCCATCCCATCCCAGCCTCTCTTGGGCTCACTTGTGAAGTGTTCAAGCTGCCAGGACCTGCAAATATTTTTTTTAAACACTGGTTTGGACTATTTCTATGTTGTCCTGCTCTTCCTGTTGTGCATCCCTGGGGAGAGGGATGTACCCCGCTCCCTCCCTCCATCCTCCTGGCTTCCTCCAGAGGCCTGGATGGGCTCATGGCTCTGGAAAGAGCCACTGTCCCTGCTGGGCAAATCCACAGTCGTGGGCCTGCTGGGAGGTGCCACAGTGCCAGCCCTGCCTCCCTGGGGCCTCCCGGTGCCCTGCTGTGCCAGGGGTTTGCCAGGGGGCTCAGGGGCTGAGGCTCTGGGCATCCTGCTCCATGTGGCCCTTGGAGGGAGGAGAAAGGGCAGGATTGTGCTGGGTGTGCAGGTGGAGGCAGTGGGAGCTGGCAGGGAATGGGGGAGCAGCAAAGGCGCTCAGTTTCTGAAAGCAGATCCCAAGGAAATCCCTGCAGCTGGCAGAGGTGGGGATTCTCAGGAGCCCATCTCCTCTAGCCCTGGGCTCTGCAGGATCTGGGGATATCCCTGGGGACATCCCCTCCTCTTCCCAGCACCAGTGCTGGTGCCAGCTTGTCCTTTCTGTTTGCTGCTCCTGCGGGTGACAATGGCCTCAGCCTGGCTGGATACAGGGAGCCCTGCTCCTGTCCCCTGCTGTCCCCTGCTGTCCTCTCCCTCCCCATGCTGCCTCTGCAGGGCCCTCCTGGGCTTTGCTGTGGAGGAGATGTTACTCCTTCAGCTGAGCCAGGAGGCAGAGCTTAGAGAGAAGCGGATGCTATCCCAGGTGCTGGACCCCACTGTTGGTCACCTCAGGACATTTGCACCCCCTTTAAATCTGAGGGGGAAATCCCAGGTCCAGGGCCCTCCCTGAGCCAGTCCCCAGCACCTCTGGAGCAGGCTGGCAAACTGGAAAATTGTAGGAGGGATCACTGCGGGATTCAGGGGCTGTAAGCAAGGGGCTATCTCAGCCTGGGGTTTCGTGGAACCATTAAAGGAAGCAGAGGAGTTTGGGTGGAATAAATGAGATTCTAACCCTGTTGGAAGCTGCAGGACAGGTTGTCATGTTCTCTGTTGCACTTGAGGGTGTAAATGTAGCCACAGGTTTTACAAGAAATACTTTTCTAAGCGTTTTGGGGAGTTGTCTGTGACTGGTTTTGGAGACTTTGTGTTTTGTTGATGTCTGTTGCTGCTAATAAAGAGTGTGTGTTATCCCAGAAGGTATTGCTGTGATGTGTAGGGGTGGGAAATGCTCCCTCGGGGTAGCTGGAGCCTGGGGTAGCAGTGGGGTAGGAATCAGGCCCTGGTGGGGCATGGCTGGTGGCAGACCTGGGAATGCTGGATTTGTCCTGGTGTCCAGCTCTGGGAGATGATCCCTTCCTCTTGAGGACATCATTTGCTCCCCTTGTGGGGTTCCTGCATCCCCATCCCCTCCCTCACCTGCTCCTGTGGCAGTGATAGCCTGAGGGACTCAGCTGGGGTTAAGAACAGCCCAACGACTTTGCTCCAAATCTGGGTGAGGGTATTTTTAACCTGGCCCCATTCCCTGAGTCATGGGAGCCTGGCAGCTGCCCTGGCAGTGCCTGGGTCGAGCTGCCTTCCAAGGAGCTGGGTCTGGGCTGTCCCAGGGGGGCTTTTTGGGGAGGTTTGGGGTTCTTCTGGGGGCCTTTGGGTGCAGGGATGTGCTCAGCAGCTGTTTGTGGTTGGGAATGGCTCTTTTGGGCTGCAGGAAACATCTCAGTGTGTTGTGACAGGCAGGACAAGCAGCCACTGGCACAGGCTGAGCACGATTTACGGCGTAAATAAATCCCAGAGTGTGTCAGACGCCCTGGGATGGACCTGAGGAAGAGCTGTTGACAGCATCCTCCTCCTCCCACCCTGGTTTTTGTGCCTTCATGTCCTTCCTCCGCCTTTACTACTGGTAAAGCCAGAATCTATTTCAAGGTACTACAGGGTTAGTCCCAGAAAAGTATTTCATGCTACTCCTGGGTATAACTTACACAAATAGCTCTAAATTGTTGTAAACAAACATTAAGTAAAGATAAACAAGTTAGAGACTCCGGCAGCTGCTGCTAAAGTGGCTTCTCTACTTCAGGCTTTGGTTTCCTGCAGAAAGGGGGAAATGTGCATTTGTCCTCCCCTGGGTCTGATTTATTATTAAAAAAGGCAGAATCAGGTTAATTTCATGGACATTTATTATGAGGATCACAGAGGAACCCAAACTGAGACCCTTGAACCCCCTAAACCTGGGGGAAGGCTTGGGCTGGCTTAGCCAAGTGAGAGACACCCACATGGAACTCAGCTGGGAATGGTGTCCTTGGTGCCTGGCTGAGACATTTCAAAGGACCTGGAAGGAAGAGGAGGGGGGACATGCTGAGCATCGAAATTGTTCCCTGTGAGGGTGGGAAGGCCTGGCACAGGGTGCTCAGAGAAGCTGTCAATCCCTGGAAGTGTCCAAGGCCAGGCTGGACAGGGCTTGGAGCAGCCTGGGATCATGGAAGGTGTCCCTGCCCAGGGCAGGGGGTGGAACTGGATAATCGTAGAATTTCCTTTCCACCTAAACCATTCTGTTAATCCATGAATCCAGGAGGAATTAAGGCTTAAAAACTTCAGGTTGAGGCCATAAGTGGGAGTTTTGAGTGGGCTTTCAAGTGCTTTGCTGGATGGGAACCCCACCAGAGCAGCCTCCCCCTGAACCCAGCAAGAACCTAGGGGCTGGAGGGCACGCTGGGCTGGATCTTTCTTGGGGTATGGGTCTTAAACTAAAACACAGGATTGTTTCCATATCCTGCTGCTTTTGCTTCAAGATGTACAAATTCATGTGAAAAATAGGAATTTATGTGGAAAATAGGAACAAAGGACCTACCTGGCTTTGTCCATCCAACAGTCATCGCAGTCCTTGCTCCAGCTCTGAGTCGTGTGATGTGTAAAAGACAAATCTGTCCCCAGATCAGGAGAAGGTGTGAGAGGTACCAAGGGCGGGGTGTTGTATTTGGGATACAGTCCCTGGGGCTTCCGAGGGGAGGGAAACAGTCAGTGGGAACTATGAAACACGGGGGCTTCACAAAAGCCAAATCAACCACTTTTAAACAATTCCAGTGGCTGCTGGATGGTGCAGGGACACGGAGGCGTTGTGAGGGGCTGGAAGAGGAAGGAGGACCAGACTTACAGCAGAGGCCAATGGCGAGGAGCGGGAGGGCTGACACGGCCGCGGCGCTGCACACCAGGATGGTCATGTCCATGAACTCCGTGCATCCTTCTTCTACTGCCGGAGAAAACAGCAGGGGCAGGGAAAGGAGGAAGGTAGGTTGCCACCATGAAAGCACAAACACACAAAAAAATAGAAAATAAAATAGGTGGAGGATGTTGAAACTGAATTTTGCTCCTGCCAAGATTTCACTTCCCCGAAACTCCTGGTTTGTTGGGCTTGTTTTTGGAGGCCTAAGAGCCAAATTGAAGGGATGTGGGGATTACACAAGCTGTGCTCTTGGGGCGGTCCCTGGAGGATCTCTGCTCACCGTGGCGGTGGTAGATGCTCTTGATGAGGAAGATGCTGCTCAGCACCACGGCCACCACGGCCCCCGGCGCGGCGTAGCCCATGGTGCGCTGTGCTGCAGAGGTGCACAGGAAAAAGAGATGTGGATGAGTGCCCAGAGGTGTGGGTGCAGGGCTGGCCTCACCCAGGCACAGGTGAGGGATCCACCAGCCTGGGTCATCACAGGAGTTCTCATTTTAAAATGAGGATGATGTTTTGGGCAGAATAACCTCCCTGTGGACCAGTTTGGTCCATCCTTGGTGGGACCGCTCACCGTTTTTGCTCTTCAGATGGCTGAAATCCGTAGGCTGGAAAATCATGGTGGTGGCAACCAGGAAGGTCACCACGGTGAGGTAGGTCAGGGTGATCTCAGGCAGTATGACAGCCACAGAAGGGCCTGAAAGACAACAGGACAAGGCAGAGACCCCAATGGTCCATTGCCCACCCCCTTCAACACCTGGGAACTCTGCATTACATGCCTTCCCCACCCTTCTCTGACTTCCAGCCTCTCCTTGCAGCCTCTCCATTCTCTGATCATTTTACTGTCCTGCTGGGATTAATCCTGGGAAAGGGCTCTGGGAAAAGGGGAATAACTGTATTAATTGTCCAGGGGGGTGTGTAATGCACGTGGTGGTCCAGCTCCTCCAGACCTGGAGATCACACATGGAGACCACACATGGATCACGAATTTCTCTGGATGGGTCTGTCCCCCATATTCCATGCTGTGACTCCCCTGTCCCTCACTGCCTTCCTCTCTGGGCCTCACTGGACTCTGCATTTCCCATGGGTTCTGTCCCCCCTCCCTCCAAACCTCCCCACAGTCCCCTCTGACCTTCCTCCCACATCCAGAGGATGCCAGCGGTGCCATCCAAGATGCAGGCGATGCACACCAGCCCGCAGGTGTAGGAGCTGAGCCACCTCCAGAGCTCCCCCCCTAAAAACCCAGAGCAGAGGGGGGTGACTGCTGTGACCCCTGCAAATCCTGTGCCAGCCATCACCCCTTCCTCAGGATGGATGCAGTCCATCCCCACCCAGATGCTGTAGGATATCCCAGGATCTGGGGGTTCCCAGAGCAATGCTCTTTGCTCTCCCCCACCAGACAAGGGAAATGGGGTCCTGCTCCCCCCCAGCTCACTTATCCTGAGCTTTTCGGACTGGCAGACGGGAATAATTAATCCCCATGCTGAGACAGCAGCGAAGACCACAGCGATCACTGCAATTTTCAGGGTGTGCTTCAAGCGATGGGAGAGACCTGGAAAAGAGCAACCCCGAGGGGCAGGAGACAGGACATCAGCAGGACCAGCCCCCTGGCTCTGGTGGCCGCAGGGATCCTCCATCACCAGGACAGATTCTATTTATTTGCCACTTGGTGGCCAAATACACTCCATGCAATGTCCAGACTGGGGTGGGTGCTCCTCAGAGGCTTCCTGGCCACCCTCCTGCTCATGTCCCGCTCAGCATCACCTTGGCCAAGGACCATAACTTTGGACCTGCCCCAAGAGGGAACAGCCAATCTCCTGCCAAGGAATATGCCTTGGTGGGATCAGAGGCTGGGAATTGCTGCTGATCATCCCAAGATGGGCAGCTCCTGGCAGCAGCATGTGCACACTGCCTCCTGGGGAGGGTGGCCAGACCACAGGTGATGGAGGCTGAGGGATTGGATGGAACCACTGAGACATCCCCAGGGAAGGGTGGAGGGCAGGAGGAGCAGTGGGAGGCGAGACCTTCAATGGTGACCTCCAGGGAGGTTTCTTGCCAGCTGATCCCGTTGCTGGCATTGCAGGAATAGGAGCCACAGTCTGACTTCTTGGCTGGCCTCAGGTACAGAACACTGTGGCTGCTGGACAGCTGGGAAACTCTGTCTTGGAGAAGGGGCTGCCCGTCCTTCTTCCAGGTG
Organism: Vidua macroura; assembly: GCF_024509145.1. NCBI lineage: Eukaryota > Metazoa > Chordata > Aves > Passeriformes > Viduidae > Vidua > Vidua macroura. Next base: position 4,542,172 of record NC_071584.1, on the reverse strand, counting down.
ATGGTGTCCACTCTGCCCTCTGCCACTTCACAGACAACCTGGCCAGTGGCCCGAGCCAGGAGACTGCTGGTCCGGAGCTGAGGGCGGGACACAGGCTCTGGAAAGGGAACAGAGACCCCAGCACTTCTCTCAGACATAGAATCACAAAATGGTTTGGGTGGGAAGGGACCTTAAAGCCCATCCCGTTCCACCCCCTACCATGGACAGAAACACCTTCCACTATCCTGGGTTGCTCCAAGCCCTGTCCAACCTGGCTTTGGACACTGCCAGGGATGGGACAGCCACAGCTTCTCTGGGAATCTGTGCCAGTGAATGTGACCCTGAGCATCCCTGATGGGCCCTTGGGCTGCAATTGCCACCACAGCACCAGCCACAGCATGGTCATGGGTGCCTTTCCCTTGGGAAGCCCATCCTGCTGCTGTGCTTTCCAGGACTGTGTTTTTTTTGCAGTTGAATCACTGCTTTAATGGATATGGCTAAGTATGGAGCACTTTGAAATGCATCAGAAAATGAGAAAATAGCAGAGAAGGCAGCAGATGCCACTCAGATTGTGTGTGGTTGGATGGAGAGGTGGGTGGTGAAGGGCCGTGGTGGCATTATAGCCATGGTGTGATTGGTGAGATAAGCCAGAGCAAATTAAGGGAATTGCTGGCAGCAGTGCTGAGGAGGGACTTGTGGGCCGTTTCAAGTGCCTCTTTTCTCTGTGGTGGCAGCTGGTGCTTGCAGAGGGCAAATGGGACAGCCTGGCCTTGAGAGGGTGGTGGCTTCTCCAGAAACCTCAGCTCCACTGGCTCTGCCAGGTGTCCCCTGGCAAAGTGCTGGGGGGAGGGACCCTGCAGGTGGCAGAGTCACAGCAAGCCACCAGTCCCTCTGTTATCCCTCTGGTTCCTCCACCACCCCCCCAGTTCCTCCATCCTTGCACCAGTCCCTCCATCACCCCCATCACCCCACTAGTCCCTCCATCATCTTACCAGTCACTCTGTCATCCCTTTATCCTCCCACCAGTCCCTCCATCTCTGCACTGAAGTGTGGGAAACAAGGGATGGAATTGCCTTTCCAGGATGGAACTTGTCCCTCTGTCCCAGCCAGGCCCCTGGAAGGTCTCACTGGGCAGCACTTCCAGATTTGCTCCCCCAGGATAAGTTTGGAATCTCTTTCCAAGGTCCCTTGGTGCTGTCTCCACACACGACAGGTGCAAACAAGCTCAGGACTGGCTGGTCAGCCTTTGCTCAAATCCCTTCTGCAGCCCCTTTGCCCTGGCTCTTGCTCCATGAACAGACAGATTCTGCTTGGATCCATCACCCCGCTCCTTCCCTCCCACACCCACCACTCACGGAGGACTTCCAGCTGGATTTCCAGGCTCCTCCTGTCTCCTGTGTTGACAGTCACTCTGTAGATGCCACTGTCACTTTCCTGGACATCCTCCAGCAGGAGAGATCCATTGGATGGATGGAAAACAGCTCGTCCTGCATAGGGAGAGTGGATGGCTGGGGCGTGGGCCCCCCCCTCGTGCTGCAGGATGGGGTGGGAGCCGGTGCCATTGAGGAATTCCCAGTGCATGGAATTGCTGTGGGTGTCGTTATCCAGCCCAGGGAGCAGCACTGAGGATCCCACAGCAGTGGCTCTGTGGACAGCTCCCATTGCTCCCAGAGCTGGAGGGAACAGCATCAGCAGCCCTGGAGGGAGGAGAGGGGTAGGGATGGGGCTGGGAGCAACTGCTCTGGGGAAAGGTGTCTCTGCCCATGGCAGAGGAGTGGAATGAGCTTCTCCTACCTGAGTTTTTGTTGTACTGACCTAATTTCCATGGCTCATTCCCAATTCGGAGAACCCTGGGAAGGTTTGGGTTGGAAGGGAGCTCAAAGCCCGTCTCATTCCAGCTCTGCCATCCACAGGGACACCTTCCACTAGACAAGGATGGGACAGCCACAAAATTCCTGGTCTTGTTTGGGGCTGAAGGTGTCCACGTGCCCCCCACAGTGCAGGATGGAGCCACCATCCCAAAATTTCTGGGCTTGTCACAACTTGGGCTCTGGCAGGTGCTCAAGGACTTAAGGAGGAGGTGCTGTGGGAAGGTCACAGCTGCCAGCCCCCCATCTCCAATAAAGAGGATTCTGGGAGGGAGGAGAGGGAGGGGGAGGCTCCCCAGCCCCCGTGGCTCCAGAGCTGGGCAGAGGCCAGGGATCCTCACAGGCTGTGTTTGCTCTCGGCCCTGTCTCAGCTCCTGCTCCGATAAGCACCTGTTCATCTGCATTCCCACTGCACCTGCCAGGCAAACTGCCCTGGAAACTCCTGCTGCTCCCACTGGGATGGTGCAGCACAGGTGGGAGGGAAATAAGTGTGACAATCCAAGTAAAGTCAAGTTCATCAGGTGATTTTAATTTCTCACTCTTATAACCTTGAAAGGCAGCTGTTTTCATGCCCTCCTCCTCCCCAGACTGTAGATGTGGGGGAAGAAAATACAATTTAATGATTAAAAATTCTTATTCTCTGAAAATTTTCCTTTTTCTGCTGATAAAACACTATTTACAGAGAACGGAACAACGAGCTGAAGGAAAGAGGAAAACACCCCATCTTTTGCAGCTGCAATGGCCAAAACTCTTCCTACAGACACTGAGAGCTCACTGACATCCCAAAATCAAGCTGTAGGGTAATGGGCTTCCTTTCTATTTTAGATGCTCATCCTGAAAATCGTTGTGCATTTGGATCTAGCACATGTTGCCCAGAGCAGCTGTGGCTGCCCCATTCCTGGAAGTGTTCAAGGCCAGGTTCAGAGTGTTCAGAGCAAGCTGGGGATGGAATGGGATGAACTTTAAGGTCCTTTTCAACCCAAACCCTCCTGTTATTCCATGGTTCATGTTTCAAGGCAGCCAGGAGCACAGTGAAAATGCTCACATGAGTTTAACTGAAATAAAATTTGTGGTTTTAAAAGCATCAAATATTTTTACATATCTATTTTTAACACAAACACAGATATTAACATATATACCGATATTTATGTCTGAGTACATCTATCAGCCCCACTACAAATCTAGCTCCAGCAGACTTTTATCCCCAGATTCATGCGTGGCCCTTCCACCACCTCTCTCCTTGGACAAACATGCCTTTGCCTTCTAGGTTAAACCTTTTACCCACCTAAAACCTCCGGCCCAGAGCTCCCCACACTCGGCTCCAAAGGGCTTTGGAGGAGGCGAGGAGCCAATGAGGAGCCCCCGGGCCAGCCCCGGCTCCCAGCCCTGGGCCCCCTTACCTGCGAGGAGCACCCAGGTGGTGCCCAGCAGCTCCGTGGGACGGCACAGCAGCATCTGCCGAGGGAAACCAGCGCCAGAGAGCCCCGATTAAAAAAAAAAAAAAAAATCCCCTCACAATTCCACGCTGTGCTGGGAGCAACAGGTGAGGCGGTACCGTGGGTTTGCAGCCCTGGGATGGATTCCCGGTGCCGCGGGTATTCCCAGCCTGTTTTCCTGCCGATTCCCCTCCCAGACTCTTCCCGGGAGTGGCAGCAGCGGCAGCTCCCGCTCCTGTTGCCGCTCCCCCGGGGGAAAAGGAGCTGCCGATGGCTCCGGCACCGCGCTGGGATCCATCGGCGGCTCCCGGGCCGCCGGAGGCTCTGCCGGCACAGGGCAGGGGGTCCCACAGGAATAAAAATTACAGGGGCATCCCAGGTCATTTTCATGCCATGAGGCCAGAAGATCCATCCCTATCCCTTCCCCACAGGTCAGTCCTCTCCCAGAGCCTGCAGCAGAGTTGTAACTCGACCCAGCCCGGTTCTGGGGGGAGCAGGGGTTCAGTCTGGCTCTAAAACACCTGTGAGCAGCTTTTTCCTCCACCCCGTGAGGTGTGCTGGGATCATCTACACCCCACAGGCTTTCTGCAAAGGGAATTTCAGTTTACGGGAGGGATACTCCTGGAATCAGGACCCGGGGACCTCATTTGGTTACATCTATCTCAAAATAATAGAATTCCAGACGGGTTTGGGTTCGGAGGGACCTTAAAACCCACCCTGTTCTACCGTCCAGCCATGGGAGGAGACCCCTTCTACTGGACCAGGTTGCTCCAAGCCCCAGATGAGGTGGGAGGCTAAAAATGGAAATACTTTTCAGCTGGGTTGGAAGCAGCTTCCCCCAGTTTTATTCGAGTCCTGTGAGGGTCCAGAGGCTCCTGGTGGCATCAGAGGGGACCAAGGGGGACGCACTGAAAGCTGCACCTGCACAATCCTCAGAGCTGGGAGTGAGCAGAGGGCTCTGGAGTGCACTGGGGAGGAAATGGGAAGCTCTGGGAGATACTGGAGGGAAAATGTGGCCAGCAGGTCAATGAGGAGGGTTTGGTTTCACTGCAGGGCTGAGGACTCTGGGGAGCCCCAAAAGCTGAACGAGGGGCTGAACTGCAGAGCCAAGAGGAAAGGGAGGGGTTCCAAGGGAGGAACTGGGGTCCCTGTAGGACAAGCCCACAAACAGGGACGGGGGGAGTGGAGCCAGCTGAAGGTCTGGGCGTGTGGGAGGGACACTCAGGCTGCACGAGGTGAGGGACAGACGGCCCCAGCGGCAAAGGGGACCAAACCGGAGACCTGGGACGTGCGGATGGGAACGGAGGATCCCGGGATACAGCAACACCCTCCAGCCTCTCTCCGGGTTCCATCAGCTGCGCTGGCCTCACCTGCCTTCAGATCAGCCCCAGGGTCCTGCAGGCACCCGCAGGTCCCCCAGACCGAGGTCTCCAATTCCCTCACATCATTCCCACCCTCTGCTCCACCCTTTGGTACAACGGGCACCACATCCCACAGCTCCTAAAAAACGTTCACAGCCACAGAGGCTCTGAACAGCAATTCCTGGGCTTCTCCGGAGGGATGGAGAGAGATCAGCGGCACGAACTGCACCGGTACCGCCGGGAGCCCCGAGCCCGCCTGGGATGGGACTCGTGGGTTTTTGAAACACGAATTTCTGGCATCTTGTGCCATCGTGTGGCCAGGGAAAGGCCCGTGCAGCGGCACGGTGCGGGGGAATCAGGGAGGGGTGTGCGGGATGCCGTGGGTGGGTCAGCCCAGCCCGAAGGTCCCGCTCGCCCAGGACGGGGACATTCAGCGCGTTCTCGGCCACACTGTCCCCGTCGCTGGAGGAGGGCGATTTCCAGCAGGGAATGCTCAGACACTGCAAGCAGAACCATTTTTCTTTCCTTGGCTGTGGAAGGGAGTGATTTTGTCCCTTTCCAAAACTGGAGGTGGAAGAGGAGGGATCCTTTCTTTTGCTGGGCTCACTCCAATGGGAGTCTCCCCACAGGTCCCAGCTGCCACCTGGCCACACCACTGCCACCTCTAACCTTTGTCCCAGGGGCCTGGTGACACTTTTTAATGGTAAATACACTTTCTGTAGCAAGCCATTCTAATTTTGTACAATCTTTTATTAATATCATTGTGATTATTGCGATTTCTTCAGTAAATTGTGACTCCAACTCAGAACCTCTCCTAGTGTTTTTCTTCCACTATGGAAAGGGGTTTGCTGGAGGGGGGCTTAATTTTCCTGCTGAGTTTTAAAATTGACTCCTACCAGGATCCAAGGCTGCCATTGGAGCTTTACCTAACAGAGGGCAGCTCCCCTGGCACCCTCTGCCCAGCCTGGGCTCGGAAATCCCTTTGAACCCTGCTGACTCCCAGGGGCTCACAAGGGATGGGAAGCACTGGGAAGGGAACACAGGGACTGGGGGCATCAGGGAGCTCAGCCCACAGCAAGAGCAGATTTCAGGACTGTCTTGGCACCACTATCTCTACATTCAGTGTTTGGATTAAACAAGAGCAGCGAATTCAGCACCTGTGCACCTGCACTGCCCCTGCCCTGAGGACACAGAGCACCTCACACACAGCACAGTTAGGGGCGAAGGGGCACAGCCCTGCTTTAAGGTCTGGTCAGAGCAGAGAGAACACCCCAAAAGATATGGCAGAATGAAAAATGTCTAACAGCAGGATTTGCTTTTGTTCCTTACCCTGTGGCACTTCAGCATGCCAGATCCCAGATCCCAGGAGCTGAAAGGCACCTGAGTTACATTCAGAGGAAGAGAATTTTAGGAAAAAATACACCTAAAGAGTGGGTTTCATGCACCAGAGAGTATGATGATGACCTTAAGATTCCTTAAGAAAGGATGGAAGAGGAGGCACAGTGGGAAGTTTGTCAGAAATCCTGGAGCTGCTGAGTGTTGCCCTCCACACAAGTGCAGTGAAACACGCAGAGTGAACAGCAGCATGGCAGTCAAGGAAAAGTGGGAATTCCATCCCTCATTTAACATCATGATCTCTGCTTCCCAACATGCAGATCTTGGTGCTTCCCTTTTCCTTCTCTAACCTAAACCTTCCAAGAAACACTCAAAGTACACCAGGACCTCTCCAGGCCCTCTTTGAGGCAGAGCTTGGCTGCTTGATCAGTTGTAAGAGACAAGATCCCAGAGACTTCCATTCTGCTCTGCTAAAAGTCCCCTAAAACTGGCAGCTCAAAAAAAAAAGGCCAAACAGGGAATCCTGAAGGCACTTGCTTGGAGGAGCACTTATTGTGGTGGGATTAACCACAACTGAGCCACCCTGGCTGGGAGCACCAGGCTGGGAGCATGGACAGCAAGAGCTGCCTGTGCTCAAAGGTAGAGCGTGGTCCCAAAAAATGGTACCACAACCTTTGGTTTCCACCTGCCCCCTTGCCTGAGCAGGCCCTGGGAGCTGCTTGGAGAGGGTGGAGGTGTCTGAGTTATTGCAGTGTTTGTGTCGTGGTGAGGCACCAGCACAGAGGGCCCAGAGCACCTGGGGAGGCACCAGCTCACCTGGCCTTGTATGCAGTGGGGCTGAGGGCTCCTGCCTCTCCCAGGGGTGGCACTGAGGGGCTGCTGGCTCTCCCAAAAGTGGGACTGGGGGCTGCCAGCTGCTCTTGGAGGTGACACTGGGGGCTGCCCGCCTCTCCCAGTGGTGGGACTGGGAGGGCCCTGCCTCTCCCAGAGGTGGGGCTGGGGGCTGCCTGGCTCTCTGGAGGGTGGGCTAGGCCTGCAGCCCCAGCAGGCGGGCAGTGTTCAGCACGTCGTCCCTCGTCAGGTAACACCCACAGAGCTGCCGGTACCCGGTGAATGCCTCCCGGCCGTGCAAGACACGCCAGTTATCCACAAACAGGACCTGCAGGGAAGGGAAAAGGTCATCAGGAGGACAGCAACCACAGCAGGCAGGGCCAGGAGCCTCTGGCAGGGCAGGTCCTGGGGATCCCTGGACACTAGAAGAGCAGGTAAGGGTGTACCACAGTGGGCACGAGCCTCCTGTTCCACATTGACACAGGTGACGCTACAGCCAGCTGTCCCACAGGATCCAGCACAGCTCTTTCACCAGCTCTTTATGGAGCCAGCCCAGAAACACATTTTGGGATTTCTTTGCCTTTCTACTGGAGAGGAAATAGCTCACCAGCAATAGACAGTGGCCAACTTATCACTGAATCCCAGAATGCTTGGGTTAGAAGGAACCTTAAAACCCATTTTGTTCCACCTTCTGCCATGAGCAGAGACACCTTCCACTATCCCAGGTTGCTCCAAGCCCCATGGAACCTGGATTTGAACACTTCCAGGGATGGGGCAGCCCCAACCACCTGCCTCTGTGGTGTCACCCATGTAAGGTCTCAAACATAACCTCAGAACTGTAATTTCTTCTGGAAGAAGTGAAAACCTGAACATTAAGTGTTCTGGCCTCTCTGCTCCTGAGGATTCTCATTTCAGTGGCTGGAAACTGGGACTAACTTTCCTCTGAGGCAGAGCTTGAACTAAACATCTCTACCTCACCTGGGAGCTCATACTGCTTTAGGACAGCAGAAAACACACATGCAGAAGCCACTACTCTTAATGCTGGAGCACCCAGAATGAGGAAAACTGCTGGATGTGGCAGTGCCCAGACACTGGCACACCCACAGAGCAGCCTGCTCTTCTCCCTGTGCCAAACCCACAGCTCCCAGTCCCACCCTGGACCAGTCCTAGAGGATGCAGCTCCAGATCCCACCTTGCCCGGCTTCAGCTTGACCCAGAGCTCATTGTCGGGCCGGCGCAGCTCGGCGGTGAGGGCGCGGTGTGCCTGGTACCAGCGGCGCACCACGTCATGGGGTACAGTGTTGATCACGGCACGGTCGTAGTTGTTGTACCTGCAGGGAGAGGAGAGACAAGAGACTGCCCAACATGGCTCCAGGTGCTTCCAAGAGAACCTCAGGAGCCTGTGGGATTAGTGGGTATTTAAGGGAGGCTGCAGAGGTGACCAGCAAGGCTCTGCTGCCAGCACAGGACTTTAGGGAACACAGCACTGAGAGCAAGAGTTTACTATCAAGTATACACCTGTTCTTCCTGGTTTTCCATGGAAGGACATGGCTAGACTGAGGGTTGCTTAGAATAAAAGTGCAAAGCAGCGCTGGACAACCTCTAGAACTGAGGCAAACTGGAGGTTCAAAAATCAGCCCAAGCTCCCTTTGGAAGGGATCACTCTGCATTCTCCCTGTTCCCTGAATGCCAGGATAGTTTCTAGGGGCTTCTCCAGAGAAGGGCTGAACTCTTCTGCATCTCAAATAGAATGCGATGAGAGCTTGGAGCTGAAAGGAGAATGGCAGGAGTAAAAAAATCAAAGCTCAGCACCAACACCCATCCTTGTATCAGCGGTGCTGAAGCTACCTCTAAAGCAGGAGGAACACAGGGTGTATTCCTGTGGTTTCATCCCTGCTCATCAAAGATACACTGGTTTTCAGCCCATGGAACATTCTGGAAAACCACCACCACAATGCCCTCTCCTCCCCAGAGGCCTCCTGGCCATTACCTGATGAGGTAAAGCTCGTTGTTCCAGGGGTAGACGTTGAGCACTGGCCCCACTCCAATCATGTGGTTGTGGCAGCCGCCCACATTCTCCACGTACTCGTGTTTGAGGGGCACCTTGGCCAGCAGCTCAAAGTGCTCCGGGGCCTGGCGCAGCACCTGCTCGGCTGCGTGGAACCCGTCCACCAGCAGCGTCCGCCCTCCCGTGCCTTCGTGCTTCAGGCAGTGGAACACCTGGATGCTGCACAGAGACAGAATCCGAGAGGAATGACCTTGGCTGCCTGTGCCCTGGGCACAAGGTGCTCCCCAAGGACACAGCCAGATGTGTATGGATGCACCACCCATCCTTGCTGTTTCTCCAGACCCAATCCCACATGTTTTCCTGGGTGAGGAGGCAGCACTGCCTGTGCTGCTTCCAAAACTTAGTGAAACGAGTCTGGGGACTTCAGGAGCTGCAGGATGAAGGCTGTGTCACCCAAAATCCAAACCCAAAGAGGCTGTGGCTGCCCCATCCCTGGAAGTGTCCACGGAAGGGCTGGATAGGGCTTTGAGCAACCTGGGATAGCAGAAGGTGTCCCTGCAGCAGCACGTACCCGCAGGGCTCCTGGAAGTAGGTGGTGTCCGTGTGCCGGTCCAGGGCCAGCTTGGTGTAGGCTGTGTCTCCCCGGGAGAAGTCAGAGGTGAAGTACCAAATCCTGCCATAAATGGTCTCCCTGGAAAAGAGATGGGCAGTTATCATAGGTCAGTGTCTGGGTAAGGCACATCCTCCCCTACATTTGAGTTATTCCCCTCTGTCCCATGCAGAGTCATTAAAGCAGAACAACTTCACAAAATTCAGATTGTCAGAGATGGTGCTTCTAATCCCTCTTCTGGTGTTCAGCTCCTCTGTTTCCTCCCCAAAAAGCTGGTGGTGACAAGTCTTCCCCTCCACAACCACTGATGTTTCCATACCAACCATCATCCCCAGTCATGGAAGTGACACAAGGAGTTGCCTAAGTGCAGCCAGCCCTTACTTGTATCCACACAGGGTTGCCCAATAATTCCATTTCTTCTTCCCAGAATCCTGTTTTCACTACCTCCCCCCTCCAACATGCACAGGAGGGAAGGGACACCAGGCAAGGCCAAACAGCAGGGGGTACAGGGGGAGGGTGCCTGAAGACAAAAGCTGGTTGTATATTCCCTGGAGCCCCTTGTTTCTATTTGGAGTGACTGTTCATTAAGAAGAATCCCTCCTTTTCCAACAGCCCCAGGCAAATCAAACTGTTTCCACAGCTTGGATAAAGCCTCGAGCTCAGGCCCTGGCCTACCATGCTGGTGGTGCTTTACACAAACGCAGCACCAACACCTCTCACTGTTTTTCTCTAGCAAGAGCTCCAACTGGTCTTTGATCTCCCTGGCTCCCAGGGCCAGGCTGCCCTCGTGACCCCCCAAGTCATAACAGGAAATGTCTCTCCTTGCAAAGCCCTGCTCTTCCCAGCCAGCCACTTCCTTCAGTCCCTCCTCTCTGCACAGTCCCACTGTCACAAAAGTCATAGGATGCTCCAGGGCCAGCTCAATGACTGAGTGAGTCACAGCTCTTCCATAAAGGAGGGTGGATCCCACAGTGGGATCCTCTATCCCAGGTCCAGGGGAGCAGCCAGAGCATTTGTCTGCACACCAGGCCATGCCACACAAAACACGGAGGCAGCAGCTTTCCAAACAGAAAGAAAACAAGTTTATCCTTCCCAGGATAGCCCAGATACCTGATTATGCTGATCCTCTTTGCCAAGATTTCCGTGTCCTCTTTGGTGGGAGTGACATTCTCCACAAAAGCAATCCCGTACAACAAGAAGTTCTGCAGGAATTCCTTCAGCCCCTCGTCTGTCTCCAGGAAGCTCTGGCAGTCGATGGAGGGGACCTGGGCTTGCCGATAGATCTCAGCATTCCAGAGGATCCGGGGGTGCATGACCTGCTGCTTCTGCCCCTCATAGCTGTTCCTCACCAGCCACTCCAGCCCGTACCGTGTCACATGTCCATCCGGCCCTGGCACAGGGACAAGGGCAGAGTCACCAAAATCCCACTGACCAGCCCGACATTGTGGCACCTGTCAGCCCAGGACAGGCCTCACCCTTGTCACCTGTCTGGGGATGGGTCCTTTGCACCCTGCTGCCACCCAAAACATGACCTGAAAGGCCATGAGTCCTAAAGGTGTTGTCACTGCTGCCACAACTCCAAATTCAGGGCAGCTGCTGAAACCCTCTCCAAATTCTCAGCAAACTGTTGCATCTACAGTGGTTTTGGGTTTTGTTGACAGGCCTCCAAGGACAATCAAAGCTCTGAAGTCAAGCCCTCAAATAAAAGTAAGCCCCACCAAAGGAAGAAAGCAGCTGGGAAAGGGAGGAGAAAGGACAGAGAACGGGCATGGTGAGCAGGGCTGACAGCTGCTCACACAGGACAGGGAAGGAAAAGAGAAGCAACCTTGTCATGCCCCATCTGTTCACCACCTGCACTACTGGGGGAGTTTGACCAACCCAGACACTGCATACACACAAGAAGGGCTGGGGCAGGAAAACCACACCGCTTTGATGCAGAGGTGTGTTTAGAGTGAGTGCACTGTTTAAAACCTGCTCATGGCTCAGTATCTTCCCACACAGGCAGATCTGGGGGCAATGCTGTCCATCAGCAGCCACAGACGTTCAGGACTCACAGGTGAGGAAGAGCGTGGTCTCATCCACCCGCACAGCCTGGGGCTGGATGGCCAGGTCTACGCTGGCTGTGTCCAGGCTGCGCTGGTTGGTCTTGGTGTTGTAGCAGGAGGCGGAGCGGCAGTGGTCCCGCAGCCACACGAAATCCAGGCGCATCACGGTGCTGCCATACCTCAGCTCTGCCAGGGATGGGAGCAGAGGAGGCTTTGGGGCAACAGGGAGGACAAACAAAGCCGAGAACCGAAGCCCAGAGCCCACACCTTATCATCCCAATTACAGGGGATGCAGTGGTACCCCTTGACATAAATTGTCACATGAGGAGGACCTGGCAGAGGATCAAAGGCCTGGCTCCTTTGCTTTGTGTAAAATGCTGAGGAATTCCCTTTGCTTGCAAGTGACTCGGAGTACTGAGATCTCACTGGCTGCAGCTGCCAACACCCTGCACAAGGTGGGGCAGCAGAGGTGGGCACACACCAGAGCTAAGGGGGGCTGTGCCAGGGAGAGCCTGAGCATGGCACAGAAAATGGTGCCCGACAGGTCATGGCTCAGTTTTTGTTCAGGAATCCCTGGATTTGATTACTTATTTAGCAGTGCCTCACTTATCATAGAAGACAAGGCTGCTCCATCCTGCCTTTGGGAATTCCAGCAGGGAACATGAAACAGCCCCCAGTGTGCATACCTCTAATGCAGGCTATTTCAGAAGGAAAACATACATCATTCCAGGGAACAAGGGTGGAATCCCTCCCTGCTGTCCCCAGGCAGAACACCCAGGAGCACTCTCCCCCAGCACACCTACCGAGATAGTCTGGGTGCAGTTGCCAGGCACAGTGGGGGAACGCTGGGCCCGTGGGGTGGCAGCGTGCCGGGGCAGCCAGGATGGGTCCAGGGCCCCGGGGCAGCCATGGCCAGCGACGTCCGGTGCTCCCACGCCGCCCCTGGAGCAGCCACGCCAGCCTCTGGCACCACATCCTGGCAGTCAGGAGAGAGGGGACAAGGTGACTTGGACGTGATACTCTGTCCTAAACCCCAGCAGGACACAGCCCTGAGGAGACACAAAGGACATGCCGGGATCCTGTGAGGCTGGGGAGGCCCTGGCATAGGGTGCCCAGAGAAGCTGTGGTTGCCTCTGGACTCCTGGCAGTGTTCAAGGCCAGGTTGAACACTGGGGCTTGGAGCCACCTGGGGTCATGGAAGGTGTCACTGCCCATGGCAGGGGGTGGAATGGGATGAGCTTTAAGGTCCCTTCCAACCCGAGCCATTCCATGATTCTGTGATTTACCAGGCAAAGCCATTCCAGGAGAGACAGCTGTGTTCAACACTCTTGTGCAAAACAGTGGCAAAGCCTCATCTCTGAAGGTCTTCTCCCCCCTCCAGCATTCTGAGTTTGAAATCACCATTCCTGGATGGAACTGCAGCAATCGAGGAAGCAAAGTGACCTTGGTTAGAGAAGCAATAATAGAGGAATCGAGTAATTAGGTCAGTTCTAGAAAAAGCAGGCAAAACAATGAGGAGGAGGAGGAAGATCTCTGCTGCTGGTGAAGGACACAGCTGGCATGGAAGAGAAACCACCGTGATTAATTTTAGGATAGAGATTAGAAGGCGATTTCTCCGAGGGAAATTTGTAACAATTCTTCAGTGCAAAGAGCAAGGGCAAAAATCTGACAGGTTTTAAGAGATGATGCCTCAGTCTAAATGCCCATCATGTTTATGAATTTCTGGGGGCCAGGTCTAAACCCAGCAGGATTTTAACAGCACTTTGAAGTGCATTGAAATGTGGTCTCTCTGGATAAGACACAGGCTCAGAAAGCATTTCTTATCCTAGACTTCTGATTTTCCTTCATTTTCTTATCTGGAGAGTCCAGGCACTGGAGCTCTGGCTGTCCAAGCTGCTTCTTCTCTGCAGAGACCTCAAAAGCTGCTGATAACAACCAAATCCACAGAGGTGCCACATTCCCAGCCAGCAACTTGTTAAGCAGGGATAAAAGAATGCAGACATCCCTAGGGAGAAAAAGTGGGAATGTTTTTGAAGAGAATGTTTGAGATGAAGGAACCCTGACACACTTCAGCCACGGAGCCCTTTCCATGAGAAATTTTCCCAACATCCAATCTAAACCTTCCCTGGCACAGCTTGAGGGTGTTTCCTCTTGTCCTGTCCCTTGTTACCTGGGAGAAGAGACCAAACCCCCTGGCTCCAGCCTCCTTTTCCAAGATGTCCATTTCCTGCTCCTGCTGCCCAGCTTTGAAAATCTGCTATAGGAAGAGGAATGAGCCCCATCTGACATGCAAATCTCATAACCAAGAGAAGAAAAGCTACAGCTCCAAAACCCAGGAGCTGCCCCTATGTTTATCAGCTTTAAAATATTTTAAAAATTATTTAAATCCCTGAACCAATGACTAACAAATCCTAAGATTATCTGAGAGAGGGAAACTCTGTCCAGTTTGGCTTTTGGATCCCCTATCCCAGTGAGGGGTGGAAAAAAGAAGGAATCTTGTTTGCACACATAAACTGGACCCAAAATGCCAGGAAAAGGTTCACCCATAAATCCATTGGCACATGGCCCGGGGCAGCTCCAGCCTTAGTTTGATCTTTCCATACACATTTATTTTATCTCCTCCTCTCCCAATATCAAAACTGAGCAGGGAATTAACACAGGTAATGGGAAGTGACCCAGATAATTAAACCTAATCAGGGAGATCTTGTGTTGCTCTTCCAGGAGAAAAACACCACAGGCAGCTCAGTGAGAGCCTTAAATTCCATCTGTCCAAGAGATACTAAAACTAAGGGGCATTGAACCCCCAAAAATCTGTATGATTAGGGAGGATTTATAATTTTTGTTGTTTCATCAGAGCTAACAGCTGGATGAGCTACATGAACAGCAAACTCTCTTCCTGCACCTCCTGCTACATCACCTTTATGCTTTATGTCCAGACACCTGGGCAGCAGTGAAATGAGAGAATTCCAGACAAAATTTCCCTCAGAATTCAAAGGGAAAGGGCAGGAGGGAGCAGATACTAAATACTCAGTGCATAAACACACATGGTGGGTGACACAGGACCCACAGGGTGAAGGAGAGAACAGTGCTGGAGGGAAAAGCAGAAACCTCAAATCTACTGTGGTTTTAGGAATTCCCATCAGTCTTTGGAGAGAAAGGACAGGAGATGCTGTGGAAGGAGCACAAAGGAAGGCTGGGTTTCCTAGAGGTTAACTCTAACCCTAACACTGCAGTTTGTCTCACAAGAAACATTTTAAGGAAACAAAACTGGGTTTAACCTCTCTGAGGAAAAGCCACAGTCCCCATTCTGGGCAAACGAAATGGTGAAAATAGGAGTGAGCAAATAGTTTCAGCAGTGGGAACATCTAAGAAAGGAGAAACCCCACAAATCTGGAGGCCTTCACCAGCTTTTAGCCAAGCCCTCCAGGGAATGGGATGACCCTACTGCCCTCCTTGCCCTGCTCCAGCCTGTTTGTCCAGCTCTTCTGAAAAAAAAAGGTGTTTTCTATTAAAAACACCTCAAACATTCAGCTGCTTATACTCACTCAGTTTTTACTTCTGGAAGCACCTGGCTGGAACCAAAGTTTCTGTTCCATATGGAATGGGGAGGTGTCAGAAGCACAACAGTCCAAAGTGAGGGAAAGGAATTTGGCTTTTGATCCTCTGTGATCCTTTAACCTGACAGTTCTCTCTGCAGTGAAGGAACACCAAGAAGAAGAGGAATTCTGCACAGGCTGAGCTTCCCTGAGGACTCTGCCAGAGCCAGAGGAGCCAAGAGCACAAGCCCAGGTGACAAACCAGATCCCCCAGGATGGCAGCACCTCTTGGACAGGACACATGCAGAGTTTAACAGCTTGAGCTGACTCAGTTAATTAAAATTAATTACCACAGAGACAAAAAGCAGACTGACTGTTCCCTGCTGAGCTTCTGCCCTCACCCTGCAGACAACTCCATCAGATCTCAGCTGTCAGGAACCAGATTCCCCTTCCAGCCCTTCCCCACGTGGGATTTCAATGAAATTAAGGAGCTAATAAAGACATCCCAGGCACTGCCAGCTTCACAGCTACTTCATTTTCCTGGAAGCAAAGGGAATTATCTGCTCACCCCACTGGCCACCTGACACCAGGCCCCATTCCCAGAACCTTATTCCAGCCTCCTGTTTGCGCTTCTCCCAAGCAAAGCCTTTCCAGGCCACACAGCTCAACAGAAACAAGTTCTAATTATGTTGTTTTTTTTTTTTTTTTTTTTTTTTTTTGGTTTTTTTTTTTTGTTTTTTTTTTTTTTGTTTTTTTTTTTTTTGTTTTTCTTTTTTTTTTTTTTCTGCCTGGGCAAAGAGGAGCCAGGCAGCTCTCCCGGGCAGGGAGGGATTGTGCTTTTCCAGGGAATGAGGGAAAACAGCTCTGCCCACGAGCTGCAGCCTTTCATTCCCTTTCGCTGGGACCGTAATTCCCGTGTGAGCCCGGGCCTGGCATTACCTGGGACCCTGGAACGCCGGGCGGAGCTGCGGGATGATGGAGCGAGGCTTCGGCCGGGCTCGGGATGCTGCAAGGATCACGGAGGGGCTCTGCCGGAGGGAATTCCGCAGGGTCAGCACTGCTGCTCCGGGATCTTCGCCGCTCCCTCCTCCTCCTCCTCCGGCTCCCCGCGCCCACCAGGCCGAAAGCGCCGCTCGGAGCTTTCCCACATCGGCCGCTGCTGCCCGAGGGAACCGGCGTTATCGGTGACCCTGTAAAGAGGAAAAAAACAAGGAAAAAAGCTACGTTGCAAACGGGTCCCCCTCCGAGGCGGCCCAAGCGAAGCCCCCGGGCCCCGCTCCGAGCTCTGGGGCTGGGGGCACCGCGACTGCCGAGCCCCGCCTCGGCCCCCGACCCACCTCGGCGGCTCCCCGGCGCGGCCCCGGTGCCTCGGAGCGGCGTTGCCGGGCCGCAGAGCCCGTAGGCGGCGGCGGGGCCGGGTCGGGAGCGGGGCCGGGGCCGCCTCAGGCCGCCCCGGGGCGGGGCCGCCGCCGCCACAGAGACACGCGAGGCAGAGCGCCCGCGAACCATAGAGCCGGGCCGGGACGGGACGGGGCCTCCCCAAGAGGCGCCGCGGCTCTGGCGGCCGCTCCAGTCCGGGAGGCCGCGGGACGGAGCGCCGCAGGCAGCACGGAGCTCGGGGAAGGGGATGGAGCGCGGCGCAGGCCCCGTGGGACGCGCGGGTGCCGCCAGCGTGCGGACAGCGCCAGCGGGCTCGGAGCGGTGCTGCAGAGTGCTGCCCCCTGGCGGGCAGGCGGGCAGATGGACAGCGAGAGGAGCGGCGCTGCCCCGTCCCTGTGCCCGTCCCTGTCCCCGTGCCCGTCCCTGTGCCCGTCCCTCTCCCTGTGTGCCCGTCCCTGTCCCTGTGTCCATCTCTGTCCCTGTGCTCCTCTCTGTCCTTGTGCCGGTCCCCGTCCCTGTCGCTGCCACTGCCTTGCTCCATCCCTGTTCCTGTCCCTGTGCCCGTCCCTGTCCCTTTCCATTTCCCCGCACTGCCTTACCCCATCCCCGTCCCTGTCCCTGTCTTTGCTACTGTCTTGCCCCGTCCCTCTCCCCGTCCTTGTCCCCGTCCCTGTCCCTGCCCCTTTCCCTGCTCCCATCCCCGTCCTGTCCCTGTCCCTGCCTACCCCTTCGTCGTCACGGTCCTCCCTTCTCCTGTCCCTGTCCTTTCCCGCTGCAGCTGATGCGGTGCCGGGGATACACGCATCACCTCTTGGGTTACAAAGCGCTGATTTTCATCCAAACCGGGACACTGGCGTGCGCGCCGGGCAGGAGGCGGGTCCCCGCTGGAGGGCTGCCTTGGCCCGACGGTGGCGACCGCCGCCCCTCGCCCCCCTTCCATCACCCCCGGCACCGCAGCACGCCCAACCCTGCCCTTCTCCGCCTCCCTGTAGGGCGTTCCTAGCCCCGGAGATGCCCCGGAGCAGCGCGGTGAGGACCCGCCGGGACCCTCGGGACAGTGGCTCCGCTCCCTGGAGCTCCGCGTTGTTCTGCAGCACGAAGCACCCGGAGGGACTGAGTTGGTGGATCAGAAAAAGCTCGGGACCCGCCAGTGGGAGCGGCAGGTGGCACTGGGGAGTATAGATGACACGTGGTGACACAGGAGCCCTGGGAGTGGTTGCCTGGGGATTAGGATGAAGAACCTGTCAGACACAGAGAATTCCAGAATGGTTTGGGTTGGAAGAGACCCTAAAGCTCATCCCGTTCCAACTCCCTGCCATGGGCAGAGACACATTCCACTATCCCAGGTTCCTCCAAGCCCCGTCCAAATCTGGCCTGGAACATTTCTAGGGAGATCCTGCTCTGTGTTTAAACATGCTGGGAGGTCTCAGCGGTGCCTCCTCGGTACCTGTGCAAACAAACCACCCCAGCGAAGCACTTGGGAGATACTCCCCAGTGCTGTGCCGGAATTTCCATGCCTGATTTTCCAAGATCCAGGTGCTCCGATTCTTTCCAGTTTCCCTGCCGTGGGTGTGTGGGCAGAGGAGTCGCTCGCTGTCGCTGTCCTCGCAGCGAGGGGACGCGCTGGTGCCACTGCGGATCCCCGATTTCCGATTTTTTTCAGGAAAGGGGTGGGGGCGGCGCCTGGAACAGGCAGAGGAGCTGTCGGGGATCTGCTGCTTCCCAAAACCTCGGTGCAGCTCCCGCGGGAGATAAATAAGTTAGTCACTGGGTGAGCTCACGGCAAAGGCATCCCGGCCTCCATGAGAATTTGTCACAGGCCCTTGCCGGGGTGTGATCGTGCCCCGGTACCGGCTCCCGGGGGGAGGCAGAGGATGTGATGAGCAGCCTCGTGCTCCTCGTGCTCGGGCAGTGCCTGTCAGCTGTCCTTCGGTCCTTCCTGGCAGAAAGCCCGGGTCCTTCTCCCTCCGTGCCTGGGCACAGCCCCTCAGATGAGCAGCGACTCACCGAGTACCTGTGGGATCCAGGCATGTTCCCGATGGAAGTGATGGATGCGAGCTAACAGGGTCAAACTGTACCTGAGCTGAAGGGAATGGGAGCTCTGGGGGGCTCTGGGGCGGGGGGGGATCCCCATTCTGTGGTGTCCCACTGGCTGCCTTTGGGATGGACAGTGCAGAAGCACTGGCATGGCCCATGGGTTATGCTCACGGGGTTGTTTCTCCTTGGATGTGGAGCACGGTGGTCTCTGGAGCTCACTGGGATTTGTGGTCCCTCCTGTGCCCCACAGGGTCCCGTGGGACAGGGACAGGCAGTGCCGAGGCTCTCCTGGAGAAGGCCCATGTGCTCCCGAGGAGCCCAGTGTTCTGGGATGCACCTGCTGCTTGGCCTCAGCATGTAGGAATGTATATGCTGGGAAAAAAAGTGCCTGGGAACTTTCTGGGGATTTCCCAGGGAGAGCTGGGATCTGGGAATTTTCTGCCCTCCCCCTTTGTCCCCTCCTTCCTCACTCACACACTGCTCCTGGGTCACAAATGACTTTAAAAAAAGTAACAGCCCACACAATGCTCTTCCCTTCTCCAGCGGGTGCTGGTGACGAGATCCTGCATCCGGCAGGGGATATGGAATTAGCCCTCTGCCTGGGAAAGGCCCTGCCAGGCCCTGCCAGCTGGTCCCACACCAAGGGGCTCCCGCGGCCATGCACAAAGGAAAAAGACTCCGGATCCTACAGGTGCATCCTCCCTCTGGCCTGCTCCGTGGAATCGTGCAAGAAATCCGTCCCCCTTCCCTAGCCCGGGATTTCTTGGAGGTGGCCCTGTGGTGCTGATGTCAAGCAGAGCTTTGGATGACGTGCACGGCACACAGTGGTTTCTCTCTGCATGTGGGGGTATCGCACATTTCTGGACAAGGTTAGGACAGGGAATTAATGTTTTCCAGGAAATCTTGTGGCAATTTGCATTAGAGCAGCAGGAACCAAGGGTGGCTGAGCCAAGGAGATGTTCCTGGAAATGGTTTGTAGGGCAAAAGCTCTGAAAAATGTTGCTATGGGTGTTGGAACAGTTTAATGAATGACCCACCTCACCCCTGCCCGACACGAATGATCTAAAAAAACCCAACCCAACCAATCCAGGGGAAGCCAACACAAATGGCCCAAACCAACACAAATGGCCCAAACCAACATGAATGGTCCAACCCAACACGAATGGTCCAACCCAACACGAATACCCCAACCCAAAATGAATGGCCCTACCCAACATGAATGACCCAACCCAACATGAATGACCCAACACAACACGAATCCAACATGGAAAACACACCTCAATTTAACCCGGCAGGAATGACCCAACCCAAATGACCCAACACAATGCAAAATGAATGACCCACCCAGCACAATCCAATGCAAGAGATCAATGTCACCCAGCATGAATGACCCGCCTTGACCTAACCCAACCCAACATGGTGGTGCATGGACTGGAGCTCCAGGTGGCTGGTCCTGACCTACCTTTGCTGTGGGAATGAAGCAGAAAGAGGAAAACAATCTCTCCTACCCAGAGTTCCCCTCCAAACAGGCTGTGAGTTCCTGGTGAGTCGTGACTGTGTGTTGGGGACCTGGGAGTCCACGGAGAACTTTGGGTGATCCAAGGGCTATCAGAGCCAAGGGACTTCTGCTGGTCCCTTGGGCCACTTGTGGCATCACTGGCTTTGTTGCTCCAGCATTACTTCTTCCCAAGGCCAAGCTCCTGCTCCCAGGAATGCATCATGTCCTCCCATGGAAACACAAATGCTTATTTATTTGACATTTTTTGATCTTTTTAAATATAATTGAATTCCCCATCTCTGCATTTTTTTTTTTTTTTTTTTTTTTTGATGGGTTTTTTGTTTGTTTGTTTGTTTTTGTTTTTTTGGTTATTTGAAGGAAGGAAGCCCAAACTCAGATGTTTGTTTGCTCTGTCCTGGCTGATGTTTCCTTGGTTGCTCCAGTGGCTGATAAACTGGCAGGGAAGGGGAGCATGGACTATGGCAGAGCCTGGGAAAGGCCAGGACCCCACTTCCCCTGGCCTTACGTCACGGTTTCTCTCCAATTATCTTGGCCTGGGGGATGCCTCTGCCAGCTGCCTCTGCTCCCTCTGCTCCCGCCTTTGTCACCACCTCAGGGGACTGTGCTTGCTGGGACATCGACAAGGAGAACATCTCCTTGCCATTCAGATTCCCTCTACCTGCCCTGGTGCCACCTCCAAACTCCTGGCCCACGGTGCAGCTGAGACCCACGGTTCATCCTGCCTGTGGGACCTGTGGAATGGAGAGGAAGAACCTGCATGGATCAGAGCTCAGGCGTGGGCTGTGCTCCTCTCATGGAACTTCACCTTCTCCATTTAGGCACATTCCACCTGTAATAGCCACCTGTGATGTCTGAGACTGTCACAATCTCAGGTGGGGGAGGAGGGGGTGCTCATTGTTCTGAGCAATGTCAGGACCTTATCCCGTGGCTCCTGCCATGAGCCATTGGCTTGGAAAGTCTCTCCTTTCTCCAAGCTGGAAGATGTCCCAGAGGAGAGAAATATTTGTGGGGTGTGGAGTGTGTGCCATGGGTGGGGAAGCTGGGAGCTTTGTGTTCCCTACTCCCTGTCAGGGGACAAGGATGTGGTTCAAGGCAAGGGTCGATGAGGTGGGATCAGCTCGGGAAGCTTCTGAGACTCCTCTGGGAAGAGCATCTTCCCTGAGATATTGGATTGACTCCAGGGGAGGTGAGACCCCCTGATTCCCCAGCATCCTTGGGTTGGGAGAAACATTTGAGTGGGCTCAGGAGATGAGTCCCTGGGAGATTTGCAGGGTAAATGAGGATGCGGGAGGTACCAGAGGGGGGAGGCATGGTAGGAAATGCTGGAGCAGGAAGGCAATGGGGCTGTCTGTCCATTTGAATGGAGCCTTTCACTCTCTATGGTCTTTTCAGCAGTGAGAGGCCCTGGGGACCTGCTTCAGGTGTCCCCTCTTTAGGGGAGGATGGGAGGGAATGTGGGTGTCCCCCCCACCCCTCAGCTGATGGTCCTTGTGCAGGAGACTCCAACTTCTCCCAGCCAGGACAAAGGTAAATGGCACCCAAACCTCCTCCCACATCCCAGCAACACTTCTATCTCCTGCTACAGACCAGTTTTTTCCAGGGATTGCAGCATCTCAGTGCTTTGGGAAAAAGAATTGCTTCAGTGATCCGGAGCACAAGCGTGGGCATCTGGGTCTGGTGAGGGGAGTGCAGGTGGCTGAGAAGGAACGTGTCTCCATGCCCATCCTTCTGCACAAGGTCACTGTCCCTTTCCATGGTCCCAGCAACCACTTGGGAGACTCCCAGCTCTGGCTCCCTTCTCCCAACCCCATGTGCTTGACAGCCCTGTGGAAGAGGGTGGTGGGCACTGGTGGGCTCTGGTGGATTTTCTGGGGATGAGCAGGGAGGCTCCAGGGGGTCCCAGAACTCTGTGCTGGGCCAGGTGCTCCCCAGCCCCTGCCCTGGCTCTCTGCCTGCCGGCCCGGGACCCGTTCCAGAAGATAAAATATGGCCTCGGTGCTGCTAATAAGAGCTCTTTCCCTACACTTCCTCCTCTCCCTCTCCGGCCCTGGCTCCACAGGGTCAATAAGTGATCCGCATTAGGCAGAGTCTCTGTGGATTCCATGTGGCTCCGGCAGCAGCCAGGGCTCTCTGGGGCAGGAGGAGGGGCTGCATCCTCAGGGGGAATCCTCCAGACCCCCCAGGGTGGGACACAAATGCTTCAGGGTCTCCTCCATCCAAACCTTCTCCCACTACGTGGTTCTGCTGTCTTTCCTCATGTCCCTGGGGTCCCCCTGCACCTTCTCCATCTCCCCCCTGCCTCAGCCCCTCTCTCTCCCCTCATCCCCCCCACCACTGGCAGACAGCTGCTATCGATTTTCCTGGGTCAGCAGAACCTAGCCCTGGGGGGAGCTGGGCAGTGGTGACAGGAGGATGGCAGTGCTGGCATTGCAAGGGTCCTGAGGGAGCTGTCAGGAGAGCTGTCCACATCCCCAGGTCCCCACCAGCACTGCATCCTGTTTCCTGTGGGGCACAGGTGGCTCTTCCCTCCCTGTGCCCCGGGCAGCCCTGGCTGATGAGATCCAGTGGTGGGGAAATGCAGCTCCTGCATAGGATCGCTCTGGAATCTGGGGAGCAGGAAAACTTCAGCCTTGCTTTGAGCATGAAGAGTCCTTTGCTTCCTCCAAATGGATCCCAGTGGGTCAAGACGTGGTGTCCCCAAGGAGCCTGTGATTTTCTCAAGCCTTTTCCTAGCTGAAATCCCACTGTCCCCACAAATAGCCTGGGATACCATCAGTGGGAGAGGAGCTACATCCAACACTGAGACTGGATCCTTGCCCTCTTTCCAGCCTCCTAGAGTGATTTCTGGTGAAGATGCTTTGGATCATGGTGTCTTGGGAAGCAGTGGCAGCTGGGGGGACACTGATGTCACCCCTCCATCTCTAACAGAGCTCTGATGCCTGTCTTGGAAGATGCTTTTCCTGGGAAGCATGAGCTGGATGTGTGAGACCCTGGAGCATGGGATCACCATGGCTTGACTCTTCCCTCTCCTCCAGAGCCATCTGGAGGCAACAGGAAATCCTCTGTCCCTCTGGAGAGAGGAGCAGATCCCCCCCTCTGCCCTGGTCGGAGACCCCTCACCCTCCAAGGCATTGGCAGCTCCTCAGGGAGCTCCTTCCATGCTTCAGGCATCTTCATACAATTGGTGAAATTTTCTGGGCAATTTGGGGGCTTTCAAGCACCCACGTGGAGGTGGGAGTTGTTGGGGAACAGAGAGGGATGAGGTGTCAGGGGGTCCTGGCCATGGGGCAGAGTCTCTGTGTCAGCAGAGGAAACGGTGAGCAGATGACAGAAGGTCAGAAACGTTTTTGCCTGGCCCAAAAGCCTGAGGCAGGAGGGTCCAAGATAACCACGGTTATTTAATTTATTTTTTCTAAATAAAAAAAAGGAAGGAAGTTAATAAATAATGTAAAGTGGAGAATGCATTAATGAAAGGGAGAGCAAGGCAGGGAGAGGGAGAGAGAGGAAGGGACAGGGCAGAGTGAGATCTCAGGGAGTGGTGGGGAGATATTCCTGCCGGTATCGATTGGATATGATTACATTAGAGCTATCAAATATTCATACTACATTCCACAAGAGGTCATTGTGTGTGTTTTTCCAATTTAGCTCTGCCTTGGTACAGGCAGCAGGCTCTGGGTGGGAAGAGGCTGCGAGCACAGCTCCAGCGCCTGGGCCTGGGGCTGCCACTCCCGTGGCTCAGGGATGTCAGCCCTGGAGGGACAGGGGGCTGGGCTGGCTGGGGAGGGTGCACTGAGCTGGCTGCTGGCCTTGAGGGTCCTTCACAAAGCCCTTGAGGGCTGAGGATCATGTGTGGATACAGAAATGGGGACAGGCGTGTCCCAGCTCTGGCACCTCTCTCCTCCTTGGCAACCACTTCTACTCCCTCCCAAGCCAGATCAGGACCCATGGTCGCTATTTACTAGCTGCTGCAGGCTGTTCCTTGTTCTTAATGGAGCATTTTAGCTGGGATGTCTCTTTGCCAGCCAGGAAGGTCAGCCCAGGCCACAGAGCCAGGCGGGAGGTGGATGAGCTGCCGTGTGGATGCGGGCAGGAGTGTGTGGCAAGTCTCCCACATCTGACAGGCCCCTCTCTCCCTGCCTCCATCCATCCTTCCAAGCTGCCTGTGCCACCGGGATCCTCCCCGAGGGGACAGCCACGAGGGACAAGGGCCCTCAGCATCAGTGCTCCCCAATCATGGTTCAAGGGCACAACTCTGTGGTGTCCCGGATGCCAACCTGGTCTGTCACCCTGAGGAGGCAGCTGGGGGCCTGCTGCCCGACTTTACTTCCACACAAGGCACTTCACTTGTCCGTGCCTCAGTTTCTCTGTTTGTCCACGTTCTCACAGCATCACTGGGGCACCGCTGCCATCCTCGCAGCCTCTGGCCCCGGCGGCCCCGCTGAGCCCCCTGGCATCCGCCCACCACGGCCCTGGGCACGGGGAGCCAGCGCTGCCTTCTCTCCTTACATTAATAAAAATTTTACAGCACGGTGGTAGGAAATGCATTTTCGGTTCATCTGCTACAGCTATTAGATTACCAGGAAATGGCTGGCTGGCCGGCGGCCAGGGGTCCGGAGGGCCGCAGCGCAGGGGAAGGCGAGCGGAGTGCCGGGATGAGCCGATGGCACCGGTCCCCATCCTCCTGGATGTTCCTGTGCTGTGCCAGGCTGTGCCCACCCGCTCTGCCTGGGGCCTGGATGCGAGGCTCCCTGGGCATTCTCTGAGCTGGTGGGGGTGGATCTGGTCCCTGCTGCTTTGGGAAATGGGATGAGCAGGGGAGGTGTTTCCTGCTGAATCTGCTCCAGCCTGAGACCAACAGAGCCCAACTGGCCACAGCCTTTGCTGAGGCTATGCTGTGCTGGTTTGCAGGGAGAAGTGGAGGATGTAGGATTGGGACCAGGGAGAGGTGGGGGATTTGAGGCTGGGACCAAGGGCAGATGGGAGATTTGGGGCTTGGGCCAAGGAAAGGTGGGAGATTTGGGGCTGAGACCAGGGAGAGATGAGATATTTTGTTTGGACCTGAGAGGGTGAAAGATTTAGGACTGGGACCAGGGAGAGGTGGGAGATTTGAGGCTGTGACAGGGAGGATGCATTCACTGAGTGCAGCAGGTCTCTGCAGAGGTTGGTTATTCCAAGCTGTGGGATTTTTAAATCACCAGGCTGGGCTGGTGTCAAGCAGAGTCTGGGAAAGACTTAAATGTGTGTTGTCTGTAACAGAGCTGGGAGTGGGGGGTAGGTGCTGGCTATAAATACTTGTACCTGCCTCAGAGGTGGCAGTGCTAATGAAGGGAGGGAATTGTGAGCAGCCCCTCAGGGAGGAGGCAGCAGCAGCAGTGGCTGCAGTGGCTCTGTGGGTCCTGGGGTGGGAGAGACAGACGGGACAGGGTTTTAGGGATCTGGTTTTTAGGCTAGGCAGGGTTTTCAGGAGAACCCTCTTAGTAGTGACTGTGGTCAAGTGCTGGAGCTGCTCTCTACAGGTGGGACAATTTCATGCTGGGAGTCCCTGCGCCCAGCCCAGTCATGAGCCTAAGGATCCTTTCCATGATCCTGGGATCATCTCCACATGAGCATCAGGCACCAAGCATCTTCTTTGGGGCAGTGGATGGTCCCTCCCTGGAACATCCTGGGCTCCAGAGGGGTGCTCCACACTCCAGAGGGGTGCTCCAGGCTCCACAGGGATGCTCCAGGCTCCACAGGGATGCTTCAGGCTCCACAGGGATGCTTCAGGCTCTAGAGAGATGCTCCTTGCCAGTGCCTGGCAGCATCTCATGGGGCTCAAGCAGTCTCTGCCTGCCCAGCCTCCCAGAGCCCCGAGCTGGATGCAGGATCTGCTTTTGGGAAGGAGATGACCCTAGCTCTGCCATGGTGACAGCTTCATCTCCACTCTGGTACCAGAGACTGGACTGGAGGAAAGAGAACACCTGGGAAATGAATGGTGGAGGAAGGGGAAGGCAAGGAATGGTGGAAAGGAACAGAGCAAGGAAGGGAGCAAAGTGTGGGGAGAAGGGAAGGTCTGAGCCTCACTGGGGTTTATTAAAGTTTGAAAGAGCAGAAACCGTGGTTTGCGTGGAGGGGACCGGCTATTTTTAGCCGTGGGTAGGATGTCAGCTCTGAAAATAGCCTGCTACCAGATCCTAATGAAATCCTCTCTTTGGCTCTCACACGGAGCGAATTTGGAGGGGGAGGATCGCTGTCACACCCGCAGCCGAGGAGCTCCTGACATTCACAATGACTCGCCTGGTTTTCTCTTATTTATTTATTTATTTATTTATTTATTTATTTATTTATTTATTTATTTATTTATTTATTTTCCTTCCCCCTCCGGTTTCTCCTATTCTTTGCCGGCTCTGCCTTACGCCGAGCAGAGGAGTCACCAGCCAAAAAAGTGACTGCGGGGGCGGTGCTGCTTAGCTACGGCCAAATCCCAGCAGCATGTGACCAGCTTGGCAATTTAATACGGAGCCCTGCTCCCCGGCACACGCGCGCTCGAGTTAAAGTGACATTGAATCGGGGACTCGAAGTGGTGAAGGCACAGAATCTGGGGGGAGCTGCCTTCCCCCAGCCCCTCCCATCCATCCCTGGGGTGTGGGAACGGGAAAAGTGGTGCCCGGGTGAGGGAGGATGCTCGGGACAGGTGTGCGGGCTTGGGAGGGAGCAGGGATTGGGAGAGCTGCAATGTGGATGGATCAGTTGGTCTAGGGAAAGCTGAGCAGCCTGGAGCACCAGCAGGAGGGATCCTGGTGTACATGGGATACTTGGTGTGCTTGGGATGGCCTGGTAGACACAGGATACCTGGTTCATATGGGATACCTGGTACATATGGGATACCTGGTACATAAGGGATACCTGGTAGACATGGGATACTTGGAGTACATGGGATACCTGATACATATGGGATACCTGGTACATATGGGATACCTGGAACATCTGGAATATCTGGGACATGTAGGGTACATAGTACATGTGGGATCCCTGGTCTATGTGAGATACCCAGTACATTTGGGACATTTGGGACATGTGGGATACCTGGTGTACTTGGGATACCTGGTGCATGTGGTACCTGTTCAGTCTGGTGAGTCTGAAGAAGACTTGGAACACTGGGTGGTGACTGCTCCCAGCAATGATCAGGGACCTCCTGAGAAGCATCATGGGGAGCACAGGGCAGAGAATCTAGGGAGAGAGAGGGCCCTGAGGGCTTGGGGACAGAAAAGACACTATGGGAGCTTCACGTTCCCATCAAAGTAGGGATGAAGGTGCCACAAAGGCACAGATTGGGTGGGAAACGTGTCTTGCAAAGGCAGGGTGTGACTTGGCAAAGGAACCAGTGCTCCAAGGGCTTTCTGGGGACATTCATGGTCTGGAGAGTGCAAGTCCTTTGTCACTTGATTCCCCCCAACAGGAATGTAGCAGTGGGGTTTGGGCAGGATCAAGCTCCAGAGCTGTACCACAAGCACAACAGTGCCTGGACACTTCCCAGGGAGCTAGAAGATGGAGTTAACAATTTCCCAGCAAGGAAATGCCTGTATTGCACATCCCTTTGTATCCCAGTGTCTCCTCACCCACCCTGCTCAGGTTCCCCAGGAGCTCAGGTCGGGACCTCACCTTTGGAGCCAGCACTGCTGGAGTCACATCTGCACTCTCTCTTGGGAGGGGGATGTGGCTTCGGGCAGGGACCTCATCAGGTCAAACATGTTCTGTAGAAGAAGAGCTGCTGTGGAAGTGTGGGGAGTCCACGGATCATGGAACCATGGAATGATTTAGGTTGGCAGGCACATTAAAGATCTTCTAGTTTCCATCCCCTGCAGGGACACCTTCCACTATCCCAGGTTACTCCAAGCCCCATCCAAGCTGGCCTCGGACACTTCCAGGTATGATGGGGCAGCCACAGCTGCTCTGGGCACCTGTGCCAGGGCCTGCCCACCCTCATGGTGACGATGCACAGGGACAGCCAACACTCGGTGCTCGCTGTGCACAACAAGACCTGGGGAATCATGCCATGGGAAGTCACTGCCCTGTCCTACTGTCCTCCTCAGCTGGAGTGAGGTGCCAGATCCATGTTCACTCTGGGCACTGGAGAGACCCTGGAGATGCTGCTTCTGCTCGGCTTGGGGCCGGAACCATCTGCATCAATGAGTCAGCAGGACCCACTTAACACTTCCCCAGCAGAATCTGCTCCTCTCTCCCGTCAGAATGGGCAGCTCTGGCAGGCTCTGGCAGCATGTTACAATCTCAGCTCATTAAGGGACGCATCCTGAGTGCTTTATTCATGTTTTATGCTGCCTGGCTCCATCTTCAGAGGGAAACTCTCATTGCAGTCAATGACTACACCTCCGGCTGCTGCAGGCTGAGCTCGGAGCTCCGGATCTGGCTGCCAGAGAGGCAGGCTCAGCTCCCATGGCTACACTGCAAACCGTGGGGTTTGACCCCAAAATGGGCAAGAAACCTCTCAGGGCCAGCATCTCTCTTTTCTTTCCAGGGACTAGGGAACACTCAAAAGAAGAACACAAGGAAGGGGTTGTTTTTTTCCTTGCTTATCCCTCTTTCTGTGAAAAGGAGCTGCATGACAGGGAAGGGAAATGATGTTTCCTCTCCCCCAGCACTGCCATCTGTTCAGCTGAAGCCCAGCCGGGTGGGTGTACCTGGCCTCCTCCTCTCCCAGCATGCTGAGAGCCACATGTCCCCACCTTGGGAGAATCACAGTCCTTTAATAAGTTCCCCAGTGGTGGCTGTTGCTTCTGAAAAGCTCGTGGTACTGTCTGGCTTCAAGTGGCTTTTACATAATACAGACTGTCAGGCTAGATGAGCATCATGGTCCCTTCTGGCCCTAAAATATGTGAATCTCCAAATTAGAGGGCATCAGCACCTCCTTGTTTCTGGCTGATTGAATCAGGGGAATTGTGTGTTCCCTTTCTCCTCTCTCTTTTTTTCCTCCCTCCCCTGCATCATCTCTAACTGGAGGTGAATTACCCTCCTCCTGAGCCCAAGCTTGGCAAAGAGCAGCCAGAGAGACCAGGCAGCTTCAGCCTTACTCTGGGATATCCGGCTCTCTTGCCCACTCCAGGGTTGATTCCCGGGGGTGAATTTTCTGACTGTGGGCACAGCCAGGCCTGGAGCTTGTCAGGCTCAGAGGCAGCTGGAAAATCTGTGTGGAAAATGGTGCTGAGCTCTCTTGATTGTTTTAAAATCCCGACTAAGTTCTCCAGGCTTCAGACTGAGCTCCTTGGGACTTGTGACCAAGGTGTGGATGTAGAGAAACACTTTTTGTGAAGGGAAACGAAAGTGAGTGACTCCTCATGTTTTTGGGGGTGTTTGGGATGTGTAGGGGGGAATGGGAAGAGCAAAGCAGGGAGAAATTGCTGATGATCTATGAGGATTGGTGGGGATGGGGATTCTCCAAATGCAGGAGTCTGCAACAGGAGCTGGGGTGCTGCTGATCAGGCTCAGCTGGAGCTGGAAACCCTGGGATGCCCACCTCGATGTTGGTGTCTCGGTGCTCTCAGCTGCCCAGGCAGGACACGCACTGGGAGCCTCAAACACAAATGGGATACCCCGGAGCTGCTTCTCCCCATCCCTTCGGGCAGGACCCCAGTGGTGTTAAAGGTGGTGGATTTCCACTGGGAGGAGGACTGGGATCAATCCCAGAGGTGAGCTGAGGAGCTGGGGTGGGGTGCAGGCAGGGCTGTGCAGGGTGTGGGGCACAGTGGGGGCTGTGGGAAGGGTGCTCAGTCCCTGCTCCCACACACCTCACACAGGGAGAGGTGGCCAGAAACCTGCAGAAGTCTCTCACCTTCCTCTGCCGTGGCTCATCAGGAAAAACCACATCTCTCTCCCAACAGCCAAAACCCCTCCTAAGGAGGGGGGGGGCTCCATCCCAGACCCTTCCTTTGGGGGAGGCTCTAAACTTTCCTGCTTTGCAAGTGCACTCAGGTTCCCAGCCCTCCTTTCCAGCGGTGCTGTGGTCAATAACTCACTGGGAGGCTGCTATTCTCCCTGTGCTTCCCACCCTCCCACTCCTCCCAGGAGCTCTGCATTCATGCCTTTTTGGCCCTCCCTCGGCAGCGAGTGAGGAATAAAGCGGCGCCAGCTGAGCACGACGCAGGCTGCGCGGGGATGCTGTGAGCCTGCGAGGGAAGCCTGAATCACCGGCACCTCAAGGTGGGAGTGAGTGATTTGGGCTGGGAGAAAGGGAGGACATCACACGTGCTCCTGGGAGTCAGGTGCTGGTGCTCTCAGCCAGTTGTCTGGGAATTGGGCAACTCGGATCCTTTCTGTGCCTTTAAAGACAGAACTGAGAGCGATGGGGAGAAGAGGAGGGGCCGGTGGGAGTGAAGAGGGATTCAGCCTGAAGGCTCTAAGCTTCAGGCCGAGGCTGAGGGATGCTGTCAGGGACTTGTTCTTCTTGGAGAAACTCCTGGAGGAGGGTCCCTGGTGGGATCCCATGGAGATGGAGAAACCCTCAGCCTAGAAATGCCTAAAAATGAGGCTGCAAAGACTCAGCTGGGCACTGTGTGGGAGAGTGGAGTCACTGCCCCCAGCTGGGCAGATTCCAGTGCTTCTGCTGGCATCAACTGGCAGGGAGCCCCTGAGGTTTGTGGGATCATCCCAGTTTGTCCCCATCTGTTACAGCCACAAGCAGCAGAGCTGGATTTATCACTCTTCTTCCAGGTCTTTCTCTTCCCCTGTCCCCATCCTGCTCTCACACACTCAGACCCTGTGTTTGCCATCCAGCCTGGAGACCTCCCCACCCCGAGAGGTTCCCGTACTGCTGGGCACCTGGCTGGGGGGGCTGAGAGCTCGATGGTTTCATTTTGACATGTCTTAGACAGATTCTGAGCCCTCCCCGAGCTGGGGCTATTGCTTTGCTCACCTGGTGAACACTCCCAGAAAGAATGGGTGACCACCCTAGAAGTGTCGAGGGGAATGGGGGGCGGGGGGGAGCTTTGCTGGGGTCCACAAGTGACGTCCAGTGTCATCAGGGTGGCCTTGTGTCTGTGGGACTGTCAAGCCAGGTCTACTTTACTATAAATGGGGCTGAAAGGGACCCCTGGTGCTCCTGAGCCCCAGGCAGGAAAGCAGGAAGGGCAGAGCATGCAGAGACTTGGGAAAACCTCTGGAAGAGAAGATCCAGGTCCTGCTTGGACCTTAAGTTTTTTGTTCCTGGGAGAGTGGGGTGTGTGTGGGCTGGTTCTGTGGGTCACAGTATGGAAAAGCTGCTTTCCAGACTCGCTGCCGAGTGTGTCTTTGCAGGGGCTAATTCAGGTGTGGGTTTGGACTTTCGGGAAGTGTTGGAGCTGGATGGCACCTGGGCTGTGCCGTGTGCCTCCTGCGAAGAGGTGAGTTGGGAGAAGGTTGGACTCGATGACCTTAGAGGTCTTTTCTCACCTTTTCCATGATTCTATGAGTTGACTGAGCCCGTTTCACGGCGATTTATGGATCAAACCGAAGGTGATGGATCCTGAGTCGTTGCCGGCCCCTTTGCGGCCCAACCCGACGGGATCTGCCCACAGTGTCACACTGACCCCGACCCACCCCGTGACGCTGCCGGGGGGGTGTCCCATTGGGCGCAGGGGGAACACCGGCCCGGGGTGCGGGAGGGCCATCCCGGGAGCGCAGGCAGGGACACGGAGCCCGGGGCAGACGGAAACGTTTAAATAGCGGCTGAGCATCCCGCGGCGGGGCTGGGCGGCAGCGGCGCCTGGGGAGCGCTGCGGGGCTCTGCGGAGCCGCTAATGGGCCGAGTCCATTTCAGCGGGATGACGCCACTTGGGTAAAGCGTTAAGAGCTCCGGGAAGGCAGCGCAGAGCGAGGGGGAGCGCGATGCTCCCGGGCAGCGCCAGGTCCCTCCCTCCTCCCTCCATCCCTCCTCCTCCTCCCTCCGCCCAGCCTCCCGTTCCCACCGAGCGCGGCCCCCCCCCGCCGCTCCCGCTGCCCGCGGCGCGGGGCTCGGCTGCGGGGCCGAGGCTGCCCCGCTGCCCGCCCCGGGGCTGCCCCCGCCGCGCTCGGGCTCCGCGGGCGGATGGACCGGCGGCGGCTGCGGGGTGAGTCCGCCCGGCGCGGACACGCGTGGGCTGCGGGACGGCGGCGGAACGCGGCGGGGGGAGCGGGGCCGAGCGGGCGGGGGTCCTGGCAACTCGTGGGCCGTTCCTGAAGGGACGCGGATCCCTGGATGCGCACGGGCTGTGCGAGGAAGCTGCGGTTCCATGCGGTGGGGGCTGGGGTCCTGCACACGCGTGGGGTGCGCGCGGTGGGGCTGGGGCCGCGTGAGGGTCCGAGTCACGCGTGGGTTGTCCTGTGAGTTGTCTCGCACACGAGCGGGCTGCGGGCGCGGCGGTGGCCGGGAATCCCGGGGACACGGGGGCTGCGTGTGCGTAGAGGGGCTGCGGGACCGCGCCGGGTGCGAGCCCCGCGTGGCCTACGCTCTGAGTGGGTCCGGGGGCTCAGCCTCCCCCCAGCACCCCGCTGCACGCCGCAGCACCCAGACAAGGCGAGGGGGTCCTTTTTCTCCCACCCGGCGCCCTGAGCTGCTTGCCCCCGGCTCGCAGCCACCTCCAGCCTGTAAATCATTTGCTTTTACAATCCCTCCTCTGGCCCATTATCACACTAACTTTTTTATATGTTTGAGGCTGGTGGTGGCCATAAAGCTGGCCCGGTTTTCGGGGCTGGCATGCCCGCCTGGCAGGCAGGGTGTGAGGAGGAGGAGGAGGAGGAGGAGGCTGAGGGGACGCTGCCCCAGGCCCCCCAGGCGGGCAGGTAGGCAGGGAGAGGTGCAGCAGAGCGCCGGGGATGCTCAGCTCAGTGGGGCTGGGATATGGACTTATTGCAGCCCTGGAATCAGGCTGGACCAGGGAGGGCTGGAAGGGACTGGGGGGCACTGGGCTATTCCGGGGCGTGGGAGGAGGAGGAAGCGGGGTCCCAACTCTGGTCATTCAGTCCCTCTGCAGGACCCACAGCTGAAGATGTTCTCTTCAGCTCCCCTTGGTTCCCACAGGGACATTTACATCCCCCCAGCCAGTGAGTCTAGCTCCTTGTCTGGTCCCTGCACCTTGGAATCACAGCTCTGGGGGCATTTGGGCCCCGGTCCAGCGCTGGGGGGGCTCCCAAGATCTGTCTTTCTCAAGATGCTGTGTCTCAGCCCTGCCCCAGATCTGGAGTGTCTGGCACAGCCGATGGCCAGCTCCTTTCTGGCTGTGTCCCCCGGGCTCGGTTCCTCCTCACGTTGTCCCTCCCACCCCAGCCTGGCTCAGGGGTCTCCTCATGCCTCTTGAGCTCCAGGTTTTCAGAGGATTTGGGTTGCCTGTGTTGGGCCAGCCCTTTGGCTGCCCTTTATCTGCCAGCCCCATTGGCTCTGTGGCTGCAGGACCCTTTGTAGAATCTCTCCCTTTGGTGCTCTCCATGGTTTGAGCCCCCCAGGACCCTCACAGGGGTCATCTCACTGTCCAATTCTGAATGAGCAAGTACTGAGCCCAGGTGAGTGGGCTCACACCCAAGTGTGAGCAGCTGCTCCCAGGTGGAACCAGCATCATTCCCTGAATGATCCCATCCCGACAGGATCTGGGTCATGAGGGATGTGGGAGTGCACCGAGGCTGCTCCCTTCTCCCCTCTGCACAGTCCCAGCTGCAGGCTGAGATGGGCCCTCCCTCTTCAGGGGGGTGCAGGGGCTTCACATCCTCAGCCTGTGCTTTAGTCAGACCCTCCCAGGTGAGGAGCTTGGTGGCAGCAGGTGACAGCCATGAGAGCTTTGCCTCTGGCCTGTTCCTATCTCACAAACCTTCCCTGGGTCAGCTGTGCCCTCCTAATTCCCCTTGGTACTACTGTGAAAGAAAAGGATCCCCAAATCACCTGTGGGTGTCCTGGATGAGCGACTCCTCACTGTCTGCGTCTTCCCACACGGGAAATTGCATGGAGGAGGGAAAACCCCAAATCTGAGCAGATTAGTTGCCTTTTCTTTCCAGAGAGGGGGATGGGAGAGACGAGATCTTGCTTGAACAGTCAAAGTAAGTTGCCTTTGCTTTTCCCTGCTCCTCAAGGTCAGCCTAGCTAATGAAAATCAATCTTCCCTCTGTCTCTCTCTGCTGCATGAGCAGATTCTACCTGTGGCTCCTTCACCTACTTGAAAGCGGCGGCTGCCCTGTTCTGCCGAGCTTGGGCAATGCTGGAGGGAGCTTCCTCCTGGACTGGCATCTTCCTGTGGGTGCGGGCACGGCGACAATATCCGTGGCATGGAGGGATCACTCCTGTGATCTGCCTTCTCTGTCCCGGGGAAGCTGGCTGTGCACGGGAAGCACGTATCCCATGTGGAGATCTGGGCTGGAAGTGGTGGGGGGAAGCTCGTGGCTGGGCTCTGGCATGCAGTCAGTGATGTCCGTCCTCTGGGCACTCCTGGGCAGCTCCGTGTGCAGGTGTCTGGAGCAGGAGCTTTGTGTCTCTCTCCCTCCCGGGGCCAGGAGCTGTCCCGTGGCTCCTGTGCCCGCTGCTCCCTCTCCTCTCCTCTCCCAGCCCTGCCGAGGGTTCTCCCTGGTAAGGTTTGGAGATGAGGGTTTGGAGATGGAGCTGCTGCCATGGGGTCAAGCTTGCCAGGAAGGGGAGTGGTGGCACATGGAGTCCTCCCTGCCCCGTCCCACGGCCCTCACCGGTGGTGATGTTCCTGGGCACAGCAGGCTCTGCTGCCAGCACTGTCACCCAGGAAGGGCCACGTCCTGAAAACAACGGCAAAGGGCACAGCAGGGTGGTGTGAGGGTCACAACAGGGCTTGCCTGTGCCAAGGCTGCCTTCCCTCATGTCTGTGCCAGGTTTGAAGGGAAACCTGTCCTTCCCAATGCTCCTGATGGGGGCAAATTGGCTCCTGGGCTGGGGATGGGGTAGTGGGATGCTGCAGTCTACCTGGACTTGGAGTCTGTGGGATAGTCCTCTCCTTGGCCAAACGTAGAGCTCATTAGTTGCAATTTCATCCCTGGAAGTGTTAAAAAGAAGTGTGGATGTGGGTCTTGAGGACATGGTTCGGTCGTGAATGTGGTGGTGGTGGTGGTGCTGGGTTGATGGTTGGAGTTGCTGATCTTAGAGGGCTTTACCGACTTCAGTGATTCCATGATTCTGATTTGTCACTGCTGCTGCCTAGAGTTAGAGAATCTGTGTTCAGGTTCCCCATCCCAGTGCTCCCAGTGTGTGCAGGGAATGGGAGCATGAGGCTGCTCAGGGTGTGCTGGGAACATCCAAAGCAGAGAGAGCCCCTGCTCTGAGGGAGCCGTCGTTCCCAGCTCTGTCATGCCTCTGGATCAGTCACTGCTTCCCGTTTCCCCTCCTCCAGAGAGGGCCAGCATGTGTCCCTGGGGAAGGGGAAGAAGGTGCTGGTGAGGGGTGGGAAATCCTTTGGAAGGACACGAGAGGCTCAAAAGCACTGAGAGAGGCTGTGCCCGCTGGGGTCGAGGGACAGATCCGACAGCCCTTCCCTTGGGATGTGTCCAGCCTAAGTGTTCCCAGGTCCAAAACTACTCCGGGTCTGATTGCTGGAAATCCTTTCATTTGGAGTTCTCCAGCCAGCCTTTGTGCCCTGCTTTGCTCTAGTGGAAGGTGTCCCTGCCCATGGCAGGGGGCTGGAATGAAACAAGCTTTAAGGTCCCTTGCATCCCAAAGCAGTCTGTGATTCAATGATTTGGATGGACATAACAGGGATATTTTCTCTCTTCCTGCCCAATCCTTTAGGATTTTTAGATGTGCCCTGATGCCGCAGGGTCTCCTGGCTCTTGGAAATGCAGTTCTCTTCCAGCGTGGCTGAACTCAGCTGTGACGAGACCATGGACCCCCCCGCTGAGGACTTCCAGCAGGTCCTGTCCATCGACCAAATACGCTCCATCCGTGCCAGCAACAACTACGTGGAGAGACCGGCGGTGTGCTTCCAGCAAGCCCACTCCAACCCCTCCCTGTTGCAGCCTCCGCACAAGCAGGAGTGGTCCCGGGACCGCCTGGCCTCTTCCACCTTCCAGGACCTGCACCGCAGCCACAGCCAGCAGCACCAGATGCCAACTCTGCAGCCGCACCTGAGCCACTCGAGCACGGCCAGCTCGGTGTCGCAGAGCACCACGTCCTCCGAGCAGCGTCTGCTGAGCAGCCTGACGCCGTCGCAC